>NW_026892549.1:28827500-30027500 GCF_033815535.1 Pezoporus flaviventris | reverse complement strand
GTATGGAAAATTAAACTAAGATCACATAATATGATCTTATTGAGAGGGGGAAAAACAGATACCCAAGGAAGTCAAATTCCCATTCAGCTTTCCTGCCATAATCTTGCTACCTTTCTAAAGCAGTAAAGGCAAAAGTCGTCTAATAAGGACAGAGTAATTGCTGCTGCAACTCCACTTGTGCAACACTCTCACTTTTCGTGGAAAGCAAGCCTTTCTGGCAACAGGAAGAGAAGGTTAGATTTCAGTATTTTCATGACACTTGTTTTATTTTGAATTCTGCATCTATTAGAAGTGTATGTGCATTCAAGTGATTTCACTGCCATGTGAAGTAGGATAGATACTCTTGGATGAATCCAGATGTGCAGGCTCAGACAACGGGGATAAATGAAGTTGGAGTCACTTCTGTGATTAACTGTTTATTGTTCTTGTCATGAACTCCTAGCCAGAGCAAAGAATAAAGATCTTTTCACCTTGTGATAGGTGTTTTTTTCCCCCCTCAGTAATACTGGTGACCTTTGGATTGCAAAGGCCAGCTGCCAGATTGTTGGAGGTATAACGTGCATAAGTATTATTAAGAAAAAAGTTTGGGGTTTTTGTTTTGTGTTATTACTATGGCAACAAAAGTAATGGAGCTGCAATTCTACCTTAGCCAAATGTTCACAGCTGGAGCAACAACCGTTATAAATTTCAGAAGAAAGGAATGTTGACAGTCTGCATAAATTAGAGGTTTAATTACCTGATGAGGCCTGACAAAATTTGTCAATTTTTTTTGTCATAATGTTGTTTCTGAAGACTGCTGTATCCCAGTGGCAAAGATGCATACATTGTAACGCAGATCTCATTTCAAAGCCAGTGAGAAAGCCACTTCAGTGTATTACGGTTCATATTAACAGAGAACCTTCCCCCACTGGTTAAAAAGTAGAGAAAATGTTGGCTTTCATGTATTTCCAAGGAAAAGAAGCAGCCCCAAACCATACAGTCCTCCTAGATTTTCCAGCTTTTTCAAGTAGTCTGGTAATGCTGTTTCTGCCATGAAATTTCCTGAGGTTCTTTTTTAAGTGCTGGGACTTAAGTGCTTTTTCTAATCCATTTGATTTCTAAAAGCATGTTAGATAAAAGCATAGCTACCAGAATTCTGGGCAAAAAGACCCAAAATCTTTTCCCTGCAACTGCCTGAGGTGCTGGCATTTAGGCAAATGGCAAGCATCGTGATACAGCTCTGTCCCGCAGAACTGCTGTTTGTGTGTCTTTCCAGCTGTGCAGGGCCACTATGCACTCCTGCAGGAGCAGGACAGCATGGTCAAGGAGCAGCCAGTGTCTGGGAAGCGGGGTGGTCTTGTGCTCCAAGGCGACTGCAAGGTGATGAATTCTGGTGCGTTACAGCACACGTGGCGTGTTGCCTCTAGTTTGATCTGTACTGTATCAGAACTGTGATGCTCTTGTTGCTTCTGATTAGCAGAGAACTTGTTTTGTGGTAAGATTCTCCAAAAAAACCCACAAGCTCTGTGCTAAACAGAAACTGTAAATAAGGGGTAAACTGAGCAGGTCTAACCAGAGTGGCTGGTGACTCCCAGTGAAGAGAGATAAGGGCGATTTGATCTAGGTAATTCTGGGACATGATGAAAGCCAGTGGCTCTGTGGTGTTTGGAATGTAGACTGTCCAGTACCATCAGAGGTTGCATACATTCTGAGCTGCTGTTGTGTTACTGTAGAGTGTGCTGTCATTGCCACTACCATTTTTGTTGGGTATTTTAAGTGCCAGGTTAACAGGTGACCTCAGGAAATAGTCCTAAGGTAGTGAAGATGAGTCCTCTAAGCTTCTGGCTGGAGTGGTGCCCAGTGACCACAAGCAACTGAAGAGTGTGTTCATAAAACGATGTTGTGACATGTTTGTTCTTGGCTGGCTTATCTGAGCAAGTATATTCTTGAATGTAATGCATATGTAAGCATTTTAAGTGCCCCACTAATCAGACTACTTGAATGATAAGCTCTCTACATTCCCTTACTTAAGTCTTTAGTGTTTGGTTTTTTGTGTTTTGTTTTTTTTTGGGGGGGTGCTTTTTTCACACATTCCCCCCCCCCCTTCCTCCCTCCCCCAATATATTTAAGCACTGTATCTTGTAATATTTCCTTTCTTTCTTCGCTTAGCCAGTAGCCAGAAGCTAAACCAAAATCCCAATGAGGGGGAAAGTGGCTCCTGGGAGGGAACAGAAGGGATTGATTCATTCCCATCAGTAAGACCGGGATAACGCCCCTCAGCGCGGCAGCAGTGGCTGGCACGCAGCTGGTAGACGCTGGCCGAAGGTCACGCAGCTCTGCGCAGTGGGGCGAGGTGCCTGCGCGGAGGGCACCGGGGGCGGTGCCTGCGTGCCGCACGTGCCCTGCGGCTGGCACGGTGCCGGTAGCGGCGGAGGGGTGTCATACTGTGAGTGCGGGGCCTGGGGAGGGAGGAGGAGGCGGGCGGGCGCGCGCGCACTCGCGCGGTCTCTCACAGGGGTGTCCGGAGGGAAGGAACGCGGGAGCCGCTGTTGCACAGGCCGCCGGGCCGGGCCGGGCCGGGCCGGGCCGGGCTATCTCCGCAGTGCCACCGGGCCTCCCCGCTGTCCTTGCCTGGCGGGTGGCTGCTCTCGCCATCCCCGCCGGTCTCCTATTCGCCGTGCGCACCGGGAAAGAGGCGGTGGCGACTCGTTACTCTTGAGAAATGAGGGCCTGGGGCTGCCGCGGGCTGCGCCGGATGGGGTGAGGGGCTTCCCACTCGCCGCTGAACGGCCGCCGCGGTCATGTGGGCTGCTGCTCTGCATCTGCCGCTTCCCTCGGCGTTTTGGGGTCTGAAATTCACCTTATGCCTGTCCTTGCGGTTTAATATATTGGTTGACCCTTGCATCCTCATGTAACTTAACCTGCGTGGAAGTAGGCACAAGATCAGTCAAAGACGAAGAGACTTCGTCTCGTGTCATTCTTCGTGCATTTGGTGCAATCTTGTGTGTGACCACACTGCTCAGACTTAAGAAGTCCACTGGAACCTCAGGCTGCTTGAAGTCCCCCCAGCCTTCTATTTTAGAATCACAGGGGCAATGTTGCTATCAGACCTGGCTCAGCAGACAACAGGGTGAACTAGGTTGTGCGGAAATTGTTCTCAGCTGGGTCTATCTACCCAGATACATGTTACGCCCTCATGCAAGTACTAAGAATCTGAAAAGATGGAAAATAATTCTTAATTTAAACTTGAATCTACAGGCGTTGAGGTTGGATTGTAGCAGGAGAGACAACTTGCGGCATAGTGAGTCGCTGTGTTATTGATGAATATGGATTTGTATTTTTAGTGGGTCTGTTGGCATTCTTCTTTTTTCTCTATCTCTGCAGGCTGCCACAGCGTGCAGCTTTTCTGCTCTGGAACCCCAGCAGCAAGTTTAGCCTGTATTAGCTTCTTTCTGAAAGAAAGCTGCCTACTAAAGCTGGTAACTGAGCACAGAATATGTATTAGTTTCACCTAACTAGTTTTTGCTACTTCTTCCCATCCCCATGGTCTCTCTATTTTGCACCAGATCTGAATTTTCCTGTACATGGTATTTAGCTGCCCGTTCCCTCTGAATACATCTAGAGAGTTGGAAGATTTCCATGGTATTGTGCCAGAGCTCTTTGTTCTACCCTTCTCAAAAGAAAAGGGTTGTTGAGATGTTGGGCATCTTTAAAACAGCCTCAGAACGGGGGAGATTATTTGGGCTAACAACTAACTTGCTTTCAAAGGAAGGAGTAAGGTTTGCCTGCTTGACACAGCAACTTTCTCCTCAGCTAAAGCCAAGCACAGCCTTGTACTGAATTCAGTAATGAAACAATGCACAGAGTGGGAAGAAACCTAAAAAGATAACTGTTATTCTTGACACAAGGAATGGTTTGTTACAGGATCTTTACAATGGTGAAAATAAAAAATCCCTCATGTTGTGAAAATGACTTATATCCATGCCATCAGAAATTTTAGGAGGCTTCTTTATGCATCAATCTTGGCACGTGAAGAACACAATTTAGCTCAGAAGGGACCTCTGAAGTTTCTTCAGTCAAATCCCCAACTAAAGCAGGGCTAATTTTAGAGATTGGTCAGGATGGTGTGTTTTGTAATCCTTACTGGTATTTAAAAGCTCATGAAATCTTGATGAGCATGTTACCAGGTTATTGTAAATGTTCTTTATAGGAGCGAGATTACAAAGATATTTGTAATTACATGACTCATTTTGGGGGGAAATGTCTCATAAAAAATAATCAGCTCAACTTGTTTGGCATATGCAAGTTGTGACAAAGCTCTCGAAGATTTTTAGGCTTGGTATGCAGCAACTTGGGGAGGATGGGAGTGAGAGAGAAGGGACAAATAAGCAATGGTCAAAGTTATTTTATATTAGGGTATATGTGCTAATGCAGTCCAGCTTATGAGAGTCCCCACTGTTTCCATGTCTGCTCAGCTGTCTTTTAAGGAAAAGTATGTAAGTAAATCTCTATGCTACCCTGAGTTTTATTGACAACTCGAAAACCCAGACTTTCCTTTTTTTTTTTTTTTTCTTTTGACACAGCTGCAATGGGTCGTGTTTACACTGCTAAAATAAATGTTTAAGGATAGCTATCCTCTTAATGACAATTTTTTCTCTGGTTGTGGGTGGGAAGGAAATGAGACATGTAGAAAACCATGTTTTAACTGGTTTTCTTGACACACAGTGAAGACCATCAACTGGCACTTATAACAGGATTAAGACTAAGCTTGTTTAAATTCTGGTTAGCTGAGTCCTGATAGACCAAAAAGTAACTCACTGTTATCTTGGAGATCTCAGATCTCTTCTGGTCACACAAAAACATGTTTTCCCTTTTTCTTTGGCCTCTGCTCTCTGAAAGCTCACTCCCTTCTGGAGGTTTTAGCAGAGTTGAGAGCTTGCAGGTCTGATAGTTCAAAGAGAATGATGCTCTTTAGTGAAGGGATGTTGGCACTAAAACAGGTAACTGATCATAGAAATGCTGAGTTACTTCACCGTGCAGCCTCTATATTGAAACTTTTTTCTCATATTGTGCATTGTGATAGCTTTTTCACTGCTTCCAAGGTTGGTTGTATTGTTTTGGCATGCAGTGTACGAGGTGGAGGGTACAAGTAGAACAGGCTGAACCACAGGGAAAATATTACTTGCAAAAATGCACAGTTCCACAGAAAAGTGCAGTTTTAACAAGCAGATCTTAATGTTCAGTGATGCATTCCCAGCTTCAGAGAAGTTTTCTAGAACTCTTGTTCCCTGTACCCACCAACCCATAAAGAGGGTAACCATGTGTTCAGTTTTAAGGAAAAAGAAGAATGATTAAGATACCTTTAAAACAATCTTGCTGTGGGCTGCCGCAGGGTGACTGTGGCACATTTAGCTCAAAGAGTGGAGACCCAGGTCCTGGCTACAAGACAAAGGCTCCAGAGCTGGACTCCTGCCTAGTCCTGCCCACTTGCCTGCCACACGTGATATCACAGTTTGTCTTCTCTCCTGCCGGCGCTCGCAGTCACAGGGGAAGCTGGTGGTGGCTGATGCTGGTGCAAACTGCATGGCTTCTGGTGAGTGCATGCAGCTAAATGATAAAGGCTTACGGGATGCTCTGTTGTATCTTCTTTGTTGTGGATTGTCTTTTGATGTTTAAAAACTCATGGAGTTTGATCACAAGACAGTAGCGTTTGTTTTTTTAAGGTGGGGTGGAGAGCTGTAAAGTTAATTTAAGCTTCACATTTCCTTAATAAACAGTAGCTAAGCAGAAATGAGGCTGCTAGCTGCAAATGTGCAGTTGTTTTCCGTTTAATGTCTTCACTTGGCGTTCAGTGATGTAGATGTGTTAGGGCTCATCACTGCTAACCATGTCTTGTTAGCAAATGTTTTAATAGTCCTGGCTGCAGCTTCCCATATGTATTGTTCAAAATGGCTTGCTGTGGTGTTTGCTTAGCAGGGAAGGAATTTCAGTATCATGTAGAGCTGCTTCAAATATTCCCCCTATGTATTTAAATAGCAAAATATTCACTTATTTGAATAGGGTTGGGTGGTTTTTTTTTGTCACTGAGTAGAGCCCAAAGCATTTAGCTAAGCTAAAGAGGTATGTTAACTAAGCTTAATGATCTATCAACTACAACTAAGGGGAAGTTGGCTTTTAGCGGTGCTAATAACATTAACAAAAAAAAAAAAGGTATGTGAGAAATACTTATTAATCAATTGCTACACATTTGGCAACATGCACAAGAGATTAATACTTGTTTTTACACCACCCCCACCCCCTTTTCTTCTTGTAACAAAGAATTAAGAGAAAACCAGCTCTTGACCTGGTAAGATTCAGATCCAAAGAATAGTTGGATAATCAGACTCTGGGAGGCAAAAGGGCTATATAGCCTTTTGGGTGTGCCACAGTCTTTTCTTAAAGATATTGCTGCATTACAGCAGTACATTTTGAGTTATGTTTTGGTCTTTCCAAAGTCTGGGGTCAGGATGGTCTCTGATATTAGTCAGGGGCAGATATAAAAAAAATTGTTATTACAGTAGGACTTTATGTTTGAAGAAAGTACGTAGAGAAAGCAGATATGGTCAAGGAAGCTTTTCCTTGATTAGAAATAAGTGGTGGAGTGGGGTAAAATCTGTTCCTTTATCTGCTTTATGTTTGTGTAAACTGGCCTTGTTTCCTGCTCGGGACCATGGATTACTCACGTTTCTAGATACTGTGATACTGTCTTCCTTGGAACCAAGCATGCTAGTAAAAGAACAAAGTGATCTTTTTTCCAAATGTTTTCTAGCTATTTCTGCAGGAAGGCAGTTGGTTGTAGTTGTTTATCAGTAGTATTCTGGGGCCAGTTTTAATGATGGACAGGGATTTTCTCCCAGAAAATTCTGGACACAAAAGCGAGGAGCTACTCCTTATTTTCTGAATTCTGGCAACAGCTAGCTGTGGGGGTAAAGATTATGTGTCTCTGGTTTTATTGCCAGTCATGGTTCCAATGTATTTTCTTATATTTATGAGAGGGAAAAATCCTTTTCTACACAAAAGTATATACAGCGGGCAATATTTACGAAAAGTCTATCAGGGAATAGGGTTTTGCAGATGACTCTGGAAAAAATGTGATTCTCTGTATTATGTAATACTAAAGTTGTGTGACTGCAAATCTACAGCCCTTTGTAACACATAACTGTTGCAATAAGTGTGAAGTGACTCCTTATACTGCCAAAACTCTGATGACTCTTGTACCAGTTACGGCTCAGAGCTGGATCTTGAATTTTGTCCATGAGGCAGGGCTAAGTGTGCTTTCCTGAATCCTCATAACTGATACAGCCTCACTGGAAGGAGGCTGTCAGCCCCTACCAGGCTTGTGAAAGATGCAAGGGTCAGGATTGGGCTGGAGGGGGATTTGCGAACGGATGGTGGTTAAATAAAATTGCTACCAAATGAGTCACTGGTAACAAGCAGCAGTGTTTGTACTGTCAGACTTGATCATGCATATTTAATGGTTTCCATCGCAATGTTACCACTTCTAACCAAAGTTGTTTGTTCCTGATGTCATTTCTGCTTTAGCAAGAGTGGGAATTGGTCAGTATATAGAAGATGCTGTCCTGGGCATGTTTGTAATGTTGGAGCGCAGTGTCTAATAAAATGGTTGCAAGACTACATATTTCTGTCTGCAGGCAAGACTGATGAACTGTTATATTGGCTTGATGCCTGCTTTGGTTCTAGTCTGAAATTGTAGGGAACAGAAAAGGTTACCAGTTACAGTGAACCAGATATAGATTTTGTTTGTTTTTTCTTTTTTCTTAAGTCTTCTGTGGCGTAGTTTTAAAGTTCACTGTTTAATATAGATTGGGTGTGTATGAACATTTAATCTACAAATACTTCTTTTTTGAAAGATACCACTGTCTTAGTGTAATAATTTAAGTTACTAGCTAACATTTTTTTAGATGGTCTGTGGTCTCATTGCAAGGGGTGTTGGCCTAGATGACCTTTGAAGGTTCCTTCCAACCCAAACTATGATTCTATGGTTTATGACACACATACACTTCAATCATCTTTCTCCTCATTGCATTTGAGCACTTTAATCATTAATATTTCTGTAATTCTGGTAGCAGGAAAAGGGAAGAATATCTTGTTAATAGTTTTGATGTGGGTCAGGCACAGAACTGGAATGTAATCTTGCTCTTCTAAAATTCAGTTCAGTACAATAATACACAGATCATCTCCAGTCAAACCAAAAATATCAGTGTGAGCTGTTAGTTGTTGTTTTAATCCAGTTCCTCCTTGTCTGGCATCATTGATGCCCAATGTTAGAGCTGTTTTCTTCTTTCTTTTTCCAGAAATGTCCTTCCTGCCTGACTTGGGAATCTTCACCATGGGCATGTGGTCTATTGGTCTTGGAGCTCTTGGTGCAGCTGTGACAGGGATTGTCATTGCTAACACTGATTTATTTTTGTCCAAACCAGAAAAAGCTACGTTGGAGTTTTTAGAGGGGATAGAGCTAAAATCTTTGGGATCAGGTAAGATTCTGGATGTTTCAGCCCACATTCTTTTATAATTTGGTTTTTATAAGAACCTTTGTAAGGAAGAGAACCTTTAATGGAAGAGGTTTTCTTAGTCTTTTCTTGTTATGACACATAGTTGGTGTCTTTGTTAGCTGATAATTCTGGAGAAGGAAAAGCAACCGAAACTATTACTTCTGGATGAAACGTGACATGCTTCTAAAAATCAATAAAACAATAATACCGTGCTATGAATACAGATTTCTTTTTTTCTGATAGAACTGTTTGAATGTGGAATTCCCTGCAGTGCTTTTTGTTTGTCCTTAAAGCATTAGTCATTATATGCAAGAATGGCTGATACTATTGTTGATGCTGTTTCTCCTGTATACACAGAACAAAGGACATTCAAAGCAGGTGAACTATGGAGGAAAAATGGTGCAGTGATCATGGCTGTGCGAAGACCTGGATGTTTTTTGTGCAGAGAGGTAATTGCTGGGCTTAGGAATTAATTAGGAAGAGTTGAGCTCTACTTGCATAGATACCTTTAAATAAAGGGAGAGGGTAAATAGGACAGATATATCTGAACTACATGAAAGGGCTTGTTTCCTAGCCCAAACTGGTCACCAGCTAAGAGCATACTTAGTTTTTTTTGCAGCTGATTTGTATAGCCTGATTTGTATAGATTTATGTAGCTGATTTGTATAGATCCTGAGAATTTTCCTTCTGAAGGCAGAGGCTGCATCATTTTTACATCTGTCAGGGACCTAGCCCATGACAAATATAAAGGGAGATTACACAAAATCCAGCTAGTAACGAGTCTTATGAGCTAGTTGTATTCCCTATGTCCAAAATAAACCTCCATGAGCCTCTATGAGTCTCTGGTCAAAAGCAGCCCAGGACTAGACTGGCAAAAAGCCATCATATAAACCTCATCAGCAAAAAGATGTGCATAAAGAGGAGCCCCTCACTGTTCTGGATGCTGAATGTGAGGCAGGATGGTGAAGAGTCTGAAGGCAAGGAGTTACTGTTCGTAACAAGGAGGGTTTGGAAACAAAATTTGATCCTTAAGTTGGCATTAGGCACCTTGGGTGGAGGTGGGAGGAGACACTTAAAATATGATTTGAATGTACCATGTGCCTGGGAAGAGCCGTAACTTGCACCTTGGCCATTATTTTTCTCATAGCTATGGGGTAAAAAATAGCTATTACGTTATTACTCACTATAACATGGAGTAATTAATATTGCAACCTCCTAATTAAGGGATCTGCTCCTATCAGTGAGAACTGCTTAAGTATGTGTTCAGTTTGTGGAAGGTTAAATACTAAAGTCCTTTCCTCTCAAAACAGGTGTAGTGCAGGCAGGGGGAGAATGCACTATGTGCCTGACTGTGCTTTTCACATACAGTCAGACAGGAATTCATTAAGGTTTTGTTGTTTTTTTTTTAATACTACCTTCCTAAGTAGAAATAAAGTACTGATTCAGGGAACTGTGGGTTGTTGTTACTTTGGTTTGTTTGCTTGTTTCAGGAAAAAATGGGAGATGAGAAATTTAATCTTTCTAGTTCTTATTTTTGGTTCAAAACTTCAAATTTTTAAGAGAGGCAGTCATACTACTGATCAGCTAATTGGGGCAAATAATTGTATTTTAACAGTGAAAGTGTTCAAAAAAGCTTTTAAATTGCCTAAAATGAAGTTATTTTTGATTGTGGTGTGTTCAGAGCATTTGTGTGAGTTGACTCTCACCTCTCTCCTAAGAAAAAGTTCGCCAGTTCAGTCTGCCATTTGTTTTGGTCCATTAATGTTTCTCCATAGTGTGAAAGCTGCCTCTTTCTCCACTGTCACCGACTCTGAGCTGATGGAATGGTTCAGTATAGTGCCTTGCCATATCTGTTAACCTGCAGGCAGTAGAGGCAGTAGGCTGGCTTGGGGGCTTTTTTTTTTGCAAGAACCAAGGTACAGTTGATTCCCACTGTCTTACACCTTCGAAAGAATACTGAATTTTGTCCTTGTTGACAGCACCAAGAACAAATGTACACTTCCCTGGACACAGGGGCAGCATCGAAAAGTGGCCGTTCTACCTCACAGATCACCAACCTAATCTCAGTGGTGAGGACATGCATCCTTTATCCACTGCAGATGATGTCACAAATCCTTTTGGATCATTGAGAATTGAGGCCTGTAGACTTAAAAAATACAGTCTTTTGTCTTTATCGTCTGCATCCTAAATCATCTGATTTTTTTTTTTTTTTTGTCATTTAACATAAGACTATATTTAACAGAACTGCACATCTGCATCTCATAGTCTGGATCCAGCCATGCAGTGATGATCCAGTGCTCGCTCCAGTGCTCCAGTCATTGTGAAAGTGCTGTGGGCTTGCTAAATATTGTAGGTATCAGCTCAACCAGTCTAAAGTAGTAGAAGAGCCTTAGTTAAACTATTAGAGGGATCAGCTGAAATCGGAATTGTTCTTTTTTGTTGCCCCTGCCTTAGCGGAGAGAGGAACTATTTTGTTAGGTTGTGCTGTCCACTTTTTGCAAAAGCAAGAGAACAGTTTCACAGACCAGATGAAATGATCATAGCCCTGTGGTAAGGGTGTACAGCTGTTACGTGATATAATTTGCCCACAAAAACAGACTTTTTGGCTTTCTCTTCTCCAAAACGCTAATCAAGGTTTGATGGTATTGCTGTCTCTCCAGAGACAGTCATTTCAGGGCACCCCTGCACTAGCCTGGAATGTCAGTTCTCAGAAATGTTACGTCACAATATAAATCTTTTGTTGGCTACAAGATTTTTGAATTATATAAAAAATCCCAGACAAAATTGTTCTGTTGTTACTAATGCCCCTTTTAGGAAGATCATAAGGCATTTTGTTGAGGGAAATCAGAAAATTATTACCAGATCTCTAAGAAGAGAAACAAGGGAAAAGATCTGATGAGTGTAAGCAATGATCCTTTAATTCTCACCACTCACTACTCTGTTTGCTTGTGATGCTGATGAATCATTATCCATTTTGTATGAAAAGACAGAGTAGTGAACTAACTGCAAAGCTGCCTTTACCCTTTCAGCTGCTGATGTCTTTCTCCAATGTCTTTTCTCCTATCTGTCTGCTACTTGGTAAATTCTAGATGTCCTGCAAGCCTTTGAGTTAAGACATTTTGGTTAGGTGGCTGAGTGTGTTCATGTAAACTCTGTAAATTCTTTAAAAGTGTGGAGTGCTTTGTGGGAGTTTTGTCCAGTAAAAATGACCTTTCTCCACTGGAGATCATAGAATGGTTTGGGTTGAAAGACACCTCAAAGATCAGCTAGTTCCACCCCCCTGCCACAGGCAGGGACACCTACTAGATGAAGTGAAACAAATTTATAATGTGCAGTCTCATCTGTTGGAAACCTCAGAGGTCTTCGTACAAACTGTGGGATCTGGGATTCCTTCAGCAGAACAAAAAGTCGAGCAGATGAGCGTTGACACCTTGCACTCCCACACACCATGCTTCTGGGATACTGAAGGTGGATAAAGAAATTCTCTGATTATTTTCACTGGGGGGGATCTAGAAAGGAGAGTGCATCTTCACTCCATTACTTAATCTGCACTTGCATAGCCTGCTTCTGCATAGAGCCCTCAAAATAGCTTGGAAAAGGGCCTGATAATGATGGCTATTTGGAAACAAGGATTGGAAATTCTGGCCTGGGAAGGTTAAGTGATGTGTAGGCAGTATCTTTTTAATGTTCTGTAAACACTTGAAAAGATAGTTGAAGTCCTAGCACAGGCAAGGAATACCTACAGCTTTAAGTTAAAAATACGTTTTCTCCAGCATTTTAGTATTTTATCCAGTAAATGCTCAAAAAAATCTCCTTCCTCCATGCTTACTGAAGAAAATTTTACTAAATCTAGTGAAGACCTGCCTGTGAGTAAAGCTAGCTTAAAAGTCTGATTTATAGGTCTGTTTCTGTTTTGTGCCTCAAGCTAGATTTTATGTATGTTTCTGATGTCCTTGAAATTCAAGGTGAAGCTTTCAATTGCCATTTACTGTCTGAAATGTTTGGGGTTTTTTTTCCTTTCTTAGGAGGCTTCTGAGCTCTCCTCTCTGAAACCTCAGCTGTCAAAATTGGGCATCCCTCTCTATGCTGTTGTGAAAGAGAAGATAGGGACTGAAGTGGAGGATTTTCAACCTTATTTCAAAGGAGAAATCTTTCTGGATGAAAAGGTATAGTTAAGTTGGTGTTCTTTTGTTTAAAAACAAACTTGTGAATGTCCTCTTTGAAGAGCTTGTATAAATAATAGAGATGGAATGTGGTCTGAATGAGAAAATATTGAGTAGCATTGTAGTTTAAGACGTTAATTAGCTTTGCTTTTCTAGATACATATCCTGCTCAGCTTACAAACTGACCTGTAGCTATGCACTGACAACATGCTTTTGCAGTATTATTCCTCCCCTCCCCTTTAACAGGTAAAAAAGGTGGCATATTATTTATTCCTTTCTTCCACTGATAGTGTGACATTTGTGGTGTATGAATCAAGGCCTGAACATTATAAACATAATTAATTCCTGATATACAGACCAAGTTGCAGTGATATGGCCTGTCCCAGTACAGTGGCACATGCTTTATGCCTACTTTCATGTCCTTCAAAACTATGGCCCTGCTTATTCCTTAACCGAGAAGATGCATTTAGAAATCATTTGGCTTCTGAAGGAAAAAGAATATGTAATACTCCAATCAATAGCAGATACGTTAATCTTCCCTCCACATTCTGCCTGTGTGAAAAATCAGGCTGATTTAAAAAAAAAACAGTCAACCAGATTCATAAAACTGAAACCCCAGGCAAAACAGAAGGTGATAAAAGTTTCAGGACTTGTATCTCTACTAGGTTTTTTATTGTCATACTTCAAAAATAAGAAAAAAGATGTTTATCACAAAGGACCCTTGGTGTCAGCAATAGGAATGTAGATATACATAGGGCTGAAATACCTGTGGATCAGCTTAAAATCCACATGAATAGTGGCAGTGCCACTAGTTGTCTGTGTGGAGGCAAGGAGTGAGGTAGTGTGTTAAGGAGGTTAGTTCAGGTGCATTTTCTTTTTAGCTATGCCTGGTTAGCTGTTGTGTGTTGTGACCTTTCTTGGATACAGGGCTGGCTGGTTTCCTGAATTTCATCTGGGAGGAAAAGTTCTTCTCACTTTGTTTGCTGAGATATTTTCTGTTTCCCTGCAGAAAGGCTTCTATGGACCACGCAGACGAAAAATGATGATATCGGGTTTCTTCCGCTATGGAGTCTGGCAAAATTTCTTCCGTGCTTGGAAAAGTGGATATAGTGGTAACCTGGAAGGAGAAGGATTCACCCTGGGAGGAGTATATGTGATTGGTGCTGGAAGACAGGTACTGCGGGCCATCTTCATGGGCTTTTATGTCTCCTCTGAGACTAAAAGTTTCTTCTTCGGAATTGTTCAGTTGCTGGCCAGTTGATCTGCTGTAGGGATACTAGTGTAAGAATTTCTCTCTTGTGTCTTTGACTAGGGTGTTTTACTGGAGCATCGTGAAAAAGAATTTGGAGACAAAGTCAACCTTCCGTCTGTCCTTGAAGCTGCTGAGAAGATAAAACCCCAAGCTTCATAAGTGGAAAAATAGCTGCACATGTTTCTGACCACAGCTTGAAATGTAGAATGCATCTGTTTCTTGAATGTTGCAGTTAAATGCTTTTTAACTATTCAGTGATCAATGCAGAGGACAGATTCTCTATTCAAATATAGAAAATCATGAAAATCCTCCTGGATCTTCTTTTGCTGCTTTGCAGCCTTTCAGGTGGTCAGGATTTCAACTGCTTTTTTGTGCCTGGCTGCATTAATGAAAGGCTGGTTCTAAAATCCGTCCTAGTGTAGATGTTTCCAGACAGTCAGTTGAAAACCTGCCTACCTAGGGGAGCACATCTTTGCTAAGGCTGAAGTAATGGGGTGGGTACCAGCTGAGGTTGAAGGATAATAAAACTTTATATAAATGAAATGCCTTTGCTTTTTGCTGTTTTCATTAACTTGTAAACACATTGGTGTTTGTAGAAGACTAAATCATGTCAGACTAGATTATTCTAAGATTCTGCATTCAAGAAATGCAGCTATGTCTACCCAGTAGGTTTCTTGTTAACTGCTGGCTCTAGATCTCCCAGCTCTTTGTGTTATTCCCTGCAAAGAAGATTGAAGACATCTGATGTTCACTTCAGAAGATAATTGTGGCATGAGTGCAAGTTCCTTTTTGTGTTTTAAAACTCTTAAAAAAAAAAAAAAAAAAAGGAATAGTAGCAGAGAGCAGATTAGGTGTATCCAGTCTGGAATTCTGTAGTAGAATGACTGGGCTGTTACTTCTAGAAATAGATGTAGTGTTGCACTACGTTCATGACAGCCAGCACCATGCATAGCCAAATATATGCATCTAGGCTGAAGTGTGAACACAGCAGCATGAATTTTCCAAATGTGCTAATGTTTCAAAGTCTAAACAAAATTTTAACATTTCACCTAGAGGATTATCAAGTGTTGTGTATCCTTCATTAGCTGGTGTATGTAAGAGGCTAGGTAACTTATGAAAATACATGGGCTGGGACATACTAAGCTAGCAGAAGTATTCTTTTGTCCTGGCAGCAGGTAAGTCTGACCTGTCATTCTGCTTTCTTCTGGTCTTAATGAAACCTTCATGTATCATTTGTGCTGAGGGCAGGGATACTTTGTACTTCTGAAACTTTGGTAATACGCCTATTTCTGCTCTGTGTGCCTGTCCGTCTGTATTGTTGAGCTGTGTGCAAAAAAATGGTCATACGTGATGCTGATTGTATGAAACCTAAATGCTAGAAACTCTAGAACTTCACAAGCAGTGAGGCCTGGCCTTGGTCTGTGTTATGGAGTAATCAGTTATGGAGAGTTGAAAATTGCATCCTTATGGAGGAAATCCTGACTTTTTTTTTTATTATTATTATTTATGTCCAGGCAGAACTAATTTTAACTAAAAATATTGATCTGCTCTTCAAAGTCTGCTCTTCACAGTTGCCTAAAACAACACTAGCAGTATGAATTTTGAGTGACTTACATGCATCAAGATATTTCATTTGAAAACTGAATGGAAATTGGACTCGTGCTATCAGGTGAAATTTGCATTTAACTGTCCTGGGGGATGGATGAAGGATCAGGAGTTTGGAGAGTGGAGCATCAAAGTCTACAAATTGAGTACGCGATTCAGACTTTCTCTATAAAGGCTCTCCTAGCAGTCATGGACAGGTGCAGAGAACCATGTATTGTCTCTGTCCATGTTCTGAGCTGCTTTTGTAAGTATGCCCATAAAATGGTGTCAAGAAGCTGTTGGGTGCTTGAAGACATAAAATGGCTGACTGGAGGTGGGCTCCTCTGAATGGCATCCAGAGCAGCCAGGCAGCTGCCAAAAGTTGTGCTTGAGGGCTTTTTTTCGTCCTGGGTTTTAGCACTGAAAGGAAGTACCCATATCATGAGTGCTTGCCTGACCCAAGGCACCTAAAACTCTACAAACCTGCAAAGTTCAAAGCATCGTGTAAGTGTCCACTTGTCTGCAGTAGGCGTATTGTTACTGTGGAGTGCGATAGGAAACATGCTGAAAGAAATGGGTGTGAGCTACTGTTTCTTAGTTGCAAGATGCAATTAATTACACAAATCTTGCTTACAATAGGAGATTTCTGGATCATGGCTCCTGTGGAGTTTTTGAGTTTTCTTTACAGTGGGAACTGGAAAGCTTTGCCATTTACAGAGAACAGATCTTACACAGAGACAGGCAAAGAAGTTACTGATCTTAGACCTGGATTTCAGGGCTTGTTCCAGGGGCTGTTTATACCTTTCACATAAACATGAAATGTGAAAGACATAAACAGTCCTTGGAGAATAGAATGAAAGCCAGACTAATTCCAAGAAATGTAAGATAAACTGGAGTGCTTTTGGAACCTGCTAAATCTGGAGAGCATCTGTTTACAATCTTGCATATATGTAATTGTATTCCAACCACTCTAACAGAACTGGCCACCAGTTCTGTCAGTCAGACTGCTGAAAGTCCTAGACAATGATAAGGGTGCCACACAGCGTTGCGGTGTTGCTGTTAGCTGACCCAAAGGGAACTGTGTTTTATGATCTTGGAAGCAGAAGCAGGAAGCCATCATGTCCAGCATTTAGAATGTTTAACTGAAGTATAATGGCTGTTAAACGTACTAATGCTACAAGAATATGAAATGTTCTAGTGTAGAAACATTTTTAGAAAGAACTGTGAAGTCCTTCTGAGCACATTTATTAAAATACTCATGGAGACTAAAAGTTCTCTGCTCTGTCACTTTCAGCAAAGGCACATATACTGTAACCACATTAGACAGATTTGGGAGAGTGTGTTTTCTTACTGCTAATAGCAATAGTTCCCCTAAACAGGTAGTGGGACAGTGTACTTCTTGATTTGAAAGTTACATAAGCTTACCCACATTTTGAAGTTTTCTAACCCTGTCTTTCGGTTAATCAGAGATCAAGTCAAAATTTGGAGTCACAAAAGTTCCAAATGGTATTTGAAAACGTTCTGAAGAATTACTAATAAATGTTTGGGTTTGGGGCTTTTTTAAGCCAACCTTGGGATTTTTTGGAGTTGACTCATCCTTTCTGAACTCCCTCTTGACAAAATACAAATGGAGAGGATAGAAAATACATAGTGCCTAGGAGCAGTTAATAGGAATTGGAAATAGGTGGTCTCAAAGAAATAAAAATGACAGCAAAATAGTAAGGGAGGAGCAAATGAATTCTAAGTGTATTTCTGATGGTGGAGACTGTGAGGTCTGACTATCTGGGTTTAAAAAATGTTTTCTTCTTTAAATGTAGAATGTAATTAAAACCAATTTATTTAATTGTTGATTTTGTTGTACCAACAGCTACCTCTGCTGTCTCAGTTCCTTGTGTGCATCTAAATGTTTTGGTTTGGGTTGTTTGTTTTTTTTCCCTTTTGCTGCAGAAAATATATGGACTCAGGGATCAATATGATCAGACAAAAAGCCCTTTATTAGAAAGCCTTAACCCCTTAAATACTATTTCTTACATGCACTTACAGTGATTTGGCATGTTATGATTGGATGCATGTCTTGAAGACCCTTTGCAACTAGCATATAATTGGTTAAGCACAGGTGTGGGAACTTGACCTCGAAAGCTTGCCAACAGTCCACAGTTCTCATTAACATGGTGAAATCCAGCTTCTTCTTATCTTGCTTGCTTAAGCTTCCTCAGGCCTCTCATGGCCTTGCTGTATCTTTCAGGATTTTCAGAGTTTATGTACCAATTATCCATTCTCCTGTGAGAACACTTGTCTCCGCATCTCCCCCTTTTTGTTTTATATATGGTTTGGATGACTCTACTTGAGCAGGGGATTTGCCCTAGATCATATCTCCAATATATGCCAACTACAGGCTGCTGGGCCTGCCCCTTTTTTCTGCGGTATGGCTCTCTGGTAACAGGGGAGGCCATCCTTCACATCAAGGTCTGGCATGGCATGTGTCCCCACCGCTTCACGCCTGCTGGGTTGCAGCCAACAGCGGAGCTAAAGGTTCTTCTTGGTGGCAAACACAGAGGCCAACCCAGTCTTGCCCTTGATTGTGGTAGCAGGCATTTTTTTAGCCTCAGTCCTTGCACCTTGTTGTCAATGCAGAGTTTCACCTGCTTCATCCAGTAACAAGTCTCTACTACAGCAAGGCACACACACATTTACATTAGCAGAGTAACTATTACAGGGTGCAGCAGCATGTTGAAGATGCTGATGGCAGCAAGGGACTAGCCAAAGAAATTTCTTACCAGTGGAATTCTCCCACCCTCTTAATTTGTTCCATCACCTGCTTTATAACACTACCATTGTATTAAAATCTTTCTAGCTTTTGCCTTAGCATTTTCTAGCGGCTACTGCAAATTTCCATACTCTAACATCTCTTTTACAAGTGACAAATCTATACAATACAAGCTGTAGTTTCTTATTAGCAACTAGCTAGTAAATACAGGTGGTTTCATATACAAAATCACAACCTCTAATAATAGCTACTTTAGAAGCACACATATTTAGGATGTTACTTTTCATTTGCCCCCAAGTGATGTTTTGTAGTCATTCATTTTTTCTCTTCCTCTATCTCATTCTGCTTGGGGTATTCACAGTCAGCTCCTGTAGCTGAGGCATCAGGTTTTTCCATTTGTCTGTCCGGCTCATGGTAAGGCTTGACAAACTTTGCAGGCAGTCATCATGGACCTGTAGGCAGGAGGACACAAATATACCCCCTCCCCCATGGTATCAGTTCTTGAGAAGCAGACAGCTTAAATTGCACATTGTTAACTATCATGGAGTTTGATGCATCATTGCTCTTTTTTCCCCCTTTTTTTTTTTTCCTTGCAAAAGCCGGCCTGCTCAGCAGCAGCTATAGCTGCCTGCCTGCTTCAGCAGCAACTATAAATACCTGCCGGCAGCCGCACTTTCACATTAACTCTTTCATGCCCGAAATGTTAAACAGCTACCCGTTAAAAACTTCTACATGAACACCGATTGCCCTCAACACACACACACACGTGTGGGATCCCACAAGCACACTCCACACAACTAAAATATTTGAAGCACAAAAAGACAATTATTACTCCCACTACACAGTCCCACGTACAGAATGTGGCATAAGGACCCTGTGGAGACTAGCAGAGAAACAGCTCCGAGAAGCATCATTGCAGTGTGAGGTGGCAGGCTCAACCTTAGCAGGCGTCCCCGCAGAGGCTCTGCCTCCCCCACAGCGCATGAGGCTTGGGCTTTTATACTGACCAAAATGCACACTCATTCCGACACAGGTGGCCAGCCTGTGCTGGAAGAAGTGGCCAGCAGTATCTACAAAGGTCTCCAAAGGTTGATAGAAACCTGTACATACTTATTTTTACCAACTTCTAGTTCATGAGTATCACAGAGAGACTATATTAAATGAGTCACAGTATGCCCAATACCCCTGATAAGAACATATGAAAGACCTTCCCACCACCGAAACCGCACACAATATGCTTGTATCCCGTGTTTGCCTCGCTGTAGGTTTGGGGGGGTGGGTGGGGGGTGGTGGATGGTGTTTTTTTTTTGTTTTTGTTTGTTTGGTTGTTTTTTTTTGTTGTTGTTTTTTTTTCTTTAACGTTAAACAGATCGCTCCCTTCACTTTAAGAAGGACTGAAAACATCCATAAAACAGAAGTCCTAAGCTGAAATTTCAATTAATTCAATCACTGACAAGGGGGGTTGTCCTGGGGTGGTACTGGTTCTTTCCAGGGTTTCACCCATCGAGCTGGCACCCACCGCAGACCGGAATCTGTAATGACACATATATAACCTCGACCAGTTAGTTTTACTTCTGCAGGACCTTTCCAAATGCCGGTTTCCAAATCCTTGTACTGGACCAAAATACCCAGAGTTTTAGTCATATAACCTGAACCTAATGCCCGACCATGTATTATGGCAGGGGGGTCATTAAAGTCTCCTGTCAATTGCACAAAATTCATAACATATACAGCTTTCTGTATCCTTGCTACCGGTGTACGTCCTTCTTCCCCCGTTTTTTGTTTTTCCAACAGTTGTTTCAAAGTTTGATGTGTTCGTTCAATAATAGCTTGTCCTTTAGTACCCCCACGATCACCCTGACCTTGTAGAAGGGGTTTAACAGCAGCGGTGAAGGCAGTAGCCATGTATCCAGCCTTTTCCTCTGCTGTGCCCACTTTAGAACATGCATCCATCATTTCTTGAAGACCAGCAGATTTTGGCAAAATCTGCAAAATACACTTACAAGCTGGGTTAGCATTTTCCATAGCCAGAGACATAAACATGGATTCTTTAGCATTAGATGCCAGATCAATATTATTTTCGATAGCCTCTGTCAATCTGTCAATAAATTGCATATATGGCTCAGTAGGTCCCTGCTTTACTGATGTATATGAAGGATTAGGTTTTCCCGCTTCCGGCACAGCTTTCAGAGCAGCTAAAGCCAATTGCTGTGCTTGCTGTAAAACTTCAATTTTCATGCGAGCTTGTACTCCATCAGGGTGAAATTCCCCCTTTCCCAATAACATTTCAGATGAAACACCATGCAAAGGGTGATGAGGATTACACTCTGAATTCTCATCTGCAGCCCTTGAGCAAGCTCCTCAAACCCACTTTTAAAATGCAGGAGCTGGGAAGGAGTTAATAAAATTGCAGCCACTCTGAGACAATCATTTGGAGTTAGAACATTACTAGAAAAGAAAGCAGATAACATTTGCTGTGTATATGAGGAAGACAACCCATACTGAGTAACTGCTCCCTTAATTTCTTTCGTAGCTTTCCAGTCCATAGGAGTCCAGACAGACTGTCCCTGAGGATTTATAGTAACACGGAATGCAGCAGGAACATCTATCGGTAAAATAGTACCGTCTATAATTGCATCCTGAATGCAGCCTCGCCATCTCATGGCACACGGATTAGCTTTATTAGATGTAGGAGTCGGTGGTAACGGCACATCACACGGACTGATCTTAGCTGGGCTTTCCGGTTTTTCCGTTTTTTTCCGGTTTTTCTGAGGCTTGCTACCTCTCCTCCCCCAACTTATCCAGACGGTCCCGCAAGTCCTGCAATTGCCTATCTAAGGATTTTCTCCACTGCCCCCAATTCCACTCATTTTGCAGCTCCAGTGGGAGCGATGCAAGCGGTGGCGTATGTGGCGGAGGTGGGTATTTATTCGGAGTTACACTCTCCTCTTCAGGAGATTCCCACCCCGGCAAAAATCCTTGGTGACTAAGTTCAGGGGCAGTAGCGGCACGAAAAGGGTTAACATCAGTTTGTTTCGTTTGCTCAGTAACCCCTACCGGCTCCTGAGTATCAGCTGGAGCTACCGCCGATAAAGGCGCTGTCGACATAGGGTAGGGGAAAGGCGCAGGGTCCTCAAACATTCGTACCTTACTGCGCGCCGGTTTTTGACCAGAATATTTTGCGCCTGAAACAGACGACACCACCATGGCTGTAGCGCCGCGTGCTGAATCTAATATAGGTGCCGCACCCTGCTGTTGCAAAGGCGAGTCAAAGAGCGCTTTAAGAGCAGATTTTTCAGGCTCTCTCTCAGCCTTTATTGCGGCTAGAGTCTCTTTCATTAGTCGCCAGGTGGCAGCAAGAGATTTCGCCTCCTTAGACCCACAAGTAACTTCATCCCAGAGGCATGTCCCGATTTTTTCCTAGGTCCCGAGATCAAGAGCTTCATTAACCCCCTTGATCAGCTCTTTTTCTTTACTCCAGAGCAATAGCCTTTTTAACAAATTATCATCATATTCTGTCCCTCTCACTGAGAGGATATGCTGGAAGAGATTAAGGATGGTCGTTTCTTCTTTCCTTAGTTGATTCCCCATCCTAACCCTCTTCCAGACCCTGTTGGCTGTTACCTTATTTGCACTGCGCAGTGTCTTCCGGGCTCACTAGGCTCCGTTCCGAGGCGACTACCTCCCGATCCTGGTCCTGCCGGATCGAACCCAGCCGACGGCCCTGTGGCTCCGCGTTTTCCACTTTCTTTGGTGCCACGCGCTTTTTAATTCTTTCAGCTTCAATATGAAATATAAGGGGGATCCCTGTTCGGGCGCCAGTTGCCACAGAAAATATATGGACTCAGTCAGGGATCAATATGATCAGACAAAAAGCCCTTTATTACAAAGCCTTAACCCCTTAAATACTATTTCTTACATGCACTTACAGTGATTTGGCGTATTATGATTGGATGCATGTCTTGAAGACCCTTTGCAACTAGCATATAATTGGTTAAGCACAGGTGTGGGAACTTGACCTTGAAAGCTTGCCAACAGTCCACAGTTCTCATTAACTTGGTGAAATCCAGCTTCTTCTTATCTTGCTTGTTTAGGCTTCCTCGGGCCTCATGGTCTTGCTGTATCTTTCAGGATTTTCAGAGTTTATGTACCAATTATCCATTCTCCTGTGAGAACACTGTCTCCGCACCCTTTTAACACAACATGTACACAAAATCTAAATCAATTCTCAGTGCATCAAATATCACATCACAGTTCAACATTCAGCTGGTTACTGGAAACTCTTTAATAACTTACAGTTTGCTTATTCTGACTTGAGAAGCCAACCTCCCCCGTAGTAATTTCTCTTCAATTGATTTTCCCTTGTTTGTAAGGCTGTCCATCCTCTTTTTTCAGTGCAGAAACAGGCTTGAAAAAGAAAAAAAGAAAAAGCTGTGAAGTCAATGGTGTAGATGTAACAGAAAGGTGCCTTTTACTTGAACTTTTGAAAATACCGATTACATTTCCTAGAGTGATGTCCTTTTAAAGCCATTAGAAAAATGGTCTGTCTTAAAGGGTGTTTTCTGGTTTTTGTTTCCCAGTGTGGGTTATCCATTTTCACGGCTGTCAGACTGCCTGCAGTTGGTGCAAATACCCACAAGGAGAAGGAAGTGCCAAGGCATCCCTGCCATTTTCTGATGCCTTTCCTGTAATGCACTGTGGTAGAAAGGAAAAGAGCAAATTTCTTTTTCTCCCTGAACCACTGGATGTCACTGCTACCCCAGCCAAAGCGAAGGTCAGCACTAAATCCGCGTTTTTTTTCTGCAGGAAAAGATTTGCATAACAAAGATGCCAAGAACGGACCACAATAGATTCCGATTAGGCTGGAAGAAAGCTGATAGAAGAAACACATACTCCTGCGATCTTTTTACTTATGCGGATGTTTTCCGTTTAAAATAAGGAGCTTAAAGGAAGGATATACTGTATTGAATGGTGCAGTCTGTGGTATATAGACATTTTTAAATGCATGTGGAGGGAATAAATTATTAACAGACTCACTGTTATTCTTACCAATGGTTTATGGTTTTAGGCTTCCTTTATCCCACAGGCTTCTGTCAGACACTGATGAAGTGGAGCCGGAGCAGACAGGTACAATCACCATCATCATCATCATGGCTTGACTTCGCGAACAAAGATTTGGGAAGGGCTTTACCCACGCTTACTACAAGCGCGCTGATGGCTAAAAAGGCTAATGTGGGATAGGCAAATCCGGTTGCAAAAAGCAAAATGAAAAGTCTCCTTGGGTGGTATAGGCGGGGCGCGATTCTTTCTACATTGTCTTTTCTCCTTGAGACTAGTTCTGCATGTGTTCTCAAAGCAGACAACGGCATTATGTATGGGGTTTCTCCAAGTCTCCCAATTGGAGGCCAAGGTGGACCACTGATGGTAGTTAATATGGCCAAGGCTAAGGTATTGTTTCAGGGAGTCCTTATATCTCTTCTTTGGGGCACTTCTCTTGCAGCAACCAGTGGCAAGTTCACCATAAAACACAATCTTAGGGAGGTGACGATCCTTCATCCTAGAGACGTGCCCTGCCCAGGGCAGCTGCAATTTCAGCAATATGGCCTTGATACTGGTGAACTCTGCCTGTTCAAGGGCAGTAACATTTGACACATAGTCAGTCCAATGAATGTTTAGAATTGTATGGAGGCAGCGCTGATGAAAGTGTTCAAGGAGTCGCAGGTGATGGCGGTAGATAACCCATGATTCAGGCCCATATAAAAGAGCAGACAGTACAATGGCTCTACAGACACTAATCTTTGTACTTCTCTTCAGGTGTTTATTGCACCAGATTCTTTTATGGAGTTTTCCAAAGGCTCTATATACCTTTGCTATTCTGTTGTCTATCTCTTTGTCGATAGTGGCATCCGAGGAAATAATGCTTCTCAAATAGCTGAACTGCTGAACTGACTTAAGCTCTGACTCACCAATGGTAATGTGGGGATGGTGATAATCTTCGTGTGGTGCAGGTTGGTAGAGAACTACTGTCTTCGTCAAGCTGACTTCCAGCCCAAAAAGCTCAGCCGCCTCCGCAAAGCAAGATGTTAAATGTTGCAGAGCTGCTTCTGTGTGGGCAACAAGGGCAGCATTGTCAGCAAAAAAGCAGTTCACGGACAAGATGATTTAAGTCTTAGTGTGGGCCTTCAGTCGCCTTAGATTGAATAGGCTCCCATCAGTACGATATCAAATATAAATGCTGTTTTGTTCGTCGAGGTCTACCGTAGCCCTTTGGAGCATCATGCTGAAGAAGATTGTGAATAAAGCTGGTGCGAGAACACAACCTTGTTTCACACCATCGATTATTGGGAAGGTCTCAGAGAGTGCATCGCCATATCTGACTTGGCCTTGCTGATCCTCATGTAACAGAATAATCATTTTGAGGAATTTGGGAGGACAACCTAATCGTTCCAAGATCAGGTACAGGCCTTTTCTACTGAGAGTGTCAAAAGCTTTGGTGAGGTAACAGCAGAGGGAGCTAGGGAGATAGAAAAAAATTGCGGAAATGATGCATAAAGTTAACATATAAAGTTAAATCGCTGATTCAGTCTATTCCACTTTCATTTTATTTGATAACTAAATAGTTGAATCATAATTTATTCTTCTTCTAATTGAGCTCTAAAATTTTATAAAGTATTTCCCTAAAATATTTATACTTTCTCTTTTAGATCCATCTACTGATTTCTTTGAAGTCATTTAGTCTCTCAGCAGCTTCTGTGGGCTTTTTTCCCCTTCACCCACCTCTCTCTTAACCTTGTAGTTATCAAAACTGCATGATAATTCCAACTGATTTACAGAAACCTCCCTCCGTAAATAAGAATTTTCATTGAAAAGTTGTGTTTGATGATGATGATGAGCAGATACAGTGGAATTGGTGAATAGCTCTGGTCATGCCATTTTCCACCAGCTACTCCTCATAATGGATCAGTCATTAATTTCAGGAAATGTCTTGGAGTAGTCAGAGGAAACAGCTCTGACAAACCATACACAAACTTTGGCCTGCAAAAATTCACTAAAAAAATCACACTTTCTATTTTCATTCCTGCAGTATTAATACACCCTTTTACTGTTGAAGTGACTGCCTTTTATAAGTTTTCCAATTTGCCCTAGCACTTAGATAATGTTTCTTTGATGGTTTAAATTTTTACCCTTATTTGCAACACAGTGAAGCACACAGAACAGAGATAACATCACAGGTAAATAAATGGGACATAGTTTGTTTGAACTATCTCCATGCTAACAATGAACGATTCAACTACTCTGTGAACTGCTAACACTAACCATTTTAAGAGAATTTTTTAAATTGTAAGAGAACCTGATTTGACTGATGAATGCCCTTCCTAATTCCACAGTCCTTATATCACAGGGCTGCTGAGTTTCCCTGAAATTTCCCATTTCCCTTGCTGAATCTTAGCAGTTACAATTGCACTCTCCATCTTCCCGTCTCTTAGAGAAGCAGCACACTGGAGCTTTCTGTCTTGGTTCCGGACTTTCTGGCAGTGTGACTTGGTGCTCTGTAAGATGACTTAGGTTTTTCTGAGATGGAGTCTTTTTACCACCTGATAATTGACTGACCTTTCCTAGCTCCCCTTCCTTACTTAGATCCTTTCTAAAATTCAGGTGATTCTTCTAGGATCTTCTTCCAGCTTTACCAGTCAATAACATTCTACTTCGGTTTCTAAGAAACCTTGACCAAGCTTGAGAATGCCTTGCAAACCCCTCCTGCCCATCCCCCCTTTAAAAAACATTTATTTGAACAACTGCATGGAAAGCAAGAGAAGGAATTTTGATAATGTGACCAGTGGGTGGGTCACACACTGCTGTTTCCTCTGACTTCAGATGGGTGTGGATGAACAGAACTGTCCATTTATTCCATATTAATTCTACAATGGTTTTGTCCTCCTTGACCGAGTGAATAATCACACAAGAGAACTAATAAACTCACACTGTTTTATTGATCAACAGTTCCTTTTACCCTTCAGCTAAGCACTTGGTGGGAATGCTGCTGTCTTGGTGAGCAGCACCCCTGATCTAGGGGAAATAAGGAAGTCCAAGCCCTGAAGTAGGTGAAGCGAATGAAGCGAAGCCCTGAAGTGTAGCAAATGTGAGAATGCCTCTGGTGTGAAACTGCCTTCCTTAGCCTAGCTTTGCCTTCCTTGCACAAAACCTATTTTCATAGTTAGTGAGGCACTGCAGAAGACAGTTTATATGAGGAAGAGAATGAAGACAGAATTGTTTCCCTGTGCCAAGAGAGATTATTAGGTACAGAATAGATGGGAAGAGGAGCAGTGCATAGAAGTTAGAAGCTAAGCTAGAGAGGGAAGGGGAGGGCATTTCCACCTACCAGGCAGAGACTACTTCAGGTGTGAGCTATCACTTGCTCAGCACATGGGTTTAAAAATCACGACTCAGCTCTTCTCTCCTCACTCTCCTATGTTCCCAGCAGCTCGAAAGAGAAATTTAAAAGCCCTAGGACGCTTTAAAATACTCTTCAGGGTATCCTTTTCCTTTCCTTTTCTCCTTCTGGCTTTTCAGGTAAAGCTCGATTTTCTCCTTCACTATTACCCTGGGAGTGCTGTCCCTAGCATGGTAATTCTCGCTCCGAAAGCCCTCGGGCTGGGAGGAAACGCGGCTGAGGGGACGGGCCGGCAGCGCAGGCCGCTGCCGAGCTCCCTCAGCCCAGGGCGGGGCGCGGGGCAGGTTGGCTTTGCGCGCCTCTTCCGCGGGGCGTGGGACACGGCCATCTCGACCGCAAAACTAGCCTAAAATAAACGAAGCTGACAGCCTTACTGAGGGGCACAGCGTTCCACTCGCTAAGTCGCCGGAGGGGTCTGCGGGGACCGCCTGAGAGGAAGCGACGGCGATAGCGTGACGGACAGTTCTTCCCGCCGCTGGGGCGGGAGCTTCTGCGCTAGCAGCTCCGCCCGGTCTCGGGGGTCCTCCTAGGGTGCCGGCGTTACCCTCCCAGCTGGGGGGACGCCTGTGGAAGTCGCGGCGGGAGAAGGCACTGGGAGGCCTGCAGGACCCTGTGGGGTTGGAGGAAGAGCTGTGTTTCCTGTGCGTCCCCTTTGTGTGGAGCACGGCTGCGTGTGGGGAGCAGGCGTGGCCGGAGGAACGGGTGTGCATTTCCGCGCTTCTCGGCCGCCGGCGGGAGCAGGGGAGCAGCAGTGCGGCTCGACTCTGCAGAGAGGTACCCCGGCCCCGGTGGCTGGCCGCGTCTGCCGCGGGGAAGTTCCGGGAGTGTTGCTACGCCGTGTCCATGGACTAGCCGAGGCAGCGGAGGGAACCTCGGTTACGCCGACCGCCGTCTCACCTCCCCCGCCCAACTTGGGGAAACTTAGCGAGTAAGCAGGCTGCTGCCCCTGGTGAGTTCCTGCCCGCGCAGCCGCCGGCCCGGCGTCCCCCTGAGCCGTCTGACCCGGGGGTCGCACCGCGGCCTGGCTGCATGGAATGCCCCTTTCTGTTCCTTGTCTTTAAGCACGGGCATTTTGATTTCCCCTGGACCATGGCTGTCTACTGCAACGTTCTTTGAGAGCTATCAGCCATTGAACCGGGCGGGGAGCAGGCGCTGCCAGACTGCCCTCCTTCGGGGCGGGCAGTAGCCCTCCGACTTCCAAGTTTCCCTAAAACGCGGGGCTGTGGTGAGCTTTTGCCATTGTCCTTGTCCGTTAAAGGAAGCCGGAGAGGTTGGGCTACGCTTCCTCTGGGAGTACACGCGGAGTTCAGTGAGGTGCCACAAGGAATAAAAACAATTTTGGTTTCTAATTTTTTTAAAAGCCTTTCGGGGTGCTGCAGCCGCAGGGCGGCCTTTGGCTGCTTCTTACTCCGCCGTCCCACCGGCTGCTGCTAGCCTCTCAGTCCAGGCGTTGCGGTTAGAAGAAGCAAGTGTTCCGTGTTTGCGAGAATCGAGGCCTGTAACTTTTGTTTATTATTATTTTAACTTTAATTGCGTGCAAGCTGTTAGCGAGGAACGTTTCTGACACCTTTTCTCCTGCTTGCCGAAACAGGCCTGGCCGCTGAGCACGGCGTCACCTGAGGTGAGGCTAGGCGAGGCGAGCCGAGGCCGCGCTGAAATGCCGGGCTTGTTTCGGCTCCTGGGGGAGTTCCCAGGAATGGTGTTTGGATAATTGTCATATCACCAGTTCCTGTTTGGTCATTTACGTTCTACCTGGTTGTCTTTAGTTTCAGGTGAATGTCTTATTTCTGGTCTGTGACCGCTACAGAGCGCTGCCGAGAAGCCACTACATACAGACCCTATGAGAAGAGTTCAAGTGAAATTTATTACGCACAGTTCATGTGGAGAAAGTGTTGGTGTGGTTTGTTTTGTTTTTTCTTATTCCCTTTGTAAACTTTTTTTTGTAAGGAAGGGAATTGCCCTTGTGCACTTCTAGGGAGAGGGTTTAGGCTAAGCTGGAAAATGCTTGGTATAACAGCACCTGTGATGTTATACCTGCCTAACTTCAGTACTGTATTTTTCCTCTGTGTGTATGTAGAACAAACCACGATTTTACACTTTCAGATTATCTGCATAAGGCTGTTAAGCATACATCTAACTTCACATAATTCATGTAGACTTTGTGGTTTCATTTTGAGTCTTTCTGTATAAAAAACAAACAAAAAAAAGCCACCACGCTGTAAAAGTAAGTTATTTATGTTGATTTTCCTTTCCTTATAGGTCCTCAAAGGTGATGGTGGTGGAGGGAAGGATATTTTAGGATAACTGGCAGGATAAGATTTTTCCAGTGCTGCCTTTCTCTTCTTTCTTTCTTTGTTTCTTTTTTTGTTAAAGGGACATAAAGCTTGTGACCTAGAGCTCTGGAATAAAATGGAAGGAAACCAGCTCCTAGAGAGTGGAATTACAGAGTATGCCTTTTTCAGAAATGCTCAGTGGGGTGCTGATTCCTTTCTGGCTATCTCCAGCAGTGAGTTAAGCGTCAGTACTCACATGTTCTTAGAACTTCCTGAGCCACTTTATATTTACAATAAATGTGTGAAACTTTTAATGCTTGGACGTGGATAATTGAGGTGCTACTACTACTTGCTTGACAGGAATTGTGTGGGGGAGAGAAGGGGTCAGGTAGGAACTTAAGTGTAGTCATTGGTGTAAAGTAGGAGTGAGCTGTGGAGGGAAAATACTTCTCAGCTTTTGAGTATTTTTGTTGTATTTTTAAACAAACAGGACATCTCTGTTGGTGGAATTAGTGTTCTTTATCCTCTGGCTAATGACATGGGAAGAGGGTACTTTTAGGGTATGATTCATGTCTTTTAGCTCCATCCTTGTGGGGTGGATTGGAACAAATGTAGTAATTGTCCTGTCCTTTAGAAGATTTTCATATTCAAAATTACCATGCCACTGAAACAGCAGTTTTTTGAAGTAGATTCCCAAAAGTTTGGAAGTGCATTTGTAATACTGTGGAAAACCAATGTGCAAGTAAGTTACGTGGTTGGCATTTTGCTTTTGTTGAATTTGCTCATAGATGAACTTGCTAAAGGTGAGGTCTAGAACTAAATCAAAATAATTAAAAGTTACTCCTCTGTCTGGTGTGTGCTCTGTGTGATTTTTATTTAGTGTAAATTGATCCAGTTAGCTTCATTTGTAGATTCCTTTGTGTTGTTGTTCTCTCCAGTCCCCAGGTAAGAAGACCAAATCAGAAGAAACCTCACGAGTCTAAGCTGAGTTGTCGTCTTGTCTCTGGGCATAGGTTTGCCTCACATTTAGTGCATTGTAGAATAATCTTGTGCTGTTTGCCTGTTTAAAGCCTCTTTTTCCCTCTCTTCCTTGCACAGCGGGGTGGCAGAAAAGAAAGAAAACTACTTTTTTTTTTGTTAGGAATAGTGGCTGTGCAAGAGCCTTCATGTAGGTAACATACCTGACAGGATTGAAATGGGTTATGTTCTGGGCTTACATTTTTCTGCCTTTGAGCTTTGTAATGCTTAATGAAAAGATCATAAAAAGTCCTTGCTCCAAGCTCTAAAATGCTATCTAAGTGGGACACTTTCAGAAAAGCCCACAAGTAAAAGCATTCTTGATTCACATAAGGCATAAATGTCTCCTTTGTCTGAGCCCTAAAATTCTATCTAATTGGGCAAACTGCAGCTGAGAAGGACCTGGGAGTATTGGTAGGTGATAAAAGTTGACTATGAGCTGGCAGTGTGGCTTTGCAGCCAGAAGGGCCAACACTATCTTGGGGTGCATCTGGAGGAGTGTGGCAGCAGGGTGAGGGAGGTGATCCTCCTCCTCTACTCGACCTTGGTGAGACCACATCTGGAGTACTGTGTCCAGTTCTGAGCCCGTCAGCACAAGAATGAAAAAGAGCTACTGGAGAGGATCCAGCAGAGGGCCACAAGGATGATCAGGGTTCTGGAGCATCATTTACGAGGAGAGATTGTGGAAGCTGGGCCTGTTTAGTGAGATCCCATCTTAGTCTTCTCTAGACTAATGTGTATCAATATCTCAAAAGTGGGTGCCAGCAGGATGGTACCAGACTCTTTTCAGTGGTGCCCAGTGACAGGAAAAGGAGCAATGGCCACAAACCAAAACAGGAAGTTTCACCTAGACATGAGGAAGAACTTCTTTTTGTTGAGCGTGGCAGAGCAGTGGAGCAGGCTGCCCGTGAGGGCTGGGGAGTCTCCCTCTCTGGAAACATTCAAAACCTGCCTGGATGTGTTCCTGTATAACCTGCTATAGGTGACCCTGCCATGGCAGGAGGGGGTCAGACTAGATGATCTCCAGAGGATCACAGTATGCTAGAGATTGGAAGGGACCTCAAAAGATCATCTAGTCCAATCCCCCTGCCGGAGCAGGAACACCTACATAATATTACACAGGAATGTGTCCAGGCGGGTTTTGAATGTCTCCAGAGAAGGAGACTCCACAACCTCCCTGGGCAGCCTGTTCCAGTGTTCTGTCACCCTCACTGAGAAGAAGTTTTTTCTCAAGTTTAAGTGGAACCTCTTGTGTTCCAGTTTGTACCCATTATCCCTTGTCCTATCATTGTTTCCCACTGAGTAGAGCCTGGCTCCATCCTCATGACACTCCCCCTTTATATATTTATAGACACTAATAAGGTCACCCCTCAGTCTCCTCTTCTCCAAACTATAGAGACCCAGCTCCCTCAGTCTTTCCTCATAAGGGAGATGCTCCACTCCCTTAATCATCTTCGTTGCCCTGCGCTGGACTCTCTCCAGCAGGTCCCTGCCCTTCTTGAACTGAGGGGCCCAGAACTGGACACAATATTCCAGATCCTTCCAACCCTTGTGATTATGTGATTCTCTTTTGTGTTGAAGATGTAACTTTTCGCTCTTAGGTGTAGCAAGAAGGTTGTCGAGATGGTTTGTTAAGAATTCGGTCATGTCCAGATGCAAATGTGTTAGATAATCTGTGCGAAGAAATTGTAGGCTGATTTCTAATGAATAATTGAGGAATATATCCCATATAGATTGTGTTTTGTCTTGAGGCTGACCTCTGATTTTCTTAGAGGGTAGTTACATGTAGCTTATGAAACGATAGTGCGTGGCTACTCGCTACTCCTACAATTAATTCTCGTAGTCTTTTGTCAAGGTTCCCATTGTGTGTTATGTGTGGCACAATTTGATCACTGCTTAGCACAAGTAAATTAAACTCTTGTTCTCAGATAAATTAAACTCCTGTTCTAATCTTACTGTGCTACATTAGAAATCTCAGTGAGGTGTATGTGGGAGAAATGGAGTTCACAGAGCTATCGTGGAAACTGTTTCTGCGGATCCTCCCTTTATGTCATTTTTCTGCTTTTACAAAAAAAAAAAACAACAAACATCTCCACTTGGGTAGGGTATGGTAAAGTATGTGGGTTTCAGACACCAGACAAAGGAGACATTTATGCTTCACGTGAATCAAAAATATTTTTACTTGTGGGCTTTTTGTGCCATTCTGCTTTACACTGGCTTCCTGGATCAAAACTTCCTGGGTCTGGTAGAACGGGCTTTTGTACTTTGTCATCTATGGTGTGTTTCTAGGGCTAACAGGCTGCAATTCACAAAATCCATGGACATACTCTGTTTCATATGTTGCTTTATGCTCAAGAACCTCAGAAAAATGAAACCGTCAAACAAAAATTACTTAAGAGAATTTTGTAGGCTATCGCTAAGGGGGAGTTAAGAAATGGTCCTTTTCCAGGAGATGTCAGATTATATGTCCAAAGGACAGTCTTATATCTTACTCATTAGTATTGCAGAGTCCTAAAATCTACAGCTTTTCTAGAGCTGTAGCATTGGTAGCTTGTGTGAGGGTAGCACAGCTTGGGTGGGAACAGAATCCTTCTCCTTGACCCTTTGGCTCTTGCTCAGCCAAAAGCATCTCTTAAAGGAAAGGTTAACAACAGTGTTAGAGATGACCAGGGTGAAGCTTATCAAGGTTAGATATATATATAAGTTTTAAAGTTTAATAGTTTGAGATCCCCCCAAAAGTGTGAGATCTGATTTTAATCTAGCAATCAAAAAAGGAGTAGCAGGGGAATGAAACATCTAGGTTCAGATGACTTCGTTTTGAAACAGACACAATTTAATTACTTAAATGTAGTTGAACATCTTGTATTTATTTTTTTTTTTTTGCATTGTACAACAGCTTCTCTTTATTCTGAATGACTGAACAAAACCTGTTTTCAGTATGGTTGGTGAGCTGTAAAATCACTGTTGGGTAAATTCTTCTGTTTTAGGTGTATCACAGGTGAGGGTTTAACCTGCAAAAAATGGTGATCTTCAAATATTGACGAGATAAGGGATTGCAATGTTTGCAGTTGAAACTACTGACTTCAGTGGCCAGGCTTTTGCTGACATTTTTGACCAAAATCTCAGAATTTAAGCCTTTTGAGAGAGAAGTATTTTTCTGCTTGATTATTCTGTTACCACTTATGCAGAAGACTTTTAGCAAATGAAAATAAAATATGCTGACCACAGAGGAACTGTATCCAAACCCAGGGCTCTTTGCAGGATTGAAAAGTGAGTTTATTTTCCTTTCTGGTTCAAAGTGTGCCTCAGCCCATTTGGAGGAGGAGATCACCACTTGTTTTGCTTTGGTGTTTCCTGTCTCTTCCTTTTGGGGAGCAAAGCAACAGTGTTTTATCTCTTTCTTTGTAGTACAGATGATACATGTAAGTGAAAGAATTTCTGTTCTTTAGCAGACTGGCTGCTTACATGTTGTCAGGGTCCAGTTGGAGAAAACCCCAGTGCTGGACCCTGTTTCATGATCCCAAGAGTGAAACTAAGACACAGATTAGGTCAAGTACAGTAAGCAGTTAGTTGGTTTATTACAAAAGGACACCTTTTATCAAAAAAGGATATTATTGTAATAAAGGGGATAGCTATAGGACAGATTGGAAAAAGGATGGGAAACGAAGCAAGGATTTGGGGTGCAGCAAGAGAGAAAGTCACCATCGTGGATCCAGCAGTGTCCCAGGGATCCGTTGTTGTTGTCATTGGTGGTGGTGGTTCTTTGGGGTTCGTAGTTAGTATCAGAGCAGAGTGTCCCCCAAGAGTCCATCGGCGGTGGGTGTCCTCGTGGAGACATCCTTCTGAAGTCCCCTTAAAGGTACCCCATGGAGTGTGTCTCACGGAGTTGCCCTCATGGCGATGTCTCATGGAGGGTGCCCCTCAGGATCTGTGGTAGTCATCGGTGGAGAGTGTCCTCACGGGCGCGTCATTCTGGAGTCATTCTTCTCATAGTAATGGCTCCCTGGCCATGTACCCTTTAGAGATTACCTTTTTCCCCTTTTATAATGAGTTGGTGGGAGTACCTCTGTTCTTCATGTCACGTATTGCATGTTCCTGGTTGATCACTTTCCCTGGTGTTGCAACCAGCTCTTCAACTGTGTGTGTCTGCACACACCTGTCTGCAGCAATTCTTGGGAAAATCGGTAGCAGTTCCTCGAACCAATCCTCCAGGTAATGGAGGGCAGGAGTCAGCTTTTTCCCACTCATCCCTCAGGCAGTGGATGGTGGAGTCCCTCACTCCTTTCTCCAAGGCAATGGATGGAAGAGTCTTACCTCAACTCCTCCCATCCATATCTGAGATATGTGGAATTCCATCTCAGCTTCTCATACCAATCTTTGAGACAATGGACAGTGGAGTCTGATTTCTTCTGAGAACGTTTCTTCTCAAAGCTGTTTTCTGTGTCTTTGCCTTTAGAATTATGTGCAAAAGCTGAAAATATTAAGGCTGTCTTCATTCTTGATCTGAACCTGAATGTGAAAGGCAAGGGTGTAATAAACATAGGGCTTTGCTTCCTTGATCTTTAAAGTAAGTGTTGTTGAATGTTGTCCTGGTACTAAAAAAGAGCTTCTCTCTGTAACATTCCTAGTCTAGAGAGCAGATATTCATAACAAATTGATAAAGGTCTTCCATGTGAAGACCTGTGCTGACGCCCCCGATGTTGTTGGGGATCTTCCTTTGGCACTAATAGGCTTAGGCGCTTGCTGAGCTTGTCTGTGCATATGAGCTTTTTATCTTTTTTTGTGATTTGTTTTATTTTGGCTTGTGTAGTGTATAAACCCAGATTTGTTCATGTGGCCCTACAGCCCTTCCCAGAAATCTTTTTTTCCTGTTTTGAAGGTTTTTTGCTTCCTGCTCAGAGACTAAATAATTGATACTTGAATCTCTCTGGAAAGGTGATTTCTTTAAATAATTGATGGATTTAGAGCTTCCAATTGCTGCAGACACAGCTACAGGAAACAGAATGAAGCACAATATTCAGGATTCACAGAATGCTGTGAATTTTAATATTTAAGAAAGAGCGTGATTTGTTCTGCTTGGTAAGAGCTGTCTACTCTTTGCTTTGGGGCATAACATCCATGCTGAAACATGTACACTGGCATTTAGAAACTCCTGGAATAGAAAACAAAGGGAATAGCCTCAAGTAGCTTGTATTTGAAGGAAGGTACCCGAGTTGTTGGACTGGACTATAGTCTTTATGCAACAGCAGCCTTCTGACTGCTGGGATATAGAGCTGATTCTCATGATGCCCATTTCTTTCCCTTCAATTTGTTGTTAAATGGTGCTGAGGGAAAAACTTAATGTTGCGTGGAATGTGAATGCAGTGGTGTAGCTATATATAATAAAGGATACACAACAGTGGAGAATTCTACCTTACCTTGAGTATTAAGTCACTTCAGTTTGTCTGCATGGCAAGCCTATGGAGGAGGATGGTTCATCGAAAAAGTTGGTTGACTTGAAACTAATGAATAGGCAATTTAGGGAGATTACTCAGAAGACAAGAAGAGGGCTTTCTTTGCAAAGCGTACTGCATGCTGAGGTGGCAAAGAGTATTTTAACAAAATGGTCATAGCAGCGGTCTGCTTCTGCAAAGCAGAAGGGACTTTAACTGAAAGATTTTGTCCAGCAGGGACAAGTGAGAAGGAAAGGTGGTGTTCAGTTCTGTTCTTTCTTCTGAGCTGTGCAGCTTCTGTAACCAGTCAGCCTGTTAAGATGGCAGTTTCCTGTGTTCCTACTTTTTCTTTTTTTTTTCTTCCCCCTCTGGAGGTATTGGGTTTTTGTTTTGTTTTTATTAAAGGCGTAGATTAGGAAGTGTTTGTGTCTAACTTCTGCACCTTCTAATTCCCCCACTGCATTTGCTAGCTATTGCATCTGTTAGCTATTGCAGAGACCGATGTCTGCATTGGAAAGAGCTCCAACACTGTCACTTCACTTCATGGCCTTTGCTGTCCTGATCTCCTAATGGCACTGTGTTGTTCTTGGCATACTCCTAAGAGGTGGAAAGCCTGTTTTTCCTCCTTACCCTGGGGTGGATGCAGTCTTCCAGTGAGACAGTCAAGGGTTTCTCACAACCTGCCTGAGCACTGGCTCTTGGGGGAAGGGCTGGACTTGTTCAAACATGGGCTTGGTCTGCAGCAGCTTTGGTCTTTGTCTTTTTAATTTTTTTTAACTTGTGGTAGTGTGTGTGCAGGGTGCTCTGTGAACCTAAGTAAGTCTCTTGAAGCATTAGCTTATTTCTGTCTTTTGGCTGAGACATCTCATTTGCTGAAGAGCTGGTAGTGGTTAGGATTGTGAGGTGTTTGGTGAATGCCATTTTGTCGCATCTCTAATGTTTTCTGGTGTTGTGTTAGAGGTTTGCCTACTAGTTGTTTTTTGAAAGTTGCACAGGTGTTTCTTTATCAGAAAGTCGGTAAGGAGAATAACTACATGATTTCTGATCTGTGTGGCCACAAAGCTGTTTTCTTTTGTGGCTGTGAGCTGGTGATTGTCCTGCTTGGGATGTAAAATAAGTCTCCTGGGTTGAGAATGCGGTTGGTGTGCTAGGTGGAGGGGCAGCAAAAGAAAGCAAGCGTTGAAAGCGTTGTCCCCAGACCCATCATGCATTAACACCCTGTGCCCCCAGTAAGCAGCATTTCCTGGTGCAGGGAGAGTTTGTCTCATTTGGAATGAATGTTCCCCTGGTGTTTGAAAGCATGGGTCCTGTTACTTTGGGTGGGGGGAAGAAAAGTTTTCTGGATTCAGCCCCACATCATGTCTCCATGACATGAAAACAGCATTTAACCAGAACAACTGGTGAATGTAACTAGTACTGTACATGCGTTTATTTCTTAGCATGCTCATTACAAGAGATCAGATATCAATGTTGGTATTCTTTTTTTAACTTGGAGGTACCTTGATCTGGTTTAAATTTTTAAAATATTTAATTATACTTAACATGTCTTTATATGTAGGAACATTCAGTGTAAAGGCTAAGAAATACAGTGTGGACGTGGACAGACTGCGTGTTATACTGTAAGCAAGAAACATTTTTAAGAAAAAAAAAACCCTCAACAAACCCCCAAACAAATTATATGCTTGAGATTTCTTTAGTATATATTACTATAATTAGTTTGCTGGTTTTCTCTCTTATGAAAAAAAGAAAATGAAGGGGTATCCTTTTTGGCTGAAATGTAACCGGAGATTTGAACAAGTGGCATTCCTGGAAGTGAAGGAAAGCCACAGCATGTGTAAAAATTCAGGATGGTCTCAGGAAAAAAAAAAGGATTTATCAGCAAAGAAAGTTGGTCTTTTTCTTTCCTGTCTTTTTTCCTCAAAGTTGTGACTCATTTTTGTGATATAAAGTGGTATAGCAAGTGAAGGACCCATTTTGTTCCTGAAATACTTTGGTCTGTATGGAGGTGTGGGAGTGAGCAGACATGTCTGGAATTGGTTCTGTTACTTTTGGATTGCTAAATAAAAATAAAAATTTTCCCTGATCACTAAATAGAAACAAAATTATTCCCCAAACTGGAAGTTCTGGCTTCTCAAGTAAAATATTTACTTCGTAAGGGTTCCGAAACCTGTTGGAATGAAAGAAGAAGAAAAGTCAAATTACACCTTGCTGCTGTTGGTGTTATAGGGAGTGTGAATGTATCTGCTTTCATGAGAGGTAGTGGGAAGCAGCCAAGAAGTTTTGATCAGTTCAGATTATTCTGGCTACTTGTTCTGACAGGCTTTGGTCTCTAGAATGAATAAACCCCCAGTCAGAATGACTGACAGGCTTCTGTGTGTTTTGCTGATAAGCCGTCCATTGAACTGTAGTGACAGTGTCTAATGTTGGTTTCACTTATTCTGGTGTAATCTAACTGAGTTTTAATTTGCATAAACATGGGTTAGCCTGTAGTGCTTCTGAGGATAAGGTCAGTGAAGGCCCCACCTCCTGTCGTCGTGCTGTTGTCTGCAATTAAATAGTAATAGAGAGCCTGAGAGCTTACAGAATGATCTTTCTTCTGTCTTTTGCTCATGTTTGGATGAGTGCTGGCTTTTATACTATTTCCTTGTGATGGTTAACGTTTCTTTCTGATGCCTGCGCTGTCTCTTGCTTTAAGTCAGAATATGGAGTGTACATTTTGTTTGCAGTCAGCTACTTGGAGCAGATTTCCCTTAACCTAGGTAAGAGATCTATGTTTTACTTGGTGGCTTGTCAGGTGCTCCTGTATATTGGAGTGAAAAGGTTTTATCTGTTTCCTCATTACTTCAGTGAACCTGATGCTAGTGGAGCAGAAGTAGCATAAACCTAGTAACGTACAGTGGATAGCAGAGTAAAATTTTACCTCTTCTCAGTGTCAATAATAAAAAATATTTGCTGTTTGCATTTACATGGTCAGTAACCACCTACATTCTACAGTGGCCTCAGCTTTCATTCTGACCAGTTTGTATAAAGAAAATACAGAAGTTTTGGAGCTGCTTTTATTTTGAGGAGGTTTTTTTTTGTTTTGTTTTATTTTTTGAGAACAAGGCCAGCCAACTATATCTTTTAGTGAAAGTGAAATTGTTACAATGGCTGTTGTCCTCAGTCACTGCTTTTTAATTGCTGTGGGACTGATCCCTAATTCTGCTCACCTTTTTCAAGTCTTCCTTTAGTGTATTTCTATTAGTTTAAGAAATCGAGGGGAGCTGAAAATGTTCCATGGGTGATATCTTAAACAGCTCCTTGAATTGCAGTTGTGCAGTGTAGAGCTTTTATGCCAGATTATTTGTGATGTTAGTCAAGTGGGCAGCTCACAAGAGGATAACAAATGATGCCCACATAGATTACTTTTCAGAATTTAAGATGTCAATATTCTGAATGCTAGTCTTAAGTTCAGAGTACTTTTACATGGTATTTCAGATGCAATTTATCCATGTAAAAATAGTGGCTTGGCCAAAAGCAGATGCATAACATCAGATTGAATTGTCTAGAGAGCCAGAGTGGAGCTCATCAGAATCACTGCTTCCTTGTTTTGGGTTCAGGAGCAGTGGTGTGTGTTCCTTAAAAAGTTTTTCCAAGTTGCAATTTCTGCTGTAGTGAATAAATCCTAGTCACTGAAACCTGAAAATTTATAGGGATCTGCTCTGAGAGATAGTTTTGTGGAGTTTGTGTTGGAGCAGCATACGCTTGAAATATTCCTCAGATACTTTGAGGACTTTTGAGTCTTCGGCACACTACAAAAGTATGATGTCTTAAGAAATTGATCTGGCTTTGCTCTAGACTGCAGAAGTAGATATGTTGTACTGGTGGTCCTGAAGAGAAACTGGCCTCTTCTTTGTGAGGCCCCAGTCAGAGTTCCTTGAAGACACAACTGCAGAATAAAGATTACTCTTGCAAGTGAGTTCCTGAGTCATCAGAAGGGCTACTGTCCCTGTTTCCAGGAACCTGTAAGAGCTCCAAATCCTGACAGTTTTCCTTGCCTTTGTGCTGCACCAGCTTAGTCCTTACATATGAAGATTTGATGCTCTGCACCCTGGTGTCATACTGAACATAAAGATTCCTTCAGTGGTCAACTTCTCCCTGGGATGTGAAAAGAGCAGTCTGTAGCTGCCTCTTAATTGCTCTATTTTCAGAAGGTCCTAAGAAAATCTATGAACTATCCCTGGTAAGGGATAAGTCTTTCAACTCTCTTCCCTATTCCCCCTTACCCTTGATTGAGCACCTTCGAAGAATATGATGGTTATTTTGAATGGCACCATGCCTTGAATGAACGAACTGATATCTTTTGATACAGATTTGCTGTTGATGGAGAAATAGAATTAAGTAGTCATATCACAGCAGATGATAGGCCAAAGCATGTCTCTTCCTGCATTTTAAAAATTCTTGCTCCTTAGTTTGTTCTTCTCTTAACTTTGTTGGTTTACTTCACCAGCTTCGCATGATTTTTATGCTTTGTATCTACGAATGATGAGGAGAGCAGCTAACAGCTTACCAAATGAACTTTCTTCTTTGTTTTCTCTTGCCTAAGTTTTGCCCTAGTTCCCCCAGCTTTATCCATTTCAGTGCGTTAACTTCAAGTGTGGTGTAGCTTGTGGTGCTGGTGTAGGCTGCTGGCATTGTAAGGGTGGTGCATTTCCACGAGCATACTCAGAAGCTAGTGCTGCTTCTGACCTCCTGTCCTTGTTCTGCCACCTCTTGGCTGCACCCACCCTGGCATTTGTATTAGCTCTGGGGAAGTAGATTGGAAGGCTTAAAACTCTTTTATTCTTGGCTCATGGTACAAGATCACAGGTTTGATCACTTGTGCTACATGATTTGCTGTGTGATCGTTTGCTTCACTGAACAGGATTGTTAACGGTTGTGGATTTTAGGAGGGAACAGGGAAGGGGATCCATACTGCATATGGTGGCAGTACTGGCTGAACTTGGAATTTCAGTACAACTTACCTAAAGTCGTACTGAAATTCTTTACTTCCTTGTAAAGCTAATGCTGTCTGAAGGTCAAAAGGACCTGTGGGCCTAGATCTAGATATGTGCGTTAGTGTTCCAGTTGTTCTTGTTCTAGAATTAATATCTGTGAGGATTTCTCTGCATATCCAAGTTAGATTATTTAATATATCACACACTGTTTTAGGAGAGTAAAAATCCAATGACTATGAATATCACTGCTGTAGCATTTTGGAATTAAGGGTAGAATCTGTGGGTGTAGAAAATGCTTTGGAGAAGACAGTAGCCTCTTGATAAACAACTGCTTTTCCTCCCCTCCCCCCACTAAAGCTGTAAACACCAAGACAAAATTATATATTCTGCTAAAGCAGCAGTGCTGTATTTAATTTCTAAAAATTCCTGTTGTCATGAGTGGGTGCTAAACTGTCAGCTGACACAATATGACTTGCTTTGTCTGAAACAGAAGAGAAAGTTGCTAGTCTGTGCTGCCTACTTTGATCTTCCAAGCGGTTTGTAGTATTGCCTAATGATAGTTATGTAGTCTGTGATGTAAGTGAAATGAAATACTGATGTAGCAGATTTCTAGACTGCTAAAAGATGCCTCCTATATTAGGAAATATGGCTGGTTTTAGTATAAACACAGGGAAGGTGGCTGTTTGGCCTTGAGTGGATCGCTTAGTCTGTTTATTTGTAGGGTTAGGGGAAAAAGTCAGACATGCCTACACTTTCAACTTCTTATGTCAGAATGTCACTCCCACACCAGTTGTGAGCATCTCCTCCATATGGTGTTTGGTGGTCCATCAAGAACCAAAAGACTCTTGATGAGGATAAGCAAAGAGAGTAAGCCAAATCTGCGTCTTTAATATAAGTAGGTGTTTCAGAAGGTAACATCTGCCTCTGGAGCCATGAGCTTCTTCGCAGCAAGGAACCAGTACTGGTAGTACTAGGCCCCCTGTCCCTTCAAAGCATTTAAAACAAAAAAGTATATGGGGAAAAAAAATAACATTTTGTTTTTTCATTTTGTGAAAATACTGTGATTGATATTGACTGGGACATCTTGCCAGTTGTATGGAGTAATGGAGAGAAGTGTCTTGCAAGCTGATGGTCAAAATGATAAGGTAGGTGGGGAATGGTGCTTATCAGTAAAGGGTACTTTTGATGTTCTTCATTCCTGGGAACAGTTTCACAGAAGCTGGGACTTAGAACAATTGGATCTGAATCCCAGTGCCAGGGAGGGTAACCTAACAAAAAGTAAAACTTTGAGTGTGTTTGTATTTTAGGTCCTGAAATGGTATACTTGTCTTTCTGTCTCATATTATGTTTTAAGCCTCTTTGTCTAGTAGAACTCAATTTTTATGGAATTTAATCATATGCTAGTTACATGCCACCTGCTGCCTCCTCTTTTGTAGTCGTAGCAGCAGTAAAAGCAATGTTTCTTATTAGTAGTGTGTGCATTTTACAGTTAGCACCTCTGTCTTTTGCCAGGATCCCGATTTTCACAGGGAGGCAGGCAGAACAGTGGTAAAGGCATTCATGTGCCTGTATCCAGAGAATGTCTGTCCTGGGTTCAGCAGTAGCAGTCATTTTTCTCCTTAGTAGCTGGTGCAGTGCTGTGTTTTTGACTTTCAGCCTGGGAATAACCTTGACAATGTGCTTGCGCTGGCAGCCAGTATATTGCTGTAACACAGATTTAAACTGATGCAAATGGAGTCTTGGACTTTGCTCAGATTAGTGGTGTTCTGCTGTTGTCTCTAGTGTCTCCTTTTTTTCCCCTCTTCCCCAGACCCATCAGACTTACTGACTTGGATAAGTGTATGACTACTGAGTACTGAAATAAAAATTTCCATTTGGGGCTAGAGGCTGAGATGAAGTTAGAAAAGCCAAGTGTTCATTCCTTCTCTTGTGTTCTCTCAGCTGCAGGCTTAGAAAAACAGGAGAGTAGTGTTTAAGTAAGTTTTCTTTACTATGTCTTTTAATAGTAAGATTTCAAGATGTTGTCTGTGAAGTTAGATGGGTTGGAAAGGTCAGTAACTAAAGCTGAACCAGGGCATGAGGAAACAAAACTGTCTACTTACAGGAACGTATATTGCAAAACTCAGCTTATGTGACTGATCATATCTAGGGAAGTCCTGTCCAGTCACTGCTTGTGCTGCTATAAAGTACAATTTTCTTTGTTTTAACAAAGGTTAAGTGCCTTTTTGCAATAAATGAACTGTGAGCATTATAACTTAGTTATAAGGTGAAGTTTTAGAAGGCAAAAAGACTTGTTTTCTGTATTTGATCAAAACTGTATGGAAATCAACATCTAACTGTGGCAAGATCAAACTCGGGTGTTAATTCTGAATGTTCACACTCTCTAGCCTGACAAATTTTGCAGGTATTGTTTCTGTAAGAATGTACAATATATACTTTATTTTTTCTCCAGACTCTGCTGTTTCTATGGAGCCCACCAAGTGGTTCATTCTGTGTGTACAGTCCCTTTACTGTGGCTGTTGGGAAAAAAAAAAAAAGCTTTAGTTCTGACTTAACTCAGTTTTACTCCAACTTGTATAGAATTTTTTACTCCATCTTGTATGGCATCAGGTGGAATAATTCCTTCTTTTAATGATTTTTCTGCTGCTATTGTGTCTGTCCAGATGCACCAATCTGGACTCACCTAGTGACTCTGAAGTAATGTATCTTAAGCAACCTGTGTAGGTAACATATGCCTGAAGGCTACTTAGGTGATGTCTGGTTTTATTATATACAAATTAATCTACTTCATGTCAAGTGGATCAGTATGACTTGTATAACACCTACCAACTTTTAGTATGATCTGAAAATTCCTCTTGTGCACATGCAAGCCATTTTAGCCTGAAAAAAAAAGCAAAAATTATTCTTTGTCCACCTCTTGCAATCCTACTTTGAAGTCACATGATTTTCTGATATTCTACAGTTTTAAGTAGTTATGGAGAAAACTACTAAAAATCTATCCTTCTCATTTTTTTCTGCATGGTCTCTGCATTTCTGAAAACTATTTCTATTTGTTGTGCAGCAAAGAAACTTCCTGGCTGGGCTTGAAGAGGGACAGGGGGTGTGTCTGGACCAAGGAAGGACTCTCAGTCTGTTTCCAGATGGAAGCCAATCCTGGCATTGGGTGACCTCTGGAAGGAAAATCAAAGTCTGTTTGGGATAGGAGTTTGTAGTCTCATGGGCTGGAGGTGTCTGTTGTGTGTCCTTGATCTGTTTGTGTGTGTGTGGTTTTAGCTTCAGGGGAAAAAAAGTTTGAGACAAGGCTTGAAATATTTTCTGAAATAGATTTCAGAAAACAAGCTCCTCCAGAAGACACTGATTGTAGTACTCCATAATTGTCCTGGAAAACAATTGGTATTTCACTTACAATAAAGAGCTTGCTTTAGCTTTTATTGAATGGGATTCTCAAAGTTGACAGGTATTTACTTCTGTTCTTTCTTTCTGTGGGGCTGTTCATTGTACGCCCAGGTACAGGCTGTCTTTTAAAAAAAAAATAAAATTGTGGTGGTGATCTTCATTTCTGTATTCCATGGTGCTTGGTTTCAGACACTGCTGGGTAGGCACGGTTTCTGCATGCTGTCTGTGAATGTCCAAGCCAGCATAGTCCTTGAAGCCTTTTCCTTAGTTATGAGGTGTATAAAAATTCTCTATGCTTGCTTTTCTGTTGCTTTTCACTGACATGTTATGCGAGGAAAAAGTTTACCTCAAGGTGAGTGTAGGGTTGAAATATGGAACTATTTTTGTCTGTCTTAAGCAGTACTTCTGTGGTCAGCTGTCTGGAATGCAAGAGCTGTGGAGTGCTTTGTCTTCCCTGCTCCAGCTCTCAGTTTAACAGCTTGCCCTCTGTTCTTCTGTTCCTACGCATGGCATTTCTGCATTTCTGCAGAGGTGGTTTAGTTACGGTACTCTGAAAAGCTGTAGTTCTCTGAAATATTTGAGCAACAGTTGCAGTTGAACCTTATCTCTACTGAATGTACAAAACCACAGAAAACAAACTGCAGAGCAGACCAGCTTTTTAATGTTTGTGAGAATAAGACTTCTTATGGGGTAATGATTTAGTAAAGAAATGTTAAAGTGTAGAAAAGATAGAGTACAACTGCCTGTTGTATTTAGCAGTCTGTAGACATTGAGGTTTTCCAGGTAACATCTTACTAGCTGGGTGGATGTGTGATCTACAAGGGTATGTATTTACACTTTTGTGTAAGTCCAAGCAGCTGTCTGTATAAGTAAAATGGTTTTGAAGGAGTGAGAAAACAAATGAACGCCAGCTTGCTGATGCAGACTTTCCAGGCTAATTTTATAGCTAGTTTCCTTTTTGGGTGTCCCTTCCTGTTACCACATCAGGGTGCTTAAAGAATATAGGGTTATTAAGCAACAAATACTTAGGGGGAGTTTAGAGTCAGCAGAAGTTTCTGAGCTGACTTTGAACATACCGCTGAATGTCATATGATGCATGTTACTATAGTCACTTTCTCAACAAGAGATCTAGAAAAAGATTCTTTATTCTTAAAACATTTCACTGCCTAATTATTCTCATTCTCTTATGTGCAGACGCTGTGCTATAGAAAATGCACTATTATCGATATTCTAATGCAGAAGTCAGCTGTTGGTACAAATACCTGCTCTTCAGCTACAACATTGTCTTCTGGGTGAGTACAAAATGTAGAGACTGAAATAGCTTAGACATACCTCAGTTTTACTAACTTCCTTCCTCTGTTCAAGAGGCTGAAATATTTACCTGAAAGGAAATTGGTGTATGGTATGTCTTGGGTGTTTTGGAACTGAGGAAGCCTATCCCATGTAATCTTTCCTTTTGTTGCCCTTTCCTCCTATCTTACCTTCTGAGTGAAGATAAAGGAGAGAAGCAGGTAAAAAGATAAAATTGTGTTGGTTTGTTTGTTTGGTTGTTTTTTTGTGTGGGGGATTTTTTAGGGGAAAGGAAATATTTGCTTAAAGGATTTTTCAGAAGAAATAGTATAGTCTCTACTGTTGCTGACAAGGCCTCTATCTTTTGAATAATGGAGGCTATTCAACGCTGGTTGTGTTTGTGCAAAGGTTAAAGCTACCTTACTTAAGTGGTACATTGAGTTGCTTCCCTGTTAAGAGAAGCCTCTTCTAATATCTCCTTTCAGATCATCTTTGATCTCTGTGTTTGAGTGGTGTAGCTTAAACACACTATGCAGAAAAGAAGAAAGGAACGGCCCCAGAGATGTGTCAACTTGCGGGCATTGCAACATACTCAAGATTTTAAATGCCATGCTCTGTGGGCAGCAAAATTGTCTGATACACTCTTGAAATACTTAGCTAGGGACTAGCCTTTCTGTAATGCTTGTTTAGAATTGTGAATGTGAAAAGGGTGAAAAAGGTGTGTGGTTTCAGATGTGTATGATGGTCAAAATCACTGAAGCACCTAACTACCTTGGAAAAGAAGGCTGTTATTCAAAGGTTAGTGCATAGTGTTGCGTTAAAAATAGTTAACATGTCTGTGAAGGAAAGGTAAGGATGCGGTTCAAATAAACTTGATAATTCTTTTCAGAACTTGCAGGTCAAATGTTAAGAGTTTGCCCCTGAAGTCATGGAAACTGCAGGCATGGAAGGGCATGGGTAGTCATGAAGAAACGCAGATCTGGTGATTTGCCTGGTGCTAGCATCTTAGATTAATGTTCTGACTCAGAGTTGAAATATTTCTTAGTATGTATGGCTGTTCTAAAAATGTTTAGATTTTTTTCAAAGCTGAAAGGATCAGATAGTAAGAATGAAAGTATGGTATGTGGTTGAAGCAACTTCTTAAAGTTAAGAGTAAAAATTAATCCTGATGCTGACTTGTCTAAGTAGACATGCTAGAGCGGACTGTATTTATGTTATTTGTTTATTGTGAATCCTTAAACCATGTCAACTTTTACTAACTGAAGTTTAAGATATACAGAATTACTACCCAAATCGGTGTTTAACTTCTGTAAAAAATGGGATTTAGTATCTGAACATAAATTGCAGATTCTTGTTTGGTTTTGTCAGCAATGATTTTGTATTTGCTTGATTTACCCACATAAATTTCTGGTAAACTAGATTGGTGATTCTGCACATTTTGTCTGCTTTGGCAATTTTAAAGTAGAAAATAAGGTTTTTTTTGAAAGCTGCGTGTATTATGGACAAAAATCTGAATTAATTTAGAGTCACAGAAAAGACTAGGCTCGTTCCAAATGGAAGGCCAGGTTGGATGAGGCTTCAAGCAGCTGGTCAAGTAGAAGGTGTCCCGGCCCATGCGGGGGGAGTTGGGACTAGATGATCTTTAAGGTTCCTTTCAATTCAAACCATTCTGTGATTCCATGAACTTCTGGGGGTCATCTCACCCAGTTTTCTATTGAAAGCGGGACCAAAGGGTAAGAAATAACTGCTCAAAGAGAAGAGCTGGGAGTTCTATGAGCTGCTTACTCGTTAATTTTTTGCAGCCCTCAGCCTAATAAAAATTTTGGAAGGCCAGGTAATGCTGGGACAGCATTGGTTTGGTATGATGGCTGAAAACCAGGGAAGTTTTTGTTACTGCACCACCTCTTGTTTACTAGTGTAGTGTCTTGACCTGGTATTGCACCAGTAAGCCACAGGGGTGTTTACTTGTGTAGGTAACAGGGCAGGAAAGATGTGTGTGGTTTGAGTAGAAACTTTTTTTCCAGGAAGAGTTAATTTGCCACAATGTTGCCCAAGTGCAAACGTTTGTTAGTGATGACATTTTCCCACTAGCAACTGGGGATTCCCATCATAGGGTTGTTTCAAAAAGTGTGTGCTCAAAGGCTGCCAGCTTTGTAGTTACTTTTCTTCTGTATATAGTACAACTCCTATGTAACTATAGTGAAGTGTGGTGCAATGAGGAGTAATATTCATCAAGCTGCTCTGGTTTTCAGAGAAATTGCTTTGTAACTGGGTAGCTGCTCTTCAGCAGGTAGCATGGGGTATGTGAGAAATTGATTGGCTCTTCTATTCATGAATGTATTAGAATTGTTCTAGATCTCTGCTTACGTTCTAGTGAGTGTCTTGGGAGGTGGGGTCTATTATTGTTTTTGATGAGTAAACAACCTTTGAAAATCTGTTGTTTTGGTGTTTTTTTTTCCTGAAAGGCATTTGCCTCCCCTTTTTCACAGGAATTAATTTTGTCTCTTTCTATTTTATTTTTATTCCCTGCAGAGTCATATTTCACTTCTTTCAAACTTACTTTTTACTGTATTCTCTTGAAATTAGTGATGACAATCCACAGATCTTTTTTCTATTCCTTAAAGAATCTTTTTTAAAAAGATGCAGAAAAAATGAGGAGAATTTGAAATACAGTTTGTGCATTTCAGCTATCTGTTTGCTTTAGGATTTGGTTTTGTGAACAGGTACTATTTCTTGGTACCTTGCTCAACAAATGGTGTGAGGCTTTGTTGTGGTTTAAGCCCAGCCATCAACTAAGCACCATGCAGCTACTGGCTCATCCCCTCCTCTCCTTGCCCCACTAAAATATCAGTGTGTTATCACCATTATTCTCAGACTAAAGCAGAAGCACAGCACTGTACCAGCTACTAGGAAGAAAATTAACTCTATCCTAGCCAAAACCAGGACAGGCTTCTGAGAAGTTTTTGGCCTAACCTAGTAAACTATGTGCAGCTGCAGCTGTTATGGTAAGAGTTCAGTATCTTCAGTTGTAGAACAAGCTATGTAAATGTTGAGTGGGAGGGTAGACAATCCTATAGGCAGTGCATGAATCATTGAGCTGAACGGGTGATTCAGGAGCCTGTGACATCCTCCTGGCTGGGATGACTAGTCTAACGATCTCTTTAATTGGACAAATCCATCATGTGTAGAACGAAGTAAATTTTCTGTGTGCCTTAAGAACGGAAGGACTACAAAATCAGAAGGGAAATGTAAACATGACTGGAAAAAAGCAGGAGTAAGGGAGGAAATATTGGTCTTGAATTACTTTTCTTGGCTTGCAAGACAGGTACCTGTGGGAACTTGTTGTGTGAGTGTGGCTGCTATATAATGGGTATGAGGGATAGTGCTTATGTAGGTGAGCAGACAGCCTCTTGCCTGTTTAAGCTGTTACTTGAGATGCGATGATAGCTCACCTTTGTCTCAACTCCTGACACAGTTTAGTCACGAACTAGGTAATTTGCATATAAATAAAGCTGCAGTTATTCCTCCCTCATGCTTGCTAAAGATGCATGTTGACTTCCTCATTGTAGTTCTAAAGACAGTATCAGTGACTATAAATTTTAAAGTGAATAGTTTACAGTATATTTTTAGTGGGTGGTTGGTTTCTTCAGTTTATATCATTTATCAAATACAGTTCACATGGACCGGGGTTGCACAAAATATTGAACTACGAGGACAAATATGACTTAATAATGACAAACTCACAGTTTAATCATCCTTTAGCAATCTGTAATTTATTTTTTTTGTAAGGCTTGTTTTTTTTTTTTTTCCACATAAGCAACTTCTCAATAGAAGTTTCAGTTCTGATGGCTTCGAGTTAGTTGTATACAACTGGCTTGCAAAAATCACTTTTCTCTTCTTTGTGCTTGGCTTTCCCTTGTGAAAAAGGGAATGGAGGTCATAGGAAGGCTCTTGTCTTCCTAGGCATGATTTTAATGTGGGATTGCTTTATTCTCTTCTTGCCTTTTAAGCATGCTAATAAGATTTAACTCTCCAAGTACACTTGTTTTGATGAGCAGTGATGAGGCAGTATTGCAACCATTAAGATAGCCCTGCAGGGAGTGCTCAGAAGTTTAAGTGAAATTGCCTTATTACAGCAAGACTAGACCTCCTTTAGAGTTTTTAAAGCTTTCTCCCTCCCCAAATGCCTTCATTTGCCATTATGAAATTAAAAGGCTGCAATAATAAAAAGCTGAAGAGCTTGGTTCTAGCACCTTTCTGTTCCAAGTCATTTTGCAATGTCGTGAGTTCTGTGAAAGCCCCAGTGGAGGGAGGAGGCAGGGGTGGATAACTGACCACAGGGGAAGTGCAAGGATACCCTGTTTTGGGGTGCAGCACTGTTCTTATGCCTTCCAGCCTGGGAATTCTTGAGAAGGCCTAAAGAATGAAAGGCACTGCCTCAGTCATCTGCCTCTAATGCTTGCTGCTTTGTCTCCAGTTGAAGGATTTTCTTTGGTAGTCCAAGAATGGCACCTTGGCCAGGATATGGCTATTTCAGTGAAGCATTGCATGTGTGCTCTGCCAAAGCCTTTTAGGTTGCATATGAGCTCACTGTCTCTCAGATGAATTGAAAGGAGAGCATAAAATAGCTTTTAGTTGCTGTCATCTTGATTTATCTTCTGATGCTTTGTAGCTGTGTTTGTAGCTCTTAAGGGGGGTTTGGAGGAAAAAACTTTTTTCCCCTCATCCTATAGAAGCTGTGGCATTTTTGCTCTGAACATGAAGGGCAAAAATTCTCTTAAGTTGTGAAAAGAATACCGAGTTCGTTTTTGCAAAGTAGGAGAAGACTGAGGGTAGCATAAGATTTTCTTGTCTTTTGCAGTTTATGTTGTTTCTCAGGAACATCTAAAAAAGCAAGAAAGAGGAAAGAATCCACCACCAGGTGGTTTCCTGACCCTGAGAGGAAAAGTCTTGGAGGAGACAAGGGTAGGAAGGAAGGCTGTAGGCTGCTGTTTGCTCCAGCATAGGTGGAGCTATAGAATAAAACAGGATTGTCCAGGGGTGGAAGAAGTGTTCTCTGTGAGAGTAACATTTTGTGCTTACAAAAATTGAGTGCAATAAGAATGCATTCCCATTGTTTCTCATAAGACCATGAAGCAGGCTGTTCCAAAATCAGTTCATGTGCAAGGAATGTCTTGCAGGAATTATGTTTGCTGCAATCTAGATTTGAGAAACAAATTAGATCTGTTTTCTCAGTTAGCAGGGTGATTCTTAATAGCATAAACAAAGGAATTCAAAGTGTGGTTGGCAATGGATAATGCTTAAGTGGTCCTTGTACATGGTGTCTGTGAGTTGGTGTGTTGTACATCTGAGCCGAGGCTACAGCTCGTAGTGGTATGTTAATAATGTGGATTTTTCAGTTCTAAAGCAGTAAATGACCAAATGCTGCTTAGTTTCCTGTTCAAAGGGGTATAGCTGAGCTGAGTCTTTGGTGCAGTATGTGGTTTAAATGACTCCATAGCACAGAATTGAATTGGGTAGTCCAGTTTGTTCTTGCTCACATATCCAGATTCTAGTGAAAGGCTAATTCCAAAATGCTTCTCTTGAAATAAAGCTGGCTTGCTCACTTTCACCCTGGGAACACATGGTTAGCGTTGCTACTTCTCAGTTGCCTGTTCTCCCATTTGTGTGGACAGTTAGTTCAGTGAGCTGATTGATGAAGGTTAAAACTTTTCTTTCACTTCAGGCTGGATCAGTTCCCTTGTCTTCATCATAGCAGTTAGCGGAATGCCTCTCTGCAAGAGTGATAAGAGAGGATATTTTCCTAGTACTAATTATCTGTAGAAATCTGTATTGGGCATGCTCAATCACACTAACTTCTGAAGTAGTTTTATCACCATTGTGTGTTTTACAATAGTTTCCAGTGAGATATTTTACAGTATCTTGTAATTGGCATTTCAAGCAATCTCATTCAGTTAAATAGCTACCATCTTACTTCCTTGAAAATTGGTTGTCTTGGTAATTGTGCCTGTAAAGCTGATGGCTTTGTTTCTTCTGCAAGTACATCATACTTCACTGTTTTTTTTGCTAAAGAAACCTAATGTATGTGATTTGTTGTGTTTCTAGTGAGAATTATGAATTGCTTAGGTGAATTAAGTTACAGATTTTTCCATGTCAATTCTATTAGATTAAGTTGATTTTTTTTTTTTTTCCACTAATAACTGTTTTACTTATAGGTAGTATGCATATGTGCCCATGGAAATAACTTTGCAAAAATGGTGCAGCTTTGTGAAACTGAACATTTAATAAAACATGAGTTTGTATTCAGAGGTGAGAATGAAGCATTCTAGTGAAAAATCTACTTAATCTATTACAATTTAAGACAACAATAATTATAATGAAAGGCAACCAGTCTGAAGAGGACACCTTATTTGTATATTCAATAGCACATTATTAGTGCTACAGTAACATTAGCTTGTAAACTGAATGTGGAAGTCTTCCTGATTTTTCCCCCTCATTTCTTAAGGAAAAGTTCCCAAATATCCAGCTGTGTCTACCGTGTAATTTACCTTGATTACAGCAAATTATGCCAGCTGTCTTCACCTGTGTCTCAGCATTTCTGGAGCATTGGGAATGAGAAAGGGTGAAGGATGCATTGATTGCGTTTGCTGTAAAACTTGATGATATAGAAGTTGTGAGTACAGATTTTTTTTTAATTGCTTCTTCATCTGAAAACCACTGGGTTAAGATTTAGGGGTAATCTGGGTCAATATTCTGTTTATATACATGTGGGTTTTTTTTAAAATAGTATTTTTAAAGCTGTGCTTTGATCCAAATCATTACTTTAAATGTTCTTAACTATTTAGAGTCTGAGATGAGTAGTTATGCTGTTGCTTATTAAGCAGTATCTGGAAATTTATTTAGCACTTCTTTGCCCCATTGTAACTCTTTACATCTATTAGTTGATTTGATTGGTTAATCTGTGTGATTAAGCCCTAAAATATGGCATATAATACTTTATGCCTAGATGGAAGTATCAGGTCATTTGAGTAATTTTTGCTGAATGACAAGAATGACACAGACCTTTTAGGCTTTTTCCCCCCCCACTTCCCCCAGCAGAGTAAACCTAGAACAACTTAATTTGCCCTGACTGTGGTTTAGGATCAGTAGGAAGTGAACCCAGTAGTACTTAAAATCTACACATACTTTCTTGTGTGACTGTGAGACAGTCTCATTTTCTTCTTCTTGCCCGTGCTGTGGGGAATTGCCTTTGATGCTTATTTAGCTCATGGGAGAGAGGAAAGGGCCCCCTTTTCAAGGCATTTTTTCATTTGTTGGGCTTTACTTGTCAATGTGTATAAGACTGGGTTGGTGGGGGTGGCAAACTCCATCCTTTATATAGCATCATTTAGGTTGGAAAAGGCATTAACCTAACATTGCCAATTTCACCACTAAGCCATGTCCCGAAGTGCTACATCTGCACACCTGTCTTTTAAATACCTCTAGGGATGGTGACTCGACCACTTCCCTGGGCAGCTGATTCCAATACGTGACAACACTTTTGGTGAAGAAATTTTTCCTAATACTCAATCTAAACCTCCCCTGGAGCAACCTGGGACTGTTTTGCTCTCATCCTGTAGTTTGTTACTTGGGAGGAGAGACCAGCCACCTCCTCATCCATCCTCCTTTCAGTTGGTTGTAGAGTGATAATGTCTCCCCTCAGCCTCTTTTTCTCAAGACTAAGCAAAGCCTAGTTCCTTCAGCTGTTCCCCACAGAACTTGTCCTCTAGACACTTCACCAGCTTCGTTGTTCTTTGGACATGTTTCAGTACCTCAGCATCTTTTAAGGTTACATAGACACAGTGATATGATATGTTGCTTGCTGTATTGCGTACCTGCAATTGGTAGCCACAGGTACATAGTTACTGCATGTTGGGCTGGGACAAAGGGACCCTCTTAAAACAATAAGAAACTCATTCATGGGCCAGCCGCATCTTGGTTGTGTTTGAAGGATGAAAGGAGAATATCCAGGATTGGTGGCACCAAAAGGATGAATTATTTGACAGCTTGGTGAAGTGACCATTCAGTTGGCAAAAGAGCTAACTTTTAAGGTGTCCTAAAGTGAACAGCCTTTATTATAACGTTAAAAATCACAACCACAGGTGAAAAAGACCCTGGCCCAGCTGATGACCCTTCTCCTGAGTATTTCCGACTAGCTAAAGATGACAACACAGCAAGTATTAATTATATGTAAATTACAACCAGTCATTGTAACTGGGAGTTTACTGCCTTATAACTTTTGTGTATAAATGTAAAGAAGAAAGCTGGCATTGGAATGCTTGATTTGCGGAACAGTCCACTGAGCACCCAGGCCTGAATAAACAATATCTCTCCTGAGCGCATGAACTGGTTTACTGCACGCTGAGCACAAATCCGCTTTTCGGACAACAATAGCAGAGTAGAACGCCATTTTAAATAATGCGGGGGAGCTGCCCTCTCTGTAGAGAGGTCATTTTAGTTTGAGTATTGAAATGGCATTGTTTGTTGAAACGGCTGACAGTGGAGAAAAGAAATAAAAGACTAGAACAAGGATCTCATCCTTCATTTGGATTAATATAATTCATAAATATTTATTATACAAACATTTGGTATAGGATATGTACCTTGTCAATAGATTTGTTGCTTATTAAAAGTAAGTGGATGGACCATTATTTCAGCCTAATTCAAAGGGGCTTTAAACAAACCATATCTAATTGGAGAAGAGGCTAATATAGTGAGCCCTGATAAGTTTTGAGGAGCCAAGCATGGCTACTGCCTGGGGGTGGCACTGTAAAATGACTAGGGAATAATCTCAAAATGCATTAAATATTCTGAAATCTTCTGTGCAGGCAAAAGGCTTAGAGCAGGTCACTGGGACAAGGATAATTCCTCCTTGTATGCTACTACGTGAAATTGTTAATTTAGTCCTGTGTGCTTCTTGAGTAATCATGAATAATCAAATTGAAATACTGTTAAAAAGCAGATTATAATGCAACAATGCTATGGAATAAATTACTGTTGTCTGAGATTACAGGCAATACTTGGTTTTACTTTAGCAACAGTGCGAGTGCCTAAGTGTTTTGAGAAGGTGTTGATTATTGTATCTAATTCTTTTTTTCTCTTTGTTTTAGCTAGCTGGGGTGGCCTTCCTTGCAGCTGGTCTGTGGGCATGGAGTGAAAAGGTAAGGGTAGAAAAGACTGGTCTTACATTGGTGGCTGCCCTCTCCTACCTCTGCTCCCCATAAAACTACTTCTGCAGGAAGTAGCAAAGATTGAATTTAGCATCTGAGCTCATGACCATGTTTGAATGATCTAAACCAAGTTTAGTTGGAGTTTTATTCTTGATCAGGTGTTAAGCTGTGGCCCTTGATATTTAGACCTTTTTTGTAAACTTTTAAGAGCAGGATGCTTGGGAGAACTTAACTTTTACTATTAGTCCTTACAAACTGGTTCTCTTTTGAAAGCATGCTTTCTAAAATACAGCTCTCTACCCCCCTCTTTTTGCTACAAACAAGAAGCATTTGGGAGAAATGTAAAAGATAACTGATTTTGATTTAAAAAAAAACAACAAACAACTGAACAGAAATCAAACAAAAAATACCCCAAACACAAGCACACATACTGGGGACTGTCATTTTGAAGTATTCCAGTCTTCAGGCCATCTACAAACTTCCTTTTGGAACTTCCTATGGAGTTGCTTAAGTTACTGTGTCTCTATGTAGAGTCTCAAATGTGGGGAGCATGATCTAACTAAATAAGGCTTTTATATTTGTCAAAGGTTTCTTCTAGTGAGCAACTTCCTCAGAGGAAGTCTGTTGTGAGCATGTACCTACAGAGATCTCCTATTACAAAGAGATGGTATAGGTATGGAAATGAATGATTCACTCCCTTGTCATGAATATAGAAGCATGGTTTTAATATGACTGCAAGCAGTAGGAAAAAGTGACAGTTACTAGCAGATTTACTGATCTTGAACCTTAATTAGCAGTGGAAAGCAGGTGCCCTCACTTGTACTGCTGGGTAGGAAGAGTTTAATTACCATTATGGTGGAACATTTCCTTAATCAGAGTGCTTATACACAGCAGCTGTGTATACACATACAACAGGGAGGTTCTGGGATTCTTCCACTTTTTGGAAGTGAAAGAGTTTTATGATGATCTTAATGCTGAGGTGTGTATTCTCCTTCTCCACGCTCCCTATGTGTGTGCAGGCATTCTTACAACTAAATAAGTGATGTGACTGATACGTAGTAAGCAGCCTACTTCCACTCAAATGCATTTACCTCTTAGCCTGTTGTTATAGAAGGATTTTATTTCCAGTCCTTTAGAGAGAGTGTTAATCTTGTTTTGAATTTGTATTCTCTCAAGTTCAGATATCATCTTCTGTTCTGTGAAGAATCACATAGGGTATATGTGGTTGAAATGACTAGCTCACAGCTACTTCTAATTGCCAGAGGGACTTCATGGTACACTGAAGTTACTAAAAGGCAAGGACAGATTCTTTCTGTCTTTATTCCTTAAATTTTGCCTGAACTATTTCTGTTCTCTGTTCTAACTTAGAAATAAGTGCTTCAAAGCTTTTCCTGTGGTTTTGAACTTCTGAATGGCTTGTAAAATCTGTACATGTCTGTTATTCTTTGTGATGTGGACGGTCTTTCATACTAGTTACTGTTCTTCAGTCATAGTGTCTGTATGGATCTGTTTGTTTACAGATAAATATCTTGGTGAACAATAGATAGGAAGTAAGAGAAAAACATTCCAGAAGCTGTGCTGCAGCAGTAAACTGAAAGATAAATTACAGGTGGTGGAAAAGTTTTGAACATCCTGTCTCTTAAATGCAACATGAAGTACATTGGGTCCCTTTAACTTCTCTGGTTTTTCTTTTACCATGAAGACTGTGTTATAATGAGTTATTATGTTATAAAGTTGTGACAATCAACATCCAGTTTACAGAACCTCGTTTATAAGAAATCAGCTCTGTCCTTGTCTGATGTATTTTATGGTTTCCATACTAATGTATCTCAAAAGAGTAACTGGTTTGGCATCTGTTAATAGGATATATTAGAGATGTTTTATTTGAAGACAACCCATGTTTGCCCTCTGTTGGCAACACACTTCAGTTGAGATGGTGGCATAATGCTTACAAATATTAAAAAAGAGGAAAACAAAGTAAACATGTACAGTTGAACTCTTAATTCACTGTTCCAGGTGACTGAAAGGAAGACTTAAAGGCTGAGTTTTATTCTTGGATTTTTTTTTGACAGTAACCAGGTATCAAACTTCATTCCTGTATACCTGTAGGAAATGGAAGTGCTGTTTTAAAGGGCACTCTGGGCCTCAAAGAGCTTTTACCATCCTGCAGATGACACAGGCAGAAGCATTCTTAGAGAGATGAGGGCGGTGGAATGAGATAGTGCCCTGAATTAATTCTCTTGTTTACTTCCTTCCTTCAGGATTTTTCACTTAGCATCTTCTGTTGGGCAAAAAGCACCCTACGACCTTCTTTGCAAAAGAGAAAGTTGTAAACATCAAACATGAACATGAAGAAACTGTTGTGAACTCAGCAACATCTGAGGGTGAATAACAGAGCCCAGTTCCTGCCAACTGTTCTTCATAAAATGTTTTGATCAGAGGAAGTTTTCTTCCAAAAAATGTTGCTTGAGCAAGTGAGATTGTCTGAAAAAAAAGCTCCTGTTTGTGTTGGAAAGGAGATGGCTGGAAATAGTTGTGACAGTTTCAATATCCTGGTCACAGTGTTTGGTTTCTTAGTGTATGGGTTCTACAAAGACATTAGCCTAGCTAATCTTGGCATGTCTTCCTTCATTTTTGGGTTCTGAGACAAGGTTTGATTAGGTAGGACTCTCACTATTAATCCAGAAGACCAAGTTTGATAGTCATCTGTTGATAATTGTGTTACAGTTTGTAAGAATGGAAATGTGTTACTGGTGACTAGAAAAGTCTTTGCTTCCCAAGACTTTGAATGCTGTGATATTTATAAACCGTGACCAATTTTTAATAGGCCATTTCAACTGTTAGTCAGCAGCTATTGCGAGGCAATTCTAAATCCTACAGTTCAATTTTTTTAGTTATTTTCATCCTTTCAACCAGTTTTGATAAAAACAACCTTATTGTCTTGCTTTTGCCAAATCAACAGCTCTAATGAGATCTGTTATAGAACAAATTCTGAAAGAAGATGAATTCCTACGTATCACTGCCATACTGTAAATCAGTGTGTTTTCATCAGCTGAAGTTTCTCCATGTGCACATTTTATTCTAGTGCTGTATTTTGAAGACATTATTTTTATTAAGCAAGTATTGAAATAGAAAGTGACACAGGTTTTTCCAAGGTATTCTCTTAAAATGTATATTCTTTGAACTTAACTCATGCTACTCAGGTATTTGTGCTAGGTAAGAATTTGCTTTCTCTTGATGGAATTAAACTGCTTATATGAATTGCTTTCTGTCTCGCTGATATCTTTCTCTTACACTGAACAAAATCAGCTTTGGAATATACTTTATTAAAAAAAAATAGACCTGTAATGATGGGATTTTGTACTGTTTATTTTGTTATTTCTCCGTTTGAAAAGGAAAGTATTTCCTTATTAAATGTTGTGTGTATTGCTGATGAGTGTATGGCAAAAAATTAATACTATTGCAAGGCTGCCTGGATGTGCTTACAGATTTTTTTTCTTGAAAAGCTTGTTATGTGTATTTGATGGGATTTTAATGGTAGCTGGTGTATAAACTTAATTTCTTTAAAGCCTAATCTAGAAATAAGGGCTTCACTGTGTTAGCATTATGTTTACATAGATTTAGAAATTCTGCCTTAAGATCTAGACAGACAGGCGAGGTGAGAGTTTTGTCAAGATAAGTGGTGTGTCTGGATACTGAAGAAGAAAATATTGTTGCTGAATTAGGAAAATTGGAAGTATATAGAATAGATAACTGGTTTTGGTGTAAGAATTTTATCTAGGATGAAATGGGAATATTTGGGCTTTACTCTCTATTTTGCCAGATTTTGGAGTAGCATTTCTAAGACTATTCAGCACTAGAAGGGGGTGTAAGTAAAATGTTGAGACAAAAAAAAAACCTTCAAGCTTCCCTGGAAAACTAAAACAAGATTCTGTTCCCATCCCTTAAAATGTCAGCCATAACCTGCTTTGTAGTTTATGTCTCTCCCTTTCTGCCATGAAAACATAAGGATTGGAAAAAATTCCTTAAATTGTCTTAGACTTTGTAATGCCCTTCTGATTAATGTATTTCAGGTTAATATAAAGCATTAGTTCTTTTGCCTTGAAACTGAATGAATATTCAGTGATAATATCGAGCTTTGGCCCGTCTTGTGGAAGCTTGTTTGGCCAATAGACCTAGAAGAATGTAATCTGCGACTGCACTGGTTTTACTTATTTAAAGTATTATTAGCTATAACTTTGCATTAATATTTCCTCTGCTATGGTGAAGAAAATTGGCATTGTCAGTAACCATGTTACAGTAAGAATTTTCCATGAGGATCAGTTGTTGGCAAGATCAGGGGTTAGCAACTAATTCGTTTGGAGTCATCTGGAAACCATGGACATCCAGAAGAAATGCTTAATGAAGTACATACTTAAAGTGGTCACCTTTTTCTGCTACCCTATTTTTCTCTTTCAGGGTGTATTGTCTGATCTGACAAAGGTAACTGGTCTTCATGGTCTGGACCCAGTGTTGCTTGTGTTAGTGGTTGGAATAGTGATGTTTACTTTGGGATTTGCTGGTTGTGTAGGAGCGCTGAGAGAAAACATCTGCCTTCTGAAGTTTGTAAGTAACACCTTTATATGAGTGGATTATGTATGAGAAAGTTGGGAATGATGGGTGAATAACTAGTAGCAAACTCAAATAATTAATTTTTAGAACTTTGTTACAATGTATCACGATGTCTGTTACAACTTACTCCCCTAACAAGCTTCTGAGTAATGGTATGAAAGCAGCGTAGGTTCAAACCTATATATATATTTTCCCCTTCCTGGAAAGTGTTTTTTTCCCTTTTTTATTTATTCTGTTATGGTGGTGATGTTAAAGTATTGTATACCAGAATCTAACATTGTGTATGTAATATCACAGAATATGATGTTTGGAACATATTCAGTGTTCCAAACTGAACAGGAATTAGGAATTGCTGAGAGGAGATGGTATAGTAGCTTAGGGAGAAAAAAAAGCCCTTAAAAATTTAATTTTTTTTTCTAAATGGACAAAACATGGGGACTTTGACAAATGTCAGATCTCTTAAATTTTATTTTTTTTTTATACTGAGGCTGCTTCTTTGCTTTAGATCTGAAAACGAGCTGAACAAAAAAGTTGTAAAACTGGAAACAATTCAAGAAGTAACATCAAGACTACTTCAGCGCTGTATTTTGCACATTCTTATTTGTTATCACTGCTGTGCATAATGACTGTGGTGTGGTGCTTATTTTACTGTCGAGTTTAGGTGACCAAAATAAAGATAACTCTCCCTCTTGGGTGTTTCTTTACATTATTCTCATTTTAACAGGCTGTGTTCTCATAGTATTTTTAGTGAGTAAGAATTTTAACCTAATTCTCTGTGTCTGTTTCTGGTGGAGTTGGAGTAGGGATGCATTCAAAATGAATGGATATTTTCTAATTTGTGCCTTTTATTTTTACAGTTCTGTGGAGCAATTGTGTTTATATTCCTGCTGGAGGTGGCAGTGGCAGTTCTGGCTTTCCTGTTCCAGGACTGGGTGAGGGACAGGGTCAAAGAATTCTTTGAGAACAATATTAAATCCTACCGAGATGATATTGACCTCCAGAACCTCATTGATTCGCTGCAGAAAATTGTAAGTTCATATCCTATCACTAGTCTCATGTGTTCTAGGAGAGTATGTAGATTTGGAAGTTTTCCTTTTTGTTAAGATTTTATCATATTCTGTAGTTAATAGTGCCATGTTACAGATGTGCTGGTTTGCTCTTTTTGCACTGAAAGCATCAGGGAGGCAAGATATTCTAAGAGATAATGCTGTTCTAACTGTCAGTGTGGAAGCTCTACGAAGCATGCATCTGTCTTTGACCTTCTTCACTTGCTCCCCTGTTCTTATCAGTGTTGCACCAGTTTAAGAGGTGAAAAACAAAAACACTGTCCTGAGAAAATTGTGCACAGTGATTGTGTAGTACTTGGTTGCCTACTGGGGTTAAATCACAGTAATTAGCTGTATATTGCCAACGGGTTACCTGTCCTGTTCATTCAGTCTTGTGTGCATTGTTATGGAAGCATCCTCTTACTAATCTACCTGGTTGGATTTCAGTGCTGTTTTGCTTTAGCTTTTGGTGCTAAGGGCACCTTTTTGTAAGGTGGGGCTCCTCCTGGCTATGACCAACACCAGTAATTTTCTCAGTATTGCACACTCTGTTCTTTGTTTACCTAGTTTCAGTATAGTCATCCAGGCTAATACACTAAGCTGATTTACAGTTGAACTCCAATTAAATACTTTTCAATGAAAATAAAAGGCTGAATGTACTAAGAAGAGTTCAGTAGCCAGACTAACATGCTAATAAGCCTGAAAAAGGAAGGACCAGAAAAATCTCTCCATTGGCCTGTCATTGATTCATGCATGAAAGTACTGAGGAAGGAAGGATGCAGTGTGGATAAGCAGGTGTAGTTCTGCAGGGGCTGAGCAGCAAGATAGAGCAGTCAGTTCAAGTGCCTCAGTGAAGCCCATCTTCTAAGGAGCTACGCTTCTTAGGCTGACTTGCTCTGTTCTCAGTGTGTGCCTTGGGACCCTGAGAGGTTTTTGTAGGCAGCTTCCTGCTCTGGCTAACTTTATTGCTTTCAGGCCTGTAAATGACCTCATAGTCTGTACCTGATGGAATTAGATTAACATGCTTTTGGTGGTTGTATGCCTTATTTACAACAGATGTGTCAGGGAGGAGGGACCAGAAAGATGAAAACAAACCTCTTCTGCTTTCTTCATGGTAAATGACTGTTCTGTTCAGCTCTCCTTAGTTATATATATGCTGCAAAAAAGTTACAAAAGCAACTGTCCACATCTGTTGCTGTCACAGTTTGATAAGTTGTGAATCCATTTACTAACTTCAAGTTTTGGTAGTCTTACAGACAGTTAGATTGATATAAGTTTTGTGAAGATGGGTGTTGGGCAGAGGAAAGATTCTAGAGATATCCCAAGAGGATGGAACTTCATGAAGTACCAGAAAAATCTATGTGATGGTATAACATTTCAAGTAATCAAGTTCTAGAGAAAGATTTGTGCCCTCAGATATCCAGGCTAGTAAGCTGTAAGGCTTAACCTAATAAGAAACTAGCTTTCATTAGTTCAAGAAATTGACCATTCCTTGTAATGGTGTGATTTCACCAAACTGCAAATTGTGATAACTGTAGTACACTGTTAAAAAGTATTTCACATAGGTTTCTTTACCTAGAGTTGACTGACCTTTGAGCTAGTGAGACTTTACCAGCTAATTAATTTGGATATGAAAACCTTCTCATTTAAAAGGAAGGATGTTCTTAAGTGCTTGGATCCACTTTTTACAGTAAACATGAAGATTTAAAGATGGGGTTGCAAATTTAAAGTTTTTTTTTAATAATTTTTCTGGTTTGGTTGACTTGGAAACAGTGGGGTAGAAAGCATTTGTTAAACACTTTTGTTGCACCATTTATGGATGTTCACTGATTGCATCTAGCAATTACCTCTAAAGTGATAATTTTTATGATTCTGTCACACTGACACCCATTTCCAGGAGCAGTATGCCAAATGTATTGCTTTGATTTCATAGAACTACTTTATTGGTTACTAGTGTTTTACTCTGATGCTGCTGTTAATTCTGCACAGTGTTAGAGGAAGTGAAGATGATAAGCAAAAATCATTCCAGAGAAAGCGTTCAGTAGATAAGTTGTCTCTAAAATATCCCCAAATGCTAAGAGTTCATTTATGTGTTACAGAACCATTGCTGTGGTGCCCAAGGGCCAGATGACTGGGACTTTAACATATATTTTAACTGCAGCAGTGAAAGCAAAAGTCGTGAGAAGTGTGGTGTTCCTTTTTCCTGTTGTATACCTGATCCTGCAGTAAGTTGTTTCCTGGTTTTGTATTGCTCTGATGTTGTTGGAGAGTTATAAACGGAAGCACTTCCTGGATAAAGTGTGATGACTAGAGCTTTAAAAAGTCTTCTGAATGATCAAAAAATTACTCTTGTGCATATTCTTTGTGCACTCTTTTCATGTTTCTGTTCTAGACTTTATAGAGTCCAAATGTGGCAACCTGTTCTTCCATGGCTTGAGTGGCTGATTTTTATGCCCTACCCCAATGTGTTGTTGCCTTGAATTTCTGTCCTCTGTATAGCTTGTAAGGACCTGAGAGCACTGTCTAAGCAGTGCTTGCCCTAGTTAATACAACATTCCCCCCTCTGCCAGACAAGCAGGAGTAACTATTTGCTGGTTGTTTATCAGCAACTAATAAAGTGCTTATGCACAGTCTCAGTTTAAAGCATGTTGAGTAAATTCTATGGTTTTGCCAAGATTTAGGTGAGATCTGTTTACTAAACTTCAGGAATCTAACCTTTTCAGTGGAAGCCAGAATGTGGAGGTAGGACTAACATATAATGCTTGACAGTATTAGTAGGAATAGTTACAGCTCAAAGTTGGTCCAGAAGTCTGTATGCGGAATAGATAACTCTTGGTAGGTTATACGGAGGCTTTTGATTGTCTTGGAAATCAGCCAAGGAAAGACTTTGTCAGGGAAATATTCCATATTCAGATTTCCCAGTAATTATTTTCTACTTTAATTTGGATCAGTACTATTCAACTGCTGTATTTAAGGAGACATAAGTGTGGTTAAATCTTCTTAAGAAGAGATTTACTCCTAATAGTTCAATATAACTCACTATGGATTGTTTGAATTGTGCTGTAGTTGTGTAGTACGTAAGTTTTCATAAGGCTCATGCAGAGAAAACAGCAAGTCTTCAATGGAATGTCTTTGCATCTTTGGAGATGAATATTGTCATTGGGTTGCGTAGGGTTGTGATTTGGAAGATGTTTGTGGTCTTCCTACTTGGGATCTGCGGCTGAAACATTTTGTCTTCATGACTAGGTATGTCTTGGGGCTGGGTTATATGTGAGACTGAACTATCAACTGAGGGGGCTCAAGTAGCTTGCTGCTGTTACTTATTTTAAACTGATTGGAATAGCAAGTTGTATACCACTTGAAATGATGGAATTGTAAGGCGTGTGTCTTCATTGCTGGTATAAATGAATCAGCCAGATCTTTATTGTTACCTCAGTGTTTAGGTGTTATGTGTAATACCTAAATGAAACTGATCTTGGAAATGTAAATGTCTTATTTGTATGCTGGCAGTACATTTACTCTGCTTTATGTTAAAAAGTCCTTGCTAGTTGAAAGCCAAGTGATAGAAGCAGCTAGGATTTCTGGTGGAGGATGTTTTCCTGCGACTATACACCTCTGCTTTGTCATTACTTTTCTTGTATTCTGCTAGTGCTTTGCTCATTTTTAGTAAAAGTACTTCTTAAAATGTTTGGCTCTGACAGTCCTGATTTGTTTGTCTGTGAAATCTTAAAAAAAAATTTCTGTAAACAGAAGTAAGTAAAATTCAGTTGATTTATTTTAAATCTCTCTTGCTTTGCAGCAAAAAGTTGTGAATACGCAGTGTGGCTATGATATCAGAAAGAAGGTAAGGTACTGGGGTCTTGCTATCTGTCATTCTGTGCTTGCATAAGCAAAATTATAAAAATGGTGAAATTGCTGATAGTTATGTCAGCTTAAAATTCTGGGAACTAATGGACTGTGCCTCATACTGCAAGTAAACCTCTACTGTGAGAGGGTGGAGAAAATAAGTGATGGAATGAGTAAAGGGAAAGGTGTGTTTCAAAAAGGGGTATTACTTGCATTTCAAATGTGCATTTCAGTTATTAGTTATAATAGTCTAACTCTGAATTCTATTATCTGCTAATTATAGAGTATTCTAATAACAGGATTAGCAGAAAGATAATAACATCAGTGTCTGACATTCCCTGATTTAATCAGGGCATACATGTATTTCTAGAGTCTTGTTAAAACATTACTGCATAAGTGACAAATTGTCTACCTATATCATGTGATTGTTCTTATCATAAACTTGAGCAGAGAAGTGATATTCTTCCTCTCTACATTCAGAGCAAGAGTCAATGGGATGATCAGATTTTTGTCAAAGGATGTATTCTTGCCCTTGAGGCTTGGTTACCCCGAAATATCTACATTGTTGCAGGTGTCTTCATAGCTATCTCACTGCTCCAGGTTAGTTGCTTTTGGTATACTACTTTGAAAAAAAATTCAAGTTTGCAGATACAGACCTAATGAAGGGAAAAGTAGTGATAGTAAACGCGGAGTTAATAGTTTGACACAGGGTTTTTTTTGTAGGTATGAGAATAATACGGCAAAAAAAAATTATGGGGATGGGGACTTAGAGTGAAAATACCTGATATCAACTAATTCTGTTGAAATTATATTACTCAAACCTATGAAGGTCACTGTAGAAATACAGTGCTATTATAATCCATAAATTATATGATTATTTTCTATTGTTAGCATATTGTTAATATATATAATTATTACATAATGTGATACAGTACTTCTTATGTTTCAATGTTCCCTGAGGCAAGGGAGATCTGGTCATCTGCTCCAATAGATCTGTTCTATAGCCTTCTATCACAAATGTGAAATGACTGAAATACAGTTCTGCACCCATGTTAAAACTACCACTTGGCTGTAAGCGATGTATAGCATACTCCTCAAAAAAAGTTGAGACCATGAGATCAGGGAAATTGGTGAACAGGATGCAAACGTGATATTAGCAGACCCAGATGAAGCTGCTGTGGCTTCTTCCAGTACTTTTGTTGGTGCTTGGTACATCAAAGAACAAAAATTCCCAGTAAAACATATTGGATTACTTCTTTCAAAGAGCATCCTGCTTTCATTTGAGGCAGCTGTGTACATTTACCTAATTTTTTTTTGATATGTTACCACTAAGGTGGAAATAACAAAGTTGTTGGCCTACTACAGAATGTATTTTCCAGTTGACTGAAAACAACATAGTGCTGGCAAAATACCTTTTCTCGACCATGGCAATACTGCCCTCTGTTGCTAAGTTTTTAGTATTTTATTACCATCTAATTATATGCTTATATGGCTTTGAGAGATGCTGTCCTGAGAGCAACACCTTTAGTTAGGAAGATGTTCAGGATATAAATTCACATCTTTTGGTAGTGTGTTGACTGACAATAACTTCTTGTTATTCTTTTTCATGTCCTGAATCTCTGGGAAACCATTTTCACAGTCACTTGTCTTTTCAGATTGAGTCTTTCTTGTGCGTTAAACTATTCCATTGTGAGACTGAGAGTTAGACATAACCTGACTACTTCTGTAAAGAAATCTTTTTAGCTTTTCTGAAACTTCACTCCAGTCTGTAATTTTTTAATGCTGTTTCAGGATATGTGCTGAGTTATGGATATATCTTAAATTTGTAAAGGAAGATTTCCCTGAGAACTGGAGTGAATGTTAAAACTTTAAATTTAAATGTCTCAGAATAATCTGGGACATCTCTCACTATTCTTTGTGACAAGAATTTCATTTTAGTACAGGTAATTGTTTGGTTTATATGTATTTTAAAAAATTGTTCAGAAATTGACTTGATTATTCAGAGTTGTAGAACAAATGAAAATGCCTGATTTGTAACTTTAGCAACAGCTAAGTGAGTTATAAGACTCAAACTTGGCTAAGTGGATTTCTTCCAGCTCTAGGGCGTAAGAAGCTTATTATTATGAATGCTTCTGAAGTGTTACATGAAAGCATCTTTTTCTCATAAGTTTTATTTCCTGCAAGATTCTGCTGCCTTTATTACTTTTTAGTCATAGCTATGCTCTGATGGATGTTCCTAGCTATGAAATGATATCTAAACCTGCAAACAAACATCTTTCAGGCTGGTATATTACAAGTGTTTCATCTCACAAATTTTTGTTTGTTTGTTTTTGTTTGTGTTTTAGATTTTTGGTATTTTCCTAGCCAGGACATTGATATCTGACATTGAAGCTGTAAAGGCAGGTAATGCCTTTTGAATATAAAAGAAAAAAAAAAGTGTATTTTATAGTTACTGGTTGGACACCAAGGAGGAAGAAATACACAGGCCATGAAAAACTCCTGCTAAAAGCCTTATGTGGATTTTGCCCAGCTCATGCTTTTTTGTTGGAAGCTGGTACAAAAACAAGATCTCAGAACACACACCCTTTTTTCTGACAAAATGACTCGGTGCCAGCATTGATCTCTGAGGAAGAAATGGAATTTCTCAAGATATTGGTGGAACAGATTTTGAGGATTGTAGCAAAAAGTCGTGAAACTGCTGTAAACTCTTTCCTTGAAAGATTACTGTGAAGACTCTTCTGTTTTCTCTCCCAGCTGTCATCAATCTCAAAATGTAATCTTTTAGAAAAGTGTGCCGATTTCTTCAGAATGTTGAAATCATTTTAATGTCTACAGTAGACTCATGCCGTCATTTTTGGCAAGGTACCCAGCAACCATAATTGTAATGGTATTGGAAGTTGAAAAAAGAAGAAAGTCCCAAATTGTCTAGATCTTTAAATGATTTTCAGTTGTACAGAAGCAAGGGTATTTCTGTTTGACTGGGAATTGCATAGATGTCTCAGGAGCAGGAACCTTGTGCTCAGCATCAGAGTTTGAGTAACCCATGCTGTTTTGAAAATGCAAGCCCTTCTTCCAGAGGGGAAAAATCTTACTATCTGTAGCATTAGATGTTAGAAATCCCCATTTCAGGCAGGGGGTGTGAATCCTTGATGCTGTTTCCTGTCTAAAAGATTTTAAATATTCTTTATAGAGAAAAAAACTCCTTAAAAATGCTTAGCTTTTTATTGATTGGTAATATCATTTAAAAGTTCTGTCTGCAGAAATTTCAAAATGCAACTTGCTTCAGTAGGTAGCAACCATGATATGCTATGAACCCCATGTTCATGGGTTTTTGCCCTTTCCTCCATTTTTTCTTACGACTGCTATATTGATCTTCAGAAGTCCTAACTGTTAATGTCAGGACTGATGGAAAACATTTCAATTCAGCATTGATCCTTACTGAAATCTGTTTTTTTTATGAGAAAATATGTATTTACTAAAAGATTAGAGTTGTTGAATTTTTTTAATCTTCTGTAAAGCTATTGAATTGTCAGTTCGGCTTGTATTCTGATACACAGTTCAAATGCTAGTCACAGTAGTGATCCAGAATGATTTCTTCACAGTAATCTTCTACATCAAACTTAACTACTGCTGAAGTAATTTTATTTTTTTTTCACCTTATTTTTATGAGAAGAAAACTACTATCTCTTTCCCATCATCCCTTCTTGGGGTTTCAATAGATGGATCTGTAGTTCAGTAGGAGTTCCAGTCTTCTGTAAAAGATTTTGGCATAGTATTTTTAACTTTAAGATAGAATTATGTGACTGAAAAGTTCTTGGAAGTAGCTGTCAGGTTTGCTGTGGGCCATATAACTAACATTGTTTACTCTTCCAGTGACACCCAATTTTTTCAGGAAGAGCAGATTTATTTACAGTGCCTAACACTGTGTAAATTTTAAAAAAAGTATATATTTTTATAGTATTTTACTACACGTAGCCTGCCTGAAGGATTTAATACTTGTATTTCCAAAGTATATAGCTTTTTTAGGAAGCCAAACTTTTAAATCTCTCTCCAATGTCCTTTTTCTCTATTATGCATGTATCAACAAACATTTCACTGGCAAAAGCTGATCAACAGTAAGGATCTTAGTATCTGTACTGATTGTCAAGATACCCTTCCAGCTTTTAATTTCTGAAGCACTTCACAGACAGTGCTATGCTTCTCATGTAAATCAGTTCAGCTTTCACAGATCTTTTTCTGGCTAGTGATTGAGACACAACAGGAAAAGGAAGCTTGTCTAAGGATGGCTGATTTCCCTACAGTAGCAGAGAGCACTGCTATTAGTCATCTGAAAACATTAAAGAAAGTGCTAGAAGTGCACTGTCATTTATTTTTATTTAGCTTTGATATACAACAAGAAAACAGTAGCAGTAGATCACTGAGGGGAAAGCAAGAAGCAGTTCTTCTGTAGAGCCTTGAATTTGAGGTCTGTGTTACTTATTTTGTTAAATCTAGTCTATTAGGAGCAGGCAAAAAATTGCTGCTGTTATTGCTGCTTTGCAAGCAACAAAGCCATGTCCAGCAACCTTTGCTTTAAACTGGTGCTTGAAACTTTACAACACCTCATCAACCAATTTATTCTGTTAAGGCTATGAGTAATAATCTGATGTGTATAAAAATTGAGAAGGATGTTTTCTATTTGTAACTTTTTATTCATAAAACATTGCCTTTAAAATTGCATATAGGGAGCATGTTTCCCTTTGCCAATTTTTGGCACAGAAAGCTCCTAATGCTGTGAAGTAATTTCAGCAGTTGGTAAAAATCAACATGGTGTCAAAGATACCTGTGGAATTCATGCACTGAAATTAGCTACTGACAAGAACCAGCATCACAGATCAGAATTCTAGTGTCTGCAAATCTTGCCAGATTGCCTGTAGACAAATGAATACTTGGTTTCATTTTGAAGTACTGTTTGTATGCAAAACAGATTTAATGGAAGTGTTGTCTTTCCAGTGTGTTCTTACCAGCTTTGGCCATATTAATTTGATAGATGGACCACTTGGTGGACAAAGAGATGGCTGGGTGGCCGCACGCAAAGAGTTGTGATCAATGGCTCAATGTCCAGCTGGAGACCAGCAACGAGTGGTGTCCCTCAGGGATCAGTGTTGCGACCGGTCTTGTTCAACATCTTTGTCGCTGACATGGACAGTGGGATTGAGTGCGCCCTCAGCAAGTTTGCTGATGACACCAAGCTGTGTGGTTCGGTTGATACGTTGGAGGGAAGGAATGCCGTCCAGAGGGACCTTGACACACTTGTGAGGTGGGCTGATGCCAGCCTTATGAAGTGTAACCATACCAAGTGCAAGGTCCTGCACCTGGGTCAGAGCAATCCCAGGCACAGCTACAGCTTGGGCAGAGAAGAGATTTAGAGCAGCCCTGCACAGAAGGACTTGGGGGTGTTGGTCAATGAAAACTAAACATGAGCCGGCAGTGTGCTCTCACAGCCCAGAAAGCCAACCGTATCCTGGGCCTCATCAGAAGGAGAGTGACCAGCAGGTCAAAGAAGGTGATTGTGCTCCTCTACTCTGCTCTCATGAGACCTCACCTGGAGTACTGTGTGCAGTTCTGGTGTCCTCAACATAAAAAGGACATGGAACTGTTGGAACAAGTGCAGAGGAGGGCCACAAGGATGATCAGGGGACTGAAGCACCTCTGGTATGAAGATAGGCTGAGAAAGTTGGGGCTGTTCAAGCCTGGAGAAGAGAAGGCTGCGTGGAGACCTCATAGCAGCCTTCCAGTGTCTGGAGGGGGCTGCTGTGGAAGGACTCTTCATTAGGGACTGTAGTGATAGGACAAGGTCTAATGGGTTAAAACTTAAACAGGGGAAGTTTACATTGGGTATAAGGAGAAAGTTCTTTACTGTAAGGGTGGTGAGGCACTGGAATGGGTTGCCCAGGGAAGTTGTGAATGCTTCATCCCTGGTGTGTTCAAGACCAGGTTGGATGAAGCCTTGGGTGACATGGATTAGTGCGAGGTCTCCCTACCCATGGCAGGGGGATTGGAACTAGATGATCTTAAGGTCCTTTCCAACCCTAACTATTCTATGATTCTGTGTTTCTATATTAACACCAGCTTTGTATCATCAGTACTGCAGTTACTGGGAACTGAATTCATTAGAGCAAGTTCAACCTGTTTAAGGATCTATAAATTCATGGAGTGATTTGTTTTCACTGAGGATAAACTTCTCTGTCCTTGCTCAGTGTTACTTTTAAAACCCTAGAGCTCTAGGCTGGTATACCCCAAGGCATTTTGAAGTGCACCCCTATTGGTTGTACACATGGTAAATGTAATTTTGGACTTGGAATGGAAATACTGTCTTAAAACTTTCTGCCTAGCACCTTCTCTGTGGACCTGAAGTGACTTCATGGGTAAAAATTTAAGTTATGGTTTAAGAAAAGTCTTATCAGCTAAAAGCTGTTGAGTGTGAACCTGCCTCTAAAGCCTTGAAGGAGAAGCAATTCAATGATCTCACGAAGAGAGGTTTGGTAAATTGTTGGTGTTGAGATTTCAGTGGTTACATTCAGAACGACTCCACAAACAGTACAATGGAAATGAGTTTTAATGATGTCAAATATGAGATCAGACTTGAATAACTAGACTGAAAAAGAAACATTTCAGTGTGATCCCTTTTATTTCTCTGAAATAAGCACAATCTATTTGTGTGAAGCAGTGTATTTATTTGGCAGTATGTATGACAGTACAACTGCCCTTTTGTTTTTATTAATATGTCTGCACTTGGGCACAGCTTCCTTGTATGGGAAGAGGTGTATGAATATAAGCCCTAAAAACAAGTACAGAGACCAAAGGAGCTTTGATCGTCTCCTAACACCTCAGTATTTCTTCCCAATGGGTTTTGTTTTGGTGATCCTTGTATGGTGCCATGTGGATAAACTTGTACCTCCAGTCCACTGAGGTCAGTGTGATGATTGGCTTATACATAGAACTTGGTTTTGGTTTTTGTCTCCCCATTCCATCGTTTCCTCTCCCTTCTCCCTGCCACCTGTGGTTAATCATGCAGCTTGAACACTGTTCAGCCAGTGGAAAGGGGAGGTTCTGTCTTCTGAGATGGCTTTTCTGAGTGACTTTCAGTATTTTTTTTTTTCTCAAGCATTATATTTGATTAAATAAAATTTAATGTTTTGTACTCCTGGAGTTTGATTTCTAGGATTTGTTGCTTCCAATCACTAGTGTTTCCCCCTCTAAGGTTTATACTGGCTACTGAGACTACAGTTTGCGGATAACTACCGGAACGGTAAGGGCCTGCTGGTGTTTATGTGTATATTTTGCTGAAACTAAGTCTTGGCAGCTGAATAATAGGTAACACTGGTACTTTTTTCTTCATTGCTAATCAAAAGCCATGAACAAGTAAAGAGCTGCAAAAAGGTGTAGAGAAATAATTAAATATCTGGACATCCATAATGTTCAAACTGCTGTTAGCACTTTGACTGCTGTTATCCACAGTTATCGCTCTTGTGATTTGAGCAGTCTGTGGTTTGTCATATTTGAGCAATGTTCCTGAAACTGTTCTTCAGAGTGCAGAAGGGAAGTCACTTCCAGGTTTGAAGATGAGACTTACCGAGATAGATTTGTGACTGCTTATTTGACCATTTTAATGTTTCTTTAATGCATTAAAACCTCATCTTAGTTTTAATAAGGTCAGAGAAATGTTTAACTAGTAGATAATGGCTATATTGGAATAATGCAATATCTGGAATTAGATACTCTGAAATTTTAACGCTGGATCATTTCTGGTAAGAATAACTTAACTTGAATATGGCTATTTGGTGTGTATGTATAAAACTTGTAATAGATTCTGATATATTTCATAGTACTTCTGGTTTAGGCATGATCCCATGAAGTTGAGATTGTCTGAAGCTATTTCTTATTTTGATATTGGAAATATTTAGGATGTCCGTATCACTGTGTGCTTTAGACTAGAGGAAAACTGCATGTGGTTCAGCTCTTGTTTTATTGTTCTCCTGCTATGTGGTCAAAATCTTGTGTGTTACTCACCAAGTGACTTGTGTGATGTGGCTTCATGAAATTCCCTTTCTCAAGAGTACTCATGATAATGTTATTTAGTGGGCTAAATAGTATTAACAAGTTTTTCAAGTAGGGAAGCTTTTGCTTTTACAGAGTTGTAATATTCGTGCACAGACCTAAACCATTTATACTCAGATTGTTTGAGAACTTGATGTCTCTTAAATATTCCCTGCTCTATAACAATTTTTTTAAAGGTCAGTATGTTCCTGTTTTTTTCACAGTAACTTTTAATGCTGACTAAAAGTCATTGTACCCTAGCTCTTCAGTAGCTACCACTAGAAGGTTTTGAATTTGATCTCCTAGGTCTTGGCAATGTGACTGCAACACACTTGCAACAGCTTCAAGAAAGTTCCTATAAGGACAATAGATCCTGTTACCTTTTTTTTTTATCAAGTGACCATTTTTAAATATGAAAGGTTGCTGCAGAACTGTTCAGAGACGTTTGTTGTACTACAGTTTTTCACTGTCTAGAATTAAACCCAGGTTCCCTTACTGGAGGTACCTCCAGCTGCTTCTAAATCTTCACATGTGCCCACCTATAATTTCTAGCTACCTTTAATTTGTATCTTGTCTAACCACTGTATGGACATTGAACTGCAGTTTCTTATAACTTTGTTTCTACCAAATCTCATTCCAGGTTGCAATAGCTGCAACTCTGAAATTAGGGCAAGACTGACCCTATTTGAGACATGAATATGGCATTTTACTTGCACTAGCAAGTAAAAACTCAGGTGAGCTTTGAAATTGGAAATTGAAGGGGAAGTTAGTTTAAAGGTACAGTTTTGCTGTGTTTATAAGATAATTAGTTAACAGCTGGTCTCGCAGGTTGATTCACCATGTGCAGAGGTTGAATTTGTGCCAATTAGCCCTTTGCATTTTTTAAGCTACAGCTCTTATGTAAAACCCCAGTGTTTCGGGTTGCATGATATAAGCTTGAGATCTTTTTGTAATGATTTTGAAGTCCCGTTGATACAATACAAAGTTGCAAGTGATACCCTGATTTGATAGAACCAAGCACCTGAAAAATATATTGCAGAAGTAGTAGTTGTCTGATGCTTCTAATGTGATGTGTTCTAAGACTACTTGCCTTATTCCTACTGCTGTGCGTTAGTACCTCAGAGAAGAACAGCAATGATGTAAGCATCTGTAGGCCAAATAGATGAACAAATGAGTATTCTTTTTTTCTGTTATGTACAGCTTTAAAAGCAGGAGCTATACCTGGGCTTTAGTAGTCTTGGTTATGTGGCAGCATGATGTATGCAAGGTTGGGTTGTCAAAGCTACTGTTTACTGCGTTTGCCTCAGTGGCAGTGCAGGGTTGCTCTGGGGAAGAAGGGAGGCTAGTGGGGTGTTTCTCCTCTCAAAACTTGTAATGTTGTGACAGCTTCTTTGACTACATTTGCATTGCTGTGACTGCAGAGTTGTTCCAGGGTTTCTTTAATCTTGTCCTCTTCTATTTCTTGCCTCAGATCACCTGAATAATGATGAAAAGCTGAGTTTTAGTGACATGCCATGGCATAGTGGCTCCCAACTATTGTTGTAAGATAAGAGTTTGGAGTATTTACTGTTTAAAATGAGCTGATTTAAGTAAACTTCTCTCAAGAGACACACTTTTCAGCCATTGAAAGTATTTAACAGGTTAAGATTTTATTTTTTCTTTTCCTCCTGTTTGACTTCCAAGAACTGATTGAACAGAAGGAAAGGACTTTGTTGAAAATATAATACAGGACAAGTTCCAGGATTTTTTTGCCTGTATGCTTTTTGTTAGTCTTTTGTATTGGCAAGACCTAATTTTTAATATTAGTTATAATTTATAGAGTGCTAAGTATAGACACCTCTGGAAAGAAAAGTCTTAGAGATACATCTGTTGTGTCAGTACCCTGTGGTAGCACTGAAGGATGCAAGTACTTATTCCTGTTCCAAAGTCTGTGTGGCTACAGGAGAAAAAAGAAAAAGTATACTGCAAAATCCATCTTGTCTGTCAATACAGAGTGACTCCAGGATTCGAAAGGCAGTTCCTCTTGTGGCAGATCCTTGCCTTGAGCACAATCATTTTCAGCTTACATGATTTATGTATTAAGATGTGAGAAACTGGCATGAGATCTTTGGCCTCCTGGTTTCAAGGTGGTTGTTTTCAATTAGTGCCACACATCCAGGGTAAGTCTGATCTTGCAGAAAGCATTTTAAGTCCTTCCTAACCATAGAGTGAGAGAAACTGAAATCATATCCTTCATATGTTTAACTAAAAGTTGCTGTGCAAAGGCAGCATTGCTAAAATTGCAGTTTTGTCTGCTTCTCCTTTGCTGACAGCATAAGCAGAATAAATATATGTCTGCATGTGGAAGATGATGCAGACTATTTTGTGGAACACAAAAAGGCTGTGGTACATACAGGACCTGGGACTGCCAGACATTTGTGCATGGTGAATTTGGACAAAGATGCCTTTATTTCAAGGCTCTAATTTTACTATTTCAGGACTTGATTATGCCACTGACTCATTGAAATAAAGCCTTTTTCTTTTTCTTTTTTTTTTAAATTCAACTGATGGTTTAATCAACTTTTCCATACAGAAAGAAGCTGCTCAACTGGGATTTTTGGTGATGAATAAAGGATTAACCTGTTTAATTCCTTTACTACTCACTGACTGCAGCATTGCAAGCAGCACATTTCAGTAACAGAAAATGATGGTTTTCTGTTACTGAAAACACATCAGAAATACCTATCTTTTAATGACAGAAAACTTAAATTACCTGAATTAAGAAGACTGCACAGAAGACCCATTGAGTTATATTTCACCTCAGGACTTGTATTATCATCTTGTAGAAGTTTGTGTAAGCTTTGAACTAGCTGTAATTCCTTAAAAGATTCTTCAAGGGTTTCTGAAAAATAAGCAAGCAAATACCTGAGCTGTTACCTGAAAAGAAGCTGGGAAGTGAACATGCTTCCTTTTTAAAAATTAAATTCCTGACAAGCTTCATTTCAAATTGGCTATGCAGGGATGTCTTGGGCATCTGTTGTCCCTACTGGAGAATTTCTGTATTATTTTTCATGTAGCGTTTCTTCACTGCTCTCATTCTGGAAGACAGAACCTATGTGCTGTAGATTGTATAAAATAACTTCATAATAGATTAAGATTTGCAATGATTGGTGCTACAAATGTGGATTTGCATTACTTGCCCAGTTGAGTTTGAGAGCCTTAATGGTGGACTGAGCAGTAAAATGGGCTCTTTATTGTCTTGTTATAGGAAACTCCAAATTTTCAGTTTATCTTTTGATTTATGTAGGTTTGTGGTGACTGTCTTTATTGTAGTAAATTGAGACCCATTTTCAGATGCGGTCAGCCATATAGGAAAAAGCTAAAAAAGAAGTATACTCAGTCTTGAAAAAAGTATACTCAGTCTTTCTGAAAATTAGCTCAGTAAAAGTAGGTACAGTTTTCTCACTTGTTTCATTTGCACCTTCTACAAGGCCCTTTTGTCTATGCTTCTGCTTTGTTTCCTGCATTAGAATGTCTGTTTTCTGAAGATTATTTCTTCCATTTAGTCTTCCTTGACCATTCAAGTCCATAATTTGTCCTTAATTTTGTCTTCATTTAGGCTTTCTCATCTTTTTTTCTCTAGTCTTCATTACCTTTCTGTTTTGTTGTGTAGGTTTCTAGCAATATACCATTCTACTCGTAGATTGTGCCTGTCCACACAACCTGATCATTTGACTCTAAACAGAAAAAAAAATCTTCAGGCAATTACTGTAGCCTGCTGCTTTTGTCATCTTCTGAATGGCTGACCTTTATTTCATGCTGAAGAGCTACATCTAGGCAAGAAACACACTTTTTCTTAACATGGTACATAGAACTAAGAGCATTATCATGTTTTTTTAATAATTGAGGATCTTGCACAAATAATTGTTTTCAGGAGAAAAGTACCTAAATTGATTGCAGATGCTATTGCCAAGGCATTCAGAGCCTCATTCTGCATGCCAGCATGTTCACTTGTTGTCATGGAAATCAGATGCTTCACTCCTTGTGCCTCCTGGATGGCTTTGACCACTTCCTGTTAGATCAAAGGTAAAATATCACAAATGGAAATCTGACTTGTGAATAATGTAAAATGAAGAAAGAAATTATATTGCACTCTTCAGCCTCTTAATTGATGGCAATGATTTACCTGCTGCAGTGCAAACCAGTATATGATGACTAAATAACATTGCTTTGGGCACTGACCATGCACATCTGCCTCGGGCTGGTCCAATTTACTTGGAATATCAATACTTGCAATTGTGTATATGTATATCTATAAGGTAATTTTTATATTTTGTTTTAAGAGGTTTAGTTTGACCTAACTTAATTTTTTCATTTCAAGCCTGCAGACTAGCAAATATGAGTTCTACTTTATCAAACCCTTTGCAGATAGTATCTACTTTTTTTGTTGCTACCTCAAATGAAGCATGATTGAGATGCCTGTGTATGATGACATGATATACAAAAAACAGATCCTGTTCTAATATGCCAGCAGGCACAGGTCATGCCAGATTTATCCATCACTAGGTAGGTAAGTGGGCTCTTTGCTCCTGGAGGACTGATATTTGGGACAGGTCTGAGTGATCTTTGCCATTTTATTTAGAAACTAATACAGAAATAGAAAAGCTTTACCTACTTAACATTTGTCAAGCCTTACTCAAGTTAAAAGTTGACAAGTGACAGTAAAGTAACCATGTTATTCATTTCTGTGCAGTATCTGTGGCTATGGAGAGCATGGCTTTTCTGCTTACCTCCCCATTACTGATACTGAGGCAGATGAGGGGTTTTTACTGTGAGGGGTTTTTACTGTGATTTTTTTTCATGTTTCTAATGATAAAGCTGTATGTGCTGTTTAACACAACCCCCAGCTATATCGACAAGCTTTAAAAATATTTGAGAAGGATAAAATAGATACGTATCAGGCCAGTAGCTCTCGTACTTGGGATCTGTTGTGATGCAAGATCGATGCTAGCAGCCGATTTGCTTCTCCATGAACACCAGTATGGTCATTAGTACTGCACCACTGCACAAGTCTGTTGAGTAGCATAGGGTCTTGGCCCAAGATTTCAGCCGCATCAGCTGAAGAGAAAAACATCATCAGGAGGCATTCAAAATCAAAGTTCTCAGTCTTTCTGTCACAGGCCTGAGCTATCCTTTAAGAGCTGTAACTAAAGCATTGGGTTTTAAGAAATCTTGGAAATATTACCTGAGGAATGCTACTTGTGTTACAGTAACTTTTGGAGTTGAAGAACAGAATGAGCTGTTCCAATAAACGTATCCTTTTTAAGAAGCTGTTGAAGCAGGGCTTAAAATGAGCAACTACATATCTTTGAAAACAAATGTTCTGCTGCTATCCTGAAATGTTCATGGGCTGTTTCCTGTGTAGTTTCTTGTACTTGCTGTTAGAGCTCTGAACAAATGAAATCGTGGGCTCTTTAGATCCTGTTCTTGCTGTTTCAGTTCTCAGTAATGGTGTTAATTACTGTTGGTAGCATGTAGGAAGCCAAGTCTTAGAGCAGGATTGCAGCATGTCTGTAATTGCATGTCTTAAGACTGTGTTTAACTGTGTATTAGGCATCATCAGGATGGTGAGCCTTTTAATGTGCATTACCTTGTGTTTCAGGAACCCTCTTGCAAGACTTGCTCGAAGTATTAATCTGTTGGTTGACATTTGGAAAAAAACCTCACTAGGTAATTTTTGCTAAGTAGTGGAACTCTCATGATAACACTGGCTTAATGCTCATTGCCACTAAGGAAGACTACTCCCAGAGCTCTTAGAATTTCAGGAGCAAAAGGAACTCTGATTATGCTCTTTATCAGTCAAACCCATGGTTCCACAGGAGTCTTACTGCAGTTTAATAACATGTTTTTAAAGTGCTGTGAATCAAATGTAACTAACTGGTAGAAAGTGATTTCCTGAGAAAAGCTAAAATGCAGGTAGAAGGGTGCTGAAGGCTGAAATACTCCTTTCAACCAGTTATGTTAAACAGAGGTTCAGCCCTAAGAACATCCTGGTAAATACTGCTCCAGTAATTTCAGTTAGTTGATCCTGTTCAATACTTAAAGACTGAAATTCTACATCTTGGTTCAACTGGTATTTCCTTCTGACTGAAGTGTACCAGGAGAAAGATAAGAAAGTAGTAATGTGCACAACTTAATTCTTTTTGTGGGAATTGAGTGTTCAACCATTTGGCTTTGAGCACAAGAGTTGTTTTGTAAACTGCCAAACAGCTGTTTCCATGCATTTCAGTTGATCATGAACTGAGGGTATAAAGGCGCAGTATTTCCAGCTGGGCATCAGATGTAGCAGCTGAGAGACAAGAGTAGTCATAGGACAGATGCTCACTTTCAGTGTAGAATTGTTCTATTTGCAAAAAATAGAAAAAAAAATACTGTAGTTATAAAATTTAATTCATATTTAGGAGTCTTGTATAGTTAAGGATTTTTCTTGTTGATGTCATTTTGGTGGTTCATAGTCTTATCCTGTGTCCACCCCTCATTGCTGGAGGACCACAGCAGAGGAACATGAAACATGCATTGTGTGCTCTGAAGGAGAGATGTGTTGAAGGCCTTCCTGGGCCGTGTACATTCCCTAAGAAGGATTTATAGGATTTGTGAGCTTCTTCCAATCTTTTTAATTTTTCCATTTTTTTAAAATAGTTCCAGTCCTGAAGTAAGGTAGCCAGGGAGATCCTTGCTCCTTTGGAAGCAAAGACTTGAGCTAGAACCAGTATTAACATCTGGAACCACAAGGAATAGGTTTGGCTGATAAGGGCATCACCCTGCTCCTGTCTCTTTATCTCTCTCTTTCTCTGTGTGTGGCATTTGTTTTGAAATATTCAGGAAAGGGTCAAATAGAGCATGCACACCAGAAGGTCAGTATCAATAAACCACATGATTACTCTGGATATTTTGCTGAAACCTGTCAACAAATAAGTCAAAATAAATCAACTTTACCCTTTCTATTTTGGGGAGGAAGACAAGGAAGGACAGACATGTTTGTTTGTTTATTTTTATCCAGTATGCTAAGAAACAATCCACAGATCAAAATCCCACAAGGAATCTGGGACATTCTAGCTTAGTTGAACATGTTTGTTTTGAGATGAGCTGCTTGTCATTGCACAACCACCTGTGTATTACCACATGTAACAAGCTTTTGTTTCTAGGTCAGATGTTACACATTAGTCTGAGGAGATCATGGTAATCCAATTTAGTACAGGAAGCAGAAAGTGATGAGAGGATGGTGAATGGAACCAGTCTAAGAGGTTTGATCAAAGGAAGTGTCTTGACCCAATTTGACAAGGACTTCCTGATGTCTACCAGCAATAGAGTTCTTTGAAATAAAACCCAATTAGTTATTAACAGGAACAGGCAGTTTTAACTTACAAAACACCAAATTTTAGTAATTTGTATGACTGAACTTTCAGTTCAGCTGAAAGTCTTTGGGCTGTTAAGTGCACAAATTCTTCTGCTCCTCTGAAGCAAAACAATGGAAAATCAGGAGTTAATGTTAACATCTCTTTAGTGTAATGAAGCTGACAGATCTGATTCCTGTTTTCTATAGTTAGAAAGAAATCCACCTCTTCTAGTCTGTAGGCTTCAGCATGCCCAGTGATTGTCACAGTAGTGAACTTATACTAGGTAATGCAATTAACTAATTTAGTGTGGATTTCTTAGTAGATGTGTATTCATAAGAGTTCAAGCTGAGTTAATTAAGGACAATAGTAACTCATGGGTAAACAGAATAGAAAGTAATTAAAGGTGGGAGAATTATGTGCTCATAGACAGGAACAGACAAACATTAAATAATCAGCCTTTTTGGTTTTTCTACTCTACACTTGAATATCTGTATTGTTTCAGATTCAGATATTGTAGCATTTTGTACCAAGTTCTGACTTTATACAAGGGCAGGTAGATAGCATTGAGTTTAAAAAAATGTATAAAATTTAGTGTTTCATAATTTAGATCTGTGTAGTTAAGATGCCACCGTTTTAAAAGCTAAACAGTCTCCATCACCATTCAGATACAACTTTGGAGAAATGATCTTTTAATTACTTTTTTTCAAGGCCTGGAAGGAAGAGGGTAAGTTTCTGTATATCTTGTAGTATACCTCGGTGAAATGTAAGTGAAAGCTTTTTACTGGACTGGAATCTGTTTATTAATATGTGGGCTAGATCTACATGTCTATCATGCATATTAGTTTGAAAAAGGATGCAAGTAGCTTGCTATATCGAAGTGATGTCTTCAGTGGTGTAAACAAGTATGCAGCATGGAATGTAGAAGACTGAGATTTTTTTCTCCTTCCATATAATTAATGAATTTTTAATTGTTCTGTACTGTCAGTTTCTATTGCAAAACAGTCACAACTTCTCTGGTTCTGTTTTGACCTATTGTTATTAGTGCACATCTCAAGGTCTTCTAGGGCAGCTGCTTTGGTGATATGAAAGAATTGGAACACTTATTAAGAAAACTAAACCCCACAATGCTTGTTTTTGTGTTATACTCTGGTAAGAAGCTATATAAATCTAAGGATAAATTTAGATACTATAATAGATCTTAACATAGTTCTGAAATTGTGCGTGTTTCTAAAAATGCAGGTATAAGCACAGAGTGAGTATTGTTGCCTTTGCATACCCACCTCTGTGTAGAAGTGAATGAAGTGCAAGTAAAAAATCCCATATTTCAATGTGCAGATTAAATTCAACATTTGAGCCGTATCAGGCAGAGAAACCTGGCACCATATGTGTAGAGAGACTGGGTGGTAGAAACTCATTTCTCCTGCCTCACTCCACCCCAGCTCCCTTTCATCCTTTTATTATTGTTTTATTATTTTTATTTATTTCATTTTATTATTATCATTTATTAGTTTTATTATTGATTTGCTTTCCTGTGATTTGGCACTGTAAAGCCTTAGCTTTAATCTTTTCCATTGTACTCATGCCTTGCTAGTATATCTCTGGTGGACAACATCTTTCTTTGAGGCCTTTGACATTTCTCACTGACTATGCAGATTTTTCCATTTGGTTTCTTTCTTATGTACTTCTGAGACTGACTGGGACAATATGGAAGGCTTGCAGCCTTTGGCAATCATCTGTGTTGGAACCTCTCCAGACTGAGTGGAATTAGGTCAGCAGGACTCTTAGCCTGTGTTTTCCTTGCCACATTCATTGTCTTGCAGGGAGATGGGAGAAGTGGGGTGGATATTTGACATAAGTAAACATTAGCAATTCCTTACCTTGACCATCTGCTAACATTCGTAGTGTTTCAAGGAGTTTAAACTGCACAGGAGGCATCTCTGACCTTAGAAGTGTGTGAATCCGTTCTGCCACACCTTCTTCCAGCATTTGAACTTTGCTAACAACTAGAAAATGGAAAAATAAAGACAGTGCTGTGAAGCTCAATAACCACACAAGCATCTGAAAATTTAGATACAATATAACTGTTCTGAATTTTAGGCTGCATTATGCTCTTACCAAAAAGTCCAGCTTGTTAGAGTGCTCAGAAACGAGGTCAGGACTACCCAATTGTTCAGGTTTCTCTTGAACTAAAAGCTTCTTAGGAATTGCTGTTATAATATTTTGGTTAGTTTTGATCTGAGCCCTGCCTGGAGTGAAGTGCATAAATAGGATAAACACAGCATTGTTGTTTCTCTTTCTAGTTGTACTAGACAATCCATTCATTTGATCACTCTCACGAGCAAGCCTTTCCTATGCTTGCTCATCTCAACTGGGTGGCAGAAGTGATTTACATAGCCATATTTATTGAAAATTAATTTTCTTTTATTATTTGAGCTCCCTGATCCACTGTTGTTCATGCCTTTTGTTTCTGTGCTTTCTCTTCCTTAATTCTTGTGTTTGTTTCTGTGCTTTCTTCTCCTAATTCTTGTGTCTTTGCTCCAGTTATTGCAGTAATCCCTGGTAATAATTAGAAGCTTGTCTGGAAAGAGTCCTAATACTGCTTAACTGTGTTACCAAAAGCTGTTTCCTTCAGAGCAATTCTTTTACCATCTTCACCATGCCTTTTTTGGGGGGGGTGAGGGGGGAAGAGAGCACACATGACACACAGTGAATTTAGGGAGACAGCTGTTCTATCCCTTCCTCATCTTATTGGACAAATTGAGAAGCTGACACTGTTAAGTAACTGTCCTTAATGTCCATGTTTTTCGGTGGCACATTCACTACAGCATAATTACTTTTTTCCAATTTTTTTTTTATAATCTCCTTGGTCTCAAAGATCATTACTTGAATTGAAGACTTTCCCTGTTTTCATTTGCAAGTGTTGATCCATATTCATTTTTGGTTTATGATTTCTTTGGATTTGCTCTCAGTCTTTTTGTTGGCTGGTGGGGTTTTGTTGTTGTTGTAGGCTTTGTTTTGGGGTTGGTTTTGTTTGTTTGTTTTGCCTCCATGAAGCAGACTATATTATTGGAAGTGGTAAGAGTTTGTGTATTTCTGGAAGTGATTTATTATTGTGAGGGAAAGTTATGGCATATAAAGAACATTGAGATGTACTGGTACTATGTATAGTACCAGTACCTGCTGGCAGTGACATAGGGAATGAAGTTGTAGATTGCAACCATGATTTCTGGAGATTTAGATCCTGTAATCTTTGCAAGATCAGTTGTGTTTGTTGCGTTGCTAAGGAACTCCCAAGGATTGCCTGGGCTTGGCATTACAAAAAATGGACCTTGGTATTTGTTGAGGAACATGTTCTGAGTTAGAACATAATTATCTGCTGCTTGTCAAGGGAAACTACATCAACACTGCTATCTTTCAAATGAGATTAATTGGGATCTTTGCTGCTTGTAATCCTTAATTCCTATTGTACATATTGCAGGAGTGAAGTCAATGGGGACTAAGCATGGGACACCCCTACGGTTATGGAAAAAGTCCACCATTTTATTCTAATAATGATAGTTACATTTTGCCTACTAAATCACTCTCCTAATTTCAGCTGGATGGCTCTCCGTGATTTTTTGTGGTTCTGTGATTATCTTCTAATAGCTCTGTGTTAGGTTGTAACTGATGTGAGGTAGCTGGCATGCATCCTCAAAGTGCTGCATACTCTATTAGCACCAAAAAGCAATTTGTCTGCTGATGTGAGTGGTGGTGGAACATCTCTTCAGAGAAATAAAGTACACATAAAAGCAGTGAGGGGCTTATGGTGTGAAATATGTTTGTTAAAATACTGGATAGACAGATAATGTCTGGTTGTTATGATCCAGAGAGTGTGGTGATATTATAAGCCAAACTAAATAAATTACTTGAGAGCTTGTAAAAAATAAGTTGAAAGAAATAGGTGAGGTTCTGAAGACAGCTGTCTGCAAGAAGGAAGTGTATCAGCTTTAAAAGGAAGTAGGGGAAGCAAAGTAGCAAGTACTTTATTCTGTGGCTCTCACTTGTTCAAAGCAGTGATTATGTCTAAAACTGTCAGACCAAGCATGCTGGCTGGTTTACATAATAAAATTGGCAGACAGATTCAAAATCTGTTATTTTTACAAGATATTATTGATGCCATGCTCTTCTCTGGAGTACTGCATAGCAGTGTAAGGACTGTTGCAGGGTGCTGCTGCACTGTTAAGTCTCTAGGAAAACATTTCTGTCCTGAATTGCAATTTCACATGGAAACAGTAAATTTGAAATAAGAAGCAGCACGATTCCCTGATGTGTGTTAACAAAAGGTCACAAGTGTAGAATCATAGAACTGAGTTGGAAGGGACCTTCAAAGCTCATCTAGTTCAACCCCCTCCCTCCACCCCACCTCAGTGAGTGGGGAGATTAGATCAGGTTACTCAGAGCCCCATCCAACCTGACTTTGGATGTTTCCAGAGGTGGGGCGCCCACCTCCCTGGGCAACTTGTTCCAGTGTTTCACAGCCCCCATTGTAAAAAATGTATTCATTATATCTAAGCTAAATCTAATCTCTTGTAGTTAAAAAACACTGTCCCTTGTCCTATCACAACAGGCCCTACTAAAAAAGTCTGTTCCCATTTTTCTTGTGCTTCCCCTTAAGTTTGTAGTTTTAAAGTGTGTTTGTTACGAAGGCTGAATTCAGAATGAATATTGGCTGTATAGAAGAGAAGCAGATTTATGAAATCGCTGCCAGCTGTGATGCAATAGCTTCACCCCATACTCTTTATTTTAAGCTATAAACTGTGTTCTACAGTTTTGTCTTGAACTGCTCTATGTTGTTAACATGAAACTACTTTAGCAGCCGGCAATGAGATCACTAGTATGTGTAGACCCTCTATGTAGGTAAAAAGTATTGATGAGTTACTGAAATACATATGTCTCTGCAGGGAGAGAAAAAGGTCAGTTGCCCCTCAAAATACAAGGGGCTGAAATTGGTGACTTGGACAGAGCCACACAGATCTCCATTAAATGATCCATCTTTACAAAGAATCACAGTAAATCAGTTTTCTTCAAAGTCTGTACCTGGTATAGCAAGGTTTCGAAGTGCACTGAGTGCAGCATGTTGAACAGAGATGTCCTCACTCTCTACATGTTTCTCCAAAAGATCCAGAAGCTGATGTATGACTCCCAGCTGTACCATTCGTACACAGTTGCCATCTGAAGAAAGGCAAAACCAAGCAGTTGAGAGGTAAAAAACACAATGGTAGACATTAATCATGCAAATTGAGAATTCAGGGAGTCTTTACCTTGAGTGTTTTAATGTCTTGATAAATTTGAGACTATAGCTTTTGCATAGTCTTTTACATCCTTCAACTCTAGAGGTAAGTGGGCATTAGCCACCTGTGAATGATGTTGAGACACCCTTGAGTAAAGGTTAGCTTAGAGAGCTTTCTAGACAGCCACTGTCAAATTAAAACTATATGTCCTTCAATAAGGTTTGTTGCTTTTTTTTTTATTCTCTGACACCACCACCACCCCACCCCCCCAAACTGCTTTATTTTCCACTATATATGTGGTAGAATACTGGTAGCATTTTCAGTTTCTCCATAGGAGAAATTTAATATTTCAGTTTTGCTATTCTGCTGGTTTAAGAGACCGTTGTGAGAGCAGGGATCTTATCCAGCAGTGGTGAGTCTGATTACTAGTTTTGTACTGCTGTTACTCCTTGTATTCAGTCAAATAATTTGTCATTAATCATGGAAAGAATTGGGCCTAGCTTTTATTACCTGTTTTGAGAAACCCACTCTCTGAAATGAGGACTTGCTCTCATATGAAGCTAAGAAAATATGAGCTGACCTAGAGAGTTCTGATGTGGTGAAAGCAGATTTATACATTCTGCAGAACTACCATTTTGCTTGGTATATGCTTTGCAATGTTTTCTGTGAGTATTTATTTGTTATATATGTCTCCCTCTCTCTTTGAGAACTTGCTCTGCAGAGGTGACAGCCCTTTTGTTATCAGCAGCTACTTAGTCCACCTTAATAGGAAGTGAGGTGTTCTCCTAAAGAGCAAAAGGAAACTGCATATTATCATATGCATCCTTCCTGAAGGAAGTATTTTGAAGATGCCTGTTACAAATATTTTTCTGTGTTTTATTCAATACAATTTATTACACCTCAAGAGAACCGTATTCCTGACACCAGTAGAAGTTTCTTTATTGCTGTGCTGTTACCTTGTGAATGCTGTTAAAAAGTGGCAAAACACCATATAGGAATACAGTATTCTACAGGAAGGAAGAAATACAGGGTCTTATAGGAAGACCACATCTTCACCTGCAGTAAACAATTATCCATGGAATTATACGGACTTCATGTAAGTAGAGAATCTAGCCAGAATTAGCTTTAGGTGCCTCTTGTGGTACTAACTGCATGCCTAAAATGTACACTTTCAATTTTTGTGTGTATAGCACTTAAAATTGGCTGTAGCAATTTTAACAGCTTCATTGATTTGAATGTTATTTCCAAGCATATCCCAGTATTTCCATGTAGTAGAAACTCCATGTTGTCTTTTGAACCAATGCCTATTATTCCTTTAATCTCTTAGCATTTCAGTTAGTAGCATATTTTTTTCCCCTGTATTACTACATATGTTAAATAAGAATGTCAACTGCTTATAAAACATAAGTGGATATACTCATGAGAAAACTATCAGTCTGGAAAATAGTTCAGTTTCTACTCATGCAAAAAATCTTTTGGTATCACTTATGTATACATTCTCTAAAGCTGATGTTTTTGCTTATGATTCCTCAAATCTTCCCTTGCTTGGTTCTAATCTTTGGAGATCAGAGTGTATGAGGAAAATTACCTAGTTCTCTTTAAGGACAGGTTCTCTAGAAACAGACCATCTCTTTTGGTCTGACAAAAATCTGAAGTCAAAATATTTCGATCTTCATGTAGACTAACCTTAACTGAACTTCATTTCTCTCCTCCCCCCATCTCTCCTCCCCTCACCTTTCAAACCAAAGAATGGCAGGGCATTATTTTCTCTTGTACTAAAGTGTGAATAGGCAGGACCCATTAGTGTCTGCCTTGCTTTGAATGTCACAGAGCTCCAAATTGGTTCTTTCTTCTGTGGATTTTTGCTTGGATAGCAGCAGAACCTTCAATTTAATGGCTCATAGTTGAAATATGATGGAACAGCCACTTCATAGTTGCAAAAGCTGTCTGTCATCTTTTCACTGCCTTGGAAGTTATTTGATGCTGAGATCAGATTTCCACAGTGGGTTTTTTCTCTTAGATTAAAGGCTGTGCATACATCAGTGGCACATATTGAGGCCTGAGAGGGATTGTTCACTTTTTCCACATGAAACATGTAATGGGGTTGTGCGGGAGATAGATGGAGAAGAATGAGTGATGAAGCAAGCCATTCAGCTGAATAAATTGAAGATAGCTAGTTTAAAGGCACTGAGGGTATTTCTGTGGCCTTTGTAGAACTGTAATGCACAATAGCTGATTCAGAGCAAGGTGTAAGAGAAGTAAGAAAAGGAGGCTAGAAAAGATGGTGGAGGTGGAAATATGTGTGTATGATGGCTTGCTTTAGCTAGACAAACTTTTATTTTTAACATTCAGGCAGATGTGAGGGAATCTTATATGATAAGCACATATTAATGAAAATTGTTGGTTGCTTTGGGATTGGAGGTGGTGGGATGCAGTACAAGTGTCCAGTTCTTGATGTTTTATTCTTTAATCTGTATCGTTCAAAATGCGACATAGCAGGGCCGCTCTAAACTAAGTTGCTGTTAGGTCTTCATCCTTTTAGTATTCCTGAAATCCGCTTACAGACTTAGTGAAAAATCTAGGTCAGCAGTGTAGTAGTCTGTTCCTAATAGATGCAGAATTTATGTTACAAGAAAGTTCTTTCATTTGTTATTCCAAATGTTTGAAGTATGTACTCAGAATAGTACCTCGGGAAACATGAGTAGTTCAATATCACATGAACTTAATTTGATGATTAGGTTTAGATTTAAAACTGGCTCTTGGGGCAGCTGTGAAAGTAAGTTTATAAAAGCAGGGTGTGAACTGACAGCCACAGGTAACAGCTACAATGGTCTGAAGTTCTTGTGCTTTCGTGTTCTGCACGGGAGCAGCCACTATGGTATTGGATGACTTCAGGCAACATACGTATATGCTTGAAGGGAGGCATGGCAATGGGAGTGCTAGGCGCCTATAATAATAATGTAGTGCCTGAGAAGAATTCTCCTAAGAATTATGAAACAGGTTGCAGATGTGCCTGTTAACTGTGAAAGCAGCAGAGAAGATGGCAAATCCAGGGGAACTTTTTTCCTTTCTTTTTTTTTTTTTTTGTACCTGGAATGTTAGTATACCTTCTGGTTTTTTTTTTTACCTCCAAGAAGCAGAGAGACAATGAGATCTGATGCAGCCTTCACAATACATGTATTTTCAGCTTGTGAACTACCCTGGAGCCTCATCAGGATCTCGGACAGCACCTCTTGCACACCTGCCTCCACCAACTGCACTTTTAGAGCATCTGTAGAGATAACAATAAAAGCACGTTGTTTTGGTTAAACCCAGCAGGCAACCAAGTACCAGGCAGCTGCTCACTCACTTCCCTCCTGCCCTCTCCCCAGGTGGGATGGGAAGGAGAATCAGAAAAATGTGAAACCCAGGGGTTGAGATAAGAACAGCTTAACAAATGCAATTAAATAAAATATAATGATAATAGAAATAATAGAAATAATGCCAACATTAACAATACTGATAATAGGGAACAGCAGTGAAAATGAGACACATGAGACAAATGTGCAACACAAGTGATGCACAATAAAATTGCTCACCACCAGCTGACCAATAGCCAGGCCAACCCAAGCAGTGATCAGTCCCTTCTGGCTAGCCCAGTTTATATACTGGGCATGACATACTGTGGTCTGGAATACCAATTCGGCTAGTTTGGGTCAGATGTCCTGTCTCTGCTTCCACCCAGCTTCTTGTGCCCCTCCTCGCTGGCAAAGCATGAGGGACTGAAAGTCCTATATCAGGATAAGCATTACTTAGCAACAACTGAAACATTGGTGTGTTATCAGCATTGTTCCTGGACTAAAGCTGAAATACAGCACTGCACCTGCTACTAGGAAGAAAATTAACACTGTCCCAGCTGAAACCAGGGCACACACTAAAAGCTTCTTAAGGCTTTATTGAAGTGTTTTGATCTAAGAAGCTAAATCCTTGAACTTTAGCCAGACTCTTTAGGTGTGGTCTCTGTTTTGGTTTTGCATGTAACAGACATTCTGATGCTAGGATGACACCAAGGCAGAATGAGCAATGCTTCTGCACTGATCTTTAACATTTCTTGTCTTGCCAGCCATGAGTTTTCATTTCTTTAAAATATGTATCAGGTGTCTAGATATTTTTAATGGGTTCTTGTTGGTGCTTATTACACCACTGCTTAGAGTAGGCATCGTCTATGCTATTTGGTTGTCATTTTTTAAAAGAAAACAATGTCAAGTCTGCTTTCCTGTTACACACCATGGAGTATATGAGTTGGCATCTGCTATCCTGTAGATCCACCAAAGTAGAGTGAAATGCTACTCCAATCCTTTGTTGCCTCACCTATTAAGCTTCAAATTCTTGCTCAGGCCATGATTTCTTATATTCTTGTGGCTTTTTTCCACTGAAGAAATTGCTGGTTCCATTAGTAGGATCTCATGGCAAACTGAGAACCCAGAGTTTAAGTTAAGTACTAGTATCCTTCTCTCCTCATTCTCCTAAGATGAAAAGAGACTTACCATTTTCTGCAAGTGCTTGCAGGACCTCAAAGATAATTTCTAACCTCTCATGGTTCTCTGCTCTTCTCAGTTGTTTTACCAGCTGTTCAGCAACCTTTGTCTTGCTTAGAGCTTCCTTGGCTGTATCTGTGTATATGATAAAGTCAGGACTTTGAATGCTTCTTTATCTGATTAAATGTTAAGAGTATATCTCCCTATAATCTGTCAATTTGCCACATGAAATTATGCCCTCTGTACTTATTTGTGGGTCAAAAGCTGCCCATTAGTTCTGAATTGTTTTTAATGTATATCAGCAATTGCTAGTTCTCCAGGAAAGAGTAGTTAATTCTCCAATACAGGTAACTGTGGCCAGTCCCTGATTAGGTATCAGTAGTATTTAAAAACCAAAACCCCGAACAAAAACCACAAACCACCACTCCCATCCCAAATACCCCCAAAAACCAAAACCAAACCAAATAAAAATACCCCACAAAATCCCCCAAAACAGCTCCCAAACCTGTGGGCATTCTGCATTTACAAGGAAAGGCAGTGACAGTATGAAGATTATATTTTGCTCCAAGATAGAAAAAAAACTTTACTTACCAAGGTCTGCAAGATTGCATAAGGCCAGTAGATCAACATGGACAAGTGGTTCACTCTCTGCATAATCGGTTAATACTCGGACTAGTGGTGTGATTACTCCAGCCTTCACCAGCTCTTCCTGAAGTTCCCCTGGTAATAAGAATAGAAGTTACAGGTGATTAAATAGGGACCAATTAAATTGGTAAAAAGGGACCAACTGAGATGCTTTGCAGCAGGATATTCTGGTACATTCTCACACTGCCAGAATTTGTGCAGCTTTTGTGCTGGGTGTTCATGCTAATGCATGTGTATGAGAAATGAAGGTTCAGGACAGAGTGTTGCTAGACCTCCTGGTTCTACTTTGACTAGAGGAATTAAGCCACTGTAAAAGGTATATAAAGACAATTACATGAGCATCTCTACTACTAGTGCAGCTTCTAAAGCGAGTTTTGATGGACTATATCTCTTGGTGTGTGTCTGAAAATTAAGTGAGGCACAGTTGGCTTATTTCTCCCAGGGAATGGGAATCTCAGCATTATTATTTTATAGCTTCTTTTGTTCTAAAGGTCAGGGAGAAAGAAAGGACTGGAAACCCAAGATAAAGCATAGCCTGCTGACAACTCTTTTCAGGAATCAACAGTGTTCTGACTCCTATAGCAAATGTCTATATTTTTATGTTAGAATAATGGGTTTTGTTTATTTTTCTTTAAAAAATGTTTTTATAAAACAGGACACTTTACCAATATTTGAGCTATTATACTACTGAAAGGCAGACTACTTTAATCTTAGGGAATCATCCTCTTCTAGTGATTTAAATGCTGGTTTCCCAGCATGCAAGGAATCTTGGGAGTGCTTGAGTTCAAATTCTCTTTGGATTTTTTGTAGGCTGAGTAAGTTTCTAAGCAGGTGTTAATTTGTGTTGCTGAGGAAAACACTGATAACTGTTTTCTTTCTTTTTGTAGTCATCTTGTCAAATCTGCTGGGCCTGTGTTCTGACAGAAGTGAAGTATGTTAATCGTATGGCCATATGCTGTAGTAATGCTGGTGTATACTAGTTGCAAGAGCCTTACATGTAATCATATGGGGAGGTTTTTTTACTGTCATTCCTTGGCAAATACATGTTAATTTGCAGAGGGTTAGTAGAATCTATGCCAGATACCTATCATGCTTGGATTTCATAGAAACAGACCAGGAAAACAAACCTATAGCTTTCTAGATAAAACTATGCAGGTCCACACTAGAAAGATAAGAGAAGGTATGTTAAAGGCAGAGGGAAATGGATAGAAGGTACTGGGGGTGAAAATTTCCATATTACCTCCAGTATACAGTAAATACTTTTGGTCATTCTGGGAATTAAAGGTAGAAGAAAAACTCTTAAAACTGTTTGGGCTAGTAGGTGAAAACGGTTTAATTCATGAGACGAGCACACTAGTGTACTGGCTTCATGGAAAATCTGGAGCACAAAGATCTTGGAGAATACCATCAATAAATATCTGTATTTAGAGTATGTTTTTTCTGACACATTTTTTAAACAAGTGCTTTGCTTTATAGCTGTTGTTACTACTTTGGAAGAAGGCAAAGCCATTCAGGATCTGGGCCCAAAGCCGTTCTGCAAAATTAAGATATATATGAATCTCTGCTACTTTTGTTGTTGCAGAGGAGTTCTGACAAAGAATATGTCACCTTGAAGTCAAAAGTATAGGGGAAACCCAGAGTTTTGGAGGTGTTTGAGATGTATTCAGACTGGTGTCTGTAAGCTGTGTGAATTGTATATCTAACTGGAGGCTGAAGTACATTCTGTGCTCAGGTCTCCAAATTATTATGAACTGCAGGTTACAGTACCTTATAAATTAATGCCTTACAGCTAGGGAAAATGGGATTCTCTCAAGTCAGTACTTACGATTATCATAACAGATGCGGCCAATAGCCCTCCCAGCATGAAGCAACATTTCTTGGTCTGTACTTTCCAGCAAAGGTATCAAAGTTGGAACCAAATCTGCTTCAATACATGGTTTCTTCATTTCCTCTGTATAGGTAAGGGAGAGGGACTTGTGGTTTTTTGCCATGTTGAAATAAAAATAGTTGCAATTGCAAGACCAATAGCTATGTAACAAAACTCAAGAGTGGAAATGTACAGCTAATGTGCTGTAATACACCTTGTAGTAAGGCTTTACTACAACATACCATTCTTGGCTATCTCTGAAAGCACCTGGGCTGCTTTCACTGCGCATCGTGGATTGCCCTTCAGGATTTTTGCCAAAGTTAAAAAGATCCCACTCTCTCCGAGTAGGCTGAAGGATCTTTGCTCTGTAATGATAAGAGTGTTAATACCTGCAGCAGGTTTGTAACTAGTTTATTTGCATGTTCGCTTCCTATACCTTCATAGACTGTATCTGTGGGATCCAGGGTTCTGATTTAGCAAGGTACTTAAAGGCTGTTTCAGTCTAAATGTATGAGATCAGTCATGTGCTTGAATTGCAGCAAGTGTAGTTCCAGCTGATGATTCTGCTTCACGCAGAATTGCAGCACAGGTGGCAAAGCAAAGAGGAAAGCAGTTTCATCATCTTTGACTATAAAAGGATGCTTGCATAATGCATGGGAAGTCGGGGATTAAGATTCTATTCCTGAGGTATAGCTTAGAAATAAATTTTGTAGGTAAGCACAACATCTTTAATTAGACTAGTAATTAGAACAGTCAATTCATTTAGTTTTTTTTCATCAAAGGTATGGCTTATTGTTCTTAGGGTAGTAAATCACCGTCTGCCAGGAGTTTCAGGTAATTGCAGGCCTGTGTTATTTCAGGAGAATGGGCAGAGACCTTAAGGACTTCTGTATAAGGAGTCTGGGAGCTACTTTTGAAATTCCTGATTTGATAGGGTCACCCCAGTTTAATTCTAGGAGTTCGTAGTAAATAGAATATATTAAATTTAGAATTTGTCTGCAGCTTCAGGTGTTTTAGTGGCCAGTAGCTTTTTTGTGGTCACAGGTAGATTTGCAAGTATACAAAGAGAAAGGAAAACAACAAAATAGGCTCAGGACAGCTGTAATTGTAGCAGCAATCACTTCTTGCAATATAGATTATCACAACAGACAAAAACATTCAGTGAATGCTTTTGAATTGTACAGATGGTTAAATAGCAGTGTGGAGTGATACTTAGCTATCTTCAGTAAGAGCCAGGAGAATCCCATTCAGACTTTCAAGGATCTGATCTTCAGCTTCTGTGTCATCTCCACAGAGCTCAAGGTACTCCAGGTGTTGACTCAGGGTTTCTAAACAGAATGGGATAGAAAACTGTGGTGAGCTATTATGGAAAATATTTTGAGCTCTTTATGGTGTTTCTTTTTAGTGACAGTGGCTGCCCATAAGATCATCTCCTGAAGCGTCCAGATCTAAATATGCTCATTAAATAACTAATCCAAGCGCATGGGGTCAAAAGCTTGGTCCACTTCTCAAACAGCACATAGCTCTTGTGCAGGCATAAACTTGCAGAGATAAATTCTATCTGGAAAAAGAAATTAGCATATGGTAACTGGCTGTTTGAGGTGACAAGGAAAGAGGAATAATTGGAAAACCCAAATTAAGCCTGCCATTTCTAAATACTTCTTTATTATAAAGATGGTATTTGCAGTTCAACTATCTATATATCTATTCTGGTAGTGACCAGCAGCAGGCACTGAAAGAATGCAAGAGTGAAGGAGATACATTAACATACTTAGAAACATATCTAGTATTTTTATCTGTGTATTTAATACATTTAGATGGACTTTTATTCCATAAATATAATTACTTATTTAAGTTAATTCATACTTTATCTCCACAGCACACTGTGCCATCAAGCTCCACAGTTTCACTGTTGTAAGAGTAAGATTTTAAAGCTAAGTAAAATACTTAGCTTTAAAATAGCTACCAAAAAGCTCAAAACTAATTGCCTTTGAGGTTCTGTAGCAAGAGAAAGGACAAATAGTATAGAATCATTCCTTCCCATGCTTGTCGTGATTAGATGGATTTTTAGCATATCTCTCCCTTATAATTCTTCTGCTAATTCATCTAATATTTTCTCTACAGAAGCTTTCATAACTTGCTTCCATCTTTTTGCAGGTAAGGAGCTAAAATTTGAAAGTCTCTTCAAGGTACAGGTGGACTGGTTTTAAGACAGAGATTGGAACGCTTTGTTTTCTACTCTTTTAATCCTTTGTGTATTTAAGAATGTGTTTTGTGCAGCTATTCAAAATTACTCAGTCTTTTCTGGGCAGATGAAGCTCATTTAGACCCCACCATTATTCATACATAGGCCATCATCTCCCCATATGTGTTCTGCGTTTACAGACACTGAATGTGATGTGTCTCTATCCCAAGTTGTGCAGGCTGATAAGATTTTTCTGCCACTCTCTTCAGACAGTTTTAAATTTGAGTACTCCAAATAATCAAAAATCTCTTTACCATTCTTCTATGTCTAGATAACTTATATTAAATGTGTAGGTTCTGGCAAAAGTAACCTCTAATGATTATGCCTCTCTGTTGTGAAAGCAGTCTTTATTCTGCCCTTCAGTCTTTATCAGATAACCTTCTCTAGTATCACAAGATAGCTTAGGTGGCAAACCTTATTGAATGGTTTGTAGAAATCAAAATGCATTGTTAACAATATCTCCTTTATTCACCTTCATGCCAGCTCCTTAAAAATATGGTTAAAGAGAGGGGTTGAGCATTACTTGGCTCCACAGAAGTCATATAGACTCTCTCCATTTTTATTGCTTCTGTGCTTTATTCCAATCTTACAATTTGCCTATGCAGATATCAGATTTCCATATGTCAGTTTCCTGCATTCTTTGTAACTGTTTTTGTAAAGTCATGCCACTCTTACTGCTTTCCACCCTATTAATCCTTCCTTTGGTTCAAATGGCATTCTGTGTGTCACAATTAGTGTGATTTGATGATTCATATTTTTAATTCCTTATAAACTCTGGGGATTAACATCCAGTGCTGACAATTGGCTGCCATTTATTTTATTGATTTGTTCTAAATCTGTTGGCCTTTCAATCTGAAAGTTCCTCCATCTGTTTCCTGAAAACAAAAAAAAGCTGCAGTGATTGAAATGAATATGGGAAATAATGATGGAAAACTGATGGCTGAAGTAGTTAAGTTATAGTAGAATATAATGTAAGGTGTTACCAAAACTGTAGTAAAATAGCACTTCTGTTTCACAACCTATTTCATTGAAAAAGACGTGTTACAAGTCTTGGCTTAGAAATTCTTCAGCAACGGACTAGTAAATAATTTTTGTTGTTTGAGGGATTCACCATTTTCTCTTTCTTTAATGTGTCCATTAGTTAATGTTTCATTCAGTGGGGGTTTTATTTATTTTTTTAAATTAGAATCCATGAGTTTGTGCTTACAGGAATTTACTTCAGAGGAGCCCAAAGTGTCTTGAGCTCTTTTGAAGAGATGATGATTTAAACATTGGGGAAGTAGGACAGAAACAACTTTTACTTATATAAAGATAATTCTTTGACTTAAAAAATTAAAAGCAGTTAAGAGCAATGACAATACTGGTTTTAAAAGAAATGCTATCTGAAGAAAAACGGCTTGATTCATCAGGTTAAAAATCTATATGGAGAAACTTCAATACTTTTTATTCTGAGTAAGAAACCCAGGCTTGCATGTATTGATGCCTCTTGGAAATGTTTTGCAGTTGAAAGTAGCTATGTGCTTGTCTTTTTGTGGCCTTCTGAAAATCATGTGCTAAAGGCAACACAGGCATAAAATTCATAGGAGATCAGCATTTGGTTGTTTTTCTTTCTTTAATAGATTACTTTGGATTTGTTGCTTTTTTTTTTTATTAAACAGGGATAGATGTACAGCAAGGATGATTTTATTTGACCCAATTACAAAAATTAACATTAATCACTGGTTTCCATTTCTGTGTATTTTTCCTGTCACAGTTTGGTGTATGAATGCTTTCATATGAATGAAGTATATGCAGAATACAGTTCTCTTACCAATAGAAATAAAAAATTCACCTGAGCAACCTGACAGTTGAATCAGCTTTAATCTTAAGTTGGATCTGGAGGGAGTGGGCAGAAGGCTACAACTGCTAATAGAGCAAGAGAAGTCTGTGAGAATGAATTAGCTACTGAGCTCTGACTTCATCCTTATCAAGACCCCAAATGTGTTGGCATGAAGTGATGCATTTAACTGCTTTTACTCTATATCCTCTGATTAGAGCAATAGCAGTATTTGCATATACATTTCTGATAGAGTTAGGATACATACAAAGGTGAAAAGGTGACCAGATCTCTGAAGCTGTTTTACAAATAGCAGGGAACTGTCTATATTACTGGTCACTCATTAGGTGGGTATAGTGGTAATTAGAAATTCAGATGTTTTATTGTTTCTCCAAGGAACAGATCAGTAGAATAACACCATGTGCGCGATGACAAAGTCCTTGTAAAATACGCTCTGGTTACAGTCTGTAATGTTGTGAAATTAGTACTATAAGCAGCAGAATTGACCGAGTATTTGGCTGAAGAGCTATTTTTATAAGCCTTGCAGAAGAGGTGGTATTTAACAGTCTTAAAATATTGAATCTTTTTACTCAGAATTTTATCATGTTATATGTGATTTATAAAAACCTGATTAATTTAACCAACATGGGGCTGATTCCTCAATACTCTAATTGTCTCTAAGTCCATGCTTCTGAAGTGGAATTGAAGCAGACACTGTATAACAGTTGTTTTTCTTGGAGAGGCAATAATGCATATAAAGATTGAGAGGCATACGTAGTTCCAAAAGTTTGGAAATAAAATAGGCCAGAAAAGGATATTTCTGTTTTGTGGAAAATTCTAGGTGGTTGACATTTTGTTTCCTCCCATGCTCGAACAGAATGTTGACATGGTGGAACTTCAGGCAAAACAGAACAATTTGTTTCACTTCTTTTGCAAATGTGGTTCTTTTCCCCCTGGGGTCCTGCCTGGCCTGCTGCCTGGCTGGCCAGTAGGTGAGCTGGAAAGGGGCCAGCTAGGCTAGCCAGCTGGTCAGGCAGTGGGAAGTGCCTGCCCACCTGGTGTCTGATGGACAGTTTTAGCTGGATAAACATGTTTTTGAGGAACACTTTTTTGTTCTCTTGAATCAGCATTTTCATCAGAATATTGTTGAACAGTATGTTGAGCTTTAGTAATTCACGGTAGAAGCAGGGAAAATGTACTCAGGCTCTGGTCTGGAAAGCTTTAATTTTACTTTCTCACTGATTACCTGAAGGCTCTGAATTTAGAAATCTCTGGAGACTGAAGTACAAAAAGCTTCTTCCTGAGCTGAAGGGCTAGGTTATTAGTTTGCACATAAATCTGTGCTTAAGCTACTCAGAGGCACAGGAAACAGACTTTTGCTGTGGGAGTTGTTTTTTAATCTTCCTAATGAAAGCAGAAACTATAAAGCAGAAAACATGCCACACTTCGAGACTTCATCTGTTTTTTTGCAGTGAGGAAAGAGCCATAAGGTATGAGCTCTTTGGATCCCTTGTACCATTTCTGCATCAATTCGTAGTGCAAGTTTTGACCTATGAAATCCTCACTGAGTGAGAAAGAAGGAATTCCACACGTCTTTGTTCTTCAGTGACTGCTTATGCGGCACCTAAAACAGCAATGCCCTAACTTGTTTGGGGGTTTTTGGTGTTAGGTTTCGTTGGTTTTTGTTTTTGTTGGTTTTTTTTTTTGTTTGGTTGGGTTTTTGTGGTTTTGGTTTGTTTTTTTGTTTGTTTGTTTTGTTTTTTTTTTGGGGGGGTTTGTGGTGTTTTTTTTTTGGGGGGGGGGCATGCTCCTCATTTCATGCCCTTTCACATGTGTGTTTTCTCTAGAGCAAATACAGACCCTATCTTGCAATAGCAAACGCCACATTTTGGAATCTGAGCAGTTTGAACTCAATATGGTTCAATTTGTTTGAGGGCTTGAAACAGTGTAGTCCAGTTGAATGCCTAGTATTGCATGTCTACTGCTGCCTCTTCCTTCAGTAATTTCACATACTAAGTTTGTTCTTCTGCCATTTACCTTTAGTATATTTTAGAAGTTGTATAAGAAGGACTTTATTATTATTATTAAAGCTGGAAAATAATATGTATTTCCAGAGCAGAAAAATATGGTTCTTGTTCACAATAGAGGTCCGTTTAACTTAGTGTTATGTCTCTGGTAACAGGTGACTAAAGAATAGCAACAGAAGACAGTAGGTATCCGTTCCCTGGAACACTTTCTCAACTTTCAGTAATCGGCTCCTTGGGGATTTTCTTTGCTGGAAGTTTCATCTTGTTTAACTGCACTTAAATTCATGAAAATACATATTTTGAACTTGTTTGTAGTTTAGCTTGTGGGACATAAAGTGGTGATGAGTTCCACAAAGTAATTTTGTATTGAGGGAGAAAGCTCTTTCTTGTTTTCTCTTGTTGAAGTCATTGGATAATCACTATTATCTAATGTTTAGATAAAGGCTTTCTCTTGGTTCTGATTTTCTGAAAATGTATTGTATTGCCAAAGCAGGGAACAAAAGGCTCAGTCAAACACATTCATATTCATGTGGCTGCCTGCAAAATCATGTAGCTTTAAACCTCCGTTTCTCACAGTATTTTTTTTTATGTATTTCCATGAAATAAGAAAAATAAATCCTGGTCTGTGGCACCTCCCATGTAAACCTATGGTAACAAATGTGCATGCATGCAAAGTAGAATTAGTATAGTAGTAGAAGCAAAGCTCCACATCTCCTCATCTAGGAATGTGATCTTATATTTACTTCATAGTGAAACATGAAGGTGTAAATTGTAGATGGAGAAATCCAGAAGGGCTGGAAAGTGTACATGTGTTAAGAGCAAATAAAGGTCAAATACTCATATTCCTGCTGACTGTGAATGGTGTAGCTATATGATTGTAGTAATTGTGCTGTAACCAGGGAAGCAAAAGCTGCTTCTTTGGACTTTGGTGGCCCTATCAGGGAAGGGAGGAGAAAGGTGCCATTCAGTTTGAGGAAAGGTATTTTTTAATTTCTGGGAAAGGTGCCATTCAATTTGAGGAAAGGTATTTTTTAATTTCTCTAGTGGTGAATTATTATGTTTCATCTTTACAAAGACATGCAACTGTTTTGGGACTGGGCTGACTTATATTCTTTCCGATAGAACTATCTTATCTTGGTGCATGAAGTAAATTATTGAAGGAACAGATCTTCCATCTCTTCAAACTTTCAAACCCATGGCAAGAAAATTGTCCTATAAATCAGATAAGCTATTATCTATGTCTCCATGAAAAGCCACTTTAAGCCACATTGAAAAATGTTTTGTGTCTTTGTCTTTGCACTCAAGGGTGATGAGATGTAGGAGAAAAATCATTAGATTAAAAGGGAGCTGGACAGAGAATTTAAAACCAATATCCTAAGGGTGACAGAGATATAATTATGCTTTTTCTGCGTGAAAGTTACTTCAACCTGAGAAGTCCTGTAGTTAACGATCATGTTGGCATATATAGCCTTTGTATCTTTCCTGCCACAGCACCCCTTGGCCACTCTCTTCGAGAAGGTAAGAAGGAGGAATGGATGGCTAGCATAGGTTATCCTTGGACCCATGTCATTCTCTAGGAATTGAAATCTCTCATTACCGCTCTCAATGTAATATATTTTCCCCATTATTCTCTTCTCCTGGACTAGACTATTAGTAAATACTTTCAATGTTAATGGCCAAATATGTACAGTTTCTGTGCATGTTTTAAAAACACCTGTTGCCAAGAACTGAAAAATAGAAGAAAGGCTGCTGTGTTGTTCACAAAAACTAGCCTTTGCCCATTGTTTTTGCAGCCTTTCTACTTTGCATTGGCCCATCCTGAACTCTTTTGAGCATTTGTAGTGCATATGATACTGTAGGATGCACTTTTCAGCATTTTACTGTTCAAAGAGCATGAGAATGCAGTGGGTTTTGAAAGAGATTTTTTATTTTTTAGCCTGAGCTGCAAGTTGAAAGGGCGATGAAAACAGGAATTTAAGCCTGACTGGCTAGTACTTACATTGATGTTTTCTATTAGTCATAAGGATTTAAGAAAACTTCCTATAATCAATGTCTAAAATTCTCTTAATTGTCATAGATCAGCCAGGACAGCCACAAATGTTCTTTCTTTGATGTGGTGACATGTGTGGCATTCATTCCCCTCTCCTTTGAGAACCTGTGCATAGTTTTAACATGAGCAAAACATGAGTGAAGAACTTGAAAATGTAAGCAGTTAAAGGAAATGTAGAGATGTTGCATTATTTGGTGGGAATTACATGGTTGAAGCTTAAGAGTTCCACAATGCAGTGACTGAAGTACAAAGCTGTAAGTACATGGACAAAGGCTTTTTTCTTTCTTGATAGTAAAGGACTTGGCTATGCGTCACATGATTAAAAGATGATATTTTGCAGAAAACTGGTAAATTCAAGCTCAGAGGAAGAGGCCCTTGTAAAAGGTGATAGTGGTATTTCTTGTGGTAATACAAATTGATGTGTTATCACTGGTGAGAAAAATGGCAATTGAGTGTGAAATGGAGATTCATTGGGAGGGAGAAAGGAACTTTTGTTTTCTGGGAAATTTATTCTTGGATAATTTAATTTTACCAAGGAAGGAATACAAGAAAGATTGTACGTGGGGAAAGCTAGGGGTACAAAGCAGATCCCACTGGCCTGTGGCTGATGTTGTACCCTGTAGAGTCAAGAAGAAAACTGGCTGTAGAACCCCGAGTCAAAACAGATGAGAGGAAAAATATGATTATCCTAGGATAACCTAAAACAGGTCATTGAGATAAGTCAGAAGAAAGCCAGCAGAGTTCAGTCAGGGAGAGCATATGTGCTGAAGAGATGACCCATAGCATGAAAAGCTGCTTAATCGTATTCTGCTAAACTTACTAATCTTTTGAGAGCTGGACAATAGGAATAAAATTCACTTTATTGTAAAGGAATCAGTGTTATGAACTTGTGTACAAGTATGCACTCTTTTACGTGCCTGGTAATTCCTGTTACACTTGGTGCTTATGGAATAGGTCTGTTTGACAGATGCCAGCTTCATAGGCTAATGCTAAGCTTGAGCTCCCAGATGATCTAATTCCTTATGCAAGGTAAGGGGAACACCAGCTTTCAGGTTTACAAGTCAGACTTGGGGAAATAACAACGAATGTACTATGCTCAAAACCAGTGAGTAATGCATGTAAAAATGACTTTCTCCATGAACAACAGTTTATGTTTAGGTCATATTCAGGTTTTTCTTTGTAGACAAGAGGTCAGGAAAGTTGCTGGTTTAAGTCAAAGTTCAGCTTCCATAGTTGTTTAGTTCTAGGAGGTGTTGATTTCATCAAGTATTGTGAAATAGGAGTAAATTGTCTGAGCTGGCAAAGCTACATGCTGACTACAACAATATGAGCAGATAAGTAATCAGACAAATTGTGACAGCTGGGTATAAATTGGCTGACTTCATTTATGGAAATGAATGAAATCCCTCTGTCTTGCTCACTGGAGATCTAGTGTTCTGAATTTTTTATGAGTGATGTTGGTCTCTAAAGGTACCTTTGATCACGCAGTTAATATACATCTGAAGTAGGTTATCTTTTGTATGATGTGCTTACTATTTGCTCACATTCTGTACTTTTGCAGCACAAAGTGAATTAAAGGAACCCTTCCCTTTGGGCATTATGTGTGTATGAGAAGTAAGCTGTAGTCTCAGCCAAACAGTATTCAGTATTCATTTCCCTGGCTCCCTAAATTTAGCTTGAAGAGCTGTCAGTGGAGGAAAAATCAATTAGACTCCATAGCAGAGAAAACACTAATTTCCTTTGGCTGACAACTCCTGCAAGGGTTTTTTCAGCCAACTGAAAGAACAGATGTGAAAAAGTAAGCCTTTGTGCTGATATCAAAGCATCAACCCAGTCCTCAACTATCCCTGCTAAACAGTCTGTTGGGGGAGTGTAGGTGGAGTTAAAGACTATAAAGAGTGACAGTAAGCTGGTGATGTCCAGACCCCAGAATGCAGTATCAGAAGAAAAGCTGTTGACAGGCAGGTGTTGGAGGCAGAGTGCAGAATGGTGGGCTGGATAGCTAGGAAGAGGTGCTATCTTTGCCCTCAGCTGTCTGCTGCCTCTACAGTGAAGCAGAAAAGTCTCATTCCTGATCACGGCAGTGCATGTTATCTGGTTCTCCACGGCACCTTGTTGCAAAGCCATCTGGTTGGCTGTAGATGTTTTGATTGGTGTATATGTATGGAGCATGGTGATGCACAACTGAAGCCAAAATGTGTGTCTGCAGTGAAGAGAGCATCATCATTTAGAGAACAAGACTAGCCACACTGGGAAACCCAGTTATGTGGCATGGCTGATGGAGCAAGGAAGTCTAACCAGGGTACCCAGTAGCATGGAAGCTATGTGGACAGATAACAAATAATTAAGCAAACACAACTACTGGTCTTTTGTGCATGGACTCCATCTAAATAGGCACAACACAAAGGTCCCACAGTCCAAACTAAAACTTGTGAACTTCGAGGGTTTAATAATTGTTGTCTGTGAAAAGAAGTTCATAGGCCTGAGCGCTTGTCTGTTCCAGTTGTGTGTGATGAATATTGTGAGGTAGGTGCATCATGTAGATTTCAAAGGCTGTAATACAAAGCTGTGTTACCAGATTGGAAAGGACATTTCTTACTCCTTTGCTTCCCTCGTATAATGCTAAAAAAAAAAATAAAAATATGTATTTCTCTAATTCTCAAAAGGACAGAGCTTTTATCTAAATTCATCCTCCACCTGCCCCTATCTTGACCTTGCTAATTGCTTGTATGACTCAACCCAAGATCTGGAAAAAGCTGTTGAGAGTGGGGGCTCTTGACCCTGCACTATTGAGGAAGATGATTGTGTCACATGATCACTGCAATTACTGAGGTTGCGTACTAATCTCAGAATTTTCTGGAATAAAACAGACTAGTGGGGACTTGTGTAAATGCATTTTCTGTGAGCACTGTGTGAAGCTTTTGTAGTGGTCGGTATTACAGTGTCAATCCAGCTTGACCTGTTTTGCAGCTTCATAGGGATGAGAAGATTCTTGGAAGATAGTCTCAAAGTTGATTGCATAATGGACATACTAGGAATATATTTTCTAATTAGTGTGGGGGATGTTTGCCTATTTTTATGTGATACAAGAGACCTCATACTGAAAAAAATATTTTGAGGTCTGACACACATTTTAAAATTTTTGGCCATAGAAGATGTCAGTGCTTAATGCAAGTAATGTATGTAATTGTTGTAACGTATGACCTGTATTTAGAACTCTGCTTCAAAACTTGAGTTGCTCAGTAGAATCTGCTTATTAGTACATCAATTTATCAATACCTACAAAGTGTTACTTTTATGTTTGTTCCGAGTGGAATAAGAAGGATCAGATTTTAAAGGTATGTTGAAAGGCACAGGTGTCAGTTTGAACAGTTTTGAAAATTCAGTTTGACTATGTTTGTTTTATTTTAATTATGTTAACCTTGCATTACCTGTGCTGTATGAATAAGTTTGAGCTCTGCTGCACAAGTTGGCGTTGCCTGGGTATTGAAGAAGTGACACACAGTGAGGACTGGAATGCAGCCTGGGTTTTGCAGAGGACTTGCTTCTGAGATTTCCCAGTAGCTGTTCTCTGCTGCCAGTGTGATGATATCAAACAGTACTGTTTGATATAACAGTACTGTTTGGTATAATTGCCCTCTGTTTGAAAGGGAGCAGGCTTATACAGATTGACATCTTGAGAAAATCCTGGTTGTATTAGTGAAATTAATTTCAGAAAACAGTTGGCACACATTCAGTTGTAAAGCATTTTAGACACAGTTCATGTTTAAAACAGCTCCAGCACAATCATAGAATGTTTGGGTTGGAAGGAAACTTAAAGATCATCTGGTTCCAACACCTTGCCTTGGGCAGGGACACGTTCCAATAGACCAAGTTGTTCAAAGCCCCATCCAGCCTGGCCTTGGACGCTGCCAGGGATGGGGCATCCGCAGCTTCTCTGTTACAGTGCCTCACCACCCTCACAATAAAGAATTTCTTCCCTGTATCTTCAGGTAACACATCTAATCTAAATCCACCTTCTTCTAGTTTAAAGCCATTCCCCTTTGTCCTATCCCTACATGCCCTTGTAAAAACTCCCTATCCAGCTTTCTTGTAGGCCCCATTTAGGCACTGGAAGGCTGCTCTAAGGTCTTCCCAGAGCCTTCTCTTCTGCATGCTGAACAAGCCCAACTCTCTCAGCCTGCCTCTACGGGAAACGTGCTGCAGCCTTCTGACCCTTTGTGGCCCTCCTCTGCACTTTCTCCACCAGGTCCACATCCTTCTTGTGTTGGGATCCCCCGAGCTGAACACAGTACTCCAGGTGGGGTCTCATGAGAGCAGAGTAGGGAGGGAGAGTCACCTACCTCCTACTTCTTTGATGCAGCCCAGTTGGCTTTCTGGGCTGCAAGCATACATTGCCAGGTCATGTTGAGCTTCTCATCAACCAACAACCCCAAGTATTTCTCAGAACTGCTTTCAATCCAGTCTCCACTCAACCTGTAGCTGTGCTTGGGATTGACTGATCCAGGTGCAGGACCACTTCACCTTCTTGAACTTCATGAGTTTCACACAGGCCCACCTCTTAAGTGTGTCATTGTCCCTCTGGATGGCATCCCTTCCCTCCAGCATGTCAGCCACACCACACAGCTTGGTGTCATTGGCAAACTTGCTGAGGACTCAATCCTGCTGTCTGTGTTGCCAGCAAAGATGTTAAGCAGCACTGGTCGCAGTGCCGACACCTGAAGAACACCACTTGTCACTGGTCTCCACTTGGACATTGAGCATTTGACCATAACTCTTTGAGTGTGACCATCCAGCTACCTAGATAACATGATTAGCTACTATCTTGAATATCTTTTCCTGGGCTGAGTGCTGTAATAAGATTTTCATGCACAAACTTATGTTTGCATAATGCTATAAAAGCTTTCTTGAGAGTGCCTGGAACTATCAGGTTCAAAAGTCTTTGCAGGTTCTCTCATTTATCTGTAAGAAACACTTATGATCATTAAGAATTACCTAAGTCAGTTTTTAAATACCAAAATGCATATCAAAGTGTATGGAAGTGGATTTGTAGAAAGGAAAAAAGGAAACATTTAATAAAGCTGAGAAGGTCGTATCTGTAAGTAAGTCATAAGATTATTTTGCTCTGGTGAGCTTGTGCACTTTGGTTTAAGTACTTTGTAGCTAGTTTTCTTCTATTGTTCTACTTTTCTTATACAGATAAGTTAAAGAATGATAAAATGTTTTTGGTTAAATAGTTTTGGGGTGCTAGATGTTTTTAAAAAATGGGTTGAACAGTGCTGTTTCCAAATACTTATTTCTGGTATTTTTTACTGTCTAAGTAAATTGTTATCTAATTTGTAGCATTTGTAGGGGTAATTTCTCTTAAATTTCTCTTTTTCTCTCTGGAACTGATGCCTTTGAAGATGTTTCTAGAGGTCTTTCAGTAAAGCTGAGCAGCATCTATCCCCCAGTATTTTTACACTAAACGGGACAGTAATTTAATGCTCCAGTCTACAAAGGACCCTAGCAGAATCCCCATACCAGACTATATATAGGAATATGCGATATACTGTCACTCTGTATTTTCTGTATTTTTTGTTGTTGGTTGGTTTGTGCAGTTTTGGTTGGTCAGTTTTGCGATTTTTATTTTTTTTGGGGGGGGGGGTGTGTTTGTGGGTTTGGTTTTGTTTTGTTTTTTTTTTAAAGATTGTTGGTGATCTTGTGATGCAAACAAGTGTTTAGAAGTAAAGAAAGATGGAAACACAGATAGTTGAAATGCTTCTGGGTATGGGCCTTCAACAACTGTCCTTCCTCAAGTCCAAAGCACTTCTAGCTGAAATGAGGCTGAGAGACTTTGAGGAGCTTGCTCAAAAACATGCTTATTTGGACTTTGTCTCCCCTTCTTCAGCCCATACAAGTTAGGATAGCTTTATTGACTTTGGTGCAGTCTAGATTCTAATTCTACAGAACAAGTGACTGGATTTCCATTAGTTTCTGGAAAGCAACAAGCTTTGTTGACTCCAATTTATGTAAGTACATCTGACACAATGCTTTAAAAATCTATAAGGAAAAAAAAAGCTTGAATTAAAAGCAGCAGCTGTGGGATTTCCCTATCGTATTGGTGTATTAAGGGTATAAAGCTGTTGAAGCAAATGGCAAGATGCTGGGGAATGCTGAGAACCGCACACAGGAATTTGTAATTTTGTCCAGGCTGGCTTTTAATATTTTTAGTTGTAACGAAAGTAACACAGAACACAGCTTACATCTAAACATTGCCTGAATTCTTACATGGTTCTGCATGAATAAGTGCTTCTTTTGAAAAGGTAAGTTTGAAAAATCTGTACTTTAGAAGTGTATGGGTTTTTTTCTGTCACTTTGTCTTCTCCTGTCAAGTTTCATACTTGGGGAGCAGAAACAGTGCTGTGTGAACAAACGCATGCTTTAAAAAGCACTACCAAAAATGGGAATCAAAACCTTGGAGCACCAGTCAGCCAATACTGCAAAAGAGTAAGCTTTCTGAACAGGAAAGTAGGACAGATACACACAAATGATATAGGATTAAGAGGAGAAACAATCCACCACATTCAGTTATCTCCATCTGAATCTCCATAGGAAGTCAGGCCTACAGAAATAATCCTCTACAGATGGAGCTGGTTTAGCCAGAAGCAATACCTGTAGAGTACTGGTTTAGCCCATCTATATTTTGTGTCCATCTTTCTCACTGCATCACAAGGTCACTAACAATCTTTAAAAAAAAAATAAATTAAATTTTGACCTGCTTTGTTATCAGTGTCCCAAAACTACTGAGATGTTTAAAATCACCTGGGCAATTATTTAATTGACTAAGAAGATAATTAAATGGCTGCTCAGTTGTCATACTCGGAGACAGACTGTTTCACCTTTAAACACGTTGAGTAATGCTAAGATTAGTTCCCCTGATGTCATGAAGTCTAATTGTGGAATAAATTACCATCATGTGAATGAAGGTGGAAGGCTGAACTCTTTGATCCAGTTACCTGATACCTTTGAATGATGTGGAGAATAATAGAAATTGAATTCTCAGAGGAGTATTTTAAATACAGTATGAATGTCATCCTTTTCATAGGGACCGAGTGCTAAGCTAATGGAAGCTAAGGGCCTATGCCCCAGTTTTATACAGGATAAGAACTGAGTCAGAGACACACATTCAAATGCCAGACCACTTAAATGAAGTTCTAGTCTTTTCAGTAGCACTTGACAAAGTGAAATAAGTATGCAGAGGCATGTGTGAGCAGCTTTGTTTTGATGCATGTTGTACTGTCAATAGAGAACGATGAATTTTAGTTCCCTTCAAAATACTGAAGTTCATAAGAATTTATAATTTTCCAAGGTTTTAAGTTCATTTTTCATTGCTGTTCTTAATTTGCTAATGTTATTTAACCAAACCTTAATTTTCATCTGACTTTTAAGTATTGTTTGAAATAGGACACACAAGAATTTCAGGTAACCTATAGTACTGCATTTATCATAGCACTACACTTCCATATTTAAATGATACTAAATTAGTTTTCTATTTCTATCACAGACATTTTCAATTCTTATATGAGAGAAAATTAATTGCATATTAGAGATCATATCTATCTATAGTTAACAAGAGCTTTACTTACCCATAAAAGCTGTAGCTCTCCAGAATGGGGACAGTAAAGAATAATTGATCTGTACTGTGTGCCTTTGTCCTTTCCACCTAGCTAGCTGTGAATAAGGGGAGATATTTTATAGCTTTCGAGCTGATGAGCAGCCCACAGCATGCTCACTCTCTTTTCTCCTTTTTCTGTGACCCTGCTTTTCAAATGCATCTAATACTCCGTAATTACTTAATCCTCTGCTGCTGCTTGTGTTTCCAGTTCTTAGATGTCATTAACAGAAATGGAAACAGAGTAATTATCATGCTGGGAGAGAACCTTTCAGATGTTCAAAATAATTTATATTGAATTTTTTCTACTGTCATTCAGAAGTGTGATTATTGAATTGTAAGGGTCAGATTTCCAAGACAGGCCAAATCCCTCACTGGCATCTAGGTACACCAGCCAGGTTTAGAAAGTGCCTGCCTCCTAGAATTTACTTCCTGCCAAACTATATCAATGCCTGAATCTTAACTGGTGGGTCCTAAGTGCTTGAGAAAGCCTGATCCAAAATCATCTCATTGGGCTTCACAATCACCTTTCAAGTTTGTGTGGATGAAACATATGGGAGTATTCTCTTTATTTTCTGTAAAGACAACATTACAGCCTGAAGCTGCCATTTCTGGGTTACAATTTCTGATCAAGTAGAATGTTGCTTAAAATCATTTTTTTAAATTGTTATTGAAAAAGTAAAATTGCTGTCTTTCAAGCAATAGTTTTATAATGTACTTTTGTTGTTACTGCATTTTTCAACCCACTTTATTGGAGAGTTGAACCTCTGACAAATAAGAGCCATTTACAGGATGGCTTATGAACTATGTGCTGTTCAGGATGCATTGCAACCCCCTAGTGTTGCTGCATTATGAGTTAGAGGAAATGCAATCTGCCAATTAATACTATTTAAAGATTGTTCCTGTAAGCAGATTGAGCTTCCCAGTGTGGTGCTGCCTGGTGGTGGTTGTGTATGGTGATGTTTGTGGTGGTAGCAGTGGGCTCCAAGTGTAGCGTTCTAAAACCTTCCTGTACTGTGGTTCTATAATAGCCATGGTGGTTATAACACTGGAGGGACTTTACATCACTGACTCAAAGACAAAAATGGTCTGATAATGAGTTTGGAGACTGAGGATCAAATCTTAAGGAGGGTGGGACATTTTACTGACTCTTGCTAGATAAGTTAAAAGCTCTTCCCTTTTGCTGGGCTTACGGAGAGGGAAGGTGAGCTGAATGCTTTATGATTAATTTTTTTTTCTTTTCAGTGGCACATTTTGCAAAGTTTCAAATGAATTGGAAGATAAAATTTGTAAGGTAAAGATTGTTGCATCTTGTAATGGGAAAAATTGCTTATGTCCTACAGATACTGAAAGAGTATAGTATGTTTGACTGCTTAAAAGACGCAAAAATCAGTCATGGATTAAGCTGCATGTCACAAAATGGTGACACCTGCCTGCCAGTTCAGGGATTGACAAGATTAAGTGGTTTTTGATCACTTTTGAAAATCAAAGGTACTGCTCTTTGTTGAGGTTAGAGTGCAAACTGAGTCTTAAAAAGAATTTCCACATACTGTCAGCATGAGCAGAGGTTGTGGCATTTCTGAAATGCAAGCAAGAAGGTAACACTTTATGGGCAGACATGGAGAACTGTGAAGCTCACCAAAAGAGACAAAATACAAAGTACAGAGAGGATAAGTAGGTGGTGTGTAGTGCAGTAGTACGTATGCCAGAAGCATTCAACCTCCACAGGGGCCAGTTCCAGTGTCTTTTGAAGTCAATGGGATATTTTTCAAAGGAATACTAGATCAGGTTCATGGATACATAGAAAATGGTAATAATGACAAGAAAACAACAAACCCAGCTTTCCTTTGTAAAAGACTGAAGACAACCAAGGGAACAAAATAAGGTGTACAGTAAATGGGTGAAGACAATAAGAAATCACATCAGATAAACTCATCTTTAGTGTCGTTCATCATCTTGCTGCAGTGAATACTAATGGGAAAACACAGGTTCATAATATTGCACAAAGCACTGACAAGCAGCCAGGTATGGAAATACTGTGCCAAATGAACCGTGATTTTATATGCAAAACTAATCAGTTACAAAGATTATGGCAAAATAAGACAGTATGGGAATCCAAATTTATGGAACAGCACTGTCAAGCTAAAATGCTCTTTCTGTTTGCATATAATCCTGCAAACTAGTTGTAAGAGGCACTGCGTAAGGCTTTTACCATCATCAGGTGCTGATTCTGCTATGTGCTGTTCAAATGCACAGGGAGCTTTTTCTTTTTTTTTTTTTTTGTGCTGGGAAAGCTTACAACCAACCCGCAAAATCAGAAAATGCCTCGTCAGTAACCTGGTGGAGGGCCAGCGGCAGAGACAGTGAGGGGAACCCAGCAGTGTTCCTCGAGTGAGGGAGACCCAAGCTCTTCTTTGGTGAAGCATTAACAGGTCTGCACTGCTGTAGAGGGGCAATGTGCTTGCGTCGGAAAGTGACCATGGGCTGTATAGCTTCTGAAATAAAGCTCGGTCATGAGGGGCTTTGCCTATGGGACCTGAGGTATGTTTCTGCTTCTTCTTCTAGCCATGTCCCAGGACAAGCAGACACGCAGAAACCATTTTCTGCAGATGCCAGTGAGAAAGCTTCCTTTCAGCAAAATAAATTATCTAGAATAAATGGGGGAGTGTTTCCTTCTTTCTTAATTGATGGATTGCTTTAAATCCTGTTAATCTGATACTCTATAATGTGATGTATCTCTCATCTGAAGATTAATCTGTTGCTTAAATTTTTTACAAGGTGGAATATGGTTTATTTGATTGCAGCTTCAAGTAATCTGGCCTCTGTTCAGAAAAAACAAGTGGGTAGTGGATACTTGTGATGTTCTGAGCAGTAAAATACCAGAAAAAGACATGGAAAGGATTCTTTACACTGTGGAATAGACAGTGCTCCTATATATGGTATTGTTTTTCTTCACTGCCTTTGAATGGTACTGAAAAGATACTTTAGTCTAGTTCGTGGGTCTAGTAAGATGCATTTATATTTTGGAAAATCAAAAGAATTTTAGGAAAGGAACTATCATCAGCTTACTTGCTGAGCATGAGATTTCTCTGACTGTGATGAAAATAAAACTAGCAGAACAGAAGGGAAAGTGGAGGAGTTAAAGCAGCGGGTGAGCAGAGCAGAGTATTGCTGGGGCCTGTGGTCGTGCTTCAGCAAACTTGTTTTGGAAAAGGATTGGGAATAAGCTGGTCTACAACATCCCATTAAGATCCAAAGCAAGTCCCATTTTTTTCATGGTGCTGTATCATCACATAAGGAGCAGTGTACAACATCACAGTGCTTTGAGAGAGGTGGCTACAGTTCTCCCAGCATACTGCAGTGCTGATTTAGCTGTGTAGAGACTATTAAAGATTCATTACTCTCTATAATTCAGATTGCTCTGACGTACTTTGATGGAGAATCCATACTGGCGAATACCATTACTGGGCTTAGAGGTACATTTTTGATTTATTATGAAAATAATAATTTATTTTTATCTGTAAAAACGACAAGTAACAACAGTTACCAAAGTTCTGTCTGTGATTTCCTGGAAAGCAACACACTCATCTGCTGTGCACTGGATTTACTCTAAGTGCACCTGTGTATGTCAGAAGTGACCTGAGCATGTCATTTTCTTGGATTTCTTGATGGTTTAGAATTGTTTTGTAACTTCACCCCTGAATGGGCTTCAGATATCCCCAAATCCAGGACAAATTGTCATTAGGTATCTCCAGCAGTCTGTCCTAATCTACATGCTGGAGACCCAATTTATGCATAGTTAGGGGCCGTGTCTGGAGTTCTGACGATTTGATCAGGGTTGATTGTAAATGTACCTAATAGTTGTGTTCTGAAATTAAGTACAGTATTTCCTGATGGCAAGCAAGGACTTATCAGTGAGAGTGTATGAATTGCTGCTGTCACTGCTACCTCTTTTCAAGCAGTTTTTACCAATGCACCTTCAATATGAGAAGAATTTGGCCACCAAAAGCTTGCCTGCCTGTTAAAAAGCCCAGGCTTTATGGAATAGAGGCAGTGGGCCATCTGAAATAAGATGTAAAAAAGGACATCTTTTAGTTAATAATGTGTTAAGTGTGGAAATCTGGATTTACTACCCAAGTCAGTCTTTGTTTCAGGTCCCATCGTTACTACTTGAATAGTAATAGTACTAGCTCAGGGGCAGCAGGGTTGCTGTTATTGCTGCATTCATTAAATACCTAGATCCTTCAAGCCTATTAATTTGGCAGTAGTTTTGCGTTTTCTCTCCCTTGCTGAAATTTTACGTATGGCTTTTTCTTCCTGTTTTTTTGTGTTGCTGATATGATTAACATATGCACCCACAGAGTTTTATGCTTTTTAGTACATAAAAAGCATTTTTAGGGGAAAAATATCAAATGAATGTGGAAAAGCAGCAGATAGCTGTCAGTCTGAATATTTTCAACTGAGGAAAAAACCACCACCATTATCCCGCCTTTCCCTTAACTTGCATTTCAAAGAAGCCTATCTGGAGTTTTTTCAATGAGGGACAGATACTCAAAGGAATTGAAGTTTGTGATTCTTGGGGATCAGAAAGAAACTCCCCCTTTTAAGAAAAGGCAGATGAGAAATACCAGTAATTTCAGTCTTCATTTTTAAAAGAGATCCTTCTGGAAGGAAAAGAAATTACTAACAATGATAGTTTATGATCCTGGCTGAATTTAACTTCAGTCAGGAAGCTTGCATGTGAAGATTCAAGTTGGTGGTAACAATGCAATGCTTTGGTTTTGTGTGTGAGTCACTTTTACTAGGCCCACGTACTAACATTTCTCAGAGTTGTCAGAACACTGTTCCTAGCCTTGTTTGGTGCTGTAGCAGTGCACTGAAAGAAACTGAGATTAGCTGTAATTCATAAGCACCATTAGCCGCAAGATGATGGCCAAATTACTGTATGCTGAAGAGTAGCTCTAGTCTATACAGACTAGGTTAGGATTTACTATCCTTCACTCTCGTAACATTTTAAGGCATGGAGTTGGGAAAGAACTGGTTTCAGTTCAGAAAGTCATTCACGCTCTTGAGTTTCACTTTAATTTGTTGGTCTTGTACTTTACTGTGATACTGTTTCTTGTTTATATATGTTTAGTCTTGGTGGTTTAGTGCCAGGGCTGCTAGTAGAAGTCCTTAGGTGGCTTGAAAGGCCATTGCATGGTCTCACACATACAGAGCTGCTTCTGACCGGGTGTGTGGCAAGATTGATTTCTTTGCAGCTGTCAAGTTAAAGGGGTTAAAATGGGGTTAATACTTTCCTGCTTTCCCTGGAATATTGAGGCCTTACTAATCAGGTAGTGAATAAACTGACTTGTAGTGAATTAGAAATCTATGTATTGCATTAAGTTATAATACCTACACTATCTTAATATGCATGCTACTGAACTCTGCTCAGTGGGGCAAGAACTGTGGACTTTTGCAACCGAAGGACAAGTATAAATACTAACCAGCACAATCTTCTTTTACCTAGGAGTCCTTTATTATCATGAATACAGGTCAGTTTTCTATTTCTTGATTCAATGGCTGTAGCATATAACAAAAAGTGAAATTCCAGGTTGTTGTTAGTTTGCTGTAAGAGTTTGTTCATATAAAAAAAGGGGAAGAAAATGGAAGGGATGTTAACTTTTCTAGAGGTTATCTAGCTTTGTTGAGCATGGGAGATGTTATGTCCTTCCACATAACTCACTTTTAAATCCTTTTTCCCTCAGGTCATTGGTCAAGAAACTTTCTGAGAGAAAATTAATGAACTTTCTAATTCCTTTTCACAGGTTAAGGAATGGTTAAGCTATCAGTGAAGACTTAGAAGTAACTGGGTAAATCCCTTGTTTAGAGGAACTGTTCTGCCATTATGTATTTGCAAAATGCCCTAGGTGTTGTGCGTACCAGGCAGATTTTAAATTAGCTATAGATTTTTCATTCTTTCCATCTGGATCAGTAAAAAGATAATTTTCCTCATAACATGTTATAATAGCAGCTGGCTATACAACACCAACTTGGTTTCATAAAAGTTTTTTGAGGTTTTGACATTTCATTTTCTTCCACATTGGGAAGATTTTGGCTTCACTTTTATGATTCTGCCACCAGAGCTGTACTGGGGTGTCATCTCATTAATTGAAACCTTGGGATTTCAGTTTGAAGACTGTGTGTACATATCCAGCTGGGCTGCTAAAGCTGGTTTGGGAATGGGCAATATGCACTTCTGTTCTGCCTGCTATCTGCTGGGAGTAGGTTTTCAATGAGAATTCATCGAAGTACATCAAAGGCTTCAATATTAGGGCCAGTGCAATGAGAATGTCTCGCTTTCATTCTTAGACCTAACCCCAATCACCCTTTCTTAAGGAAATGCTTACCGATAAGTCTCTGAAATACTTAGACTTTTACAGAACTTATTTTAGTCAAAACCATTCTGATAATCTCTAATTATTTCTATCCATGCATGACAGCATGTATAGCTGTACAAAGGCAAAGCTTCCTACAATTAGTACATTTATTCCTCAAGGAAAGTGTTTAAAATCAGGCATTAGATAGTTGTTTGTGCCTTATCTGTCAGGCTCAGAAAAATATACTTGACTCCAGAATTCAAACACCACTGTAATTAGTAACATCAGTGAAACATCACTATTTTCAATGCCGCTTTTAATTACCTATTGTTACATAAATGCTGCTGTTCTTTTTCATTTTATAATGGAGATCAGAGAAACTTTCTCACTGCTGAGATTAATTTTTGTGTCAATTATTTTCTTAGGCCCTCTGAGTATTTGAGGGTTAGCTTACTATAATTTTCATTAATACTGGAGTTAGTTTTTTTTATTCCTTCAGTTGTACATGATGAGGCTCAAAAGACAAATTTAAAGCCTACTGAAAAAATCTCTGTTCCCAATGCTGCCTTGTGAGGCAGTGAATCTTGTAACATGAAGGGAATGGAGCAGATGAGTCCTACATCTCAGCTGTATAAAATGTGACCAGAGTCCTTGCTTAGAGATATTAGAGAATCATTCCCGCTGACCTTTGGAGGAATTCTAGGAGATACAGCAGAGAACCCAGCCATGCTTGTTTCTTGTGGTATCTTCCTGACATAAAATACTGAATTATTTGAGAGAAATTGCCAATTCTTACATAGATATCTGAAGGATACTAAAGCAATCCAGTAGCTGCACTGTTCAGGGAAAAGGGCTGGTGCATTATGCTTATAGTATTATAAAATTGCTTGGAAATTTAAAAAATTGCATTGTATTCATACAGTTTTTTTCAGAAGAAAACATGAAATAATTGAAACTACCTGAAAGTCTGACTTTGTAGGTCATAGAAGACCCTGTCAAATCCATTGTAAATCCACAAAAAAGGTGGGGTGTTTTTTGCTGGTATACATGAACTTAAAAAGAGAAAGACAAAGGAAGGATATATGCAAGTATTTATGATGCTCAGAGCTGCTATTATTCTTCAGGGACTGTTGTGGGTTTTCTTCATCTCATTCCAGTTCAGTAGTGATAACACATTATTAGACATAAAGCTGTGAGATTAGGGTTTTTTCTTTTACAGTGCAGTTGCATTTATAATTTTTTACAATACTTGTATGATAAAGGAGTACATAAATGCAGAAACATATCTTTATATATGATTTTGGTTATTGAATATTTAGCAAAGACCGCAAAATATCTTTGCTTACTGGAAGATCAATTATCATTAATGGTACAAGCTGTTTTGTTGAAATATAACAGTTGCAAAATACAATGATACATCAGTAACAGAGAACCGCCTTTGTATTCAACCCACTTGCTCATAATGGAGAATAGGCCATAGTTATGTCTAGAAGGTTCTGAGTTTCTGGGAGGCAAACGTCCTTAAAGTCTGGATATTGGTTGCAATTTCATAATTTCCACCTGTCCAGCACCTGTAGTCCTTAAGACACAAAGGAATCCTTCTGGAAGAAGAGTTTCTGATTGCAGATCCAGATTACAATATTATTTTTGTGGTTAAAATCTGGGACCTTGCTTTATTAAACCAGGGTGTAGACTGTTTATTGGATTTTTATTTTATAACACTGTTGGCTCTTCCTTTTTCCTTTTTTTTTTTAATGTAGCTCTGATTTAAAATTACTTTCTGTATCGGCCACCTCCATCTTCCTGTAGCTTGGGTTTTTTTTTTTCTAAATAGGCTGTTTAGTCCTTGTTCTGTGTACTGTATGTCTGTAGTATCACTCCTAGAGAATGCAAATATTGTCCATCTTTATGATGGATTTTATTTGTTTTAATGCAGTATTTCTGTAATGGAACAACATCAGCTAAAAAAAAAATAAATTGGTTTCTCAGTACTTTTGAAGAATTGCATGAAAAAAGGCTGAAGTAGAAAGGAAGAAAATGCAATAAATTACAGTCTGAAGCACATAGTCTTCAGTTTAGCTGAGCCAAACTCTTTGTATAGCCTTGGGGTCTGTGGGAAGGACTGGAAGCAAGGTTGGGCAGCTCAAATTCCTCTGTCATCTAGAGAAGCTTGTAATAATGCTCTACATACTTTTTCTCGGCCCAAAGGAACCTTGATAGGTGCATCTTTTTTTCTCTAAATAAGCTATTTGTTCTACAGCATTCTGCTGACACCTTGTAGCTTGCCCTTCAGCTGAGATGTTTGCTTGGTTTTGTGGGCTGCTGTACAGACTGTATGGAGCAACACAATCTGTGGAATGTGGAGTCCTTTGGAAAGTAGCTAAGATGGTTGTATGGTCCCTATGGCTTCCAAGACCTATATCAGGGGTAAAAATTTGGCCTGTATTTCCTTGTTCCCCTGCATATCGCTTAATAGTCCCTTGTACTTACTGGGCTTTTTCTGTGGGAGATGCACTGTCTGATCCTATTTCTTCAGTGACTTACAAAGCTTTTTAATATTACACACTCTAGTTAATCCCATTGATTTCACTGGAGTTGACTACACAGTATGAAGTTAAGTGCTTCTTCAGTCTATATTTTCATTAACAGATGGGCCAACAAAAGAAAGACTGCTGGTGACAAATTTGCAAGAAAATCCAATAACTTTTAGAGAGGGACAAAAAGCTTCTTTGTTTTCATTTATGTAATAGTTATGGTTATAAGGATTATTAATTTATATGATCAAAGTAAAGCCTAAATTATCAGCACAAATGCTACATTACTCAAGTGCTCTCTGGCAGTTACCGTGTTTAAGTGCTAACTTCTCTGTGCTATTTGGCAACAACTCCACTTGGGAGCAGTCTGTTTCACTTTACAGATTCATAGTAAATAAGCCAGAAGGGACTATTAGATCATCTTAATCATAACACACCATTGAAACTTCATTTGTTCATTTGAAACTAACATTTGTTCTTAAGGCTCGATATAACAGATTTATGGTCTTTCTGAATACCATAGGAGACAATGGAATGGCTTCATGATTGCAGGAGCACTCTAGCACTCAGAAGGGATAGTTAATTTAGTTTACAAAGAATTGTTTGTGGTGCCAGTAGAGAGAAATTGAAAACTTCCTGCTAACCTGGGCCTTCGGCTTCACACTAGTTTATGGCTAGTCTCCTTGTGAGACTAATGATGATCAGTATAATTTAATCAAGGAAGCTGTTTGTATCCATAAAATGTAACCTAGTGGATGACTCAGTTGAAACTCCCAATGGTATTAACATAAAAATTCTCTCTTGTAGTAAATAAGTCACATTTCACCAGTCAAATCAAAGGGACCAGGTCATCCTGCATAGTTCAGACCCTGAGTTTGTTATGCTAACTATGAGAGTTTAGAAATTACTAAATTCCCTTATGCCTCACTTTTGTTCCATAAACTGATCTGTTTGCTTGCTTTCATGAGGAATACATGATCTTTTCTACCTAATAGGTTTAACTAGGGTATAGCCACAGTTAAGTGGCTTATGTTGCACAGCCAAGTGCAACATAAGCCCAGCTTCTGTGGAAGGGCCAGCCTTTTAGCTAGTATGCTGAGCTGCGGTGTACAGGCAGTGGTTATAATATTATGTGCTAGCCTGGCCTGGACAGGCTGTTGTGACAAGAGGACTGAAAGAGGACCATGGAAAAAAAAAACAACAATGAGGTTCTTTGTGGTTTGGAGCAGAATAGCTGGTTAAACTTTCTGGAGTTCATGGCAGTGTGGGTGGAGGAGACTTCTGAGCTACTTGGTCGTGCAGTTAGGGCAAGTGGTCTGTGAAAGAGAAGACAGGATGCAACTACTTCTGTGGAGTGTAATAAACAAGCCTTGGTATGAGACATCAGATTACTGAAAATATCACAGGAGCTGAACCAGTGATGTGCTAACAATCTTCAAGAAGCCCGAGTTATTCTGGCTGTAATGGAAATAGATCTGTAAGCAGTTGTGAGTGACATTCAGCTGGAGACTAACCATTACAGGCATGACTATACCCATGACTGGAGCACATTTTGATAACTGAAGTGCAGCAGTTAACTGAGCTTCACTTGATTTCTGAGGACAGCTGACAGCAGGTTCTGTCATTCAATACTTTGCAGAGAATGGAAGAGTTCTGATCTGATGCTGATGGTGATCTATATAGGTAGCAGTGAGAGAGTAGAAAATGTGCAACAGTAGTAGCATACTCTTTCCTACCTGGACAGCATGCTTGGGTCCTGATGGTAAGATAAAGAGGCACTTAAGGAATTCTAAAATGAGCACATAAAAATTATCTTGTTTGGAAATTGGAGGTAATCTTATTTTTTGAAATCTCAGAATATCCCCCTGAGGGCATGTTGGTGGCTTAAAATGACTTAGTAAAGGAAAGAAAGACCTGGAACAACAGCCACAACCTGTTTGAATCCATTGTTACTCAAGAACGGCTAGAAAACTTGGTCAACATATGGTAGGTATCTCTTCGCAAGAACTAGTTATGTAGTACAGTAGCAGTTTTCTCAAAGCAAGAAGTTCTGTAGGAAGAAATTCCTCAGTCATCCAAGTACTTTAGTCATTTTGTGGCCACATTGTATGATGTATTTAATATAATGAACTGTATTACCTTTGCATATGTGGGTTATGGGGATTGTAGAGGGGCTCATCTTCCTGTTGGAAGAGAGGAAACGTGGGATACCACAGGCACAGTACAGGCCTCTGCAGTGAGAGGAAGGGGGATGAATTTACTTTGAGCTGGTCTTTCTCAGGAGGTAGCTACTGACAATGGATATAAGCTCAGTGCAGGAAGCAGCAGTAGAAATCTAAAATGCAGAAGCTCAGGAGAAAGGAGAAAAAGAAAAGTGTGAGGATCTGCCCTGTGTGGCACTGTTGGAAAATAATGAGGAAGCAACTAATATCACTGAAGATATGAGTAGAGAGAATGAGGAGAAATAGTGCTGCTCTTCTACTTCCTAAATCTGCCTTAAGGGACTGATAGGGGCACATCCTTATTGTGAAACTTGGATCTTGTCATGACTTCACAAATAGCTTTCAAGAATGCGTTTTCTCTCAGGTGAACAGAGCACAGACATAAATGCCAAAGCTGCTAAGGCTTGTATTGTGAGATGAGTCAGTAGCCTTAATCCAGGTTTTGTGATTTGAAACTGTGAAGATGATTAGAGTTAAAAAAAAAAAAAAAAAAAAATGAAAAATCAAGTGAGTTTTTTGACAACGTCCTGAGCCATTCTTTGTCCCACAGTATGTGACAGGAGTGGAGAACGTCTTAAAGTGGCTATGAAGTAAAGGAGAAGGATTTTCAAAATACTTCAGTTACTGCTTTTTAAATCTTTTGAGCAGCACCTCAGTGTCAAGACATAGAAAATGCTGAGTATGATCTGCAGCAGAAAATTAGGGCTCTTTGGCAGCAGAGGCTTTGGCATGTTAGGAGGTGGGCAGCAAGTGAAGCTGAAAATTAAAGGGCTTTAAAAAACAATATAAATATAATATAAATAAAGAACCGAGCCATCAAAGCAAACCAAACTCACAAAAAAACCCCACCCAAACAACCAGAAATAAAACCCCATAACAGAAGTATTCAATTTTGAAGTTGCAATTCAGAATGGCAACTAACTTAATTTAGCTGGGTTGTTGATCAGGTCTTGTAAACAAGAGTCCAATAGTTAAAAGAAAATCAATGTAGTCTTCATGCAGATTGAAAGCTGCCTTTGTAAATCTGTAAAATATTATTAAGAACAAAGATGACAAGAATAAGAAGCGGCTTAAATGGGCAAAATGCTATGCCCTGGAAGACAATCACTTGCATGATTCCACTAAAGCAAGACAGTTTGTGTATAAAGCTGATGAGTCATTTAAATGATTAAAAATTTTCCTATTGGTGGCCTTCAATTGCAAGTAATCAATTTAGCTGCCATAATGTAGTGTCTAATATGATGTGAAGTTGATATGATATGATTGCTGCATTAAACATAATGCAGCTAAATTGTACCAGAGAGTATATTACAGAAAATTAGCTTTTGCATGATACATTTTGAAGCACTTACAGTTAGATGGAAAAAGGTGAACTGACTGAGCATCTTCATAAGTTAATACATATCTGAGAGAAGAAATTCCTGTAATTCAGAGCATGATGTCTTTTGGGTAGCTTATTGTAATGAAATTGAAATTGAAATTTCATTGAAAATGTACCAAATGCTGGAATAATTCCATGTAGCAATTAGGTCATGGAATGCAAAGGTCTCTTGGGTTTTGCCAATACACAAAGTGAATAATTTGGGTAAAGGAGAGTATTGAGTTCCTGCTTGAAAATATGTATCCTGTTATTTTGCAGACAGCCAAGTCTTGGATAAGGTGTGTGCTGAGGGGAAGGGGAAGGAAAGACTATACCAGTATTCTTTAGGTAGGTGCGTGTACTTGGAGTTTTGTCCTAGGTTAACACTTCTTTATAAAGATCAAATAGAGGTAAATCAATAAAAAGAAAAGGTGTGTAGAGTCTTAAGAAAAGTCGATCACTATGGAGTTGAAAGGCAACCAGTTGTGCTTTGAAGAGTCATGGATGGCCTCCCTCAGCTATGAAGACTTCTGCTGGGAAACAGGTGGACTGATGTATTTTGTACTTACACAGCACAAAGCTGAACTGCAGCGTGCAGTGTAAGCACATGCTGCGTTTAATACAGTAAGGTAAAACATCAGGGTCTGACATGAGCAAGGAAATGTAAATAAGAGAGCGGGGGACAGTTCATTTTGTGTATGTTTTTGAACAACAAAAAAAAATTAATTTGAGACTGTTGCCAGTGGGCCTTTTTATCTATGTTAAGGCTAGATCCCTACAGACACTTAGTGAGCTGTAATTGCTTAAGTAGAGCCTGCTGTCTGCCAGCCGAGTACATCCCATTTATGGCTGAGGGTCTGACTTGAAGAGCTTGATTACTGTTTTGTAAATAAGATATACACCAATTGAATTAGACAGCACAATCCAAGTGAGCGGATGGTGGAGTACCAAGACCTCTTAGTTAACTGCAGTGTATGTGTGTTTTGCCGTCTTTTTCTGCCCCTCCTCTGTGAAGTATCTCTTTACAGCGCTTGGCTTATGGGACACTAGTTGTTACTTGCAAGCCTACGTACCAAGTTTTCTCAGATGAACTCTCTCAAGGAAGCTTGACTTTTTTTTATCTTTGGTTTACGTTACTATTTTGCACTCTGAATTATTTTAATGGTGGATGTTTAATCCTCCATTTGAAAAATTATGATGGGACTTGCCAGCTCTTTGATGTATCTTGCTATTGTGAGCGTATTAATAGCAATAAACATCAAATACATAATGTTCTAGTTTGGGTTACATCCATGTCTATTACTATGGAGGTATTAAAACAAGTCTAAACTTAAATTTTACAACCTTGCATTAATCTCAGACCTTTGTAATGAGGGTCAGAAGTCCAAATATCAAATTTCAACTAGTATCAACTATTTCAAATAGTATCAACTTGAAGGAAAAATTGGAGTGCTGCCCTTTCAACCCAGCACCCCAAGTCTCTGACAAATGGTGCCGAACCGTGAAGGTATTACGGCCTCCAGTGTAACAGTGTGTACATCTGTTGCACAGAACACAAATGGGTAAACATAAAGTGATCTTTCTGGGTAGGACTGCCATACTGCCAAGCAAAAGTGATCACTGATGTAAGGTCTTCTGAAGGGCAAGTAGTGTTGCAGAGTACAGAATTAGCCTTGGGAGAGTGAAGTAATGACAGATCACTGTATTATCTGCAGCCCTGGACTTAAAATACTACTTTCTCTGGTTAATTCTGTGCCTACTGTCTGTGCTATCTGTATTTGAGATTGTCCAATTTGTTTGAGGGGCTGAGAAGTAACAGATTTGAATTTTGAAACAAAAACAAAATAAACCCAATCCAGCTATCTGATGAGATTCCTGCCACTGTAAATGGTGGTTGTACCATTAAAATCCCAAGTTAGCATCACTTAATTTACAACTATGTGACTGACAGTATGATAAGACATTTTTTCTCATTAATACATTTGTATCTCTTCAACTGCATTTCATTTAAGCTGAATTTTAAATCTGTTTAATTCCTATTTTGCTATACAGACCTCAGGGTTGGGTTTTGGTTTTTTTTTTGTTTGTTTTGTTTTCTCATTTGTTGGGGCTTTTTTTGGGGGGGGGGGGGGGTATTGGTTGTTTTTTGTTGATTTCTTTCTTTTCTTTTTTTTTTTGTTGTTGTGTTGTGGGTTTTTTATTGGTTGTTTTTTGTTGCTTTTTATTTTATTTTATTTTTTATGGCAGTACCTTGTAGAAATACCAGTATTGAACCAGTACTGACATGATAACAAATATGCAAAGCCAGTCCACGATCCAAAACACTTCACAGTCTGATTTACTGACACTAGCCCTATATGAAAAAGGAAGATCTGGAAAAACATACCCTTATTCTTGCTCTACGTGATGCTTTGTAATGGAGTAGCAGCTTTAGGAAAATGATCGTTCTGATCTAGTTGCAGATTGTTCTGTGGAGGTGCTCGTTTTAGCCCTTAGAGGGAGCCACAGACTTGACTATGGAAATGGAGGGAAACTGGGCACGTTTTCATCTGTGATAGATGAGGTGGGGAGGGGATGCTTCCCAATTGTTTCTGGATTTTTTTTCCTAGTTTTTAATTGACAGCAATATGAAAATTAGACAAAAGGCTGGTTTGTTGTGGTGAATTCCCTAACGTGTTTGCTTTTGTAGTGACAGATTTGTAGGATTTATAAGGCCTCTAGCAAATTTTATGTTTCTGTTTTCACATGGTCGTCTCCTTTCCACACCATTCCGTTTCAGATTCTACTGTTGTCCTTTTGATGTTGACACAGCAGGATTTAAAACATTCAGATTTTGTACACTGCTTACTAAACAATGAAAAATGTAAAAAAGACACCACAAAATGGTTGATTAAGGCTATAGAGCTCATAGTCTGGAAAACTTGGGGAACTGAGGTGGTTTAGCCTGGAGAAAAGGAGGCTTGGGGAGACCTTATTGCTCTACAACTACCTGAAAAGAGGTTGTAGCAAGGTGGGTGTTGGTCCCTTCTCCAAAGTAACAAGCTGTAGGATGAGAGAAAACGGCCTCAAATTGTGCCAGGGGAGGCATTACCCCTCTTCCTTTCCCTGTAATCTGCAGTTTATAGCAGAATATTTTTATGTAAGTGCCATAGCTAAAGTAGATTATATGGCTGTGTTGTAAAATCAAAATGAAAATGCTGTTCTTATGGCTCAGCATTCACCAGCATTGCAGCTGAGCTATTCAGCTCAAGGAATAGAGGATGTATATGACTGGAGAAAAATGGATTGGGAGGTTTGCAGGCCTTGGTCAATTAAGCACGTCTCCTTTTCTTAAAAATGAAATTAAAATATTTCTTTTCCTCACCCTCCCTCCCTCTTCCCCATCAGACGAATTCTAGTGGCAGTTCTAAGAACTGATTAGCCAGGAAGATGCTATAACACAGAATGGGATAGTGTGTCTAGTTCCAGAAGGTAAAGGAAACTCCAAACTTAAACAGTTCTGAGCTCCTTGAAGAGGCTGCTGTTAATTACAGCATCAAGTTGTGTGGCAATTACCATTGGGTATGCCTGCCAAGAAAGAACTGCATTAATAGTAATCCTTTATTTTGTGCATAGGCTGTTGAGATGTAATGTCTTTATGTAATGATTTTAGCTTTTTTTTGATTGTTGAACTAGGGGTAGCCAAGTTAGAAGAGTAATGAAGAGGTCATCGTCCTTCTAAACTATTCAAACTACTTTACTGGAAAGCTGGGAAGATGCTGAATGGCCACAACTGGGAAGCAGACATCCTTACTTCAGATTTCCCTGCTCTTCTGAGTAATCAATTCATCCATACCTTAGGTTTGGTATTTCTTCAAGGTTGCCTTTTGAGTTTTGGACCTCATAGATTTTTCCAATTTTTCTGAAAAATCAGGAGTGTTCATGATAATTCAGACTATTAATTTGGAATATTTACAGAAAGGTGAACTATAATTAGGATCATTGTCTACTGCGTTAAAAATCTTGCCTTGGATTTGCATAGGATACTGCTGGAGATGTTTCATAACCAGACAGCAGGTTCACTGAGATAGCCAAGAGAGAAGCAGCCCTTTTATCTTTTTAACGGCACAATGTCTTCAATTAAGAGAAAACTCATTTTTGAGTAGACGGACACTTCCTCCACCTCTGATGGGGTAGGCTCAGAATTGGAAATTCTGTCCTTGGTTATACAAGGATCTGTTATTTTTTGCTTTTAGCTATGGTGTTTTCTTCGAATTTTTGATTGTCAGACATCTCTTGTATCAGGAGCTGTTAATTGTTACCTGAGGTCATTCTAGAGATTGTCATTCGTAGAGGTATTGAGTGTCTACCTTTCTCTTAGTGAAGAGGGTGAGCAGGAAGCAAAGCTGCACAGATGCCTGCCTCTCGCTGGTCAACCTGACATTCATGTGTTACAGGAGTGGGCTGTGAAAACAGCCTACGTTTAAAGATCACCAAAGGCCAGATGTGAGGATATCTTTAACCTTTAAAATGATGCCTCCCCCAGAAGACAAGCAGTGCAAAAAGAGAACGTTTTTACACAAATATTATTTCATTCTGCATAAAGGGTCACAGCTAGTTATGAAGGCTCTTATGTTTGGACCACCAGCTGAGGAAACTGGCTTCTAGAGAAGCTTCATCACAGTGGGTAGGAAAGCACATGGAGAGGATTGGAAATAAACTGCGATGGAAAAAGAATGAGTGGGAGATTTTTTTCTGCAGTCTGTCTTCCCTGTGATGGTTATTACAGTGGAGCAGGTGACTGCGTTTTGCGTAGACAGGTTTTTTTATTCCTAGCAATGCATGTCTGCGGTCATTCTGTCTGTATCAGAGACATCATTTAATTGTTTTATAATAGTTCTTTAAGAGTATTTCTTCAGAGAGGAGAAATGTGATTCTGAAAGGATTTCTGTTAAATGCAGAAGAGATCTGAGGTACTGGAGTGGTGGTAATTGTCTGAATTACTATTGTTCTTTGGCACTTCTAGTCTGGTAAGGGTATATGGAAGGTAGACCTGTTATCAGATTCTTTCATATCCTTGCAAGGTGCTCAGCATATGGATGGATTGGGTGTTGTGAGTTCCTGATGAAGCCAGCAAGCTAGGCCTGGTTTGGGCCAAATATCCCGTTGGCCCAAAATATTCAAAGTTTGCATTTCTGGAACACCATCCTCTGTCAGTCTTTTCTGGTAAGTGGAACATTGGATTGTTTCTCAAGCATGCCTAGTATTTACTTACATCTCTATACCTTTGGGAATCTGGCAACTGAGTTATGCCTCTCCTTCCATTTACTCCATTCCTGAACTGTTCTCAAATCAAATGTTAATTAGTAAGGAAAAGGAAGGGACCGGTTAAAACACTTACTTCTTCCTACTGGTCCTCTTGGATTTTCTACCTCATAAAGAATCATAGAATGGTTAGGGTTGGAAAGGACCTTGAGAAAGAAGCATAAGTCTTAAACAAAACTTAGCTATGTGTGAAAGCAAAGAGAGAATTGATGGAAAAACTGCCACCCATGTGAGATTTTGAGGATCAGATGTTCTGAGGCAAAGTATCTTGGTCAAGAAACTAATGGCAGAAGTAGAAAGATGTGTCTTTCTACTTCTGTAGGATATTGGCTTACATCAGATGGAGTATTTCTTTATCTTCTTTACTTCCCCTTTGCATGTTCACAGTTTTCTATTTTGAGGTTGTTGCGATCCAAAGAAGAAAAGCTATGACAGAGGAAATTGATCAGATTCATCGCTGTGATTAGATGACAAAACTACCACATCTGCCTTTAAAAACCAACCGAACAAAAAAAAAAAAAATCCCACACAGGTTAATTCCACTTGTTCATTTGGTTACCACTCTCAAATATTTTTGGTGAATAATCTTCAGGCAGTGGGTGGTTTGTGAAGTATCCATTTCATCTGCTTGCTCTTGCTATTTGCGTTGCATGATCACTCATTGAACATTACCAGAAGTTGCCTGAAAATTTGTTTGTATGCTGTCTGGTATCTCCATCCTGATCTACTTCTGCAGCTAAATGCAGTTCGGAAATGATTCTTCTTATTATGCTTAGATGCACATAATACTTGATGAAGAGTTTGTTCTTTGCACTGTGGTCATTTCTGATCAGGATTTGATTTCTGTTCTGTAGAGTCAAGTAAAATAAAATAAGAAAGATGAAAAATGGGTAGAACAGCAAAACTGCTTTCCCTGAAGCCTTTGCAAAGGCGAGTCTTTTTCAATTAGTGCCAAAATGTGGAGCCACAGCTCTAATATAATTGAATAAAAGCAGAGAAAGGCCAGCCCCCCCCAGGCTCTCCCCTTTTATATCTGTCCAAGTGAAATAGAAGAAAGAAGCAGTAACAAAGTCTTTCTTACCCAAGGTTTTTTCTTGCCAAACTGTATTTCTTAAAAAATAAAAATAAAAAATCATTTTATTATAGGAGACAAAATCTGTACATGAGAGAGATCCTGAATTGCAGAATAGCATGCATGTGAACTGAACTCTGTAAAGCCCAAACATATAATGGGTTATGAAATTCTATTTCAGCTGAAGGCATCACTCAAGTATAACCTTTGAATTCATACTTCTAGGTGATACAGTGTCTTCTTCTGAATTTTAGATCTGATGTAGTTTCTGCCTATATTAAGGTGATAGTCGTTTTCATACCTCAAAAAAATGTTACATGAATACATGCATTAACAGTTTAATTTTTTTGAATATGAGGATCATGGAAGTCACAAAAGAGTTCAACAGATACCCATCTATAAAGCAGGTTTCTTGTGAGGGAGTACAGATCTCCTTTTGCTCTATATTTTTGCATAACATCAAGCAGTGGGATGCAAATGTAAATGTGATCTGTGTTTTGTTATGACTTTAGTTTTTGGTGTGTTGTGGTTCGGTGTTTTCTGGCTTTATGGGATTTATTTGCGTGCGTGTGTGTGTGGTTTGCTTTTTCATAATGAAGTGTCTGTTCACCCTGGTGTCAAAATAGTATTATTTTACTGCTAGAATTTGCTTGAAGAGCAACATTGTAACTTTCTCCAGTCACACAGTTGAAAATGATTTAGCAGCAGGACTGTCATAGTCTGCATGAACTGCTGAGAACTTATTCTTGTTTAATTAATATTTATTTACCATTTATAATGTGATAACAAGATTCTTGTGGCTTTTGTTACATCTGCTTTTAATCTTAGAGACATTTTAATTAGTTTGCATGACAACATTTGTCAACACTAGGTAAATAGGACCTCTATTATGACCTACTCTGTTTAGACTAGTTACTAGGCTAGGCTGGGAAATAATATGCAAACCCGTTTCTCCTCTCTTATCAGATCAGTTCCCAAAGTGACATAGATATTGTTGGTGTAGGTGATACCTTTAACCATGACATCACTTTAAACCCCTGGGCGACACTTATACCCTTGGGAATGAATTGCTGCTGAAGGGAAGCATTTGAGCTGAAAGTGTGAGAGTTTCTCTACATTGGATTTACTTTTGCTCAAGGGAGCTCAGCTGATGGATTCAGTCAAGAATCCCTTATTTTCACCAGTCTGCAGTCAGGAGCACTGAAGTGACTTTTTTTTCCTCTCTGTCCTTTTCATTTTTACTTTCCTTATCTTTGTCTCTTACTCCCCCTTCCTTTCACTTGACACCTGTCTCTGCCTTTGGAGGATGCGGTAAGCAGAGAACTCCGTCCCTCTAAGAGACGAGGAGCAGAATATGCCTGCACAAAGAGGGCCACAGCAAGAATCAAACCTCTCCTGGGCAGGCAGGTGTGGGAGAGCTCTATTGCTGCAGGCTGATTTCTGAAGTGCTGTCAGTGGGGTCTTGTCACTCTAGTGAGTGTATAATTGGAAGCAGGTTTCTCTTTTTTGCCCCTTTTTCTTTTTTTTTTTTTTTGAGTCATCATGCTGCAGCAAATTTTGCGTGATATGTATATTGACCCTGAGCTCCTGGCAGAGTTGAATGAAGAGCAAAAGCAGATCTTGTTCTACAAAATGAGAGAAGAGCAGCTGAGGCGCTGGAAGGAAAGGGAAGAAAAAGCACGAATGGAGGAGGCCATCTTAAGAACGACAGCGAGGCGCAACCAGGGTAAGATTTGTCACTTCCTTCTATACTTAAGAGATGGGGATGGTGGGCATGCAACTGGTTATGATGCAGCATGCTTCTGGAAGAGATTACAAGGAAGAGTATCAGCTGTCCCCATAGGCAAAAAGACAGTCTGGTGCAGCAAAAGCACCACGTTCCTGCTCCTTGCTCCTCAAGGCTGGTTCTTTCTCCGGGGGAGTAGTTTAGCATGGGAGCAAGTGGAATTGTTCTGAAATGCCTCCTTCAGTCAGGAGTCAGTACTCCTATTGTCTTAGTGATAGCAGACGTACTGTGACCATGTTTCTCCTTCAGTTCTAAGGCACTTTTCTTCACCTACCATTCCCACTCAACACCCTCAACCAGGCAAAAGGCAATCTTATCTGTGCTGTTGGGTTTTCTTGACTTGGCATTAAATGTAGCCAGGTGGCTAGAATAGGAGATAAATTCATAAATTTGAGTTTGTTATTAAAGGCTGTTTACGAATATGATGTGATGTCAGAACAGCCATACCATATGAGACTAAATTTCCAACTGTACTAGTGAACACTCTTCAAAAGATTATGTCTGGGGAATGGGATAATAGTGGGGCAAGCATGTAAAAACAAACAAACAAGCAAACAAAACAACAACCAAAAGAGAGAGAGAAAAAAAAACCACCAAAAAACAAAACAAAAAACCTCAAAAAAAACCAGAAAAGTGTTTTCATGCAATATGTAGTTAAACTATGGAGCTCCTTCCACAGGCTGCTATGGATGCAAAACACGTGTGTTGACTTAAAAAGGAAGTAAGCAAAACCATGGAAGAAAACACCAAAAAAGTACTTCTCCAGATGTCATTTCCAAGTGTCTGGTCTTGGGTACAAATGGTTTGTGATCAGTGGAAATACTATTTCCTTGCTCTCTTCTCACAACAAGTGTCTTCCGACCCTCTCCATTCAGAGGATTGTTAGTCTGACTCAAGATAGAAAACATTTTCATCTTAGAAATGTTTGTATAGTAATTCCTTACCCAACAAGGAAATGTCACAGCAGTATGTCAAACACTCCTTTCCCTGTGAAATGCCAAAGGTCTTATCCTGTCTTTAAGTCTATTAAAACTTGAATATTCAAAATTTCTAATCATTTTGGGCAGCTGATTTTAAGAAAACACTCTAGTAGCTCTGCAGTAAGTCTTTGAAGCATTGCTCATCTTAACACACCCATAGTAGAAAGCTTAGAGAACCTCAGTGCAAATAAATTATTAGATTCAGTTGTCAGACTTCTTCAAATATTGAGAGCCCTTGAACCCTACAAAGTGCCCATGAGATACTTATTAAATCAAAGGTTATTATTAAACGTGTCTCAAAGCAAATCTAGTTTCCAAGACTCCATTGAAGCATTTTGACCTTTATGAAATTACTCTAGCGTAAGATACAATGGTAGCCTTATAATAAAGGGGGAATGTTCAGACCACCCTGATCAACCCTAACAGGAGTTTAAAATGTCCACTCACAGATGGCAAGGTGTACATTGGAAAACCTTGTTCTGTTTAATTTCTATTTTCTTAATGTCAGTGTTCATACCATGTATGGTGCTCTCCTAAGAGGGATGGTGTCAAAATAACCTCTCTCCTACAGCACAAAACCTTTGTTTATTTTGATTGATTTGTAGCTGAGAGGAAATTAAAAATGCAGTTTGGCTCCACATACTAAAAAACATTATATCTTTGAGATAATCTGTATCATGCCCATTCTTTGAGGAACACAGATGCATAAAAATCTAACTGCAAAAATATTTGTGATGATTTTTCACAGTGTTGACACCTAGATTTCCATATATAAATTATACATTAGACATATTCAGCTTCCTACTACAGGAGACCATTTTCTGGGTAATTAATTTTCTGATTTATAAAGAACAAGAGAAAGGAGAACTGCAGACTAACCTATAGATTATATTTGCTCTGATGAAAGTATTCACAAATATACCTGGAGTTAAATTTCACAATATACCATTTCCATTTTACTTTCTTAAATTGCCAATTTAAGGTATTGCTTAGTTTGGACTTTTGCCCACTTTTAGGAACTAATTCCTTCATAACTGTACTAAAGAACTGATCTTACTGATTTTTTTTTTGTAGAGAAGTATTTGATTCAGATTTGCAAGTTAGATATTTGGTTCTGTTGAAAATGTATTTTGACGTCCATGAACTGATGTGGGCCAGTTACAAAAGAAAACTTCCATCTTTTAGGCATGCTGGTCATTAACTATGCAGATTACAGATTTCTGCTTACAGTTCCATAGTATGCTCATAAACGGTCTCATAATGGAGCTAGTTTCTTTTTAAAAAGATAAGGCTTACTGTTCAATATTCTTGCCTATATGACTCAAAGGGTAAAAGTAGATGACTGTAGTAATCCTTTCTTTTCTTAAACGAGATTTTTTTTATTATTTTTTTTTTTTTCCTTCCCTAAAAGGCTTTTGGCATCAACATTTCTTGGACTTTCAAGCTGCTTAGTTTTTAGTTTCCATTGATGTATAAGTGAATTTCCTTTCTGCCCCTGCTACACAGCATAGAATATAGAGGTTTTTATTACTGTTTAAAATTTAAGGTTTACCACGAATTTCAGGCTACTGCAATTACATGTTCTTTATTCCTTTGAAACTTGAATATTTGACCAGTTTCACCTGCAAGGTTTTGGTTTTGGCCCTCTACTGCATGGCACAGGTTTTATGTTTGGGCTATTTTGTCAAAGCCAAGTGTTACTCTGGCTTTATAGAGATCTTTATAGCCTGTCATATAGCAGAAAGGCGAGACTTTAATATCCCTCATGTTGTGCCAAGTTTTTGAAATTTTCTATCTGACAGAATATATACAAATATAGAGTTGTATATATTTATGAATACAACATAATACTTGTGTAAAATTTTTTTTTTACTAATTGAATCAGAATTATCTTCATAGGATTACCTTTCAAATCCTTCTAGTTTTGTCATAATTTGAATAGCTATGCATGAAAACTTTGCCCCACTCTTCGGGATGGGATAGGATGAGGCAGAACAAAAAGAATTAATGAAAATGAGCACTTCTGTAATTAAAAATGCTCCAAAAAGTGCCTGGGCTTGATCTGGATTCCCTTTCTGCAATAGGTACAATTTTCCATCACTTCAAAAGCTGACCTGCAATGGTACGTGTGAATCCAGCAGCACAGGAAAAATGGTGGGTTTTTCAAAAGAGCAAGGATTGGGAATCAAATTCTGATTTTCTACATTGACTTGAGAATATGGGATTCTTGTGCAAGGTTTAGATGTGTTGTCTTGCAGAAACCACAATTACAGAACTGGGTATGAAAAATCTATTAGAATTTGAGCATCATTTGGGTCTTCTGAAAACTGCAGTGTTTAGTGCTTATTCAAGATTTAAAAAGTGTTTTGTATCTTTAATTAAATCATGACTGCCGGCTTGTACTGAAGTAGCTTGACAAGTGAGTGGAATTCTTGGAGGTCTATCTTCATTTCATTTACAAATTACTCCTGGGCAGATCTTTCAGGAACATACTTTAATTGTAATAAAACAGGTTGCCTTTTCTTACTGTGCTAAAATCATTAAGGGAAGTCTCCTCAAAATTTAAAAATCCCTTCGGGATTTGCTGAAAGTTGACTGATGGGCAGCTTTGCAATTTACAAAGAAACATATCTATTTGATTAGGCAGGAGCCCTTTAAGCACTATAGTTGAGCTGGGAGTAAGCAAAGGACCCTGCCAGTTTGGATTTTGACTTGGATGCAATATCCAGACCTGTCAGCATACCCAAAATGAGATCTCAAAAACAACTGAGCATTAGGTAGCTGAAGGACAGACATGTGGGAGGGAAGACAATGCTAGGCTGCTGCTGCTTATTCTGACATTTATTTATTGTGAACTGCAGCTCATGATGTTCAGACATGAGCTATTTGTAAACACTCTTACTTACCTGTCCTTAACAAGAGTAGCTGGGAGAAAATTAAGTAGGCTTATCACAACGTGGCTAGAAAAGAATTTATTCATCTAAATCACATTTGTGCTAGAAAATCACTAGAGAATAGTTGAAGTTATTTGAAAGTATTTCACATACCACAGGCAGGTGATTGGAGAATACATCAGTGTCACATGTGAAGGCCTGTGAGTGCGTGTGTGTTTTGATGTGTGTATGAACAGTGAGAGGCTGTACAAGCAGTGACATTTTTTCTGTTTTTTAATTCAGAAATGTGTTCCTTGTTTATACTAAGGCCTCTCCACACGCTGGTAGCGCTTAGCTATGATTTCATCTCTTATGGAGGTATGCTCCTGGCAGTATTCGTTCTCTTTCTCTGTATCATTGGATGTGAGTTTAACCAGAAACATCAGACTTGAGTATTTCAGAAATTTCTGGCTGAATGTGGTCTTGAATTCTGTAGAACTCTCTTTTGTTTCCAATTTAGATACAACTGAAAAAGTAACAGGAGAATGTTAGAATAATTTTTATTAGGGGACTAAACCAACTAATTTGAAGTAATTGGAAAATTTTTTTAATATAACATTCACAACCTGTATAGCAGCTTGTGATATGATGCAGCTTTGTTAGTGCTGTATACCTTGGGTACAGAATTCAGCTGCTCAGAGCTCATGCTCAGTGTGGCTGTGCACTGAGATACGGTTAAACAGCAGCTTCTAAACTGTCTTTTCACTTCTCCAAACCTGGGTCTAGAAAGAGACCTCCAGCCACCATATGACCTAAATATGTACCAGATGGGACAAATCCAGAGAGACTTCTCTGCCTTCCTAGGATTCGGATCCATAAACCTGTGCTTCTTCCTCTTATATCCTGCAGCTGACTTCTCTGTTTTGCAGAAAGGTGACAGCAGAATTTTGTTGGCTACCTGGGCCTTATTATATTGGATTGATCCTCAACACTCCTGTTGTCTGAAGCATCTGGCATAGGCTGCTTTCTGAGAGAGGCTATTGGGTTAATTGAGCCACTGGCACGAAGAGCTTTCCTGTGTTACTCTGCAGCATTGTGTTCCTCAGCCTGTCTGGCCACAGTGGTGTTAGATGGGCTTTCTTGTACATACGAGTGCTCTGGTAATGATATGAGGTTGTGACTGTCTGCGAGTTCATGAATACTTGATATGGAAAAAGAGCAGTACTGTAGCCAAGGAGAGAATGGGATTCGCCCTAGCTAATTAAATATCTCCTTGCTGATTTCGCTAACTTTTAGCATAAATGACTAAAATATTCAAGGACAAAAACACTAGGTTTTGATAGCAGGATTTGGAAGACATGGGAAAGTTCAATGGATTCAAGTCAGCAGTGGATTTAGCCAGACACTGGTGGTTGTTCAGTAACATTCAAGTGCACTTTTATGCTGTCGTGCTAGAAAATCTGGCTGTAGTGGTATAGTTCTCCCTGATTTTCTGGTCCTGTGTGCCTGATAAAAGGAGTCAGTGCAAACCTGCCATGCTGCATTAAGTAGTGGAATCTGGTGCAGAAAGCAGGTCTCTGTTCATTCTGTGGCAGAGAACACTTATCCTTCTGAGTTTCCAAGATATCCTGAAGTAGCCTGCAGACTTGGGTTTTGTTTATTCTCCATCAGTGGGAAAACCTGGATGATTTGTGATAGCACTGTGTGAGAAATTAAGCCCTGTACATGATTTTACAACCTCTGACTGATCGGATGTGTACCTGCATGTTTATACTATGAACAGTGAAAGGGTCATCAAAACGGACAGACAAGATACTGCATTTAGATTTTACCTGGAGTTAAACAATGTCTTGAAGAACAAATTCAGAATGTTATCTCCCAGTTGAAAGTGGGAAAATTACAAAATTACTTGTTACAGCGTGCCTTCACCAGGGAGCCACAAAAATATCTGGCACGTACTAGATAGGGACTGCAGAAATGATATTTTATTTCTGTGTTGTTGGTTTTTTTTCTTCTTTTTATGTTTATAATATGCAAACCTGTATCTAGATCTTGCATACATACATACCATGTGCTAATGCAAACCCACATACCTTTGGGTGTTGCGTACAGTTGTTGCTTCATTTGTTAATTACCATAGTCTTGGGTAATTGTTTCCTCCCTTACTGTTTGCTCTCTTCAGTCACGCTTTCTTTATTTGATCCTGCAGGGGTATATTGCAGCATAATTATTTCCATGGTAACAGGCTGTAATTCCATAAACAGAAGATTGAGTTTGTTATATGATCAGGAAGCAGCTGGAGAGCCATGAAGGCTGATTTTTCAGCAATGCTGAGATCCTGCAGCCCTTATTGATATATTCATATAAATTGGCTGAATTTTTTTCTCCCTCTGCAAATCCTCCTGTAAATAAAAAGGCACACAACACAGTGCTAAAATTGGAGGGTTTGTGAACTGAAATGTTGGGGGGATGCTGTAGAAGTTCAGAATTTTTCTCTATTGTTTTAAGAATCAAAGTGACTGTTTTTTTTTAACATATTCTTGAAGAAGAGGTGTTCATGGTCCAATCAATATTAGCAGGGGCAGATTACAGAATTAATTCTAGCAGATCTTCAGTTTATTGTGGGATTATGTTATTTTCCTTACTTTCATCATCACTAGTTACTCTATATGGGTTTTTTAATGGATTTATGGCAGTTAATGTTTGGAATAGTGCATTCTGTCCTTTTAACAGTATCTCTGAAACATCCGCAGTAACTTCCTAGGTTTTCTCCTCAGAAAAAAAGTGAAATTATATGTGTGTGTTTGTATAAAAAAAAAATAAATTAAATAGATACTTGTACTGGGCAGGCTCAAGGAACTAAAAATAGCCTAAAACTCACATTCTCATTTTTGTTCTAATCAGTGTGTTTCTAACACATCCTGCAGCTAATGAAACTCTGAATGAAACCTTATCTACCCTGCAGGCTGTCAGAAGCCAGAAAAATAACTTTTTCAGAAAGCCAAGGGTAAAATCACATGTAAAACACGTTGCGCTGAGACCAAAGTATATCACATATCTAAACTCAAAAGAACAAAAAAAAAAACCCATCCTTACAAACAAACCAAACTCAGCCATCTGTGGTTTACCTCTTAATGACAAAAGTAGATCGGACTGATTTCTTGATTTCAGCAGTGAATGATTTATGTAGCCTGTTTCAAATGCAGAATAACTTTCAGCAGCCTTTTTCCAGCGCAGTGAGAGAAAAAGAATATTGTCTACAGAGAGAGTCAAAGGATATTTGTTTGACTACAAAGCTTTCCAGCAGGTAAGGAAGGAGAGTCAATTTCTGTTGCAGAGATCTGTAGCTTCCAAGTAGGAAAACTATGGTGGGGAGCCCAACTTCAGAGAAACAAGGCTGTTCATGGAAACAGCAGACTCTTTTGAAAAAGTTCCAGCAGACTTTGAAGGCAATTCCGTATTTCTGCTGTTATAAATCATTGATCTTCTAATTTTTTGAATTTACACTTGACACAGCCTGTAATATTCCGTATGTTAGAAAGGCAGTCAGGGTTACTTGGTGTGCTCTGTCATTTTGCCAGACTAACTGGGCTGACTGGCTAAGTGACAGCACAGCTGGGAGACTTGACACCAAGCTTCTAATGCTCCTTGGAGTAGTTCACTTGTAAACACTGGAGATGCATCACAAGTGGGAATTGTCGGGGATGCTGTAACCATTAAAGCAATGCCAAACAAGCTTAGAGGAAGGAAGCTGACTCCAGCAGTATTCCATTTTCTCTGATTACTGTTATTTTTAAAGCACTTTTAATTAGAGGCATGCATGAAAATGAAGCCAGATATAACCCAAACCCACAAGAAACAGCCCAAAAAAACAAACCCTGTAAAACCCCCAAAGCCAGTCTGTGATTCTACTCTGTCCTGTTTAGCAGAGGCATTGTAAGGCCCAGCTCTCCTTTGTGTAATTATTTGTTTTAAGCCTTAGTCACAATGTAGAAGTCTGAGATGATTGGAATTGGAGCCTGAGTTAGCCTGAGCATTGCATGCAGCCAGGATTTCCCCTCCCATGCGTCTTCACGTGCTGTTTTTGGTTCTTTGCCAAGGTGGCTGGCAGTGTTTGTATTTTCTGCCAGCATTCAGCCATGGCAGAAGTGATACCCTGCTTAAACCACGGACATCCTGAGGTTAGCACAAAGGGCAAGAGCATCTTGTGGTGCTGTATGCCACAACTCAAGGGTGCACTCCAGCATTGTGTGTGTGTGTATATGAGATTAGTAGTGCTGCTGGTACAGACTAGTAATTCTTACAGGCAAGAGCCTTGAGTTTACTATGGCTCTCCAGGGCATTGTTTTATACTTCCATTGCTGTTTTTTCATTGACTGCATAAATACAAACAAATAGAAAACATGATTTGGTCTTAGTTTTGATGGTGTGTGTTCATATGTGCAAATTTTTGTCACTGTTGGTTCAGGCTGTAGGTTTCCAAAGACAGTTTTTACTGTGATCCCTTTGTGCTGCAAATTGAGATACCTGATTTTGCATTTGTCTGGAGTAAGGAGCAATATACAGAAACTAACTTACTGGTCTCAAATCGGTATAGATGTAGGTTTAGGGGAACTCCATGGGAAATACTAATTCAGGGAGAAGCTACAGGTAAAAAGAATTGCAAGAATTAATATTGCCACCTTTGTGGTGCTACAGAGTTGTTATAGAGAAAAAAAATCAACCTGTAGAATTCTGCAGCAAATAAATTGTTGGTCTGAACAGTAGAAATGGAAAAGACTTGGTAAATTATTCAGTATAGTTTCCTGATAAAATAGTGGGTTTTTTTGAAACATTTTCATTTCTACTCTCCAATCCAGACTAATTTTGATGTCCTAATGGTAATTATGTGCAGCCTGCCACAGTTTCTCCAGGAAAAGTACTTTTGTGGTCAAGGTCAAGACTGGGGCTCAAGAGATTTGATTTTTATTTCCTGACTCTGCATCAGGCCTTATGACTGGGCTCAGAACCCTGTTTCTAAACAAGAAACATGAGGTTTCCATGTCTCTTTCTCATCTAGATTTCAAATTTGCTTAGGCAGGACCTTTGAGATGCATCTTAAATCAGGAATTATTTTTGTTAGAGTCAGACCTTAGCAGAGAACACTAGTTTTCAAAAAATATTAAGGAAAATAGTTTACTGTACTTTCAGCCCAGATCTTGCAATTGGTTCTAGTTTAAACGTGCATGCCCAGAGTCATTAGATTAGAAAAGTTGACGCTGCCCACTATGAATTTGATTCTGCAGGCTGCAAAGACTTCTTATAGGGCAGAAATTAGGTTTTTTACAGTGCCAGATTTTCTCCTTGTGCTGATTATTTTCCTTCACTCTCATTACGGAATGTTGTCGGTGCTAAGAAACTTCCAAGTTTTATGATCAGATTGTACAGTAAAGCTCCTCTCCAACTTCATGAAAAGTGTAGGTTTAAGGGAAGATTTACATGGGAGCCATTTCTTGAAGTATAAAATAGGTTGGATATGAAAAAAATCTCCTAAAGAAAAACCTGAATAAAGGCATATGTGCTCAACTTGAATTGTTTTAAAATTGTACATGTGGAGATCTGTCTGTTTAATGCTGAAACTTCAAATTGCCAGATTGCTTGATACTGCTATAATCTTTCAACTTGATCTATGGGTACATGTACAGTAGTATACTGTAGTGTAGCATACTGTAGTGTAGCATACAGTAGTTTGTGCTGAACAAGCCATAAGTTATTATGATGTTTTCAAAAGAGTTTATACATCTACTGTCTATAGCTTTAGAAGAGAGATCCATTGTGTTAAAAAAAAAAGTGTATATGGGGCTGTGTAGTAATGGATAAGTTGTGTCTCTGAGAAACATATTAATAACCCTTTGGCAAAGAAAACCTAGAAAGAAGCAAAGATAAAATTTGTCTGCTTACCTAAAAAGTTATTTTTTTATCCTCTTTCCATCTCATAAGCTGATAAATGAGTAGAAGTTGTCCCAGAACACTAGAAGTATTTGGTATCTACCAGTTATAAGTTAACATGAGGCATGTTGTTTACAATGTTCTATTTAAATTAATAAATAAGGTGGAGCATCTAAGATATTCAAATTCCTCCCAGGTAAGAAGACACGAGCCACTTTTAAAACAAAAGTTGCCATTGGTTATGTGAGATCAGTATAAAAAAAAATCATTTATAGTTCTCAGGATACTTTGCCATGAAACGCAGTAGGTGAAAACCTTGCAGGCAAATACTGATATGTATGGCCAATCAGTTCTCAGCAGACACTGTTCAAATGTTATATTGAAAATGTTGTGCTGACAAGAACACAGAAACATACAGAATAGTAACTGTAGTAGAATACATTCACATTTATAACCTGAGACATAATCTGATAGGCTGTGAAAAGAGCAAATGCTTTTGAGAGTTATTGAAGGAAAACATTATTAGCTTAGACTTCTACCCCCCCCCCCCCCCATGAACTCACTACCATTAGGCCAACACTGGGAATTCTTATAAATCACATTTTTAAATTTATACAGAATATTACCTTTCATTGAGAGATCTGATATTTTCATTGCCTTCAGTTCACACTGTCAACACTTTCGAGTGTGGGTTGGCATTGGCACTGCCTGCTGTCAACAGCCCCACTTCATCCCCTCCTGCAGTTTTCTCTCTTCAGTCTGGGATGTCAAAAACACTTTATTGATTGTGCATCGGGAAACTTAATCTAGTTAAATGGATACTGTCCTATTACAGAACAACAGGTAGTTAAAAGTAAGAATAGCTAAGCTGATGCTAATAGAAGATGATGTAGAAAGAGAGAAAGCAGAGACTGGCCATACAAATAAGACCAGGTTTCTTTTAACTTTTAGGGAAATATCAGAGAGAAACTACCTAGGAAAACAGCAGACTATCCACTTCTTCATGTTTTCAAATGAGACAATATTCCTTTCAGAACCTATGTGGTGACACACGATTTATTAACCTCAATATTTAGATACGAGGGGGAAATCTAGTGGACTGCAATATACAGGAAGCAAAATGAACTGCTGAAACTTTACGGCCTTTTAGTCAACATTCTTTAAGATAAATCCACTGTCCATGCCAATGGTCTTTATGGTGAAATCTTCTTTTGTGAAGAACAGTTTCAACTAATTTGCAAGAAATAAAACATAAAAATAGATGGATAAGAAGTGTTTCTACCAGTTCCTTATGATGAACATGTAAAGTGCATAAAATATCTACGAGGTATACATATAAAAGCAGAAAAAAAGTCCAAGCCATACTAAATCAGGTAATCTGTATGATGATTAAAATATATTCAAGTGGGATCTAACCTCGTGCACTCTGTAGTCACCAGAAATCATATAGTTGGTTCTCGGACATGAAGGTACACCAAATGTAGTCTATTTTGTAACAAGAACTCAGGGTTTTTTTTGGGGGGGGGGTTAAAATCACTCTCTACTGTCAACACAGTAACCGTAGATTTTTGCACCGCATCTTTTTATGAAAACTGAGCCAGAAACTTAATCCCTTTCAATTGCCTACCTGAACAGAAAAGCCTCTGCAGTATTGAGTGGTGTGCTCTGAGTATGAAGGCTTTCTGAAACTCCTCCTTCACTCGGTGGGATCAGGAAATTCCTGGCTTTTTTGCCGGAGTTCCAAGGAATTCTCTATATGCTCAACACTCAACATTCTCTGTGTCCTGAAGCATTACTAGTCACACAATGTCACTGGTTATTGTTGTCTGTCTTTTTTCATTCTCTTCATTCATCTCTTACTGAATGAAGCAAGAAAATGTACTTATAACAATTAATAAGGGATTATAATACCTAAATTCTGGGAAATACATTTCAGAATTAATAATTTCTTTCTTTTGTGGGATAGCGAGTCCCTTAAGATTGTGATCTGGACTGGACAGGCCCTTTTGTTCCCTTAGCATCATAGATTGTTCAGATATGAAAATTTCATCCAAGTTCTGTTTTATTCAGAATTGTAAATTGCAAGCTTAATGTTTCTAAATTCCATATTTCCCATCTTCTATATCCACATAATATTTTGAGCCAGTATTTATGTTTTTTATTTGTTCTTGGTGGCTGTTGCAGGTAATGGCAAACATGTGCAGTGGCTCCGTGGGAAGGATGGTGAGGTCTGGGTCTGGGTTATGGGAGAAGCCCCAGGTGACAAGCCATATGAACAGATATCAGAGGAGCTAATAGCAGAACGAGCCAGGAAACAAGCACAGAAGGAGGCAGAAGAAATATGGTGAGGATTTAAGAATCTGAATTCGGGGTCCACTTGGCATATTGGGAGACATGGCCTTGTAGAAAGGCAGCAGGTAATGGTGGGTAAAACTGGTAAGTATGTTTTGTGAACATTTGCTTTCACTTATTGTGGCAAGTTTTTTGCAGCACATGAAAAATGTATTTTTATCAAATACTGAAAACCAACAAAACACTCTTTCACAAAAAAAGTGAAACAAACGTTTTTCTTTTGGGGAATTTTCATAAACCATTGACCAGTTTGTAAATAAATAAAAATGAAACAAGCTGTTTTTGAGATGATTAAATTAGAAATGTTTGCTTTATAACACATCTATGCCCACAACGGGGATTTGGTACAGAAAATCCTTTCTGAAAGTGGTTTTATTTGCATATTGCTTATATTAATTCTTATCCCAGCAGTTAAGAAACTGATTACATAAAGCGTTATGCTGTTTTTTCCAGCAGGGCCTCTTCCAGCTCTGCGAGAAATTCAGAAGTGTTTTGGTGCTTGATATTGTCAGGAAATAGGCCACCTGCCTCCTGCACTTCCTTTTGTAGTGCAACACTGAAAAGTGACAGTTTAAATATCAGATTATTCTATATTGTACTTTTAATGTGAGATTCTTCTTGCTTATAGTGATTGCATATTTAAGCAGGGATTAAAAGCTGCAACCTGTGCTCTGCATTCCTTTTACATTGTCAGTACTGATAAAAACCCTAGTGTAAGAATTTGGCAGACATTTGTATTGATATTTGAAGGACAATAAATTCCCAATCATGCTTTGATACACTGACAGAAAAAAAAACTGTTTTTCAGCCAGGGAAGGAAAAACACAGAGTATGACTCAAAGATATCCAAGAAGTACTTCTTTAATTTAGAAGGTGCTATTTTAATTAGTCATTTATCAAAAATTGAAAATGTCTGCTTTCTTGATAGTTTCCTCAAATCTGATTTGTGCTGCGTCTCTTGTTAAATATATTTTAATTCTTTCCTTGCATGTTTTCATGAAGTCTTATGCTAAGTATTTGTTGCAGCCAGTGAGCAAATATATATCCTCAATTTAAAAAAAAATAACTGATGTCTTAAATGACTTTTATTTTCAAATCCTTTTCTGTAGGAGACAAAAGGAGGCCGAAATTACAAAGAAATTCCGGGATGCTATGGCTCAAGAAAAAGCCAAAATAGTGGCAGAAAAATGGAAAATAGAAATAGAAGATCGGAAGGCTGCCAAATTGGAGGAGGAAAAAATTCAGGAGGAACTGAAGGTTTGCATAGAGTAATTTAGCATTTTTAATAGTGTTTTTATATAGATTCCAAGTTCTTGTCACCTTCAGTGCATGTTTATTAATAACTTTAAAACCCAGAGTTGTAATTTTTCATCCTGGAATGTACAAATAGCTACATGGTGTTCACCGGAACAGCTGGGTGAGTTATGCGAAAAAATTACATATCTCATTCAAAAGTGTCAGGACAATCAAACTGGTTATTCAGCTCAGACATTAACAGAATTGTTCAGTCAGCTGTGTGGAATGAATCATACTGGGGAAAAATGTACAATTGTGAAATGTCACATTTTAAGTTAGTTTCTTTGGATGTATTTTGTGTATTTTGGCTGGGTTTGTTCACATATTTAACTTGAAAATTCTGTCACTACTTTCTTCAAGGGGTGGATCCTTCTCCTACTCAACATATGGGAAAAGTCCAGTTGGCTTTGCTGGAAGATGTTCATTTGCCTGATTTTTATTCACTTCATACTGAAGTTTCTAAGAGCAAAGTTACAGAATTTTACTGTTTGAAATATTTGTTTTCACATTCTCTTGTTGAAAAGAAGATAGCTTCTGTCTCCCTTTTCATATTACTTTATAAAGATAAAAACTTGTTTAAAAAACCCTAAAATATAATTGGTTTGGAGTGCAGAGAAATTGTCAGCCTTCTGAGTCTTGGATATGTGCACTGGGACTGCACAAGATGGTGAAGCTGGGTTTCCATGGAGAAAGTCTGTAGCAAAATATGACTACTAGGAGATCTGCATCCAGTAACTTCCATCTACATGCTTCTCCCCTGCTGATGGCTTGCTATGCCATTTTTCTCTTCCTGGCATAGTGATTAAAAGTGTAGAAAGCGTAGATAGACTCCCACCCTGTCCTTCTGTGAAGGGAGGAATGCTGAAAAACTCAGTGTTAAATTTATGTGGTTTGATTACAAACTAGAGTCAGCATGTTACCTGTCATTCTGTGAACTGTGGGCTTGGAATTTGAGGGTTGTTATATTGATTATAGGGTAGTGCAAAACAAGGGTGGTTCCTGCACAAAGTTGCTGATTTACCTTTGCACAATTAATCTGAATTCATAAGAGAGAACAGGGCCTTTGAAATTTGATGTCAGTAAGTAATGAAACTATACCTTTCAAGTGCTTTATTAATGTATGAATAATGAACAGAGCAACTAATTAAATGCTCTTTTCTCTGCTTCCTGGAAAGTAAAGCCCTCTTAAACAAAGACTGATGTTCACTTAATATCTCTGTGGCTGATTTACAGTGCACAACCTATGGGTTGAGATAAGAACAGTTTAATAACTAAAAAATACAGTATACTATTACTACTAATAAAAATAACAAGGAGATATAAACCTAAAAGGGGGAAGGAAAACAAAAAAACTAAAGTAACAAACAGTGATGCACAATACAATTGCTCATCACTCGCTGACCAATACCCAGCCCGACCAGAGCAGTGATTGGTTCCTTTTGGATAACTCCCCCCAGTTTATATACTTGGCATGACATGCTGTGGTATGGAATACCCCTTTGGCTAGTTTGGGTCAGGTGTCCTGCCTGCTTCCTTCTGGCTTCTTGTGCCCCTCCTCACTGGCAGAGCATGAGAGACTGAAAAGTCCTTGACCAGAGTAAGCATTACTTAGCAACAACTGAAACATGAGTGTGTTATCAGCATTGTTCTCAGACTAAGACAAAATACAGCACGGTGCTAGGAAGAAAATGAATTCTGTCTCAGCTGAAACCAGAACACCAACATCTTTGGAAACAAGATATTATTCAGTGGTTATTTTTTTAAATGCCCCTTTACTGAATGTGCTCCCAGCATTTGCTATATTAATACAACATAGTCTAATTACACTTCCAGCCCTGGGTCTTCATTTAGGTCTATAATTTGAGATCTTTTACGAGGGAATTGGACTAACACAGCAGAGATCCAAATACACACTTGATCCCTGGTACTATAGCACCACAAATTTGCTGCTCAAAAAAGCTGCTGATCTATTACTTGGTCTTGAAAGAGCAGGTTTTTGTACATAGGACTGTAGAAATTATTAAAAACAGCAAAGGCATTTCAAAGACAAGTGAACCTCACAAGCTAATATGGGGAACTTAACTTCTCTATCCACTGGCTTATTTAAACTCACTTGGCTTTCCTTCCCCTTCACATTTTACTGTTTTTGTAACTATTCTTGTGCAGTGGAAGAAGTACATGAAATATTTACAAGCTGAATGAGTAGAAAGATACCTAAATAGGGAAATGGGAAGATATGTTTCTGGCATCTACTTCCAACTACAAAAATTGAATAGAACTAAGTTGTTGGGAAAAAGATGAATTAAATCTACTCATGTATGACTGCAATCATGGAAATCACAAAAAAAATGTACCTTTCATGAATGATTCAGGGTGTGGAATGAGATACAGATCAGTTAGCAAACCCACTTTAACAGGTTTAAAATATTTAACACACTGATAATCATCCTTCTGTGATGACAAACAGACCATATTTAAAGCAGTTTCAAAAATGAGGTATGAAAACTTCAGTTTCTGCTCATGTTTCATCCTCTTGAAGGATTTCGACTTGGGAGATCTGGGAGATTGAAACTGTCCTTTCTGCTGATGTATTTAATTTCTAAACATATTGTATCTCACACACTCCATTTAAAAGAGATTTTATTCCTCTTAACCTATTGTGGGACTTAGGGCTGTCTGCACTAGATAAATGATGTCTCACATATCAAAGTGAATGACGATACCTATTTCCTTTTCCAACACTATTAGAAAAGTATTACTTTCCTTGGTGTTTCTTAAGCAGAAATGCCTTTAATTTATGATGCTAGAATATAAATGTTGACTGCTCTATTTTTGCAGTTTAAGGACAGCTATTCTTTTGTGAATCTATTGCAAAAGACAAACAGGAGAGCCAATTACTATTGTTAATCTTTATCCTAATTTACAAAGGGTATGAGATCACAGACATAATTTCCTACTGTAATCAGTTGCTGTCACTAGGAATCCTGAACAATATGCAGAGCTAGGACAAATTCAAGGTACCAATGTCAGCCAGCAAGGCATGGGAAGTATCTTTCATCTACGTTTAGAAATACTTTCTCTCAGTTTGCTCTTCATGTGGTCTACATAAAGCAAGAGAATGTTAAAGTACTATCTGTATGACAAGATCAGACACCTGCCAAATTTAATAATATAATCATGGTTCACAGTAAAACTAGATTGCTTCTTAAAAATTCCTTGGGAGATGAAATATTTGTTAACTGAAACTTGCATATGTCAACTTTTATGGGTATTGTTTTTCTTCATGCATCAAAAAATATTTAGTAGGAATTTTAATGAGAGTGGGCACTTAAGAAGAAATAATCCTTATTCTGTTGATAGGCAACAACAGAATAACAGTGCATTATAATTTTCTCCCACAATTTAATTTTTTTTTTTAATGCAAGGTCGTAGGATATAATATGGTTTGTGTTGGAAGATCATCTAGTTCCAATGTCCCTGCCATGGGCAGGAACACATTCCACAGGACCAGGTTGCTCAAAGCCCAATCTAACCTGGCCTTGAACACTTCCAGGGATGGGGCAGCCACAGCTTCTCGAGACAACCTGTGCCAGTGTCTCACCACCCTCACAATAAAGAACTTCTTCCTTGTATCTAGTCTAAATCTACTCTTTTTCAGTTTAAAGCCATTTCCCCCTGTCTTGTCACTACATGCTCTTGTAAAAAGTCCTCTCCAGATTTCTTGTAGGCCCCTTTTAGGCACTGGAAGGCTGCTATAAAGTCTTGCTGGAGCTTTCTCTTCTCCGGGCTGAACAAGCTGAAATCTCTCAGCCTGTCTTCACAGGAGAGGTGCTCCAGCCCTCTGATCACATCTTTGTGGCTCTCCTCCAGACTTTCTTCACCAGCTCTACAACCTTCTTGTGTTGGGGTCCCCGATCTGAGTGCAGTACTCCAGGTGGGGTCTCACAAGAGCAGAGTCCCTTTACCAAGTCATGTTGGGCTTTTTGTCAACCAACACCCTCAAGTCCTTCTGCTCTGATCTGCTCTCAATCCAGTCTCAGCCTGCTGTGTCAACCTTGCCAAGAGCAGGCTGTCCTGGAACCCAGAACCCAGGATTTCCAGATTCCCTCTTTCAGAGCATGAAGTCTTAAGGACATAGATCTGAAGATGAGCTCTGCTCTCAGCCCTGTGGCAAGTAGCCTGCATGTCTGCCCTGGGTCAGGGGTGGTTCACGCATCAAACATTATTTAGAGCTGGCCATAGCAAAGCTATCAAACATTGTGAAGCAGACATTCACAGTAACAAGTAACAGGTCTGTGGTAAATGTTCAACTGCCAGAGGCTATATAGGATCATTTAGCATGTTCAAATTCTCCAGTGGAGTTAACACTAGAGAGGATTATTGCTGCCTATTGGACTTTCATAGTGATTTGTTGCAGCAGGTTGGTATTACTTGGCAATTTTTGACTATATACTGAATTGTCACCTTTCTAATTATTCTGGAAGAGCTGAAAGGGTCATGGCACAAAGTACAATCTCTCAACTGTCAGGCAGAAGGTGGTGTTTTTAGGTTATTGTTGCTTTTCACCCTCAGCTCTGATGTGCAGGATTGGGTTCACAGGGATAAGCAGAAAAACTGCTTGCCCTGTTCTTCCAATGGAGTAAGCGTGGCAAGTTCAGTTATTAATTTAAATCAAGCATATGGGGTTTACTCATACTTCACAAAAGGAAGTAACATATTAACAAGAATTGTTTCTCCTCACACACACATTAAGGAGTTGTACAATATACTTACACATGTATCCATGCACTAACTTGAATAAATAGAATTTAATTTTTTCCTTTAATAAGGAGAATTATATGAAATTTTTTTGTGACTTCATAATCAAATGTCAGTGTTAAGTTTCCATGTAGACTTCAAGTCTCAAGTACTTACATGTTTCTTATTCCTGTTAATACCTGTGCATCTCAAACATATCTTTATCAGAAATTCCTAAAAGTTAGGAAACTTCTATTATGCCTGTTTCGATATGTGAGAAACCCAAAGTTAGAAGAGAGCGTGATTTGTCAAAGGGAATGTAGCTACCTGTGGGAGGAAGCAACTGAAGCAGTGTTCTAACTTTTGGCACATTCTTCCTCACCTCTATTTTACTTCATTTTGCCTAGAAAAGAGAAGAAGAGGAAAGACAAAAAGGTGAAGAACAAATAAAACAACAGGAAGAAATCCGAGCAAAAGAGTTGTATCTGAGCCTCATGCAAGCTCAGCAGCACAGTCAACAAAGCGATGATGACCAGGAGTGGGAAGAACAGTGTGAGTAAAATTACCTTCACAGAATTAATGTATTTCGGAAGGCAAATAAAAGGAGACTGGTAGAATGGAAAATAGTCTTGCTGAAAGTCTCTTCTACATAGAGGAATGCAAAATGCTGTATTGTTTTTCAGGAAAATACCAGCCTGAGCTCACAAACAGAAGTTACAGTGAGTTTGCCAATTTTACATACCTTTCTGAATGAGAATCGATGTCAATGTCCTATAGACATTTTTTCATGTACAGTGACTGAGGTAATTAATATTTTGTCTAATGTCATTAATTAACAATTTTGGCTTAATAAGAATTCTGGACACAGTTATTTTGCAGCTTGTCCTCAGCTGTTTCTGAAGAGGTAAAATCTGCCTTAATCTGTATTTTAATTATTTCCATATGGCAATGGAGTCAAGCTATGATATGAGCACTGGCACTCACTTAATTGCAAAAAATTGCAGAACATAATATTTAGATTGTTGCCCTGAAAATAATCATGATGATGATCTCTCCACTAAAGGTGCTGTATCTATCACCATTGTGATTAATTTAAAAATAAGTTAGTGATTTTTGAAAGCCTTTAAGGAACAGAATAAATATATTCCTACATATATATGTATACATACATACATACTTTAGGTAAGTAAAGGTCCACATTATGAGTAAATAAGACTTAATAGGATAATATGAATAAAATGTACACCTATATCCATCTGGATGTCTGTTGTATAGGTGGCTTTAGAAGTAGAAAATCTGTTTGCAATGAGAATTATGTATTTTTGTTGGGGGAAGAATATTTTTTATTTCCCACATCTATACTGATTTAATTACTCTGCAGAAAAAAGGAAATGTAACGATTAGAAAGTTTTATCTAATGTGGGGTTATTATATTAGTTATATATAACACAAAGGTTCATTAACTAATACTAAATATGGAGATATATGGAGCTGATAGTATGTGTTGCATGAAATACCTCATGAAGTAGGAAAAAAATATTGCTGTAGTGTTACATATTTCCTGACAAAAGTAAAAGAAATGCCTAAAAAAATGCATTGAGTTTATTTTATGGTTCTAGTCATCACTTTAGGAGTTCCTGAGAACTGATTACTGGAGTCCTATTACCTGGAATTGATGTGATAGTGAATCATTTTGTACAACATGAATTTAATCTGTATAAGATGCACTGCTGCCATTTTCCAAGCTCATAACAGGCTATGCTCATTTTTGATCAAAAAAACCCTCTGTATATAACACTGGCAATAAAAAGAAGGTAATTATTTCCTCGAGAATTATCTAAACCCATGTGTATGTCTTTATTTGGAAATGAAAACTGTAGATTTCTGTATATTGGGTGTTTAAGAGCAGAATGAGTTGGGAATAAAATAGCCTCTTAGTTTTGTAGAAAACTAGCATCAGCTGGTAGCATAGCACAGAGAATGATATTATGTGCTTTAGTATTTCTTTGATGGTATATAAGGAAAAAAAAAATTAGCAATCATGTTACTAAGAAAACCACCACCACCAAACACACACAAAGACCCCCAGCCTCCCTTTACACTGAAATTGGCAATAAAACAAAATACCTTAAGCATTGCTATAACTATATACTGTAACTATAACTTATTTTCTTACTCTTGCACTACAGACGTAACTGAGGTTTTAAACTGTTGCCTCTGTTTTCTTAAGGAATGTTGGTTATATGAAGACAGAGATCAGAAGTACGTTAGAGGAATTATGGGAAAAGGCAGAGAGGAAAGGAATAAGGTCTGAAAGGTTTTGACCACGATTTCTGTAATGGCATTCTTGATCTGTCAAAACACTTTTGGCTGCATTATATGCTGATGAATATAATCTACCATCAGTATTTTGTCTTGTTTAACCTTTGGAGTATTTTGTATGCTCTGAAGGAATTCTATCACCGTCAGTCTGTGTGCCTCAGTACTTGCAGACCTGTCTGCTTGTGGTCAAAAGGGTGACTGACTGCAGTAATTTCAAGCTGTCTAGCTTGGTCACCAGTAATAGTGCTGCCATGGCAAAACAAAAGCTCAGCACCTTCTAGCTGGTGGCACCAAAGTTGGGTTTTGCAGCCTACTATAAATTCTGTGCTGCTAGAGTTTATGCTGTTATCAGTAATTGATTTAGCATTAAACTAAGTGCAGAATAATGACTAGAGTGTATCACATCCTGATTTATCCTCTTATGTTTATCTTAGTGTCTCAATTTATCCCAGTTGTTTTGACAGCTTAGAACTGCGTTCCATTAGCAAATGGCTGTGACGACTTAAGATATGAAGATGCAGTGTTTAGTGCCTCATCTGAAACCAGTTCCTGGCTGGTTTAGACTATGCTATCAGACTGCATTGAGCTTCCTCGGGAATGTTAACATCTTCCATTTCCTTAACAGGAACTGGAAACCCCAGCAAACAGGCAATAACAAATATTAGGAAGTGGGAACATCTGAAATTGCTATGGAACTAGTCCTTCAGGTTCACCAGATTTTTTACTTCTGATTTCAGTTCCAGGTTTTTTTCCACCCTTTTAATGACGATCCTTTCATTTTGTCTTCAAATATTCCTTTGGGACACTGAGAGGAAATTTAGTGAAGTTAGGCAAAGCTGTCTACTTGTCATCTTTTCTGAGCAATAAACAAATGCATGAATGTATAAGAGAATTACAAGCAGATGTAACATTAACATCTTTTGTCTCTACACACCAGCAATGGAAACTATATTGCCCATTAGGAACAAGGCCAGGCTCCTTTGTGTCTTACCTCCTTGAAGTCAGCCCTTCATATTCAACAGGGCTGGGGGTCAGTACTGAAGAGGAAAAGTAGTGCTAGAGCAGCTATTGTGGAGAGCAAATGTAGCTATGATATTGATGACACTACTAATTTATTTAGTAGATGGAATTTAGAACGTGATGAGGATTCATCTCTCCTCATCACATTATCCCTCAGTTGTTTATTGCCAAGGCAATAAGCAAAGTGTTGGTAAAATTAGCTCCTGTTGCTTGGTTCAGTTTGCTTCTGCTTTTTCCCTGTTTATGCCAAATATCAATAAAAGCCCATAGAACCAACATGTTAATTGAAATATATAATTTTAGTGCTTTCTAATGTACTAAATGACAAACGTAGAATAACTTTAGAAATAGGTACTAAAAGGAAAAAAAAGTGTTGTAAGACCAATTATACACTTCAATTTCATATGATAGATATATGTTGTGCTGTTTTAGATGGCAATTATGAGTTAATATGTGAAGTCAAGTATATTGGCTGGCAAATGAGAAGATGAATAGTGGAAAAGACTGAATCAAAGTGTCCACTGTTCAAAGCTGTTCTTTTGGGTTTTTTTTTTGAAACTGAGAAGTGAGAACTAAGGCTAAGCTTGGATAGAGGAGTGCGTATATTCTGACTAGTTTTGGACCTTTCTACAGGCTGTTCTTTTTTGTAGGTTTCTAGAGTATTCAGTAAACAATACTGTATATCACAGACTCCAAGTGTGACAGCAGGCCCTTTGTGAAAGCAGAAAAGGAATCTGCGAAACATAATAGGAAAAACAGTAGTATAAATATTCATCTGATTGAATATTGCAAACGGCATTCTGTTAATACACTTAGAACCCCCTGCAAACTGCATCAAACAATGAAGTGCTCAGATACCATCTGACCAGCTTTACTCATCTCCAAACAAAAATTATTCCAGTAAAAAAGTAGACAGAGTTGACTGACTTTACCTATTCTTATGCTTTTCCCAAAGCACCCACTTTTGGTCTCTGTTGGAAGTAGGATTCCAGGCTGACTCATTATATCTTCTTTTATATTGTTACATTTTTATGTTCTTCTACAAACTATGTCCATGAATTTATTTTTGTCTTAATTTTAAAGGAATTCATGTTTGTTTGGTTCTTATTTTCCACATAAATGCAAATGAGTGAGTTTACTGGCAGGAGCATTTGATAAAGTGCTGAATTTTGAAGTGAGCAGTCCCCGGCTCAGCTATGCATTGACAAGAAAGTGCTCAACCTTAAGTATGTGCTCACTGAACTTCAGTAGGTCACAGAGTGTGTTGTTGAATAGGGCATGGGATTATTCACATGCTTTTAGATAAGCAGATTGCTGAATTGGAGCATATCGCAGAGTATTTTTGAGAAGTTATTTTCCAATTAGGAAAGGGGAAAACACCATGTGATTTGTATGCACACTCAGAAAATTTAAAGATTGAATTTTATCTATTAAGTACTCATTTGAATTGCTCATAAACAAGCTTTCAAGAATTATTAAGAAGGGTAAAGCTGATACAAAATAATTTAAAAATGAGAATGCATATTCATAGCACATGGGTTTCTTTCTGCTTTCGTATAGCTGTGATTGTAACTCACAGTCTTCAAAAGCAAAAACATTGTACAAAATTGAGAGTTCCTAGTCTTTCACAAATTGTGTGATCAAGTTCAGCTGCAGCAAAGCAAATCCTCATCTGTATCAAAGATTTGGCATTAGAACTTTGCCAGGACTGCTAATAGGGATTTCACAATCCTAAGAGAAAAATATAAAAGGAAATCTTGCTTTTTCACTCAAAAGACAACTTAGGTTAGCACAGAAGAATAATAGATTCTCTTGAACTGTTCAAGGAAAACAAGGCAAACTCAGTGAGACCTATAGGATCGTGAAAGGTATTGCACACGCAAGCTGTGTGGTTTCTTTTTTGTTGTTAGAGTATGTTCTACATGACACTGCAGGTCATGTAAACATGTCTAAGCTGGCCTTAAACTATTTTTTCTAGCAATGATAGCCATGTAATCATGACAGCACAAACCTTAGTCTCAATATTTTTACCAATTTTCCAGGAGAGTTTGATAACTCATTTTTGGCCTGCTCTACTGCAGCCACAATCATATTGGCACCTAAAATTCTCTATAAACTATATAAAGGCATTGCTACATAATTACCCTGCCATCAAGGCAGAAACATGCTTAATTTTGTAAGTGCTGAAAGAGGATGTACCTGTCTTTGGTATCACCAACACCTGAATTAAAAACTAGTAGTGGAGATGGAACAACAGGACTGGGCTGAACTGTAGATTTCCTGCAAACTTGACAAGTCAATCAAATTCTTCATTCCATATGATGTTGATATTTAAAAGTTGCAAACTATGCTACCTCTCCCCATTGTTTTGTCATAAGGAATACTAAAATTCAATAGTTTGGGAAAATGTAGTCCAGGTCACTAGCTTCTGATGGTACAGATTTTATTCGCTAGTAAAAATACAGTAAGAATGTCTCTTGAAAAGAGTGTCTGTTGCTGGGGAAAGTGGGGCATGAAGATACCTTGCCTTTTTTTTACTACCAGGCAGCCTGTACATCAGTAGAATAGAATCCCAGAAAGCTCCAGGCAGTTTGACCTTGATCTGTGACAACCAGTGGCTGGTTTCTAAATGTCTTACCAAGTTGCATTGCACTCATCTTCCTTGCTGTCTCATGTTGTTGCAAATACAAAGTCCACATTTAAAGCAGCCATTACTGAGTAGCTTAACAAATGATACATCACAGAACTTTTTTTTTTTTTTTGTAACTAGTATACTTGAGCCATTGAAGTAGCGTATTTAGGTGACATTATCTACACTTAAAAATAACAACCTGTAAGATAAATAGTGAAACCTGTTACTCAAATTTTCTGTGCTGTGCAGTTGTTTGGTATTGTGTTTAGCAAAAACTGCTCTGTATGTAGTTAAGTGAAACTGAAACCTTGCCAGTTATATACACATGAAGAATCTATGACATGTTTATGATGCTATGTTGCTAAGCTTTTAGTCCTGCATATCTTGCTACCTATGATAATATATAACTCTTAGCCTAAAAGTCTTTTTCCCTCATTTAAGGGTTTTATTTTGTGTCATTTTGTTTTGAGCACTTTTATTCCTTGATTCCATGAAGCCTTTTCATGATTTGGAAAAATCCATTTATACTTCTGCTTGCTTTAAATCAGGAGTGTAAACCAGTGGCATGCAAACAGTCTAATGGAATGCATCTATCTGGTTTTATATCATGCATTCCTAGTCACAGGTGCAATCACAGCAGAGTAAGAAATAGTCTGTTCACTTTATGAATTGGGTATGATCTAAGCCAGGATAGTCATGGCAGGATTGATAATTGCTACTGGAGGCAATAGGTTGCTGCTTTAATATGTGCTTCACTGGATGTTAAAGGTTTGTTTTGCACTGGAATAATTTGCTTGCCTGAAGTTATTTCTATCTCAAAAAAAAAAAACAACACACAAAAAAAAACAATCAAAATGGGGCTTGAGGCACCAAGAAAGAGCTGATAGATAATGAATATTTGCAGTACAATTCTTGGTCCTTTTAAGACATACCCTTTTGAAGAGAGGATTTTTAGGATGTTAGTTTTAAAATGACGAAGGTTTAGTGAAAGATGCCTGACCTGTGAGGGCCAGAGCAGCAGTCTCATTTCAGGTTATGGAAATGTTTATCTCCCTTGTCAATGCCATTGATAGATGTGTATTAAATCTTCCAGTACAGATTCTGTTTCTTTATATGCAATTTGAGAGACTCAAATGTGAGACAACCCCATCCATAGCATCAGCATGCCCTTTCCAAAGACTATTAACTTCTCCATTGTTACCGAAAATATTTTTTGACTGCAATTTTCAAGACGGAGACTTCTGTGACTAAGTACTGTAACAAAGATAGCATAGGCCTTTCAGAAAGAAAGCAACAGTAACAACAAAAAGTGTGACCTACATGCTAGTTTTTATCTAACTGTAATTTTTGAGAATAGCTCCTACAATGCCAGTTATGTGCGTAGCTGCAAAGAATTTCATTAAACACTGACTTAAGTTTAATTGGTAGTTAACATTCTTTCTTGAAACATAAAACTTGCTTCACTGTCACTGGAAAAGATGTCCTGAAGCAGAATTTCTCTTATTACAGCCAAAGCAAGTGTCAGATGTAATTGCACTATGTAGAGGCTCAGTTATTGCCAGCAGTCATCAGATCATTGATAGCTCAAGTCTGGCGTGCTTTTTCTAATGATGGGCCTGTATCTGAAGCATCACAGAAGTCATCCAGTTACCCATCTCTTTGATAGTGCATTGTAATTTGAATGTTCTTAATATCACATTATATAAGGAATAAAAGTAGCTCTATTAGGAAAATGTTAAATGGTTGGTTGTATTTCTGAAGTCTCTCCTCCTCACTCTTTCCATTCATTCCACCCAGTGCGCCGCTCCAAAGCTGCAGATGAGGAAAGGAGCCACAAAGCACGCAGGGCTCGGGATGAATACCGACGACAATCCTTGCGTGCCATTCAGAAGGGAAGAGTGGCTGGCTTGAGTAATTTGTTCCAGGGGACAAGCCTGAATAACGATCAGGAGATAAAACTGAATAATAGTGCAAGTTGTTTGCAGCCTCTCTCTGCAGCATCCAGGTTGGTTTGTACACAAGTCACTTACCTACTTAGAAATAATTTTGTGTTGAATTGATCCTTCTCCAAGGTTCTCCAAAACCAAGCTTTTCTTCAGTTGTTGGAAATTCTCAGTCTTGCTCTTTCACTACAACTAAAAAAAGAATGTTTAAAGAAAAATGAAAACAGAGGAATGCTTAATGTAAACTAAATGCCATTAATTTTTCAGACAGATTTCTTAGAGTTCACACAGAGAGATGGATCCTTCAAAAGCCAGTATTTGATTAGTGTGCAGAGCTGTGATATGGAGAAATCAAATGGACAAATTCTTAGGCAGGTCATAAGCCTAACACTGCCTGCTGAATCACAGCTTTTTGAAAAGTTTTACAGACAGCTGCCATACTCCTAAGTTTCAGGGAGTTCAAGTTTTTATTTCAGGAAAAGTCTTGTTTTTTTCTTTACCAGTTATTGTAGCACCAGTGAGAATTGTTTGGAAATGTGTTGTGCTTTAAGAAGTTCTTTGCTCTACTGTGCTGAGACAGAAACTCTCCTGTAACAGCAGCCAAAACTCCCAGTTTGAGGAGCAATCAGAATTTCAGTCTTGGAGAGACCAGGATTTTAAAGTTACCACCAAATCAACTTGTCAAAGGAATTGTCTTCTTATTTGTCCACACTACTTAAAGTCTTATTCAAATTGCAGTAGAAAAAAACACTATTAAAAGTGGCAGATTTTGAAAAGGCAGTCTGTAACTTTGACTTGAAGTTCTGAGCTTGTGAGGTGAGATTATTTACTATAGAGCTTGGTTGTGCTAGATGTGATCCTTTTCAAAAAGGGCATGAAAAAAAGCTGAAAAATATTTTGATCATTCTCCAGCTCATGTTCAGTACTACTTATTTGTTTCTAACCTGCACCTATACTACAAAAAACAGGCAATATTTCTTTTTGTTATCTCTTAAGGCTCCTCTTTGTCTGCCCATGGCTTGATTTGAAGGCATCAAGAAAAATAAAGGTTGCTTTAAACACATACTTTAATAGTGAATATACCTAAATGTCTATAATTCAATTTCTCACACCTAACACTGGTATGGCTGAGCAGGAATAGATGTGTATCTAAAATTTTACTTTGCCAGTGACCTGAGAGGTCAAGGAGGAGATGCACAATATGTTGTTATTTACCAGTAGTGTGGGACGGATTTTTTCCTCGGGGGAATGTGGGTTTGGTGTTATGTCTCTGAAGTTTTTCAGCATGAAGCATAGCCCCTTTAGTTTTTGCCTTGCCTTTTCTTTTAAGTCACTAGAAAATAGTATTCATTTATATTTATTTAAAATCTTTCTTTCTTATAATTTCTATACTTTAGAAAGCTTCCATTCACTTTTTTCTCACTGGTCTTACTTTGCTGAGTGTTTTCTAAATATGTAAAAAATACATTAATATTTCTATTGTCCCTTGGTTTTACATACTGCTAATTCTCTGTATGACTCTTCTGTAATTACTTGCCTTTCAATACAGTAATATCTGGGAGCGTCCTTCTAGACCCTTTTCCCAAGATGTCATCATTCGTTGGTTCAAAGAAGAGCAGATTCCTCGACGTGCGGGGTTTGAGAGGAACACCAACAGGATTGCTCAATGGTTTCATGGTAATACACTGATCCTTCATTTCATTTACAATAGAGTTGTAAGCATACACTCAAGAAATGAATCCTGCCAGTTTTCATCACAAAAAGGAAAGTCTACTTGACATTGTGAAACATGGTGCCTGTTAAGATTTTTGCATCATTCCTATTATTTGCATATGATGTTCCAGTTTTCTGTTTTCTGATTAGGTACAGTAGTTTGTGATTCATACCACCAAAATTTTGTTGTTTTTTTTTTCCCAGCAATATTCTGGCCAAAATATATTTGCTGTTTAATAACAAGCCAAGCCGGAGCATTGATGCGGAGTTTTTTATTTTCCTACAAATGACATTTTGTGCTTTTTTTCTGAGAGACAAACTGATTAAAATTTCATATGTGGACATTTTTCAAAAGTATTTTCAATAATGATCTTTCTGTGTCACCTGTGGTAAATGTTTTTCCTGCTCGTGAGAAGTTCACATCCATATAGATTGGCACAAGTAGTGATGAACATAATTCATGCCTTAAGTTAAGAAGGCATCTGGACTTGTGCAGTCTAATTTCTGTGGTTTTGAATTAATGTTAATCATGGCAAGAACTGAAGAATCAGTGATCTTTCTTTAGTTTCTCAGGTCATGCTGACTGTATCTTAAGAAACTGACTATCCAATGACATTTATGAAGGTGAGCGAAGTGCCTCATTTGTCCTCCTCCCGCTCATAGCCTGACAAAGTTAATTAAGATAGATCCCAAACATGAAGCTCAGCGGTTTTCTTTGTGGAGATCCACATGAATGCACCTTTTGTACTTATTTGCTGATTGGCTGGTTTAGCTTCTGCAGCCCTGGTCAGATTCATCATAACCTTTAGTGAACAACTCAAGTGCCTTGTAACTCTTCTGGAGTTGTGGAAATTGAACATCAGGTTGTTACAGATGCAGTAAGCAATGATTTGTAGTGTTATGCACTATGTTATATTTTGTAATGTAGACAAATTTGAGGAAAGAAAAATAAATGAAAAATTCAGAGCAAAAACAAACCCAAACCCTCTTGATTGAATTTGCCTCCAGTCTAGTGAGGTGGGAAGGAGAAGGCAAGCAAAGCCATTTTTGATCCAGCCAAAAATCTTTTTTCCTCTATTCTTTATTACTCATTCAAATAAAGATTTTGATGCCTATTGTATAAGCCTATTTAGGATCTTCTGTGTGTTGTTGTTTTGCACTGTATTCAGGCAACCAGGACATTATATATTTTTTGGCGGTATGAATAAAATACAGCAGACTATATATGACTTGTGTAAGAAATTGTCAATACAAATGAGAGCCATTATTCAAAGCCCAGAATTACAGCTAACCATGCAACCCAATGTAGCAATTATAAAAATCATCATTTGGTCATGTGGATGTTTCTGTGGAAAGAACTGCTGCCTAGTATTTAATGTTTTCTAGTGTTATGATGACAGGTTCTCAGAACCTCAAGCATCTCTCAAACAGGTATAATCAGGTCTTCACATCCTTGAATAACTTCTGTATTTTGTTATATTCCAGTTTTGGACCATAAAATGGGAGTATAATATTCTGCCTCATGTTAAAGGCTTTTTGAATGCAATACAGTGAGAGATCTATGATAGCCATACCAAAAAATTAGATATTAATTTCTTGCAGAGTTACATGGTTTTGCTAAGGTTAATAGACCTTTGCTTACTTGCTTTGACAGTCAGGTGGTTTAGCTTTTTAGCTAAAGTTTAACATTAGCTGATTTGCTGTCTTCAAATTGTACTATGGACATATGATATTTTCTGAGTTTGAAGAGATGAAGGTCTGAGACAGATGTGTTTAGGTAAAATAACAAAGTCCAAATAATAATGCAAAAATGTCTTTAATCTCATATATTTGGCATATTTCCCACATTAAGTCATCAAACTGATCTGATTCTGTTCTGAAATACATATTGTCTAGGGCATTTTCATGGTATGCGAAACAGGGAAACCTATGGCATACTTAAAGTACTTGAAGTTTTCCTTTTGTTTTCATTTGAAGTACCAGTACAAAATGTTTAATTTGAAGTGGTAAAATCCGTAATAAAGAAAATTCTTTTTCAAGTATGCACATTTCCTTCCTTATTCACAAAATGTTACTTCTTGCACCAATATCAGCTTCAACTTCATCCATATCTGTCTCTTGAAATTATAATCAGTTATCTGAACTCCACTGAGAGGTGTTTTTAGCTCATTTTGAATAGGCTTTACTGTTTTCTTGATTAAATAATATGTTAAAGATACAAACTGTACTGTTCAGCTGAATTTTAGGTGTAATGTTGGCTATGTTTGAGTAATAGATCGCTGCCACCAACTGGATTGTTTACCCCTTCAATATAGGATAATTTTTTTTAAGTTGGTAAAGAAGAACATTTTATTTTTAAAGATCTATATTTAAGCGTTATTCATAACTTAAAAGTGCATTTATCCCGTTAGGAAATCATAAAATTAGATGACCCAATGAACCTTTTTTAAAATTAGCTATGCTCACTTAGTGGCTAGAGTGCAATGGTACTTGGTTCCCAAACTGCTAAAATAAAGGAGAATTGGAGGAAGCAATTAAGGTGCCTCTGAGACTATACTGGGATATAAGAAGATCAGTGTCTATCTTTTGTACAAAACTCAGCTGTTTCTTTTATATTACCTAATAGTTGTCTTAGGTTTGATTGGAAAGAATTATGCCTTCAATTTTTGACTATGGAAACTAATAGGTCTGAATTTAGATAAAGGTAAATTCTGAATTCTTACCTGTTAATTGATGAATCTGGGTAGATGAATCTAACTTACAAGGGCGTCCTATATTGTATCAAGATGTATTTTTTTTTTTTTTTAAAATCTGAATTAAGAAGAGTCTTTTCCAAGATCTCAGTTGGTGGTATGTTTTGAAAGCTGGTAAGTAATTTGATGTTTAGGATGGGAAGGCTAGAAAGGGAGACACTCTTCATTTTCGCCACGTTTACCTTTGAACTGGAATTTTCAAAGATCTGTGCAACCCATGCCAAGTAAAGGGAAAGTTTCAGCCTTCCCTGTATGTTAAAGAGTTTTTCCAAACTCTGTCATAGACATTAGCAAATTGTAGTTTTCAGTTTTCTGCAGACATAAAACGTTGGGAATAGAATTCCATATAGCAACAAGACTAGAGGCCTCTTTCTTCCTGAAGTATTTCACAGAAGGATGCTGGTAGCTGAAAGAGGTAATAGTTCCATTTGGTTTTTTTGTCTTTCTTTTGTCCTGTTTTACTTGAAATCTGTTTCAGCATTTTTTTCATTCCCACTGGTTTGTCGGATGTTACTTTTGATATTTTTTTGTTTTGTTTGTTTTGTTTGTTTTACTTCAGGTGTTAGACTTTTCACTCTCACATTTTCTGTCCTGTATTTGGTTATTTTCCATTCAGAACATAGGACAGGGTTGCTGTTTGCAGGGTGGAGTTCTGTCTAAGTATTCCCCCAGCTATAGCTGAGACCAGCGGGTTATGGTTGTTGATTTTATCCACAACGGATCTGTTAGGGTTATTATAATACAGTATGACAAAATGAGGAGTTTATTCGTTGCCTGTCAGTGAGGTGGCTCTGTGCATATTTGCTAAGCATCTACTGTAGCACTATCAGATCTCTACTTGCCTTCAGGTTGAAAGGAATGTTCAGAGGCTGATATCATGGATCTGGAAACATGAGGTAGTTGCCCTAAAGGTTGTTCCTTTAAACTGTAATTGCAGTAGCATCTCCTGTTGTGGAGAACTATTTTATCAAGGGAAATCAGAGTGGCAGTGCAGTTACTACCTAAGGGAGTGGCAAGCTGTGAAGAAGCTGATCAGAATATGCTGAAGGATGGATTGAAAAATGCTGAGAGAAATAGAAGCTGAGTGATCCCTGAGGTCAGGGGAGGCCGGAAAGACAATTTTTGGTTTAACAAGATCGTGTTGCAAATGTTTATAGATTGCGGTTTAATTTCAGATGTTTTTAGGAAGAAACTTGTTTTGAGGAGGTAAATCTAGAAGACCTAAATAGTGCCAGTGGTTCTGCAAATCAGATGATCTCAGTAAAGGATTACAAACTTAATATTTCTGAGCATCTACTAATTTTGAGTCCTTGAACAGTAGTGACAACACTAGGCATGTTGGTATAGCTGAATAGTGAGAAATACACCTCATAAAATATAGCTGGTATTGTAGTATTTTTTAAGGGACTCAGAAATGGCAGTGGTTTGGTTTGAAATACATCTAAGAGTGAATACAGTTTGCTGCTTTGAACAGAAAAGAAAACTTTTTCTTCTGCTCTTGAAGAAGAACCTTCCAGTCATTCAGTGGAAGGAAGATGTAAGCAAGTGTCGTAAATCCAGCCAAAGTACAGCCTTTTTGGTATTAATGATCTATTTTCCAACTCACTGCTTTCTCATTATCTAGCTTTTACTTCTATTTGAGAGAGTGCACAGATAGATTCTTTGCTTAAGTAAACTGAGCCCCAGGGTCTGCTTATTTTTCCCCTTCTACAGTTGTTGTCGATGAGATACTTTGTTGGGCAAAAAGACACAAGATCTTGTTAAAAACCTCCTGAATTAATTGAGAGCTTTTACACTGTCCTCCACAGGCCTTGAAAGACACATCCAAAAAATAGCTACATGCAAAGTTTTGTATCTAAAACATCCTGTGATTGGGAAACATCTGAAATGGAATCAGAGAATTCCTGATTCAAACGATAAAACCAGCTAAAATAAAAGTTGTCAATTAGTATGTACCTGTTATCTTGCACACATTTGCAGGACAGTTCTGGGTCTCCAAGTTATTCAAGTACAGGAAGAATGGGAAGTGTAAGATTAAAAGAGTTACAGAATATAAAATTATATTTTGAAGAATTGTCTGGGAAGGATTAAAAAAAGATGACTTTCAAGTTGCTAGATTTAGAACAGACTATGTCTTATTCTGTTTATAGTAAAGGTAGATGTCTCTGTTTTGTACTTTGCCAGCCTGTTCTCAAGAAGAATGCGGGCACAGTTGAGACCAGCAGTTTGAATAACTGAGGCTTTGTGGCTTGTGAGTCCTACAAGGATATACCTAGGTCAACACAGGAGATAGCTATTGCCACCAGGTTTATTTTGTGTAAAACAAGTAATGCCGCAGTCATTTAGCCGTTATTCATCATTCCTAATCTGTGTGGATTTCTCAAAAAAAACCCCACATTGTTAGGAATGAGTGTTACCTTTGTTGGGATACTTAGGAAGAACAGATATGGAACAAATTTGGATGCCAAATTACACCCTCATCACATAACCTTACATTAGAGAATGTGTTGAAGCATACTCTTAGCCCTGATTGGGGAAGCATGTGCTGCTGTCACCCCTATTGTCACTCTTCTGTCTTTAAACAGAGAACATTGGTTTCCAAGGCTGTTTAGTCCTGTGCTTTTCATCACTCTTAAATTCAGACACAGTGATGAATGATAACCATATCACAGTGGTTATGGCAGGATGAATGAGAGCCCTCTATTTTATTATATAAAGGGGTTGCTAAACATTGAAGAGGCAATTCAAGTTGGAAAATCTGTGTCTAGCATTTGAAGGACTGATGATAGGCTCACTCTGGTTTTGCACCATAGCCTTTAAATAGTAATAATTTTGTAATTTTACTTTGAAATAATTATAAAGCTGTAATGTTTATAACCTGCACATACAAGTTTTATTGTATGGGCACGATAGATGAACTAGTTTGACTTTGCAGTTTTATACATATTCCCCATATGGGTGGATTTACACCCATATTATTAGAGCCACGATCATCTGTTTATTTCTTGTGAGATGGAATGCTATATATTTCCATCACATATTCCTATCAAACACCTCCTGGATGTTCTTATAGTATTTTTCAAAGATATTGCAGTATTTGGAATTATGTCTTTAGATCTTATGGTAGATTCTGATAGTTATGGATGTCTCAAGGCAGATCCATAACACAACAAAACCCAAATACTTCCTCAGCTCTAATTCAGTTCTTAGCTTCTTCTTTAAGAAATAAAAGATGTGATGCTGTTTTCTGAGAAATATGATTATCATTCATATACTAAGTCATTCCACTTGGGTTATACGATTGTATCAGTCTATCAGTTCTTTTGAAGGCTTCAGAATTGTTTTTCTAGTGCCATTGCAAAAGTGGCACTAGAAATGTCTACACAAACAGGGTATTAGCAAACAAAAGTTTTGGACTCTTGGCTCCCCTTGGAATGGAGCAAAGTATCAAAGTGAGGTAACATGAGCTGTAACATGCTGCAAGGAGAAAGGAAGCGCAAAGAACAGCAGGGAAATTGTAGAATGAGGCAACTGAATAATTAATGTAAATAGGCTAATTGCTAATGTGAAATGAGCTTTCTTATGTCTTTACAATACATTGTCCTTCTTGACTGCTTTTTAACTAGAAGCTATATACTAAAGATTAGGCATGTTCTAAAGACAGAAGTCAGCAGTTTTTCTGAACAAGTATTGCAGACACTAAAAATTAGAGGCAATAAAGAGCATATGAGCACAAAGTGGAAACAATTTTGATAAAGTGTTTCATGGATACAAACAGATCAGGTGCAGCGCCCATATAGTGCACTGCTAATTAAAGTTTATTATAAAAAAAAAAGTAAATCAAAATCAAGTTTGTGCCAGACAATTCTTTGCATTTGTGAAAAATAAGCACCGTGTTTTTCATAGAATTTACTTCCAAGTGAATTTACTAATCCCTTAATGAAAAAATATTTTGCTATTGAAAATCAAATTGCTTTACATTCTGAAGGCTTCTGCCCCTTTATTTAAATACTTCTCTTCTCCATGTGCTACTATTAGAGCATGACACAGTGAGAAATTATGTTTTCATTTAGTAAGCCATGGTGGTAGCTTAATGTGTTTACCTGCAATTTTAGGTTACAGTTCCGTGTTCTGTCTCCTTACTGAAGTGGGCTGTGTGTGAGTGCATTTTTCTATTACTGCAGCTCACTCAGTTTTTTTTTACCACATTACATAAAAGGGAGAGGTGTTCCTGAGTGGAAAGCTCTGCTGTTAGCATTTGGAAATGTAGCATCATTTATAAAAGCAAGTGATAGAAAAGCATGAGTTATTTGGAAGAAATTGCATGCAAGACTTAAAAGTGACCCAATTTAAAGAATATAAAGAATGTTAGAGACAGGTAAAGATCCCTGTTATCTACAAGTGTTGTTTATTCTAAGACCGAAAGAAATGATGATGACTGTTTATGGCAACCAAAGTGCACCCAGAAGGCTTTGCTCATCTGCCTACAGATGAGCTATGGTACCCTTTTATATATATTGTAATCTGTTCCATACATGCTGGATCATGCTTTCTCCTTTCAGTGTCACTTGTGTATGTGTTAATGGTTAGTTTATTCACAAGGTGCACTGAAATGTCAGTTGCTACCAGCACAAAACACTCAGCTCATACTGTGTATCTTTAAATGCTGTATCTGGATGTTACCTGATCACCCCCTTTAGCATACCACAGGTGTCCTGTGTAGAACCCTGTTAGTTTTGGCTGAATTGCTGACATCCTGCTTTTTCTCAGTCCATATCTAACTGTTTATCGCCATGTCTCCAGCTCTTGCGCCTTTGCCTGCATACGTATAATAACATGCTTTCTATTTTACAGGCTTCTGTATTCATCTTATGCTTGACTAAGTTATATTTATTATCTGCAGTATTTTCTGTTTCAAGCACAGCAAGTACTTGCAGACCCAAGGCCAGAAAATTTTACTGGTTTCCCAGCAGATGCTCTTCTTACCGGTCCTTCAGTATTGCCACACAAAATATTGAAACTGCAGTCCTATTGACCCAGCCTCAAGGCAAAAGACTACAAGTTATGACTTTGACAGCTCCTTTGAAATAATGCTGTTTCCCTGTGAAGTAAACACAACTCTCTCAAACAGGGTATCAGCAGGTATGGTGTGTAGTCATGCTGGGGGGAAACGTGATTGTACAAAATTATGTTGCTGGTTTTGCTTCACTTCAGTTCACCCAGTTAGGAGCAGATTGTGCCACTTAAGCTGCTTTCACCACAGGAGATAAACAGTAGGAGATTGTATGAAAATAAAGGGAAAAGATTTCTCTGACTCTGTAGGTGACTAACCTGTATGTGAAACTTCATCATTTGATGCTGGCATGGAGACAGAGTGAGGTGGAGTGTGGGAAACATTTTGCCATTCCCCTGCAAAAGATAAGGGAATGACAGCTCCCTTTTTCCCTCTTGGATTTCAGAAAGGTCAGTTCTTCCTTCTTCTGGCCTTTCAGTGAATGGGACTGTCAAATCACGAACTCATGAATCTTTTTTAGAGGTAAAACTCCAAAATTGCTATGTAGTTTAGCATGCTGGTAGGTATTGGCTCTGACTGGATCACACCCTACCTCTCTATCTGAGGTTAGAATCTGTAATATAATACACAAGAGTTCTTAATCCATGACAGGGAGGACTCAGATCTAAATTATATGTAATTCCATGGAACACTGTGCTGCTGCTATTAGCACTGCTTCTCACAATTAAACACAGCATGGATCTTTCATGAGTGCATGTGGCTATTGTAAATTCATTCCAGTATGCTTGATGAAAATAATCTTTTGTACTTGAAATAAGCAGCAAACATTTATAGATATTTCAATCCAAGATGCAACAAAGCAATAGTATAGTCATTGGATAGAGCTCCCTCTCCTATTTTCTCTCTTAGCCATGCTACTGTTTAGAGGGTGGTAGCAACAAATGAGTCTGCACACTTGCTGTGTCCAGATCGCCTTATCATGTAAACTGGAATAGTTCTATTGATGAAATTTAGATTAATTCCAGACTTTGTATTAGAAATTAAGTAAAAAAATTCAGTTTGCTTCTGTTTGTAACATTCAGAACCTCAGATGAAGTTGGTCCTTCCATTGAAGCCATTTCTGCTTACTAAACAGTGGCTTCAAAAACCTAATTCAGGTTATTCTGCTGTGAGTTTGAACTAGCTGCTAGCTCACTTAGTTCCAGTGATGGCAGGAAATCAGGCTATTTAATGGCTGGTTTTTTAGTGTCTTAACTGAGAACTGGGTCACTAAGAGCTGCACGTGGTTATTATACTGCCACTTATTAGGCATGAAGTTTTAACTATCCCAGTGTTACTCTCATTTGACTTTCAACAGTGCTTCAGTGTCTGGCTTGCTGTATTGAGTGATTAAAGGTAACTTTTCCCCCTGAGGAATAGTACACTAAATCAATATGCAAGAATGTTGCAAGCAGCTTGAAAGCACTGTAATTAACAAAGTTAGCGTAAAGTTCCCAAATCTAGCCAAGTGTCTGAGAAGAAAAATTAGTTATCAATATTATCCCAAGATTTATTTTTCTTTGAGCTGGATAAAGAAGTATAGTTTCTTAAGTTCTTACAGAAAAGACCACCATCCATCTGCTTTGTAGAAATCTATCTGGAACTCTTATTTTTATTCAAATATAAGAAAATACTCCAGATATAGTATGATTTAAATCTGTATCCCCTTTAGCAATACAAGTTCTAATGATATTCTAAAACATGCAGAAGGATTTCTTCTAAGACCACTGGTGTCATTTGGAAGATACTCAAGATTTCAGATTTGACTGCAAATGTACCTAAACAATGTATGTATTCTTAAGCCTTACACAGATGGAATATATGTGAAGCAAAATAATTTTTCTTCACAAATGAAAAAAGCATGAAAAGCAAAGAACACAGTATATTTTCTGCTTAGTTATCTGTTTGTAACACCAGCTGTAAAATTTGAATTCCAGGGCTCCGTGTTAACACTGACTTTTATTTTTTTCCTTTTATTGAGTAGGCTCTGCTGACACTGTGATTTACTATTACAGTTGTCATTTAGGTTCATGGAAAATGTATCTTGACAGTTTATTTGATGCCTATGAGATTACAGTATTCTATGTAAGCTGTATGATATATGTTCTTTTGAAAACCATAATGTATATGTGAATGTATTTGTATACATGTGATGTTTTCCTACGTATTGGATCTGTTATTTTTATTATAAAAATATTATTGCAGAGATAAAAAAAGAATAAAAAAAATATTTCAGAGAGGCTGCCTGCTCTAGTAAGTCCCACGGACTATTACCCACTTCTAGTGATCCATGTGGGTGCTGGTGATATAGATAGCAGTAGCCTGGAGAACATAAAGAAGGACTACAGAGCCCTGGGAGAGGTGGTTAGGGGCTTTGGAGCTCAGATAGTCTTTTCATCAATTCTCCAGGATACAGGGGAGGACCCTAAAAAGGCTAGGAGGATTGGCCAGGTTAATAAATGGTTAGAAGGGTGGAGCCATAGTGAGGGGTTTGGGTATCTTGAACACAGGACCCAAGCTTTTAGGCCAGGACTACTGGGGGCTGGTGGAGCTCGAGCGGTTTTGGTAGTAGGCTTGCCAGACTCGTCAAGGAGGCTTTAAACTAGATGTGTTGGGGGAGGGGGGCATCATTTCATTCCAACACACCCAGTCAGTTGCCAGCACCTATAATAAATGCTTGGAGCAATGCAGAGATATGTAAAGGGTGAGTGTCAGGATGATGGAGCTAGGTTTTTTTCAGTGATGTCCAGTGATAGGACAAGGGGCAATGGGTGTAAACTGGAGTATAGGAGGTTCCATGTGAACATCAGGAAAAAATTCTTTACTGTAAGAGTGACAGAGCACTGGAACAGGTTGCCCAGGGGGGTTGTGGAGTCTCCTACGTTGGAGATATTCAAGGCCCGGCTGGATAAGTTCCTGTGTGATGTACTCTAGGTTACCCTGCTCTTGCAGGGGGGTTGGACTAGATGATCTTTTGAGGTCCCTTCCAGTCCTTGGGATTCTGTGATATTCCAGCTGCTCCAGCCAATGAGCCGGCTTCAGTTGGAGCTCGGCTCAGATGCCTCTATACAAATGCCCGTAGCATGGGGAACAAACAAGAGGAATTAGAGATGTGGGCACGTCTACGGGGGTATGATATAATAGGCATCACAGAAACGTGGTGGGATGGCTTCTGTGACTGGAGTGTTGGAATGGAAGGTTACGGGCTCTTTAGAAAACGTAGGCCTGGCGGGCGGGGAGGGGGAGTTTCTATTTATGTTAGGGATAGGCTGGACAGTACAGAACTCTGTCTGGGGACAGGTGATCAGTTAACAGAGAGCTTGTGGGTCAGGGTTAAAGGGAGAACAGCTATGGGGGACATTACTGTGGGGATCTGCTCCAGACCGCCTGATCAAGGAGAACCTGTGGATGAAGCACTCCATAGACAGATAGGAAAAGCCTCACGCTCGCAGGCCCTTGTTCTCATGGGTGACTTCAACCACCCTGACATCTGTTGGAAGGACGGTACGGCCCGGCACAAGCAATCCAGGAGGTTCCTCGATTGTGTGGAAGACAACTTCCTTCTGCAAGTAATAGGGGAGCCAACAAGGAGAGGTGCCATGCTTCACCTCGTGCTCACCAACAGGGAAGGGCTGGTTGGAAATATGACGCTCCAGGGCAGCCTTGGACTCAGCGATCACGAGATGGTCGAATTTGAGATCCTCAGGACAGTGAGAAGAGCGTGCAGCAAGCTCACTGCCCTGGACTTCAAGAGAGCAGACTTTGGCCTCTTCAGGAACCTGCTTAGGAAGGTTCCATGGGATATAGCCCTAGAGGGCAGGGGGGCCCAACACTGTTGGTTGATAGTCAAGGATCACCTGCTGCAAGCTCAGGAGTGTTGCATCCCAACTAGAAGGAAGTGCAGCAGGAGGGCCAGGAGACCTCCTTGGGTGAATAAGGAGCTCCTGAGGAAAATTCGAAGGAAAAAAAGAGGCTTATGAAAGGTGGAAGCAAGGACAGGTGGCCTGGGAAGAGTACAGGGATGTTGTCCAGGAAGCTAGAGACCAGGGTAGGAAAGCTAAGGCCCAGTTAGAATTAAACTTGGCTAGGGATGTTAAAAGATAACAGGAAGGGATTCCGTAGGTACATAGTGAATAAAAGACAGATTAGGGACAACGTAGGCCCCCTCTGGAAGCTATTAGGGGAACTAGCTACACAGGATTTGGATAAGGCTGAGGTTCTGAATGACTTCTTCGCCTCTGTCTTCACTGGCAAAGGCTCTGACCACACCACCCAAGTCTTGCAAGGCAGATGCAGGGACTGTGAAAATGAAGACCTTGGGCCCACTGTAGGAGAGGATCTGTTTCGAGACCATGTTAAGAACCTGAATGTGCACAAGTCCATGGGTCCTGATGAGATCCATCTGTGTTTCCTGAAGGAGCTGGCAAATGAAGTTGCTAAGCCATTGTCCACCATATTTGAAAAATCATGGCAGTCAGGTGAAGTTCCCAATGACTGGAAAAAGGGAAATATAATCCCCATTTTCAAGAAGGGGAAAATGGATGACGCGGGGAATTACAGACCAGTCAGTCTCACCTCTGTGCCTGGCAAAATCTTGGAGCAGATTCTCCTGGAAGGCATGCTAAGGCACATGAAAAACAACAAGGTGCTTGGTGACAGCCAGCATGGCTTCGCTAAGGGGAAATCCTGCCTGACCAATTTGGTGGCCTTCTAGGATGGGGCTACAGAACTGATGGACAGGGGTAGAGCAGTTGATGTCATCTACCTGGACTTGTGCAAATCATTCAACACTGTCCCACACGACATCCTTGTCTCTAAATTGGAGAGACATCAATTTGATGGATGGACCACTTGGTGGCTAAAGAACTGGCTGGATGGCCGCACGCAAAGAGTTGTGATCAACGGCTCAGTGTCCATTTGGAGACCAGTAATGAGTGGTGTCCCTCAGGGATCGGTGTTGGGACCGGTCTTGTTCAACATCTTTGTCGCTGACATGGACAGTGGGATTGAGTGCGCCCTCAGCAAGTTTGCTGATGACACCAAGCTGTGTGGTTCGGTTGATACGTTGGAGGGAAGGAATGCCATCCAGAGGGACCTTGACACACTTGTGAGGTGGGCTGATGCCAACCGCATGAGGTTTAACCATGGCAAGTGCAAGGTCCTACACCTGGGTCGGAGTAATCCCAGGCACAGCTACAGGTTGGGCAGAGAAGAGATTCAGAGCAGCCCTGCACAGAAGGACTTGGGGGTGTTGGTCAATGAGAAAATGAACATGAGCCGGCTTCAGTGTGCGCTCGCAGCCCAGAAAGCCAACCATTATCCTGGGCCGCATCAAAAGGAGCGTGACCAGCAGGTCGAAGGAGGTGATCCTGCCCCTCTACTCTGCTCTCGTGAGACCTCACGTGGAGTATTGTGTGCAGTTCTGGTGTCCTCAACATAAAAAGGACATGGAACTGTTGGAACAAGTGCGGAGAAGGGCCACAAGGATGATCAGGGGACTGGAGCACCTCCCGTATGAAGACAGGCTGAGAAAGTTGGGGCTGTTCAGCCTGGAGAACAGAAGGCCGTGTGGAGACTCATAGCAGCCTTCCAGTATCTGAAGGGGGCCTATAGGGATTCTGGGGAGGGACTCTTCACTAGGGACTGTAGTGACAGGACAAGGGGTAACAGGTTCAAACTGAAACAGGGGAAGTTTAGATTGGCTATAAGGAAGAAACTCTTTACTGTGAGGATGGTGAGGCACTGGAGTGGGTTGCCCAAGGAAGTTGTGAATGCTCCATCCCTGGTGGTGTTCAAGGCCAGGTTGGACAGAGCCTTGGTTGGCATGGTTTAGTGGGAAGTGTTCCTGCCTGTGGCGTGGGTGTTGGAACTAGATGATCTTAAGGTCCTTTCCAACCCTAACTATTCCATGATTCTAAAAAAGTGGAAGGGTTGATTTCTTATTTTTGAGTGTGTGACATATTTTGGTTAATAACCAAGGGTGGGAGGTTTTGATATTTAAAAACAAATGGAGAATACATTGAACTGATTTTCTTCTAATTCACAATCAAGAATGTTATTGTTAAAGCCTCCTGAAAAGTTATTATACATTATACTCACAAATTGTTGTGGTGTTTGCAGAGCCAATTGCACTATATAATTACCATTGCCAGCTGATACCTACTTAGTGTATTCATGATAGTGTGTCAAATTAGCTGTAAACTGTCCGGCAAATTTATAACAATGGTCTAGGTTCTTCCTGAAATTAATGGTTTCATGGTAGGAATGTACATCAACCCTTAGAAAACATTCTAAAAAGCTGATGTAGAATGGACCCCATGCAACAGAAATGGACCCCAGAATCAGAAAGTCAACTCTTGCTGCTTATGGAGCTGGAGGTTGAACTAGAGGTTTAATGATTCTTGTTTGGTGCAACAAAGAATGAAAATCTAACTTCCGTATACTCAGATAAAAAGCACATTGAAATTAAAATAGCAGAATATCAATAGGAAATCAGTAGAAATCAGCATCAATACAAAAAGGCCAGTGGAAAATATCAGCAAGTCTATCAAATTAGCAACTTGTCAGAGGCTGTAATGTGATATTCTGTTTGCTGCCATGTAACTCAATTAACTTCTGAGCATTTCAGTGTCCATCTATTGGGCAAATGCTCTTACAGTGAGCCCACTAAATCAGTGAAGTTGTATTCATAGTACATTCCCAGTGTACTGAATGACAAATCAATACTAGCATAAAGCCATTTAAACTAGCATTATACCAGGAAGACTCCTGAAGAAGGCTCTGAACCTTCTAAATGCTCAAACCCATGATCAGCCTAGATATCACCTCTCTCTTGTTAGCCAGTAGAATTACAAAACCTTTCCCATACAGTTGTGCATTTTGTTTTACACTATTCAAGATGATTGTTCATACAAACTTGACATTTCCATAAAACTAAGTATGGATATATGAAGAGATTTGGTTTTCAGTTTACATACAAGCAAGTTTTGAATACCTAATAGTCCTTACTCATGTCAAAATCTCACTTCTCTGTTTCACAGTTGTAATTGTGAAACTTCTTTTTTTTTTGTAGATCTGCATATTAATTTGCTGTATTTATTCAGTAGGTATTTATTAAATATTGTTTTTCTTTCATCATATAGAAAACTGTTTGGACCCATAGAAATACCAGTGACATCTGCTAGCCTAAAGACAAATCAGTTGTCTTCCTTTTTCTACCACTAACATAATCACTGCTTTTCAGGTATTCTTAAGATGTGCTTTGTTTCAGTACATCTCATTTATTTTTTTTTAAGTTTTATTCTAAATATGACTAGGGTATGTTTCCTGATTGCCTGAAGCTTAGTCGATAATTTTGGTTGCTTTATTGCACACAAATAAAATACATCAACCCTCTAATAAAGACAGTAAGTTCAGTTTCTAAGTCCAAATTTGAAATGCTGGGCTTTATTTTCATTCACAAAAAATGTGGGAAACTTAAGTATGAATTGAAGATATTCTTTAATGTGTTTTGGTTTTGTAATGAAGAAAATATACTGCTTTTGTGCGAGACATGTCAATGAGCTTTATGGCAATATAGAGAAGGAAAGAATGCCCAAGAAAATAGCAGGCTTTTTACAATTTAGCTCACGACTGAAAGAGCTGTTTTTCTTTGCTGTATTTTTTTTGCATGGGTTTTGGAGATACTCTGATAAAGGCAGAAGTACCCATAAAATGTGGTGATATAGACTGGGCTGTTTTGGTTTTGTTTGTCTTTTTTATAGTCAATTTCTGCATCATGCAGCCTCCAGTGCAATTGACTCATAATTTAAGAATCTTCTTGTTCATTTTGCTGCTTCTCCCTTGCCTTGATGAAATTTGCCTGTAGCTTCCTAGTACCTAAGCAATTTGTTACTTTTTTAGTATATCCAGTGGCTATGCTTCATAGGTACTTACAGATATGGCAATAATGGCACAGGAAAACTGCGTTAGGACTTAATGTTGGTGTCTTACTTGTTTTGAAATAAAATCGTAGCATATTATAATTCTCAGTAATTTGTTACTATTAATTAGAAAGCTTTTTGGCAGACAGTTGTCTTAGTCCAGTCTGTGTAGACAACCTGATTTTTTAATGTTCTGTATTTTCTGTACTCAATTACATGATGCAAAAATTAGTGTAACAGATCACAAAACTATCGCAGAATAAGTGACTGCACAATATACTAGGCAAAAGCAAATCAGGCCCTAACTGTTCTGCCAGAGTTTCTTGATTCGTTATATGGTATATTCAGTAAAATGTAAATCGTAGTCACAGCCTACACATTAGGAATTTCACAGGCACTTAATTAAATATCATTTTCCTCTAGAAATGGTATATTCATGACAGGTCATACAAATGGGGGGGGGAATCACAGTGGGCTTTTTTAATGAACATGTATTATTGTTCCCTGTTCTATACACCCTTAAATGTGGCCATATTATGAGAGGAGGGGATGGTTACGCACAGGATCCAGTCTGCATTTGCAAACAAAAATGGTTGTTTGCCTAAGCATTCATATATTCACAGTTCAGAAGCATCGAAAATGATTTATATATCAGTACTGTAAGTGGAACCATATATAATTGGTTTTAGCATATTGTGTTTTTCTTATGTCAAGATTTTTTGAGGACTGAAAGAAACTTCTTGCTCCTAAAGAAGCATCAGTATATTAAAATGTGCTGGTGCTAAAACAAATATATTATCATTTATTTTTTTAAATAGTTCTTATGGGATTGCATGTTTTGTGAAGTATTCCACACTCCAGTCAGAAATGCTTATTTCAGAGCTAGTAAATTATGTATGCTGGTTTAAAGGATTGCATCATTTATCCTTCTAGGTAGAACTTTCGTGCTTGACTTGACTGTCTTGTTGAGATTAAACACGTGTTGATTTGCAAGTACAAGCATTTCTTCCGGCACTGGTTTTTAAAGAAAATTGTTGTGGTTAAATGTTCATATATACACTTGAGTGAAGGGAGAAGCAGCAAGCTGATCAAGATCTGACATGTTTTATTTCAAAAGCACTCTTTGAAACTGGCAGTAGTTTTAATGCAATTTTTCCTACTTGTCTTCCCCTTGCAGAAAGTGCGAAATGGTAACATTTACACTCACTAAGTTAGCAGGTTCGTAAAGGTTTGAGTTCCAAATGCTGCTTGCATGGCAAATCAGAGAACTTGCACTCAAATCTGATTCTAATGCCAATGCTTTCAGCAGTTGAAGTGTCCAGCAATTGATGAGTTTGAATTGAAAATAATTTCTAATTTTAAATGACTATTTCTTTAAATTCTTTTTTAAAGAAGCCCTTTATTCAAGAAAGAATTCCCTCCAACCTTACAAACTTCTTTCAGTTTCTGTGTGTTCCAAACTATACCTTCCCACTCTCCATCAGCAACTATCCATCAGCCAGTAATAGGCTCTTTGAAAACATGCCTCTGCAGGAATGTCATCCTAGCCAAAGCTATTGAGTAGCTGTTCTTGTCTTTGGTTCATGTGTTCCCTCTGGAGTGTCACCTGGCATTGTTGCCTCAGAATGGGTTCTACAAAGTCAGGAAAGGTCTACAAAGAGGCTACCTTTAACCAATTCTTCCAGTTTGCCTTTTCACAGAAATCTAAAGCAAACAAATATCTCACTGTGGGCTTTATTTTGCATTGTGCAGTTGGTTTGGCAAAAGCTCAGACTTCCATGGTTTTTAATGTCCATGCTGCCCTTAGAAGTATTTCGAAGAAACAAGGACTTATGATGGCTGGAGTTACGAAAATACATATAGATCCCAGGAGGGATTTTGCACTCTTATCCTCTTTCTCACAGATCAACTTTCTCATTTTGTTCTTTGATTTAGATCTTATTTGCATACCAGAAGATTTTCTCTCTCATTTTCAAATTCAGCAATATTTGAGGATTTAAATAAGTAACAGGGTGAGTAATGTAAACAAGTGAAGTGGATACGAAGTGCTTGCAATCGATGCCCACAAGCTAGAATTTCCCTTTCTTTATTCTCTGTTGTTTGCAAGACCAAGACTGACTGAATGCCAATATTTGGTCTGCCTGGAGAAAGGATGGTGAATACTGGCCACTAACATTCAAAAAAACCTGCCATGCTTTTCAATTTTCACACAAAACACAGTATCAGTGACTATTGTACCAGAACTGCTGTGTTTCTCTTTGCCTGGACTAGGATCAGAGCTTACATCGGCTACTTTGCTCTGCAGTAGGTTATGTGTTACACCACTGTACTATTTCTAACCCTGTCAGGCTGCTTTGGAAGGGTATTTCAGCATGCGTTACTGATTAAGCAGATTTTAATGTTTTGGAAGATCCAGTAAGGTTTTAATATCTACTTTGCATGTGTCACGTAACGCATCTATCACAAGAGCTGATTGATAGTCTGTATAGTTGGCTATCTTTTTCACACATAAAAGAAATAAAAATTTGATCTCATCTGTACTGTAAGAATGTGAATGCATCCTACAGGAATAATATTTGTAACAAAATTGACTATTTGGATTAGTGTACTGATATTTTCTCAAAGCATGTTTGTTTCATATTTGGAGTTTGCAGACAATCCTTATGAGTACCTCTCCTTTCCATGCTATTTGCAGGAAATGTCAACTATCTGTAACAGCATTTAGGATGCCTATATAGGCCTGGAAGTATTTACTGATTTTTTTTTTTTTTTTTTTTTTAAAGCAATCACTTTCTTATTATCCAGTCATCCTATCATCAAAGTAAAAAACATCATTATCAAGAATATTTGTACTGTTTATGTAAGGCATCCTATTTAGGTGCTTGGAACATCCATGTTAATCTTCAACTGACTTCACTAGGCCATAGAAGCTTCCAATTGTAGTCAGTGAAAACAATACAATATGAAATATTCTTGCCCCTCAATTTCTTTCAATTTACTGATCATGCATGGTATACTACACTCAGAGAAGGCAGTCTGAGAAACCACTGAAAATGGAATGGTTAACTGTTCCATTTTTTAAAATGCTTTTTTCAGAAGCTGTTCAGATGATAAACCTCAGAAAAATTAAAGAGGCTTATTGAGAGATTTCAGGGCAGAAGGATCCATCTTTATAAAAAAATAATCAAGACATATATACCTGAGATAAAAGGTTAAAGGTCTTTTGTGCCACATTTCTCCCGTCATATGTGACAATTAACAATGTACCAAGAGGAGAGCTAGTCTGGAATCTTTGTTTTCCTCATGGCTAATGCAGTCTAGGCTGATCTTGAAGGAAAGAAAGAAATCAACACTATGCTTTGAGGAGGCATTAGCAGAAAAATTTATAGCTCTATTATACCCATGGTGGATTCAGACCTATCTTTTTGTGCTGCACTGCTCCTTAGTGAATATGGTGTAAATATTTCGACAGTGGGTATAAAGGGTTTTTACAGTACTTGATAGTTTGGATATAGAATGAACTTTAAAAGAGACAATTAAGGGGTATATTTTCTGCAGGGTGCTTAGGGAATTAACTGTAAGCCACACTAGCGACAATGGATGTAGCACATCTGATTTTCTGTAAACCTGAAGAAAAATACTCATTATAGCTGTATTACTCCTTTAGGTAGCATTTTCAAAGATACCCAGGGGAGTAAGGCACCCATTTCCTTCAGAATTTCAGTAGGTTTTTAATTGCTTTAAGGAATCTCAGCCTTAGGGAATTGAGAAACCTTTTGAGGTCTGATTTTTTTTTTATTCTTAGAACAGCTTTATGCTGACAGAACAGAGAGATTACTACATATTATTAAAAACAAACCAAAACCACAATAGCAACGAAAGCAAACAAAACACAAAACCCACCAAAATACAAAATACCACCAGAGAGGCCTATATTTTTTTATATATGATGCTTTTCCTTGGTGAATTTCTCCTGTGCATAAGATAGTTCTATGCACCACATAAGTCTTCAAGAAGAGCTTGTTTAGGGCATGGTATATTATCAGTACACCTCATCCTTGCCTGAAGGGATTTCTTGCCACTAGAAAAGCATTATTCCTCTGGGCCTTTGTTTTCTATATATTTCTGTTTGTAGCCCAGAGGATGCTTTCTATACTGAGCAATGCCTGCTGGTGAGATAGCTGAAATTCACTGGTGTGATTTTTCCCAATGTGGCATGTATCTTAAATGTACCAGGATAGTGACAAAGGAGAGGAATGGTGAAGAATGGGTAATGGACTCCTGCTTACCTTTCAAAAGCACAGATCTATCTCTATCTTAGGTATGGAATGCTGCATGCTTTGTTCCTGAGCTTGCACAGAAAGAGGTGAATGTGGAACAAAGAAAGATTTCTCCAGACTCTCTAACCAGTGTCACTTCACTTTGTCTGTGCAGCTCTGGGAGAAGGCCAGCCCTGTACTGACCACTGAGTACTCAGATAACCTTATCTGTGACATGGCCACTGTATTTCAAATATGCATTTTACCTGTTGATTTTTAAATGCATCCAAGCTTTGCTTCCCATTGCACTTACGTGCAGACAGGGAGGTTTTAGTTTATTTACTTGTATTTTAGGTTCTGCTTTTTGTAACCTATTGCACATTTTCTCCCTATTATCAGCACAGAGGCCTATAGTCCCTTAGTAATATTTATGGATACTGAACTATTTACTTGGACTTATATCAGATTACAAACATGCATCACAGCATGAAGTATCTACATTCTCACCATCTGTAAGAAGGAAAAGCATTTCATAGGAATTCAGCTCTTGGGCTCTTGCTGTGACACTTTTGGCCAGGTTTTGGAAAAAATAAAACCCAACCACAAAACCTCAGTCATTGTGCAGCTTCTTTTTTTTTTTTTTTTTTTTTTTAAGCATGGCCATTTATTTCAATGCCTAAATGGGAACAGAACTCTTTTGAAGATCTAGTCCCATGGGAGTTTATCCTGCCTTAAAAGCAGATGATAAATAGCTTCAACAGCTTTGTTTCTGTTACCAGCAGTCTTTGATTTACTCCCTTGCTTTGCTTTGCACTCTTTAATGCTTCTATTCTGAAATAGCATAGGCAGAGCTATTGTTATCTCTCTGCCATAGCTTTTCTCACAGAATGCTATTGATCTTCTCTTTTCATTACTTGTTTTGTTGCACCAAAAAAGTATTGTGACTAAAAGGAAGGAGAGAATGAAACCTTTTTAATAGTGGCACACTGAAAAAGCCTACTCCTGCAAATATTTATGCATGTATTCAACTGTGCATGCTACTCCTGCTGTAACACCTGGAAAAATGAGAAGGTGTGACCTAGATATGTACATTATCCTTTAGCTCTAAGTTGCAGATCAGTCCATAAACCACCATAACTGATAGCAGTGATCTATAAATTATACACAGCATTGGTTTTCTCATAATATATTCAGACTAAACATCACAGTTTTGTGAATTAATTGTGTCCTTCCCAATGAACAACCACAAGTATGTTCTCAGCTTAAGAGTCCACGTATAGACTTGCGCCCGTGGAAGAGAACTGAAAAAAAAACAGCCTGAGGAAACTATTGCTTTGAGTGATGTAGAAACTACTTTTCCTTGAGAGCGTAAACTATAGCTGTTCTAGTTCTTGCACTGCAGGGAAGCAATCACTTCATCTTCCATTCTTTAATGCTTTTGATCTTTCTGAGTGGTTGAAGGAGCTGGATTTTTCACCTTCTCCTAAACCAGAGCTGGTTTCTAGTATCATGCATTCAAAGATTTGTTTCAAGCCTTTATTGTCCCACCTTATGGGATGATAAAAAGGTCAGATTTATTCTGAACCTTAGTTCCCCAGCTTCAGCTTTCATCTTAGTTTGTGTTTATTCCTCATGTATATCTTCCTTTGCTGTGGACTCTGAAATCTATGACCCCCTCCATTAGGTTCACAGACCAGTGTTCTTACAAGCTGCTTTTGTACTTCCTGACAGTGATTTATGTTAATGCTGGCATGCTATCACAGGCTGTCAGCTCTTCTGAAAACACACTGGCTGCAGTTGGATTAATCCCTTCTGAATTTCTGTTTACATTTCTGATTATTTCTTTCAAAACTGATTGCCTTTAATCGTATTTTGGTCCCAAGTGGGTTGGGTCTTTAATTCCAACTACGTGATTTTTATTATTATAGTGATGTATGCAGAAAAACCTGTAATGTGTTTTCTCCTTCTCAAACTGGAACATTTTTCTTTTAATTAAAAGTACCCAAGACAAAATATCTGCTCAATCCATATTTATTTTCAGGCTTTTATAGCCACTGTCTGAAATTTATTTAAGCTTTTTTGCAAGGTAATCCAACTTTTGATTCTCAAAGTAAGTCATAGAGGAAATTTATCTGGAAACTTTTTGAATATTTGCTTGTTTATTTTCTTTTGAGAAACATTCCAAATGGTGTAGTTATAGTAGTATGTCTGTCTAGCTTAGTTCTTCAGTTCCAAAAGTTGGAAGGGATTGGCTAGTGCTTAGAAAACTGATCCTTTTAACCCTTGTGCCATTTTATAACTGTCTTTCAAATTGCTACTTAGATCTGCCTGTATAATTGGACAAACATAGTCCTTTACATTATTTGGGAGTTATCTCCTAATTCTTCATAATTCCTTGTATTTACTCATTTATTTATTACTTACACTTGCTCTAGGTGTAATGCATTTGTATGACCTTTAGCATATGAATTATTCACGTAACGATGGCTAGGAATATTTGTATTCACATGGGCTTTGATCTAATTCTGTTGAAAACAGAAGAGATGCTGGTATTGGCTTCTCTGTGTTTTGGATCCTAGTTTTGATTGGTGACCTAAATCACACACTTCCCTGGCTAGATGTCTTAAGTTGTATAAACAGGATGAGTCTCTTTCCTCTTCATTGATTACCTGTGTATATTCATAATTATTCAACAAATCAATTTTGTGAAATAGAAGGCTTTTCATAATGGTCATGAGAACGCTTTTGGCATGAATGCTCTCATTACTATTTATTCATGCCAGTATTTGTGATGCTTTTGCTCTGTAAATAAAGCCTCATGCACTAGAGTGTTTGAGATCAGTCTAATGAAAAAATATGAAAAGAGAAAACACTGACTAAACAAATAGCTTCTATTGCAGGAGGGTAAATGAATGCTTCTAGGCTGTGTTTGTACCTGCTGTCCCTCCAGCCTTAGTCGGCCTCTTGGCATACATAAATGCACATATCCATTTAAAAAATATAACAATCATTAAAGGCCAAATTATCTTTATGTATTGACATTGTTATTACATGTGGCACATTAGACCACAAGTAGATGACAACAATGGACATGATGTAATTTTATCTGCATAATAAAAAAACAACTTTAGTCTTCTAATACATAGTCCTGCCTTGCTGGCAAAGTTTATCAGCTTTTCTAGTTTGAATTCGTGCTTGTTATGGCATTCTCTTAGCAAATATTTCTGTATTTCATCTCTGGAGTTTCAGTCAAGGATGTAGGTAGGATAATGCTGAGAGAAGAGTGGGAAGCTGAAGTGTCATCTTATAATATTTCAGAATAGCATTTTCTGCTATTGAGGCTGCTGTAAACTTGGAAGGCAGTATCAAGATTTCTTAGCTGTGCCCACTAAGTTTATAATGGACTCTCTAGTTTCCATGTGGGCTTAACATACCCTAAATGTTAGGATGTTCTTTTTCCTTTTTTGGAGCAGTTAATTGAAGATTGGTAGCAGTAAAAAGACCATAATTACAACAAAATGTTAAGAATTGACTGTCATCCACAAATTGTCATTACAGGCACTGTATTTAAAAACGAAGATGTTAATGAGGAACGTGTCAGTTGATGATGAATGGCCTGTGATTTGAAATAACTGTCTTCCAAAATGTTACTTTCTTGCTAGGAATCCAAAATGTTAATATGCATTATAAAATGTATATTAACATTTAACTTAATATCTTAATGACTTACGTTAATGAACATTGCAAAAGTAGAATGGACAGGTAGACGCATACAACATGATAGATGCATACTGTGAATCTGGGAGGGGGGCCTAAAACTCAAACCAACTGATGGGTTTCCATGCTTTTCAGAGGAGCTAGTTACTCCTTTGATCCTCTCCCAGAGGATCAAAAAAATCCTACTGTCCTTTCACAGTTTGTTATAGACAACAGCAGTTTGTACACTCAGAGAAATTGTTTAGCATGACAGGTAGAAGATGTAAGGGAGTTTCAGTGGGGTTGCTAACTGCTATCCAAATACTCAGTATATGTGTATATGGCCACATGATGGGTTAAAATAATGATACTGATGATAGGTTGATTAATTGTGATGTATTTATTTGAATGACTGGTTTGCAGAGTTGTGCTGACATTACAGGATTACTGCTTTTGTTTAAGACAGCATTGCTTTATATCAAGTGAAGATGTTGCCTCTTTTTTTCTTTTCCTTTTTTTTTTTTAAGCGATTAGCAAGGATTAGTGAGAGGGGAAAATTAGCTTTCAAAGCATCAGTGGTTTCTTTTTTGAGATAATATTTCCAATTAATATCCTAACGAGCACAGATAAGAGCATCAGTGATTCTAAACCTCTTACCAGAGCCCTGGGAAACCAAAGTTTCCTGACTTCAGTTCAAAGTTTTCAGTGCTCATGTAGGGCTTTCTCAGATGTTGTGTATTTCCCTACAGCTGTCTCAGGAGTGAACAGTGCCACTCTTTTTCTAGTTGTCTTGAGAACAGCATACCGTTTTCTAAAGGGTGAAGGGAGACTTTCATTGCTGCAAACACCACACACTAAAACATTGAACCAGAAATAAAATAACTGGGAGGCAGAGAGAGGGAGGAGGTGGTAGAGAGAGATGGTTTCTCATGAGCTGTTAACAGAATCAGGAGAGAAAAAGGGAAGAAAACAGCTGGCTGATAATTTATTACACCATTTTAGCAGAAAAGAGAATTAAAGCAGAAAAGAACTTAGCTGTGAGCAATGTAGCATTTCTCATCTACTCAATGATATAAAGTGCCCAGAATAAAAATAAGGTCTGGCAAAGCATATAACATCACGTGGAAGCCTGCAGTGGTTTAGTTCTACTGGTGGGAGTTGAAAGCAGGTGAACAGATTGTTTAGCATTGAATTAATTGGTGCTAAATGAATTTTGTATTATATGGCTGATAGTGATGGTCATTCTAACCCGAGAAACATCCTAAGAATAATGTTCACCATATAATACAACCCTTCTTTTTTGCAACTCTGTTTTTTTACAAACCCTTTATTTTTTAAGTGACAAATTGTCTATACCACCTCATTCCCTAGCAGGGCTGCATGACAATTCTGACACTGCTTAGAGAAGGGGTAGTTGTAACAGCATCCAATTCCTATCTCAAAATTTAACAGCATGGTTTCAATCTAGAATTACAGTATAAATATTGATTATTGGAATTAATGTCGCATTTGCTGGTAATGGAATTGTTTATCCTTTCCTGTATCATTAAATGCTCTGAGCTTGTTAGTGTGGCTTGTCTACATGTATTTCTAGCAGAGATTTAACAAGGAAGTAGGTATTATAATCACTAATGAAACCTTTCATTGTATATTTAAACTAAGGCAATTTGGGAGAAGAGTGGATTAACAAATAGTCTGATTTCAGAATCAATTTTTGTGTAATTCTTGGTACAGGGCACCTAGTATTGGGATCCTAGTGATACAGCTTCACATAATATGCCGTATCATATGGATTCATATTAGTACTGCCTTTTCATTTGAACAGAGTTCAAGAATTTTAAACAATTAATCTTGGAATGCCTCCAATAAAACTGATTTTAGTTTTGCAAGGTGCAGCAATTGACACTATTGGCTGAGCCATTGCCTGCTGTTTCTAAACAAAAGCTTATGTTTGCATGATTGCTGCCTGTTTTGCATTTCTGGTGCAAAAATGATGCAATATCCTCCAGAAAATTTACCTTATTCAGCAGAGTATATATGTGTATGTTTCGTCTTAATAATTACTGAAGATATTTCAGGAAGGACCTTTGAGCCCCACTGAGATTGAGCCCTTGTTGTGTTCCTCATTGCACCAAGTAAAACTGTAAAAGGAATTTATTGTCTCAAAGTAGGCAAAAACTGAAAGAAAGAGATGTTTTTCTTTGTTTCTTAACATCACACAGTGCTTGCTTTTAGGACCTAGATCTCCTCAGTTCCTTCCTATGTCTCCCAGAGGCATAATTTTCCTTGTGGGCTTAATTAAAGCATCCCAAACTTTGTTTCTTCAGGTAGGTACTTCTTTGTACAAACTGGTAATCCCTGGGATGTGGTTATTATTATTCTACACCAGTGTGGCTTTTCAGTACCTGGACTCCATGGAACTCTCACTAGGACATGTGTAAGCTTCTACAATAACAAGCAGTATTATATTGTTTCAAGAAAGTTTAGCTTCACAGAGAGTAACTTTGGAACATGTACATGTATTATTTATTGACATTTGTGCCATGTTCACATTCAGGATGGCCTAATTCAACATCTGTTCCTGATTAAAGTGAGCATCTGGTATTTCACAGATAATGATGAGAGACGAGCTTACTGTCCTCTAGGCCTACAAGGCAAATTTGAACCAGGGTCTCTAGGTGGATGGACCTGGTTCAGTACTGGGTGCAATTCTGATCACACCTTTTACATGGAGTGTGATCAGAATAGGGTTTATCTGCTATACCCTGTTTGCAGGCAGAAGTACCAGCAACTTCTGTGCTGCATCCAGGGATCAGGAAGGAAAAGAGAGATGAAGATTCTTCTAACACAGAAGCATAAAATGGGAAAATTCTTGAAAGTTCTACTCCTGTTAAACTTTTTCTCTTGCTTACTCTGAAATTCTAAATTTGTGATCCTTCTTTGCCCTGACAAATGTATTTGTCATACAGTAAAGGAATTAATTCACCTATAAATTAATTCACCTGGACTTGGTGTCCAGGTTATGGGGAAGACTTTGTTCCCTGGTTGATTTGATCAAACTGGTTGAGTTTGTCCAGAGAAATAAGTTGGCTCCTAGAGAAAATTACCACAGGATGATAGTTACAGACTGCAAGGAGCCCCAATTAATTTTGTCTTCTCTTGTCCCAGAGCAAGGTACATAACTCATTATTCATTATGAATAAAGAATTTGTTTGAATTTGTCACTTCTGGTTGACAAATACAATATTCAATATTTCTGTTGCTTTAGCTCATGGCTACAGTTTTTAATTAGAGAAGACTCTTTCTCTCATATTAAGCCTGAAAGGTCCCAGAAGGAAAGGGCTATGAGCTTGCTTTGTTTCTTGTTTTCCTCTGTGACAATGTTTCCTAGAAATGCAAGCTTGTGAATAAGTAATCTAACATGCTCATCTCTCTCAGCAGCTCTGTTAGTTGCAGGATTTTATTTCGTGTTCCAATTTATTTATATGCATCTATGGACACATATGTGTAGGGATGTACAAAAGCAGACAAATGCTTTTTCTCCTGGCACTTGCTTTATGTTCTTTCTCTAGGACCTATAAAACAGTTGTAAGTCAACAAGTCAGATATACGGCAACACAACTGCAAATACCAGCAGTTTACTGCAAATTCAAATTGCAATGCCAAACTATGCTAGTCTGCTAAATGATCCCATGTACAGAATTTGTTAGTCTGATAGGCCGGTTGCATTTATGCACTTCCTTTGTAAAAGCAGTAAGCAATTCTGAATCAGACAATTTAAAAGCATATCCCACCAGACTCCATCAAAACCCTTTTACTATTCTTCAGAAACAAATGGCATAAACATTGTCTCCATAGCTCTGACTCCTCCTATAAACATTTCAATCTTCAGAAGTTATGCCATTTGAATTTCACTTCTGCTCTGTATTTGTTGCATGTGATTTACTCTGACTGCTATCTGCATAACTGTAGTTTTTGTGCGGTTTTTTTTCTTGCCAGGCATTATCAGCCGCCAGGAGGCAGAAGAGTTGTTGATGAATAAATCTGAAGGAACATTCCTGGTGCGAGTCAGTGAGAAAATCTGGGGCTATGCATTGTCTTATCGCCAGCAAAGTGGGTTCAAACACTTCCTCGTTGATGCTTCGGGGGATTTCTACAGCTTCTTGGGGGTAGATCCAAACCGACATGCAACACTGACAGATCTTATTGATTTTCACAAGGTAACACTTGCTAGGTAGAGATCAATAGCTGAGTGGAACAGATTAATAATTTAGAGAGGAGCCATGTAATTTGAAACCACATTGGAAACCAGTAGCAACCACAGTGGAGGAAAGAATATATGTATATATTCTGCAGTTAGCCTGGCATTTCTAGTAACATTTCTAGTTTGTGTCTTTGTTGCAATGAATCAGAAGGCTTTTACCATTCAGTCAAATGCTTCAACATGTATTTGCATCCCTTTCTAAGCAGATTCTTCCACAATGTGCGCTCTCCTGGGCTAAAAATGGGCTAATAAGGATTGACACAGCTAACATTTGCAGCGTCTTTGCTGTGCAAAATTGGATTGGAAATACCATACAAAGGTCTTTTGATGAAATTTCAGCATTTTCCCAAACTTTGATGTGATGCACTTTGAATGTGCAAAAGCAAAGGAGTGGGGCCCTGCAGTAAGGAAGGGAACATGGAGGGATGCTCTTTTGGGGATGTTGTAAAGGTCACTCCATATCACCCAAAACAATCTTGCAAGAGTAGTTTACTACTCATCTTTGACTTTAGATGGGTTTGAATTATTTTGCCTCTGATTTGTGTTTCTTGTTGCCAGACTGTGACTCAGCTTTCTGATAGATTGTTTCCAACATGTTGCATCTCTCCCAGATGCAGTTTTAATTCTGCTTTTTTCTTAGCCACCCTCAGAATTTCTCTTCATCCTCTCTTTTCAAGGTCCCTTTCCTTTTTTATCCTTTTCTCACTCATTTCAAACTAATTCTGTTGAATTTTTTTCTCCTCTTTTTCTTCACAGATTTTATTTTTTTTTAGCATTCAGTCTCACAAACACTAAACAGTGGTTATTTTTCTTTCAATTTTGCTTCTCTTTTAAATCTTTCTTTTATTTCAGCTAGTTTGCAACATCTCTTGAGTGTTTTACTGTCCCCTCACAGATTACTATGACATTATATTTCCAAAAATTATATTTCCACATGGGAGGATACTAGGTGTCATATCTGACCAAAAAAATACAACCTCCCCTAATTTGCTGAAATTCTCTCTCAAAGACTATGTTGGAAGCCAATCCCCACTCCTTCTTCTTCCTTTATCCCATTTTTATTACTGAGCATGACATTTTATGATACAGAATATCTTTTTGTGCATTTTGGGTCAAACAGCTGGGCCGTGTCCCCTCACAACTTCTCACTTGTTCCCAGCCTACTCCCTGCCAGCAGAGCCTGAGCGGAAAAAAGAGAAAGCCTGATCAGCAATAGCCAAAACATTAGTGTGTTAACCAACACTGTTTTAGCAACAAATTCAAAACATACCACCATACAGACTGATGTGGAGAAAGTTAACTCCATCCCAGACAGACCCAGTACAACTGGAAAGAGTGTAACCAGAGCCATTCCAGGGAAAGAAAAGCACACATACAACACACCAAATACAGGCTACCAGGCACTGGATGTAGGAGCTCTGGCTAAAGTAGTATGCCATGTACTTCTGGGGAGGGGTGATGGTGACAACAGATCCCAGCCATCTCTGTTCCAGCTCTGTTCCCATATTTTCATCACAGCTCACCCTAGCACTAGAAACACACATATTTGCAGACTGTAACAGAGTATTTGTCAGAATCAGAATGGCTTTTAGTTTCTAACATTTAAAGAAAGCAAAATTTTTCTTAGCTGTCCCCTGACAATAGTTAATAGCTCCCTCTGCAGTAAGCCAATAGGAGAAGCCGGTTCACCTTTAAAGTCCCCACACAATTCTCTTTGAACTGTCGAAGATAACAGCTGTATGAAAACTGGTTTCTTTGGCAATCACTTCAGAAGGTATCTTATCCTGTTTCTTGCATGGTGTTCTTTGAAGCTTTTCTGCCTGCCCTTTCTGGTACAATGTCAAGTGTCCCAAAGCCTTTTTGTAACCAGCTATGAAATCTTTATGTAAATGGCTGCGCTGCAGGCACATTTCCTCTTGTATCTATTGTTATATTGTTTGGAAAAGTTGCTGCTTCCTCAGTACTATTTTTGGCAAAATTATACTTCCCCACCCCAAAAGTTTCATGGGCTCCTCTCTGAGGGTCCTTCTTGCTTTCAGTGAAAATAAGCATGGCTGACACAGCTGGCATAACTATTTTTTTTAATTGCTTATCATTATTATTCATCTAACACTGCTTCATTTAAAAAAAAAAAAAAAAGAGATCACTTAAGGTGACAGATACAAGGGGGTGTTAACCATTAGCTGGAAGAAAATAAATTCTTACGGAAGAGGGTATAAGTGAGCACTTTCTCTTATTATTTGCATTTAAATACTGTTGGAAAGTAGCAATAACATATCCAAAATCATTGTTAAATCTTTACATTTACTTCCTCATAACCTTCTTGTAAGCACTTAATTTGAGTCGTAACTTTCTGAACTTATTCTCAGTCTGAGGTAGTGATTGGGATGGAACCACACCTGGGAGCATCCACATATTCTGAGGAAAGGAGACCGCAAATTTTTCACTGAATTTCGATAGAAACTGGATAAGTTCTGAAAACGTTAGGTCCATATAGATCCATAAATTGGAGCTAAAGTTTCAGATGAAGGATTGCTATTTTAGTCAGTATAATTCTGGATTCTGGCTCAATTTGGTGCATCTAGAAATCTTAAACTTTACAAAAAAAAAAAAAGTGCATTATCATTACCATAGAAATAAGTACAAAGACCAAGTTCTCTACTTTTCCAGTAAGTTTTTCTTTTTTTATCCATGTTGGTATCAATTACTGAAATGATAGGCTTGCCATGTGGGTATTTAATAAGAATAGGTGCTATTTGTAAAGACTGTCTTTACCCTAGCAAGGTTAATATCTTTGACTTCTCTATAATCAGTCAGAAAGCTGTTACTGTTATGTGGGAGCACTCAACATTGAGCTCTCACTCAGTCTGCCTGGGGAAGCTTCTTTCATCGCAATGGCTATGGAAGTAGCATAGTAGGACTGGCATATGTCTGTTAATCCTTGAGAATATCCTTTGTAGGCATCTGTAGCTGTTTCTTTTTAGTGTAGGAACTTACAGGAAGTATATATCACAGCCTTTCTTGTACACCAACTGCTTGATTTCACTGTTTGATACTGTCACAAGTTACTACTGGCATAACTAAGAGATAAAGCATGAAGAATATGGATAGTTGACAGAATCCCTTTGATGGCCTGTACTTATTTTATCTAGCATTTATTCATAATTGGTTACCAGTTACAGTGGAGTGATGGTCTTTGTTCTTAACCGTTGCTTTTTTCAGAAGATAGGAAACAGCTTAGACCTTTGATATTTTAATTGATTTTGTCTTTCTAGGAAGAAATCATCACATCCTCAGGTGGGGAGCTACTACTGGAGCCATGTGGACAGCAGAAGAATCCACCAGACTACATCCCTTTATTTGAATAACTGATTCAGGACTAACAGGAATGCATTCTGGATAGCTGTAGTCATAGATAACTACAAAAAATAACTACTGAAAATTAGTTAATGAACTTCCAATGCCACTGGTCTTGTGGCCAAAATGCATCCTCATTAGAAGGCTCAAAATATTTCTGTTTTGCATCTGAACTATCATTGTTATTCATATTGCTGACATTCTAAATGTGAGAAGTTACTGGCAGATTACAAATGAGGACTATTCCCAGAAATTTTTCAGGGGGTCATGGCCAATTGCTGAATGCTAAGTTCCTATCTTAATTTTTTTAATGTCTGAGACTGAAAAAGCAAAATGCAGCAAGAAGTATGACTGGGAACTACTTACAGAGTATTGAATGAAGTACCAATATTGGTGATTAGATTCTTTTTTCATAAGCAACCTTTGTCGGTTTCTGTTGACAATCTCATTACTTCGCACTTTTGATAAGAGAAGCAGTCTTAAAACATCTTTCTGAAGTTTGTAATTGCTTAAGTGTTTAGATGTAGCTGGAAACTTGCCATTGAGCTTTTGAATTCAAACCTACAAATTTCACCACAGCAGAGACAGTATAAGGTCATATACATTTTATTTACATTTTCATGCAGTGCAACAGCCTTGGAAAGAATTTCCTGTATAGAAAGCGGTCAGTTTATTCTAATGAAAGCAGTTTGATTTGGAGCAACAACAACTCCTCTCATCACAGCAGTCAATACGATCTCCTGAAATTTTTGTCTTAGCACTTCTTGAAATCTGGCTGTCACATGGTATTGATGTAGTCCTGCATTGTTTCACAGGTAAGCTGGATACTACTGAGGCAGCCAATTCAGGGAATGGAGTGAAAATGCTGCAAAACTGTTACTATCACCTTCCTGTGCTCCTTGCTCTGTTCCCATACATGGCTATGTAAAATCTGCTGGGTATAGAAGTGCTCATTTTAGCTCCAAACATTCATTTTGCAGGGCAATATTCCAAATAACAGGGTTGTGACGGTTTTCTGTGCAACTGATTTGTTTCAAGAGTGAAGTAGGACATGATGGAGGTAGTTGTGAACCTACTGATTAGTCTTATAGCCACGCTTTTAGTAAGCAGTTTATCAGTACTTTTTCATATGTAATGCGTATTTTGAGATGTAAAGTGGACCAATCCATATGTGTTACTGTACCTTCACAGTTAATTTTTTCCTGGAAATCTGTGAACATATAGGAAAGGCACACCATGTGTATTTCTATATGCTACTGCTTTGGGCAGTCCCTGAATTTCTGTGTGGTTCTCTTTCAAATCCCACCATAGACTTCTCTCCTGAAACCCAGGTAAATCCATCTCCCCTCAAACAGTCATTTCTCTTGAATCACTGCTCCTTTCTATACTTTGTCAACCTAGGTGGTAAGCTCATCTGGGAAAAGACCCTTGTCTTGTATGAAGTGCTTTATAAGCTTGGACATTTAAGGTGCTACAATAATAATAAAAACTTGTGGTAATAATAGCAACAATTATTTGTAATTCTACAGTTAACCCATATTAAAGTACAGACTTTTGCACACAAACTTCATTGTTGTTCAAGAAAATTTTCTTTTGTTAACATTGGTTTTTGTGTGATTTAATCCATCAATATTTGTGACCCATGAAAAGAAAGTTGTAATGAACTTTCCACAGAGACTTAGCTGGAGAGTTTCTGTATTAACCACTTGAATCACTGGCTCAGGAGGTTTTAAATGGTTACTGTTAGCACCTCATAACAAAGCAAATCAGTACCCTGCAAATAATGCTTATTAGCTGGAGCAAGCTGTCCTTGGTGCACAGAGCTCAGATATGACAGCTGGGCTTTTCATAGGAGGTAGGCTTACAGAGATAGAATCTTTAGCAATGTGTCTGATACCTTAAGAAACAACATGACTTGGCAGCTAGATAAAGGATCAAAATACCCAAGTGGTCTTGAAATTTTTTTAAAGTGTGATCCTTTGCAGGTCACCAGGGTCTGGATTCTAGACATGGAATGCCTAGAATCTGCAATTCCAAACATAGTAACATTTATGTAGGCCTCTTGTAGGATCTATTTTCTCCATTAAATAAGAAGCCTTGTGTGTGTGACCTGAGATCAGAATCCAGCAGGTACAGGGTACATACAGTTGTTGAATCCACCTGCCAGAATGTGGACCTCAGCACAGAGTAATTCTTTTTGCTTCAAATGTGGACTCTCTAAAATAATCACAAAGTTGCTTTTTTCCAGGAGAACATTTGCTAAGTGCAATCTACCTCCTCCAAACAGCTCCAGGATCTACCAGCTGCTTCCTCTGAGAAACTGGCTCTGCGCTTGCTCCCTCTATATAGGCATCTCAAGAACCACCTCAGGTTTTTCACAGCTGCACATGTTCCACCACCTACTTCAGAGGAGAATGGACAGAGACCATTTAAAGTTAAAAAAGATACATGTATCCATAGACCTACCTCTGAGGCCAAAGAGCAGTATATGGCAGCATAGGACTGAGGTTCTAAAGGTGGTACTGAGTAATTAAGGTGGTATTTAGACACGTAGATATCTTTGCAGACTGCTGTTCTGCCTCCATGTACTGTAAAAAAAAAATTAAAAAAGAGGACATAAAATGCTGCCTTTTCTTTGGAAAAGGTGCTAGGCATGCTAGAAAAGAAGACATGCAATCTCCAAAGGTTTTGGAAGATTACTGCATTGCACACAATTCTTAGAGTGTTTACAGACAGGATATTGAACAACTTGTTCCATCAGGAATTCACATTCAGAGACTGATAATAACACAGCTATTTATTTCTGGTGACACACTTCCCAGCAACTGCTTGCATTTTGTTTAGCTGATAAGAAGGCTTGGGAATATTAGCTTTTGAGTTTCTGTCCTCTTGTGATGTAATTAACATCACAACAGCATCCTCATTTTCACTCCAGAGCACATTTCCTACTTTAAATTTTCTGAATGTTTCTGTCTGAATTCCATCCATTTCTCATTCTAGGTTTTACCTGGCTTTAAAATAAATCCCTTGTAAGTTCCCCTGCAAATGAAATTACTTGGAAAACTGCAATTTCGTCTGAGAGTTTTATTATGCTAATAAATGTCAGAATTCTCAAGTAAAGGAATTGCTTTTTGTTTCTATAGCCCCACAGAAATAATGAAAAATAGCCGGCCAATTCACAGAGTTACAAGGAAAGAAAAACTCAACAATACATAAGTAGCAGCAGCAATAAAATACAGTGCAACTTAACTGAAGATAAATTTTGAAGGAAACAAAAGGAGATCATAGCAAGCAGAAGTTAAGAACAGAAGCTTTCCTTGATAGAGACATGCAGCCGCTGTCAATACACTTGAGAGCTGTGTGCAAAGTACAAGCGTGCAGATATTTTCTAAGCCAGCAAATGCTTCTTGTTGCCTTACATAGGAAATAAATGTAATATGAAAAGGTAACCAAATTGTAAAAAACATAGAAGGGAAAGCAGTAAAGGAGTAAATATGGAAAAATAAGAAGAAAGGGAGAAATGTGCTAATCCCGTTGTTTTGAAGGCATTTTGGATTTTTGCTACTCTGGGAGGAAGACTGGGCACCACTACCTCCCTTTCACTCTGCAAGTCTCCAAGATTTCAGCTTTGTGCTAAATTTACCTTGGAGCTAGACTTTACACTCACAGTCTGTAAGATTTAGGCTGGTCCATACTGTAGCCCTGAATGCTGCATCTGCTTCACGCTGCCTGCCTCTACATTTAGCGCTCTCTGAAGCTGTTCATCACTGTATACAAAATCTTTTTAGGCTGCAGCTTTATTATCCAGAATGGCTGGTTTTATTCTATTACACAGTGACCTTCAGGTCTTGTTTTCTGATCTGTTTTTGTAGTGGTACCTACTGTTGCGTTGTAAGAGGTGTATGTTATGGATTTTCATTATAAGATTTCCTGTCTATATTTCTTGACAATGAGACCACCAGGAATACCTGAGAGGCCTATTACAGTAATTCTAGTTCATAATGAAAAATACTACAGCAATAAAGGAAACTTTAGACTTTTAAATTAATTGAACTTTTCTTCATACCTGTTTCACAGTAATAAAATATGGCACACAAGGTCCCAAGCTTGTTTGCATGTATCTTTGAAAAAATCAGCTCCTGAGAATTTATTTTTGCTTCTTCATAGATCCACAGATGCATCTGTTCCTTCTAATTTTGTTTTAATCTGTTATTATAGATAGGCATCTCCAGTGTAATACTGCTGTCTTCTCTGAAAGAGAGCTGTTGTGGTTTAACCCCAGCTGGCAACTAAATGTCACTCAGCCTCTTGCTCACTGCCCCTGGGTTGGGACTGGGGAGAGAACTGGAAGAGCAAAAGTGAGAAAATACATGGGTTGAGATAAAGACAGTTTAATGGGTAAAGCAAAAGCTGCACACACATGCAAAGCAAAACAAGGGATTCACTCACGGCTCCCCATCTGCAGGCAGGTGTTCAGCCTTTCCCATGACAGCAGGGTTCCATCACATGTAGTGGTTACTAGGGAAGACAAACACTCTCACTCAAAACATCCTTCCCTTTTTCCTTCTTCCCCTAGCTTTATATGTTGAACATGATCAGCTCTTATCTGTCATATGGTCTAGGATACTACTTGGGTTAGTTGGGGTCATCTGTTTCAGGTGTGTCCCTTCCCAGCTCTCGTGCACCCCCAGCCTACTTGGTGGTGGGGTGAGAAGCAGAAAAGGCCTTGACACTATGTTAACACTGCTCAGCAACAAGGAAAACCTCCCTGTGTTAGCAACATTGCACAAATCCAAAATATAGCCCTATAGCAGCTGCTGTGCAAAAAATGACCTATACCCAAACAAAACCAGCATAAGGACAAAATCTTAAGAAATTGGCAAGCAGTCATGGATGAGATTTTCTAGGCTACTCAAATAATGTAGATGCCAGCCTATTACCTATTATAATTGCTGTAATGAAATAATTATATAGTATGAGTATTTACATATTGTTTTTTATAAAAGACTAATACAGGACAACTATTGAGGACTAAATCCCTACTGTGCTGAACAAGTACTGAGCAAAAGAAAGTAACTCCTGCCTCAAGAAAGACATATCTAAAACCTTTAGATATAACAGAGATTATTTTCAGACTTACTGAGTAGAAACTGTTTCCAAAGACCAGATTCGGAGTGAGAATTTCCATCGGATTTAAATTACTTTGAATCAAATGAATAAAACCTATTTCTTTGCTGAGGTGAGCCAAGATTAATACACTGACTGCAGTAAAACAATTAAGTTTTGATCAAACTAGGAATCTACTTCTGCGCATTCTTCTCCTGTATCCCCACAGACCTGAATATAGAACAATAACGGAGTTACACCACATTTCACTGCAGGCTAAATTCTTCTTCTTACATAATGTCACAACACAAATCTGGTCTCAGGTGAAATGTGGTAGTTCACGGTGGGAGAAATTTTTCTCTTCCTTTGTTTGCATAATTTACAGGTTGGAGTTTCTTTTACAATGGTTTTCAAGGACTGACTTTATTTTCTGTTGTGCTATGCCTTTGCTTTAAGATTCCTTTTTCCTTTCCCAAGAGGACAGTGCTTCTAACCTCTGTGAAGTAATAATGAATCCCTGAATGGGCTATTGATTGCAGATGAGGTGTTTCCATTTGACCAGATGTTTGATTTGTGTTTCCCGAGATGAATCTTCTGGATACTTACTGTCTAATGATAATGATGTGTAATAGATGTTTATAGCTAATTTCTTGCCATGCAAGTGTGTGTGAAATCTTCTCTTCAAATATTTGTTTACTGCTAGTGATTAGTCCTGTAGCTTGCATATTTACACTATGACCCATAGCTAATGTGAATTTTCTGCTAGACTGGAGCCTTCAATGAGTTTGTTTCTTCTTAGAATTTCTTTCAGTAGTTTCAAATGACGATAACATCATTTTATGGTATCTTTATTAAACATCAGTAACTGATTTTTCTTATGGAGGAGAAATAACTTCAAAAGAGATTGGACATCTAGTTTGGTCCAAATCGTGTTCATTTGATCTATGTGTAAAGGAAGCACTTATCATGTGAATGTCTTCTTTAAAGTTTAGCTGCCATTACTTCCCTGTTCTCAGTTTTAGTAAGAACTGTATGTGGGAGAAGGTCATACACTCATGAGCAATGGAGAGAAAGGAGAGGAGGTAGGACTGTCTTATTTCATGTAATTTTACATGTAAGAGCAGGCAAAATCTTAAATACAGTATTTCCTCGGATGCAGTGTTTTTCCTGCTTAGCATTCAGAGCATCTAAGCTGAGACCTATCATCACTACTTTTCCCTTACACAACGGCAACAGGAGGATATTCATACTGGATGTGAAAAGGGCCCAGGTGGAGTGGAACGACACATTACAGTGCCCCAAGAATGACACAGTAGTGCAGATCAATAACACGGTAAAGACATATTTTGTATATAGGTGTGTAGAACTAGGAGTTACTAGAAATTCATGTTTGTTTGAAGTTAATTCTTTTAATTATACAATTGTCATTAATGGTCAATGCATGTGAAGATGTGGCCGATTTTAATGTCTTTCCTATTCCACAAATTCATGTAACCTATATTGCCTAAAAGGAAAATCAGAAATACTTGTCTTCAAAAAGAGCTAATAAGCATTACTGTATGATATTTTGGGCAGAGAACTTTAAATTGTATTATACATGACTATCAGAATATGAGAATGTAGAAGCTGAACACTGTTTACTGCATAAAGCATAATTGACTTCTCAACAAACAATAAAGCCTATCCCCAGTTATACTCCTCTCCTGTAGGAAATGGACTTAATATTGTAGACAGGAAAACGTCATCTTATCTAGGAGTTTAAGCTTAATAATGGTCTTAAATATTACACCAAATCATTTCAGAGGGCCATATGCTGAAAGCTGCACTCCAGTTGGTAAAACTCCAGTTAGTAAGAGTTGCACTTCTACTTGTTCTTGGTTCTCAAACTCCTCTTGCTTTGATAGCCTGATGCTAATGAGAAATACTGGTTCAGTAAATAAGTAAGTCATTCAAATCCAGCTTTATGGAAGATGTATTAAGGTATATGTTTCATTTTAATTTTTACCATTAACATTTGTCCTTATGGAATCCCAGAAAAAATGGAAATATCTAAGATATGACTAAATGCATACAGTTTTGGTCTGACTGCTAGACAGTATTTTGTTACCATTTATGTGCTGTACTCACAGCACACCGTTCATTTTGAATTTTGAATTTCAGTATGCTATATGCTACATTAGAACCTATCTACATTTTTAAATTAAAAAACAGTAAAGAGCAGTGCTGAGCCCTACAACATCCACTGGAGTTCTTAAATTCTCAAAAAATAACACAGATGTTTTTTGTAAGCATTGCCTGTGAGAATCGCTTTTCACTTCCCCCAGAAAGAAACTGAGCTACTCTAAAATCTCCCATTGACACTTTTTAATGGAGAAACATTCTGTTTCCAAAATGCAAACCCTTGTGAAATTGTTTCTATTTTTTAGCATAAAAAAGATTAGAATTACCTGAAGGCATTTTTAATTGTAGAAAATATCAAAAGTATACTTAAATTTAACATACAACCCCCCTCCCCATTTTTCATTCAGCCCTAAAAGAAAATACGCTGCATTGGGCTCCAAAGTCTACACAGATATGCAATGTTTTTGACATTTCATTAGGTATCCATTCTCTTCATTAATGCTAGTTTCCTTTTAAAGGAGAATGGAAATACCCAGAGAACAGTTATTCAAAATGTCAAGCCCATTAAATATCCAATTTGATGCTTGAAATAAATTTATGAAGTTATAAATAAGACCCCAAGTAATGTTTTCTCAAAAAAAAAAAAAAAAATCAAGCTAGCAAGTGAGTTCAGAAAAAAAGAACTGATGTATCTTGTTCTCAATTTTGAATATTTTGTGTTACATGGTTGGATCCTTACAGTATGATTTCCATTTATACATTACTAAAAAGTGTAAATGATGAAAAACAATTAAATGGAATAAATAACATAATGGAAACGAAGTCTGCTATTCCAGTTTCTCTGAAAAAGACTAATTCTCTCAATCAACCCTATGGTTATGTGAAAAACTAAGCCTATTCATGAACTTTTGCAGGAAGAAGGATCTAATTTTCTAAGGTGTCATTGTGACTGACCACAACAGATATCTCCTCCTGCATGAAGGTCTCTGATTAAGAAAGTTCTGACTACAAATTTGAATACCAAATAGAAATATTTGCAAGGAACCAATTGCATGCAAATGCAAAACATCCCATAGAATAGTCACTGTTGTGTAGCAAAAATGAATGCTTGGCCTCCAGCTGTTCACCTTAGGTTGGACTAGAAACACTGACTTCATCCAGAGTTCCAGATCAGTCTGGTATCAGCTCCTCTGTCAAAGATCACTGGTTATTTGAGGAGACAAGGGGTCAGGAGAAAATGTAAAAACTCTGGAAAACTTGAAATATTTCTATGACAGGAAAAAAAAAAACAACTTCCTCTTCCCCACCCTAGATAAGAGTCAGTTTGCAAAGGAAAAAAAGGAGGCTGTGTGAAACTGTTTTGCTATTGATGAGTAGACATTTAGACAATTTGTTGAAGTCAATGAGAACTAAGTGGGGAATAAGGATTTCACAGTTGGGTCATTTTTTATTCATTCTGTTCTACAGCGCTGCACATACAGTTGTGAAGTGCTAACCCATCTGTTCTGGGAAGTTGTTAAAATCCAATGGACTAAAAATACTCTGTCTGCCAAGAAGGCAGTCAAGGTGATTTGAAAAGGCTTGTCTGCATTTACTTTGGACCACAGTCTGCAGATAAATCAAGAGGCACCAAGGCTTTCCTTTTTTTTTTTTTTTTATTTATTTTATATTCTCCTCTCCTCCTCCCCCAGACCTATCAATAATGAACCAAATTCACAACAGCCAAGGAGAAACCTGCCTCCTCGCTAATACTCTGTTTGTAAAACTGTGTCTGCACCTGCCCATGGTGCTAAAGTTCAAGTTACACTTTAGTAATTAATGATCACTTGCCAAATCCCTTTGTAAAGCTTTTTTATCAATGTCTTTAGTGGTTCACTTTGTATCAACAGCGAATCAATGAATGGAGTGCTCGAGACTGAATGTTGCTTTACCTGTTTCAAGTTAAGTTTTCAAAGACTAGAAGGATAATATTCAGATTTTTTTCTTTGATAACTTTGCTTCTGTGCAATGGTGGCATCCTTGTGATCAGCTGTAACAAAGATTAAATGCATTAATGAACTTAGTTTAACATTAGAAATGTGTGCTGTGAGAGACAACTGAAAAATGTGGGGCTTCAAGCTGGTAGCTGGATCGTTGTAAATGTAAATGCTGCAGAGATGTAGCAAGGAACACACTGACTCCTAGGATACTAGCTGGGGAGTCAGGCAGGATCTGAAACGGTTTAAAACTCTCCAAGGTAATGCAGTAATTAACCACACAGACAGAAGTACAACGAGGTCATGAGCTGAGTTCCTGTATTTAAAACTTCAGAAGTAGCCTGTATTGTTGTCAGAATAATCCCACAGCACTGCAGGAATAATACCAACCATCGCACCCACCTCAGAACAGCTTATGAAGTACAAATGTCTTGTCTGTCAACTCAACACAGAGGAGGTACCTGGGCTGCCACTGCTTAAATCCTGCTAGTCTGTATCTATCACAGATGAAGAAACTTACGATCTTGAGAAGCTCCAACAACCTTTACATCACCTTGGAGCCATCTGTACAGCAAAGCAATTGAACTGTTTCATTGCCTTGTAGAAATGATTTCTTTGTGGTCCTCAAAGCCATGTGAGCTAATTACATGGGATTTCTCATTAATTTTGCTACTACAGATGACTAAAAAGTACATGACAAACGAAAATTACTTCTTCTCAAGCTTAAATAGTCTAGGACGAAACATAAACCTTTTCCTGACAGTTTAGCTCCAGGTTTATGCTGCAAGTTGCACGCAACTTCATGCATAGGTAGAGCTGAGGCTGCGTGTTGCCTATCATGGCGCGCACCGGTACAGCAGGGTGGCACTGCTGAGGGCAAGCGGATCACAGAAGTGATCGCAGGGCTGGGCACAGGCTCATTGACGGGGAAGACCTAGTGCGTAAAACTTGCCGGCGGCATTAGCCTGCGGCATGATGCGGACAAGCCAGTTGCTCTGGAGAGATCCTTAAAGTTAAACCTCCCCACAAATCGCGTCTTTCTGTTGTTTTTAGATTCCTCCGCATCTTTCTGAGAACAATTAGGGTTGAGCGCTAAAGCTTATCTACTTGTTGAACGGCCCCGCCTGCGCAGCCGGTCTAACGGCCGCCCCTCAGGGGCCCCTCCCCGCCCTCGCGCGACTGCCAGGTATCTCAGCTGAAAGGCCGGTGTCGCCTTCTTCCTCCTTCCGGACGGGAGCCTCGCGGCACGTGCGTTTTGTGCAAGGCCGCTTCGTTTTGGCCTTTCCCAAATGAAACCGTTAGACTTAACGCTTGAAATCTGTTATTATTTTAACCATTACGAAAACAAACAGCCTTTTTGAAAGGGAGAGAAAAGAAAGGGATAAGTAAAACAATGCTTGTTTTGCATTGTGTAAAGTTAATTGAATTGACCTAAATTCACCTGAATTTGTCCGGATTGACTGCCAGATTTTCTGTGTGTCACCGGTTTTGTCAGACTTGACTGTTTTTGTCTTCCTGGTCCCTTGGCCCCCTGTGTCTCAGAGAGGCAGCTGCACGGAAGAACTGTGTCCTCTAGCTTAGCCTCGTCACTGTGTGAATTTAGGATGAGGTGCTTTGGCGCTGTCAGGGTGGCTGAAAGAGCTGGCGGCTACAGAAGCAGTGGAGGACAATGAGGGCTGGAGCTGTTGTGGCTTAGTTTGCTCATGAGTGCTCCAAAGTGAAGCTTCAGATGTTGCGGGCTTAGTCTTGTAGGTTTACTGGAGAAGGCTGTCAACAGTAGTTTTCATCTGCCAGGAGCCTCCTATGTACTGAGCCTGAAATGCAGGCCTGATAAAAACTTTTTCTGTGGGTTGATTTCTCCCAGCTGATAATTTACAGACTGACACGATAACACGGGCAGTAGGAAATACATGGAGGAATGCTGAACTATTCTGTTCAAAGAACTCTTTAGCTACTGGAGAAGACTCACTCAGTTGTGCTACTTGTGGCTGCACAATAGAAGTGGGAAGACCATAAAGAAGGAAGCTACTATGTTGCCTCCAAAGGGGAAGGAACCATCTTCTCCAATAATATTAACCTGATGAAGCTGGAGTGGAAGGTAAGATGCATTTTTTGTTTTTGTTTGGCTTAACTTCCCAGAATTGCCAGGGTAATGGTGCTGGAATGCAGGAAAGATATTGGCTGATTTTTGAAAGAGGAAACCCCCTCAGTGGTTGCTGAGGAGGTTAGTGTTCACTGGCCCAAGTGTTAACCAAGTCTGAAGTTCAAGTTTGATCTAGACGGAATCTAAACGAAAAAAAAAAAAAATTCCTGCATGTTTGTATCTCCATGAGTCACTAAAACAAAATCAAATAATTAGCTCAGTATTGAGGATAGTTACAAAATGCACGTTTTACAGTGCTTCCAGTGGGCGTTGGATCAGACCTTGAATGCAAAAGAAGATAAATCTGCCTTCTCAACTTCACAGTCACAGCTGGCACACACATTTATAAGGGCAGCTTGTGTTTCCATTAATGGAACTGTTGTTGTTCAACGAAATAAAGTGTACCAGTCTCTGGAAATACAAATTTAAATCTTATCACTAACACCTGTCTCGATACAGCACTAAAACCAGTTTCGTATACAGGAGAGGGAAAACTGTCTAAAGACTTGAAAATGTCAAAATAAGAAATTGCTAAAATAGAATTGTTGTGGTAGAGAAAGTAGAGTGGCAAACAACTATGTTCTGGTTGACTTGACATGCTTTGATACAGTTTATAAACTTACAAAAAACAAGACTATTTAATACATACTGATATAATGCTCAGTAATAAAGCTTGAGCATAACAAGAAATACTGTAAATAGCTACCAAGAATACAGTGATGGCTGTTTTTCACAATGACATTATTCTGTTTTGATTTCTTTTTCTAAAGTGATCTCAATATGCATCTTTTCAGTACGGAAGAACAAGCTAGAGAATATCTAACTGAAGTTGCATTTTCTTAAATAGTTGGATGAAATGCTGATGCTTATTTGATATTTTGTGGATTTTTTTTCCATGTTAATTTAATTTTCAACAAAATAAGGAGTACAACAGAGAAAATGAAACATAGACATATGATATTGTAACTGTGGTTGATTAGAAACAGCAGGTAAAAGATGAAGAACCTCCTGCCTTCATTCTGCACAGCACAACACGAGTTAAACAGTCACCCATGACGTGAAAGAAACTCCTTTTAGCTCAGAATGGAAGAATTGTAGAATCACAAAATAATTTAAGGTTTTAGGGTGTCTTTGGAAGTCATGTTTGTACTAAAATTTTAGGATGGCTTCCCTGGATTTGTGTGAAGTTTGCTCAATTTTATTTTAATCTTTCAGCATCTGGGATTATTTTATTTTTTCTTCTGCAGGACTATAGCTAATTTATTGGTATATAACCAACACATTTTCACATCTGTCCTTGTGAATTTCTTTCAGATTTTTATTCTTGGAGCTCATCTTTCAGTAAGGGTTTTGCCATACCGCTTTTATTTTACCACAGATTACACCAGAGCTGCTGGAATTCATTGTGTGTGAATAGGGGCAGAAGTTCTACTTAAAGAGGCTGAAAAGTATTTTACAGAAGCCAGCTTGGCATTCTTGCCATGTTTGCAGTGTTAAAACTCATAATATGTGTGTAATAGAGATACAGAGGTGTTTGTGGTTGGTCTTGTTTTTGTTGGTTTTTTTTTTATTATTTAAAAATATATTTGATGGATAACAGGATTTGTTGAAGGCTTCATTTTAGTGTGGGAAGTGGAGTTTCTTCTTTAAGCTGTGTATTTTACAGTGACTGCTGTTGTTGCACTTCTGATAAAACGCTGTTGCATATGAGTTCTGTAGCAGCTACATATGTGACTGAGGAGGTGCCTGGGGTCTTAGGAGGTAAATAAGAAAAAAAAAAAAGGCAGCCCATTTCTAACCAGAGAATGCAAGGAAGGAATTTGTCGCTATTGACGACAGCGAAATAAATATTACAATAGATTTATGTCTACCCAATGAATTTATATTGGCATCTGAGTGATGTCCTGTCTCAGGAAGACTCGTAGACCAGTGTTACTAGCTTCCTTGATGGTGATCTTTCCTTTCAGGCAGTGAATTTGTGGTGTGAAATTGGCATCTTGTTTATTGTTTTTCTTGTGTTCTTTTACTTCCTAAAGGAACATGCATATTATTACATTGTACTATGGTAAAAAAAAAAAAAAAAGTCTTAGTTTCATGTCCAGATCTAGGCTCCAAAATTCACATTTTGGCACCACAATAGAAGTAGCCAAACTGAAGCCTCAGACATTGTACATAACTTTATATGTACATAACTTTATATGTATGTGCATCATATTGGAAAAATTATTGTTTGTATAAATGTAAAATAATAAATTTGGAGCCTATGTTGAGGTACAGAAGGTGCTACAGTTCTTGTCTGTCTATTTAGACACACATTATGGGAGTTCCTCATCAACAGTAATCATAAGACTATAAAAGGACCTATGCTTTCTGGAACAATAAACAGTTAATTGTAGCACAGCTCAGCCTATTAACTGGTTTAGTGTTTCTACTTGATTATTCTTGTTGCTCAGTTTTCCAGGCCCAGGATCTTCTGCTTTTATTCAGAGATACAGATACCTTCCACTTCTTGATTCTTCTAATGTTTTGTTTTTTTTTTTTTTCCTACAGTCTGGTGTTTGCCAATAAGTTTAGTCACTTGAGTGCACCATTAAAGCGTGCTTGAAGAATTCCTTTGGAAACTGTGCTAGAATAGTAATTACAGAAAAATTACTGTAGAAAAGTAGAGAAAAAAAAAACCTCAGATAAACAATTTAGTTAAACAAAGGAAATCAATTTCAGGCAAACTGAAGTAGTTCTGGTTTTATATATAATACCAGAACTCTTTTGAAGTTTAAGAAAAGCTCAGTGCCTCCAGTTCCAGTCTCCCCTTAGGCTCTCCTAAACTCCTGGTTCTTACTAGCTTTGAACTGAGTGATTATGGAATGCTCCGTTAGTGCCTGCCTAATCCAGAACTCCTGGAAATCCATGCAAGTCTGCTTTTATCTTAATTTTCCAACTTGTTAAATGTCTCATACATGAAAATATATAACGAATGGGAAGTGTCAAAAGAAGACCTTTCTAGGAATAAATTTGGTGGACCCCAAAGATGTAAGTTCCATGAAACAATTTCAGATTAGTGTCTGAACTTCTGTGTTTCATATAAAAATGGTTGAGCTTTTTGAGAACAGCCAATCTCTTAATGAAAATGTTCTTATGTATTTTTTTTATCTATCCTGCTGCTTTAGATGGTAAGTCCTTTAATAACTCTTCAGAATATATTGAAATGCTACGCTGTGCTGAAAGCTTACTTTTTTCCCTCTGGATCTTACCTTAAAAGTGAATGCTGTACAGTAGGAGATCGTTTTGGATTACAGAACAACAGCTCCAAATGTCAGTAGTAAATAATCAGCAAATCCCTCATTATCAATAAAATGGTCCTGATATTCAGTAAAAAGCCATTCGTTAATACTTCAAATCCATATCCTCACAAACCTTTTATCTTTAGCAATCCCACCCGCACCAAACAAAATACAGTTTAATGCAAGAGGAATCTTTGAGGTTTTTTTTCATGCCTAATAAACTGGAGTGAAGGGTTTAGAAACTCCTGCTGGACAAGGGACTTACTTTGATTTTAATAGTGTTTTAAATGAAACTATTTGAAGATGTTTTTAATTCCCCACCTTTCATCACTGTAAAAAAAATACAAAATCCTTTAACATGTGTTCAGGTACCATTTATTTTCTGAATAAGTGTCTATTATTGTTTATGAAATTGTTTTGCTCTGAATAGTAGTTTGAATGTCACTAAATTAATCATGTGCTTAGTTACCTTATTCATTTACACATATTCCTTAAAAGCTCTCTCCCTTGCATGAAGTGTAAAAACCACCTCTCTATTGTTACTTGTGGAATTTGTAACTCAATAGGTCTAAAGCCAGTATTTCTGTGATGTAGGTCAGCTGTAAAATTCCCATTGCCTCAATTGCCAGAGGAGCTAGACCCATACGAGAAGCAGAGAAAGTCAGTGAAAAAAATGCTATATGAAAATGTGTTGATATTCCAGACAAAGTGTGAGCAGAGTGGTAGGCATTGGTGTTGGACTGAAGAATGCAAGCTTGTTTAACTGCAGTTTTGGGAGTTCAGCACCACGTTAATGTACAGTTCATCAAGGTTCTGTAGATTTTGTGACTGGGAAGATGATTTTGACTTTATGCTTTTGACTTACCTGCTGAGGTTTTCAGACTGGTGATTAGGTAGCCGTTTACGGGAAATCCTATTAATGTAAGACAGCCCATCTTACATTAGCTTCCACATGTCATCAGCCTGGACTGAACAGTCCTTGAATGAATGACTCACTAGGGCAAGTCTAGGTATCTGGCGCAAGCTGCTAGCCAGTCGATCATATGTAAAGTAATTAAGAGAGCTCATAAAATATAACTGATTTAAAAATAAAAAATAAAAAAGTTTACCAGGAGGTAGGTGGATCTGTAATTTTTTTGCCAAAAGAGTAACAATGAAAGTGATCTTGTAAAATCATCTCCTAACTACACCTTAGGTATTGATGCTTACAAGTAAACACTCAGTAATATGCAAGTTACTGGAAGGTAACTTGCATGTTACGGGGTGTTTACTTCGAATTTGAAGAGGTCTTCAAATACAGGTGTTTTTGAGAGGAAATGTGTCTCAAATTTTTCGAATCAAAATTGTCTAAATCTAGATTCGAGAAGAGATTCGGAGCAGCCCTGTGGAGAAGGACTTGGGGGTGTTGGTAGGTGAGAAACTGAACATGAGCCGGAAGTGTGTGCTTGCAGCCCAGAAAGCCAACCACATCCTGGGCTGCATTAAAAGCAGAACAAAGGAGGTGATCCTTCCCTTCTACTCTGCTCTCGTGAGACCTCACTTGGAATATTGCATGCAGTTCTGGTGTCCTCAACATAAAAAGGACATAGAACTGTTGGAACAAGTGCAGAGGAGGGCCACAAGGATGACCAGGGGACTGGACCACCTCCCGTATGAAGATAGGCTGAGAAAGTTGGGGCTGTTCAGCCTGGAGAAGAGTAGGCTGCGTGGAGACCTCATAGTAGCCTTCCAGTATCTGAAGCAGGGCTATAGGGATGCTGGGGATGGACTGTAGTGACAAGACAAGGGGTAACGGGTTAAAACTTAAACAGGGGAAGTTTAGATTGGATATAAGGAAGAAATTCTTTACTGTGAGGATGGTGAGGCACTGGAATGGGTAACCCAAGGAAGCTGTGAATGCTCCATTCCTGGCGGAGTTCAAGGTGGGGTTGGACAGAGCCTTGGGTGACATGGTTTAGTGTGAGGTGTCCCTGCCCATGGCAGGGGGTTTGGAACTAGATGAACTTAAGGTCCTTTCCAGCCCTAACTATTCTATGATTCCAGAAATGATCCAGTCTGAGTAAAGCAGTGCCACAAACGTCTGTCAAAGTTGTTCTCAAATACCAAAGTATTTCAAAATAAGATTCATGAATAGTAGCTAAGTTTCAGTCATATGCATTCTTTTTTTAATAACATATTCCATGCTCCTGATGGAAGTTAGTAGATCTCTGGTTGACTTCACTAAAGCCTGGACTGTCTGCACAGCTTTTTTTTTGCCAATCTTATGTTTCCTGAAAGTATTTTATGATTCTTTTTCTACTTACTTTTTCCTTCTCAACTTCCAGTCATGGTCTATAATTGAGCAGTCAGTAATATTGACGTGTATTGCATAGTTGAATCTCAAAGCACTTTCTGCTACAAGTACAGGTTAGAAGATTACAGTGGTATGGCTCATTTAGCACTTAAGCAGAGTTGGAAACAGCTAGGGCTGGACTTATTTAAATAACTCCATGAGAGAGTGTGCAAGATGTAGAAAGCAGAGCTTAAGGTGTAAAAAATGGGGCTCTAAGGTTTGATGATCACCATAACAGCTTCTCTAAGATACATAAGTAAATGCATGTCAAGCTATTTCCATAGTCTATGCCTTGCTTATCATGACTCTAAAGAACATAATCCTCAGCTTCAATTAATTCCCTACATAGGGATTTAGATTATTTTCTTCTCTTGACATACTAGAGAAAAATTCAGCCCCATTCAGAAGATGAGCACACAATGTGCAGATCTTACGTACTGTTTTGAGCGCACAATCAGTGCAGAACTTATGTACTGTTTTGGACCTTCTGAGTGGCTGTGCAGGCGAACTTGGTATACTGGCAAAACTGCAATGGCACCTTGCCATGAACACTCTGTTTCCACAACCTGTAGAACAAGGCAGTTGGATGTGGGCTGGAGACAGAATTGAAAAGAGCATGTGCTATGTGATGGTCTTCATTCCAGTGAAGGTCCACTACAGCAATAAGTTAATGACGGCACAATTTTAAGCCAAACACTAAATATTTTAATACAAAATGTTAGGTGCCAAATGTTTGATTTGCTAATGGGGTTTTCTTAATGTTACACAAAACATTAAAATTATTGAGTTTGTAAATTAATTTATTAAAATCAAATTATTGAGTTTGTAAAAAGGTATGCAGTGCTCAAAGAAGAGAAGGGTAGTTAAAACTTCATCAAAACTGATGGAAAGAGAAGGGCTTTGAAAAACTAATTCCCTCTGAAGTTTGGCATATCTAACTTCTTTCCTTTTCAGACTAGTGCGCAGAATCTGAAAATGAGCATATAATATCATCTGAATATCCTTATTATTATGGATGTTAGCAAACTCTTTGCATATTCCTGCTGCAAGCAGACATGAATATATTCCTCCTGTGCTTAGAGATCTGAAGTCAGTGAGCATAGTGCTGAGTTAAGCTCATAAATGCTGAACTGAGAGAGCATGTATTACCTCAGTCTGACACTGGGCATGAATTGTTAAGCCCAGCTCATCGTTTTTGGTGCTCAGCTTGATGATCATATATAACTCATAATGCTGGAGTCAGGAAGCTCCTGGTGGGCCGAAGATGAAGAAAGAGGGAAGAGGTTTTGCCAGAGCTGTTCCACTTTCTCTTCCTTTTTTTTTTTTTTAAGTGTATCAGCATGCTACTTGGTTTTGTTCAATGTGCATAATTCAACAGTGATAGTTATTCTGAAGTCTTTGTTACTATATTTCATGTAAGCCTTCTTCTAAACCAATTTTTGTGTATGATAGTATTTATTCAAGTTTTCAAGAGATTTAGTCACTGAGACAAGCTTGCTGAATTGGAATTGTCCTGCTCACAAAATCCCAGTACTTTGGCTAGTTACCACTTCTTTAAAAACAGTATTTTACAAAATTAGGCTGGCACATAATTTTTTCCCCCACATTTTTAATGTATATAATAGGAGACTTTTGTGTGACTGTAGCATCCCCTTGTAGCTGACTTTGTTTTGCAAAATACATATATTGGAGTAGAGTCTTCTTATAAGATAGGGAACCCCTGCTGCAATATTCTGCTGAGATTTGACAGAGGTGCGTAACTCATCAAAATACATGATGAGTGTAGTTTTGACAGGCAGGGAGTCAAGTGGGTTGCATTCTGGTTTTGTCTGGATGTTCACAATTAAAACCTTCTCAGGGTTTGGCAGACACAGTGTCGTGGTTTAAACCCAGTCAGGTAATTCGTTCGCTCACTTCCCCCCCTTTCTTGCCCTCCCCCTGCTCTCGGAGGGACGGAGAGGAGAATCAAAAGAATGCAACTCCCACGGGTTAAGATAAGAACAGTTTAGTAACTAAGGTATAACACAAATCACTACTGCTACCACCAATGATAATAATGATAAAGGAAATAACAAGGGAACAGAATACAACACCTCACCACCCGCTGACCGATAACTCGCCCCCCAAGCCCGACCAAGCTCCGACCGATACCTCCTCCAACCCTGCAGTCTCCCAGCCCTTCCGGCTAACTCCCAGTTACATCCTGGGCATGATGTGCTGTGGTATGGAATACCTCTTTGGTCAGTTTGGGTCAGGTGTCCTGTCTCTGCTTCCTCCCGGCTTCCCCTCCTCCCTGGCAGAGCATGAGGCTCACAAAGTCCTTGGCCAAACCAAAACATCTCTATCAGCTCTGTTCCCGAGCCGAAAGTCAAAACACTGCACTGCACCAGCTACCAAGGAGGAGAAACATGACTGCTACTGCTGAACCCAGGACATTATCCACCCCTTATTCCATACCATTCACGTCGTGCTGAGATCCCACATTTTCAATACACCATCGCTCTCCCACATATATACATTCATATACATACAGACCAAGAGGAAAAAATCATTTTCTTAGTGCATGGACCAATCCCTATAATGCTGCCGAGTCCATTCGGTCCATGATGTTCCAAGTTCATTCTCTGTTGGGATGATGGCTGGAGGGAAGTCAGGGCCAGTCGCTGGTGACCTGGAGACAGCTAGTTGATGGGCTATAAAAGCATTACACAGCAGGCAACAGCATACAATTGAGTTCACTGGCTGTTTTCCCCTAAAATCAAATCCCCTTGAGGTATACATCGGACTTCCCCATCTTCCCGCGTTACCCACCAAGTATATCCAGGTCCCTGAGCAAAAGCAACCCCACGAGTTGGTTTGCCTTTACCTGAAGCAGCAATAACCCAGACTGTCTTCCCCAGCAAATTCTTCATATGCACCACGGGAACTTTGTCCCCCTCTACAATATGTAAAAGTTCTGACTGGGCTGGGCCAGCCCTGTTGGCAGATCCTCTGGTGTTGACCAACCAGGTGGCCTTTGGTAAATGTGTATCCCAATGCTTGAAAGTTCCCCCACCCATCGCTCTCAGTGTAGTTTTTAACAGCCCATTGTACCGTTCGATTTTCCCAGAGGCTGGTGCATGGTAGGGGATGTGATATACCCACTCAATGCCATGCTCTTTGGCCCAAATATCTATAAGGTTATTCCGGAAATGAGTCCCATTGTCTGACTCAATTCTCTCTGGGGTGCCGTGTCGCCACAAAATCTGTTTCTCAAGGCCCAGGATAGTGTTCCGGGCAGTGGCATGGGGCACAGCGTATGTTTCCAGCCACCCGGTGGTTGCTTCCACCATGGTAAGCACATGGCGCTTGCCTTGGCGGGTTGGTGGCAGGGTGATATAGTCAATCTGCCAGGCCTCCCCATATTTATACTTCAACCATTGTCCTCCATACCAAAGAGGCTTTAACCGCTTGGCTTGTTTAATTGCAGCACATGTTTCACACTCATGAATAACCTGGGCAATAGTGTCCATTGTTAAGTCCACCCCTCGATCATGAGTCCATCTCTGTGTTGCATCTCTGCCCTGATGGCCTGAAGTGCCATGGGCCCACCAGGCTTAAAATAATTCACTGTCCCCTTAAGCAGTTTCTGCAGCTTGTTGCTGGGGACTCCATAGAGCTGCCTTCCATCTCCGACGCTTCCAAAGCACTGGAGGGGCCCAGTGGACTAGATACTTGCCCATACTGTCCCACACACCCTGCCACTCATGACTCTCCAGCCTTGGGGAAAATCTCTTGGTCCCCCTATATTGTTGTCTAACCCCAGACAAGACCCAAACCTGACTCTGCTTAACTTTTGAGATCAGACAAAATGGTTGTGGGTAGAACACACTCTGTATGTGTGCCAACATGCTGATCCCCATCACAATCAGCAGGCAGGTCCCAAGGATACCCAAAGGCCATTCAAAACCTTCAGAACTCTCACACGATGCTGCTGTACTTGTCACTGGGGCTGGTGTAGCTGCTGTGCTTGCCGGCTCTCCCACCACCAGCTTCTCTTTTCCTGAGTCCAGCTCTTCCTCCTCTGCCTTGCTGGGAAATGCTGCGTGGTCTCCTGCATCCTCCTGGGGCTCGGCGGGTGGCTGCCGGGGAATGCTCTCGGCCGTCGCGGGGCTGGGCTCGGCCGCGGGGCTGGGCTCCTCCGCGGGGCTCGGCTCTTCCGCGGGGCTCGGCTCCTCCGCGGGGCTCGGCTCCTCCGCGGGGCTGGGCTCCTCCGCGGGGCTCGGCTCTTCCGCGGGGCTCGGCGGGTGGCTGCCGGGGAATGCTCTCGGCCGTCGCGGGGCTCGGCTCGGCCGCGGGGCTGGGCTCCTCCGCGGGGCTCGGCTCGGCCGCGGGGCTGGGCTCCTCCGCGGGGCTCGGCTCCTCCGCCGCCTTCTCCCGCTGCTCGGCAGCCGCTTCCTTCTCCTCCTCGACCGCCCCGGCCTCCTCCACCGGCAGCCGTCCCCTGGCGGCCTCCGGCCCCGCTCCCGCCGCCGCTTGGTCCCCGGGGCCGCTCTCCCGGGCCGCTTCAGCAGCCGCCGGCTCCCGGGACCGCTCCCCCTCAGTTCCCCGCAGCCTCACGAAGATGGAGAGTAGGGTGAGGGCCAGGACGGTGAAGAGCAGCCGGACGGCCAGGTACAAGTCCACGGCCACGTCCGTCCCGCCCTGCTGCTGGAGCCCACCCGTATTACAAGCCATTGCCATAAAGCACAGTGAGACAAGAACCTTAGCCCAGGCCCCACACTTGATAAACACTATCACAGCAAATACCGGCTCTACGTAAGTTACAACGGTCTGAAGCTGTGAGATCAAGAAGAACAACTCTGATACCCAATAAATCAGCATTGTGACGAGTGACTATTAATCCAGTCAAATCTGTCGTTATCTCAACCCTTCGCGCCCCACGTTGGGCGCCAAAAAGAACTGTCGTGGTTTAAACCCAGTCAGGTAATTCGTTCGCTCACTTCCCCCCCTTTCTTGCCCTCCCCCTGCTCTCGGAGGGACGGAGAGGAGAATCAAAAGAATGCAACTCCCACGGGTTAAGATAAGAACAGTTTAGTAACTAAGGTATAACACAAATCACTACTGCTACCACCAATGATAATAATGATAAAGGAAATAACAAGGGAACAGAATACAACACCTCACCACCCGCTGACCGATAACTCGCCCCCCAAGCCCGACCAAGCTCCGTCCGATACCTCCTCCAACCCTGCAGTCTCCCAGCCCTTCCGGCTAACTCCCAGTTACATCCTGGGCATGATGTGCTGTGGTATGGAATACCTCTTTGGTCAGTTTGGGTCAGGTGTCCTGTCTCTGCTTCCTCCCGGCTTCCCCTCCTCCCTGGCAGAGCATGAGGCTCACAAAGTCCTTGGCCAAACCAAAACATCTCTATCAGCTCTGTTCCCGAGCCGAAAGTCAAAACACTGCACTGCACCAGCTACCAAGGAGGAGAAACATGACTGCTACTGCTGAACCCAGGACACACAGCTACTTGAAATATTTCTGATCACATTAAAATTGGAACACACACAAAATCCTCCTTAGCTAGTGTGTCACTGGAAAAGGCCTGGTACTGAAATGCAAGTGAATTCACTTTCTCATCACCCTTCTACCTGGGAGACAAGCAGACAGCACACTTTTAAAGTAAATATTCTAATCGCATTTGGCTTGAACGTGGTGTTATGCTTTTGAAATTAAAGCCAGAGGAGAAGGCAAAACTTGTTTTGCAGAAACAGTGGCCATTTATGAGCTAGGATGGTTGTATGTTCTTTCAAGCCATATAACACACAGGACTGATCATCTTGGCAGACAGCACTCTGCAGTTCATATATTTGTATCTCAGTGTATATTTCAGGCACAGTCTTGGTTGGGAACATACTACAGCCCAACTTTTCAAATATGATAAGTGGGTTTGCATTGCCTTGTTTTGTTAGTTAGAGACATTTTGTGAGGTTTGAGTGCTTTGCAGAACAAATCCTTTCAAATGACTTCAGGTGAAAAATTGAGGCATCTAAACTCATTAGTCATTTTTGAACAATCCTTTTTTCCTTGTTATTTGATAAAATGCTTCTCAACACTTCTTGATTTGAGTTTCTAAGGAAAGTTAAGTGTCTGGAATACGGTTATCAACAATAATGTTAAATTGATGGTCTCCATTTTGGTGGATAATTTTTACATATGTTAAATATAGTACACAGATGCAGTGCTGTAAGCCAGCCTAATCAAGAGAGAGAATAGAGCTTCTATCTATCTGGCCCACTACCCTCTTTTTGAGAAGATACAGGGATGTGTTGCCAAAACAATAAATGCTGCTTCTGATCCAATGATGTGTAGAGAAGAGTTTGGTTTTGCAGCAACAGAAGTATGTTTGCCTACAAAAGAGAGGAATGCTAAGAAATGCATCATCCTTTTTGGCTGCTTCACCCTTAAGTGGATGTGGAGTAATTAGAGGATAACAGCTGCTAGAGCCCTGGTACTCAGGTGACATGGCAAAGATGATCCTTATCTCTAAATTGGAGAGACATCAATTTGATAGATGGGCCACTTGGTGGATAAAGAACTGGATGGATGGCCGCACACAAAGAGTTGTGGTCAACAGCTCAGTGTCCAGCTGGAAAACAGTAATGAGTGGTGTCCCTCAGGGGACATATCACAGAATCACAGTATGCTAGAGATTGGAAGGGACCTCAAAAGATCATCTAGTCCAATCCCCCTGCCGGAGCAGGAACACCTATATAAGGTTACACAGGAATGTGTCCAGGCGGGTTTTGAATGTCTCCAGGGAAGGAGACTCCACAACCTCCCTGGGCAGCCTGTTCCAGTGTTCCGTCACCCTCACTGAGAAGAAGTTTCTTCTCAAGTTTAAGTGGAACCTCTTGTGTTCCAGTTTGTACCCATTACCCCTTGTCCTATCATTGTTTGCCACTGAGTAGAGCCTGGCTCCATCCTTGTGACACTCCCCCTTTATATATTTATATAAGGAATGATATAAGGAAGAAGTTCTTTACTGTGAGGGTGGTGAGGCACTGGAATGGGTTACCCAAGGAAGCTGTGAGTGCTCCATTCCTGGCGGTGTTCAAGGCCAGGCTGGACAGAGCCTTGGGTGACATGGTTTAGTGTGAGGTGTCCCTGCCCATGGTGGGGGGGTTGGAACTAGATGAACTTAAGGTCCTTTCCAGCCCTAACTATTCTGTGATACTATGAGTGCCATCTTGTCCCACCAGTCCATTGGTACCTCTATTGGCTGATGTAAATCTAGGACCTCTCCTCATTCTCTCTCCCTTTGATGGGAACACACGGGAAGCTTCTGTGCAAGGTAAAAATCCTCAAAGACTGAAAGGAAAAGAAAAATCAGTCTCTGCTAGCAAGTTCCTAAGCAGTAATTCATCTAGGAGTCAGGCTAAAGTTCTTGTCCCTTTTGCATTTGTTGCTACTGCTTCTTCTCTTCTACATTATTTCTGCGAAGAGTTGTTCTTTCAACAGCATAAGCTTTCAAGGTCTTTAGGTAAGTGCTCTTAGACTTTCAAGGTCTTTAGGTAAGTGCTTTTAGGAAAGCTATTTCTTTTTTCATGACAACTGTGATGGACTAAAAATAATATTTTTCTTTTTGGTATTTCAAATTCATTTCACTATTTGAAAGTTTAATTAAAAATGTGAAAGAAGATTATCCAGGGTTTCACAATTGTAATGACTGTTGAAAATACCAACTCCACGAAGACGACTGAGAGCTGACTTAAAACAAGAACTTGAATTTCGTTCTACTACATCAGGTTGCTGTTTTAATAATTAGCAGGCTGTTGACTGTTTTGAATAAAAGTTTTTTCTCTCTTCCTCCCTTCCTTTACTTTTGTATTCAGAGAAACTGAATTTGTGTAATCAACTAGTTTTTCTAATGTACCTTGTAGCCCTCTGGCCGTGCTGCCAAGAGTGGATGAAGGCAATAAAACCACACAAACAATAGATTTATTTACTAAATCCAAAACACAGCACTGTACCAGCTGCAATAGATTTTTTTGGTTTTTTTTTGTGAAGGGTTTTTTATTATTTGTTTTTGGTATCTTCTCCTGACTTTCTCCCCCAACTTGATCAAGAAATTCCTAACTGAGAAAAACTGGATTTGTTAACTTAAACAAGGGAATAACTGGAGGATGATTGGCAATGGAGCATGATGTGACTCCTTATGTGATCAACAGAATGCAGCTATATATATTTGTTTACTTATTTGCATATCTTCAGTGAATACTTGCAGAGACTGTGTCATGGTTTAACCCCAGCTGGCAACTAAGTACCATGCAGCTGCTTGATCGCTCCCTGCTCCCCAAACCCCAGAGGGGATGGAGAATGACAGGATGGGGAGAACTGGAAAAAAGTAAAACCTATGGGTTGATATAAGAACAGTTTAATAATTGAAATAAATTAAAATATAATAATATATAACAATTGTAATGGAAAGGGGAGGCAGGTGGAAGAGAGAGAGGAATAAAGGGAAAAAAAAAAACAAGTGATGCCCACCCAATACAATTGCTTACCACCCGCTGATGGATACCCATCCTGACCAGAGCAGTGACCGATCCCTTCTGGGCAACTCCCCCCCAGTTTATATACTGGGCATGACATGCTGTGGTATGGAATACCCCTTTGGCTAGTTTGGGTCAGGTGTCCTGTCTCTGCTCCCTCCCAGGTTCTTGTGCCCTGCCCTCACTGGCAGAGCATGAGAGACTGAAAAGTCTTTGATCTGGGTAAGTGCTACTTAGCAACAGCTAGAACATGGGTGTGTTACCAGCACTGCTCTCATACGAAGCCAAAACACAGCACTGCACCAGCAGCTAGGAAGAAAAATAGCTCTATCCCAGCTGAATCCAGGACAGATAGTAAGATTGCTAAACACCCCTGCATTTTGGGAGTATGTTTGTAATACACCACAGCACTGCTAAGACATAATGGCTTGAATAGCATAGCAGTATTAATCATATTTACTAATTAAGAATTAAGAAAATGGCACTGTTCCCCCAAATATCATTTGAAAGAAATTATATGGTATTGAGAAATCAACATTAAAACCAGGTTTTTCCTCATAACACAGGTAATTAAATAGAAAACATTGTCAACATCAGATTCTGTGGGTTTCAGATATGCAATACCAATGGACATTGTGAATCAGGATTTAAAAAAGAACCTGTCTACTGTGAATACATTGTACTTTTTTTTTTTTTTACAAGATTCACATACAAAACACCAGACATTTAAACTAATTGTTTTGAATAGCAGAAAATGGCCTAGCTGTTATACAAACTCTTTCAAAGACTTAAGAATAAGCCTTAGAAGCAAGCAAATAAGCTTCTTACTGTCAAAATTTCTATTCAGGAGTGGCATATCCATTAACCAAAGATTACTATTACCTGTAATTCTTATTGTAAAGCTTCATGAATGTGTATGGTGTTCACAGTTTAAGTGTGCAAAGGAATGTAGTCTGTATGCAGAACAGATCAATACAATTGGAACAATTCATGGACCATGTGGGCTTTCAGTCATTTTAAGATGGAGAAACAACTGCTTGACATGTTAACTGCAAAACTGCAAATACCTGTATTGTACAATATTTTTCAGTATTTAGTTTTGTGTCTTTTAGTGAAAGAACACATACAAATCTTAGAAATGTAACATTAGTAAGGGACCTTTATGTAGCTGATCTTTCAATGAGATGGTAGTAATGACAGCTATTATGTTCTTGTCTGAGCAGTGACAGAAGTTCTCTGGCCACTCTAAACACAAAAAACATTCTGAATTAGAAAACTTCCTTCAGTGTCTATCTGAAATCTCTGCTGCAACCAAAGTTTCTCTCTCTTTCCCTTGTTCCAGTGAGAATACAGAGCAATTTATATACCACATTTTTACCAACTTTGACCTTAGAGAATTGTTGCCATGTTACCTCTAAGATTTCTCTTCTCTAGACTAACCATACTGAATTTTTACAGCTTTTTCTTTTAGTTCACATTTTTAAAACCTTTTATTACTCTTAATGTTCTCTTCAGGACTCAGACAATTTGCTTTTGTCTGCCTTAAGCAGAGTGGCCAAGCTATAGTCAGTGTTCTAGCTGAGCCCATGCCAGGATGAAGAAAAGCAAAGCAATTTGCTCCATTTCACATTTGCAATATTCCTGTTAGTACAGTTCAGAATAAGTGTCACATATGGCTGACATTTTTCAGGTTTAATCTTAACAACCAGACTCTTTCCTGACATAATGATTGTTTCCTTTCTTTGTATTTATGTGCTTCATTTTCCCTTCCTACTAAGGGCAGTGCTTCACACTAATCCTAAAAGAATTTACCTTACCGACTTTAAACCATTTTTCTGATATACCAGGGCTATTTCAAACTCTGATCATCTCCTCCAAAATGTTTGTAAATTCTCCCAGTACAATGCCATGTGTGAATTTTATATGTTTATTTCATTACTCAAATAGTTTACAGATATTAAGGCTTGTATAGTTAAAAAAAAATAATCTCAGGACAGACCTCTTAGTCTGATAATGACTGTTAGTCATTACATATAAACTATTAGTTTTTGAGATTATTATTTTGCTTACCATTCTGCAAATATTTCCACTTTATTATAATGTCACAGAGTCAAATACCTCACTGAAACTGAGTTGTGGCGAAACTACTGCTTGACTTTGTTCATTAAGCTACCTACAAGGAAATTTAATTGTTCTAGTAAGATGTTTTTGGTGAGACCATACATCATGGAGGGGATTATTTTATCTACTTACCAGTATTCTGAGAATGCTTATCAACTCTTCCAGGATCCTCCTGGGTATCAGATAAGGCTGGGTGATCTATGATTTTCAGGTACTCCTTTACTCTTTTACAAGTGGGTAATATTTTCCCCTTCTGCTTTTGAAATCTCAGGCATACTTTTCCTTAAAAATCAGGATTGGTTTCTGATCCAGAGGTACAAGTGTATACGTCCATGTTTCTAGAGGAGTTCCTTACCGCTGTAATTTTACTCACCTTGCAAGCTTGTTGCGTTTTTCTCCTAGCTGTCACTAGCTACATGTGCATGCCTGCATGTATTCAGGTATTCTCCAAAATCTTTATATGAAGGAAATAACTTCAGAAATAGCAGGGTAGAGCCCACAGAACAATATAGCATTTTCAGAACTATCTCATTAGATCAACATTTTAAAAATATACACAAAGGAATGTTATTAGAGGTGGAAATTTACTTGTATACTGTAAAATGGATGAATCGCTTGCTAAGGTTCCACATTATACATAGATGTAAGTGAATTTGCAAGGTACAGAATATTAATTATTTTCATTTCTACATCCTAAACTTAAGAAGGGAATGAACAGAAGTATCTCAGAAAAATGTGAGCTCTGACTGTGGCTGCCATATAGCCAGAGCTCCTTCTCAGGATAAGAGCATGCAGAAAATACTGCAAACTGTTAGCACAGAAAAGCCAAACTCCCAGCCTGAATTATCTAATTACAGTAATTTAATGATTTTTACTCTTTAAGTAAAGCTAAGACAGTTTGTGTAGTTTGTATAAATTAATTTGGAACTGCAAACACGGCCCACAGTCCCTCAACCATCAACAGACTGTTTGCCTTTTCCATGTTTCAGGGACAGGGGAGCAAGACTACAGGGATGTCTGTATTTCTGTTAGATATCATGCATTTGATGTAGTCTGATTATAGATCACAATCTAGTGGGTAAATTAAGATGGTTTTAGTGAAATACATGTTACAAGAAGTATCCAATTTTATAAGATGGTAGAAAGTGATATCAAAAATAATAAAACATGAGTTAATGAAGTTGAAAAAGCTAAGTTTGTAGTTTTTATTTTAAATTACCAGAGCATCCATGCTGTTGCATGGGTGATTATTTGCTAGTATTTATTTAAGAATTTAAAGAAGTATGCCTGCATTGTTAGAGCCTAGCCATTGTCAGTGGATATGTGCAGGCAGATAAAAGTGAGAGCAAAGGAGTAAGTAAATGTTCAGTATATTTGGCCTGCTGCAAGTATTTGGCGAAAATGATTCAGAGCATATATAAGTCCTCAGGGGTGGTCAGGGAAAACTGTTAAGCACATGATGTTGATATATAAATCAAATCTCTGAATTCCATGCAAGGAAAATTACAGAGGTCTTGGATAAGACCTCAAGGAACCACGGTAGTAGATTAAGATAGTAATTCTGGCTGAGTGGTGTCGAAGCACTGTTCCTGATGTTTTAATGTGCTGATACAGGTCAACTCAAAGATCAGTGAAATATTGGATTTTTTTTTAAATGTGCTGAAATGGTGACTGACACTAGTTAATATTTTGTCACAATGAGGGGCAAGTATGCCCTTAAGAAGCTCTGGCAAGAGTCCTGTGGCTTTACTATTGTGGATGAAATGTATCAGTTGCAAGGGAATAAAGCAAATCTTTGTCAATATATTTTTATTTATTTATTTATTTTCTGAGGTATTCTGAGTACTGCTTCATTTTCAGTGAGAGTCTTTGTGGAAGGATGAGATTGCTACAAGGTTAGACAAAACACTCTAAAAAAGCAGGATTTATTTTCAAACAATCTGAATGACTAAGGAGATGATCAATATACAGCTTGGAGCAAGGCATCTAGAAATAGCCAATACTCTATTCTGAACTGAGAACTCAGTTGGAGTCCTGCAACAGAACAGAGTTTTGCAAATCCTCATAATAACATTTCAGACCTTCACTGCAAGTTGTCCAGCTTCCATAGAATCAGTTGAATTGTGTCAGTGTACACAAGCTGAGGATTTCCCCCATGAACTTGTAACAACAGAAGCATGGACCCTAAGACAAACAAAGTTGGTATGCAAGGTTTCTTTTTCAGGAGCTACAGTTTATCTTGGAATTAAGCTTTAGCATTTTAGACATGAAAATAACTAATGAACATTAAGCAGCAATTAAAAGCAAACTTAAAAATGGATAATTGTGCCTTTCACCAGTAGTTCAGATATAATGTGTTGTTATTTTTCTTTCAGAATGCTCAGTCAAAAGGACTGAATTAAGAAAGGAAAGCAAGATAATAATAGCCTCCTACTTTAATTGTAAATACTGATTTCTACATCAAAGGCTTAATTTCTGCTTTTAATACTAAGCAGAGAATGTTTGGAGAATTCAGTATTTTTTCCCAAACCTGTGTTTTCCAACTCAGCTCCAGAGTTCCAAAACTGATTCCACTCTCCTAATATGTGGTCTTTCATCACACTGTTAATTTTGAGAAAATTCTTTCCAACATTTCAGAAATTCTTCAATAGAACAAATGGCTACAGCTAAAATAACTGGTTCTTCTAGCCCGTGGGGGTTCATATTCCTGATAACTGAGAAGCAAACATCTTTTTATGTGTTGAAAGAGAAGAATGACATTCAAGCTGTGATATGTTTTATTACCTGAGACTTCATCATGTTCATTAGGCCTTGAAATTGAAGTTTATTGTAAAACTGAGTGTGCTTCTACTAAGATGTGCCTAGATAGATGCAAGAGCATAGATATACTGAAGACAAAACACTTTTTTTTGGTAACATCAAATGTTACAAGCCACATGTTCAATTTTTAGGTTAAGTTAAAAGCTACTGTTCTCTGAAACATTAACATGGCTTTATGGATGGTAAATCAATATGATCATTAATTTTCATGTGTTCACTAGAGGACCTTCTTCAAGCTGGAAATGTGAGACAGAAAACCTTCTTTATAGCTCCTAGCAGAAACCTCATGGCTACAGTTTTACAGCATGACTTTTTTCTTCCTCATCATAACAATGTGGAGAACGACAGCTGAAAAGGTATGGAGTGGGAATACTTCAAAACTGGGCACATGCAGGAAGTGCAGTCGTGTCTTTCTTAGGCCTCTCTAAAAGCAAGCAAGATTATAAATAATAATTGGCTCTTGGCCAGCTGCTATCAGAAATTCAAAAGTACACAGCTGTGTGTGCAAAAGGAGTGTGTGTAGGAACGTGAGAAAGTGTGACTATTGTGCTGACTTGTTCTGTTTCCAGAACACTGGGGCAAAACTGATGACTTTCTGTTCCAAAACAGTAGAACAATGTTTGCACGTTTTTGAGTAGGTGAGATTACTGAGTACGTGAATATCCTGTATGGCTGCATAGTCAAGATCCTAGACTGTACCTATAAAAAAGGACAAGAAAAAAAGAATAAACAACTTGGATCATTCACTGAGTCAGTGTCTTTCAGTCCACTGCAGTCTGGTGCTGTTTTTTTATTCAGTATTTCTGTCTAAATCAACCAGTATCTCAAGATTCCTTCCATTAATTTCAGTGATTCACAATCGGTGCATCTTAGAGGCTGATTTGATAGCCTAGCACTGTAAAAGGACTTCAAAATTCTTCATGCTGTTGTAATTGCTGTTACTATTAAGAAGTTTTTTACTCAGTGATTTTTCATAACTATGAATTTTGACATGCTTGTGTTGGAGATGTGCAAGTGTAATTACTAATTCTGTTTGTTCTCAGTCTGAAATCTCTTATTATATAGAAAGAAGGTACATTATCTAAGCTTCAAATGAAACTAGTGTCTCATTCATAAAATTACTAGGGGAGAATGTTTAACCGAGAGAATAGTGTTAATACAGAAAGGAAACTGTATATGTACAACAGTCCCAGAGCAATATAAAAATAGTTCCATGCTTTAGATTAGTCTAACTAGACTAGATTTTTTTTCTTGCACCCTGCTAAACATTCATTTAGTATGAGCCAAATGGGTAATCATTCAGCATGATACTTACAGACTAATAACATTCAAGAACCCTTTCGTTAATTTTTTGCTTGGTGAATTGATAAACTGTAGAGATGCATCATGAAAATACTGAAAATAAGTAAATTATGCTGGCTTAGCTGACATTAAAGTGAAGAATGAAACATTACTTAGAAGAATACCTTGAGGAGCTCAGTGTATTCTTCTTACATACTGAAGTCATTATGAGTATTATCTTTCTAGGAAGTTCCTAGTCTCATGCAGCTGTTGATACTTGAAGTAGTTGTAGTGGAACTTGGGTATTTGCATTCCTACATTCTTGGAGAACATGCTTACAAGCAACTGTTATGAGGTTCATACTACAGTAGCATAGAATCATAGAATAGTTAGGGTTGGAAGGGACCTTAAGATCATCTAGTTCCAACCCCCCTGCCATGGGGCAGGGACACCTCACACTAAATCATGTCACCCAAGGCTCTGACCAGCCTGGCCTTAAACACCACCAGGGATGGAGCATTCACAACTTCCCTGGGCAACCCATTCCAGTGCCTCACCACTCTTACGGTAAAGAACTTCCTCCTTATCCAATCTAAACTTCCCCTGTTTAAGTTTTAACCCGTTACCCTTGTCCTATCACTACAGTCTCTAATGAAGAGTCCCTTTCCAGCATCCCTATAGGCCCCCTTCAGATACTGTGGAGACTACAAGGTCTCCACACAGCCTTCTCTTCTCCAGGCTGAACAGCCCCAGCTTTCTCAGTCTGTCTTCATACGGGAGGTGCTCCAGTTCCCTGATCATCCTCGTGGCCCTCCTCTGGACTTGTTCCAACAGTTCCATGTCCTTTTTATGTTGAGGACACCAGAACTGTACACAATACTCCCAAGTTCCCAAGTGAGGTCTCTTGAGAGCAGAGTAGAGGGGCAGGATCACCTCCTTTGACCTGTTGGTCACACTCCTTTTGATGCAGCCCAGGACAGTTGGCTTTCTGGGTGGCGAGCTCACGCTGCCAGCTCATGTTTAGTTCTCATTGACCAACAACCCCAAGTCCTTCTCTGGAGTGTTGCTCTGAATCAATTCTCTGCCCAACCTGTAGGTGTGCCTGAGATAGTTGCTATAATAGAGACATAGCTTCATCCTGCTTCTGCTGGGACTAGAACATGGAGTAATCAAGCTGTTTTCCTCTATTTCATCTGGCTCTAATATCCATGGTTGAGGGTCAAAACCCTTAATCAATTCTCTGGGAGGCCTTTGTATCTGATTTCATGCTGCCCTGAGCCTCTGCATAGAGAATTCTTAACAGTCTTTCATCTGCTGCTATTACCATCAAGAATTTCTGTAGGCAGCCAGCAAAGTGAGGTCAATAGAACTGAAAGTGTATTGGGAAGATCTTGTGTATTCTTTTAGGTAGTCATTGTTATACTTCAGTAGACATCTTGGAGGCACATAGAAAAAAAACTCTGACTGAATAGCAGTTAGACAATGCATATTTAAGCAGGTCAACAAGAACAAAGTTACAGTCTTAAAAAAAAAAAAGGTAAAGCAAACAATTACCATATGTCTATTGCCAAAACAGGGAAAAAAACCTAAGCTTTCATGGTAGTTTGACTTAAGATTTAGAAATAAAAAAATCTTCCCAAAGAAGTCTCGCAGACTGATAAATGTCTGTGATGAGGTCAAGAATGGGAAAACTGAAAACAAAGGGAAAGTCCTAAATGTAGTCACCAATAGCTTGCAAAATGAAACCTTGTGCCATATGAGATGTCCCTGATATATTGCAGCTTTTTTCACATCCAGTTATGTGAAAGATAATCAATTTTGTAACACTGACTTTTGATCATTGCATGCCTGCCTTCATAGGCATCACTGTTTGTAGCTGTGATTTCATACTGTTCCAAGTTCCTTTCTAGTATTTGCCAGCGTTCCATAATTTTCTGGCATGGTATGGAAGAGCATAATACTGGTAGGTTGAATGTCTCCTTTACGCAACGCCAAAGCTGTTGTACTATGACTTCTGTTTGCAGATTTGGGGAGATTACAGGTCTGTCAAAATAATAGATTACATAGCTGTGGAAGTAGTGTTGATGGCTAATCACATAACAGAACTATGTTGACTAGGGTTTGTGGGGGGAATGTTGTGTGTTTAATATATGTGAAGTTCCTAGTGGGCGGATGTTCCTCGTCAGGTTCTGCAGAAGACCCTGATTTAGAAAGACTATAAACTAGTAAGTGGGTTATTGCTGTTTTGCCCCCTTAGTGTGAGTGGGTAAATAGAAACACTGAATTTCAAATGAAGTCCTCATGACTACATCTCATGGTGCTCTTATCCTGGCTCATTCAATCTCCACATCTCCACATCTGATAATGCACTTCACTATTGTTCATGCCTCTTCCCTGTTGCACAGTGTGTAGGCTCCAGAGACCCATCCTTCTTAATGAGTACCTCTGAGAACATTCTGGCTTCTTCCAGTCAAGTATTCATTTCTTTTATCCACATGGTTTTAAAATCTATATTCTAGTCTAATATTGTTCAGGACATTTTAATATGAGCAGCATCCATTATAATGGAACAAAAATGGCTTTAAACCTAATTTAGAGTAAAGCCTGTCCTTACTGAAGCTGGTGACAAAATCCCAAACACAGCAGTGAGGACAGTGCTTGTGGTCTTAGATAAAATTTAGTACATGAAATTTTTTAGGTTTTACAATCATATAGAATATTTAAGCAAGGACGAATGGTTCAGGTAAAATCCTGAGTACAGGTAAAGCAACATTTAGATAGAATCCTGTTCTCTATTAAGGTTCTGCAGGGAAACCTCACATTTAGAAAGCTCTTATTACCAAACAAAATGAATATTCTCACTATCTTTAAGGTCTGATCACTTTTCTTTGCACATGGTGACTTTGCTGATCAATGGGTATTTAGTGTGTTTCTGCTGTTCACCCCTGAGAATAGGACATGAAATAGAACTTGAATGAGTCCTGTAAGGAGTTTTGGAGTGGATCTGGATATTTTGTGTAAAGTCCTTGTTTTGGCTGAGATAGAGTTGATTTTCTTCTAGTAGTTGGTACAGGGCTGTGTTTTGGCTTTAGTCTGAGAATAATGCTGGTAACACACCTATGCCCTGTGTGGTACTTAGCTGCTGGCTGGTTATAAGCCATGACAAGTAGCTGGCCTTACATGTACATCAAAAAGAGCTGGACTTGCTGTTGTTTTCTAGAGTCTGATAATTCTGTCCCTTCATCCATCCAATTTAAATATTACAGTGTTTTGTTGTTGCCCGTGAAATTACTGTGTGATCAGGAACAGATCAGTGGAAAGTGTTATAGGTGGCTATTCAAAAAGGCAAAGATGTGTTGGTTTATTTGAAAGTTGGTTAGCCCTTATAACCATGATTTGTATCACCTTGGTCTAATTTGGGATAATAGTGAAGGAAAACAGTCCAAAATAATCTTTTGGGAACACTTTATCTCATAGTTGCATTGGGCCTAGAATGAGGAGAAGGGGATGGGAGAATTGTGGGGTGGGAATAGCCATCCTCCAGTAGGTGGTAGGGGCAGCTTTCTGAAAAGTACAGAATTTTGTCAAAAGGTGCATCTTTGCCCATATAGAACTGAAACGCCTAAGATTTGAGGTGATCTAACTGAAATCTAATTTAGTAAGCTCAGCCTTTGTCTGAGCTGTAATCAAAGGTTTGATTCCTCCTGCAAATTACTTGGGTTCTATGGCTTAGTACTGTTTGTAGTGTGGAAATAATACAGGTATTGCACCTGTTGTGAAAGGGCAGCTGCTACTGAGTGCCTCTCAATGCCCAGCTATGTGTGGTCCTTCTGGCTGTTAGCATGATTGGTACTGCTGTTCTGCATTAGAACATCCATCTGCATTTCATGGCAATATGGTTATATAAATAGCCCTGGCATCCACTGACTATGTTTTTTTATGTTCTCTTGGAAATCTAAATATATTAAAGTTGTTAATAAGAACAGATGCTTCCATGATTCTGTTCATCAGGCTGCTTGCATGCTTCACCAATATGGAGAGCGAAAATTTCTCACCAGTATGGAGAGCAAAAATTTCGTTCAGAGAAGCTTTTTATTCCTTCTGCCAGCACCATCCAGAGGCAGAAAAAAGTTATCTTGAAAAATGAGTGAAACTTTTCTTTGCAAAATTTCACATAAATTCCTAATAGCAGAAAAATCCTTTCAAGACCAAAAGGCTTAAAAGATTCACTCTGCCGTTGTTTTGACAACTAATGAGGCCTGAGGTTTAAATGACATTGAACTCAAACGAATTCATATTGTCGCCTTTAGAAGTATAAGGAAAAACCAAGTCATGAATGAAAGAGATGATTTAGGAGTTACTTTATATGATTGTGTCTTCAAGATTATTTCATCTGTCCTCAATTTTTTGTATGTGATTCCCTTTATCCTCTATTCCATTTCTGGCTGAATAGTACTATGCAATTCTGGAGGTCTTATAGAGTGAATAAAAAAGCAAGTTTAGGCAAAATGATGAGGCCACAATTCCACTGTCTTAGGTATGCAGCTGACTTGGAAGAAGCCTACTTAAACAACCTGAAGAAAAATAACACTGACTTGAAGCATAAGCCAGAATTTGAGCTTGCTTATTATTTTTTTTTAGATGTATGTCAGGCTACTTTAACACATAGCAGCCCACTTATGTGATGTTATTACATCTCAGGGAAATGTAGATCTCTGGTTTCTACCTTCACCTTTCCACCGCACAATTTATAGGGTACAGAATTTGCTAGTTTGCTATTGATGCCTCTGGCATGGAACTGAATAGATGTGTTGGTTTATTATTTAAGATAACATTTTATATAAATTGTCCCACAGAAATTAGTGGTTACCTGCCTAGCTGGTCACTTCAATGCATATATTCCATGTTTACTTGTACATTCACATTTGCATAAGCAAATCGGAGTAAGCTGACAGTGTCATCCTGATGAAAGCTATAAGAAAATTTCCTCACCGTGTGAAACTAAAGGGGAAATTATATTTTGACAAGAATAGTCATCAAGATAGAATTAGTGCAGATTGAAACGTGTCTTGGAAAATTAGGTGCATGTGCCTGACAAATAAGATTAATGCTTCTCCAAAATAACATTGCATTTGCTTGCATATAGTGAGAGAATTCAGAAGACTCATGGCACAACAGGACTTTTTCTCCTTTGAAATAATTTTCTTGTAATATAGAATATCTTATATGGCATACTAGAGATAATAAAATCCAAATACTTATGAAAACAGTTCTGCATGTCACATTTGGAAGCTTTCACGCACTGTGTATTCCTGTGCGTACCCTGAAAGTTGGAAAGAAGATTAGGAAAATACCGTGAAGATCATTGATAGTCTGCCTGTGTGATTTGATATAAACAGTCAACACACTCTTGGCATCTGCTATTCAGACTGTAATTCATTCATCACATTAGAAATGGAGAAGTCTACTTTTTCAGGAGAATTGTTAGTAAATGAAGGGGGTGGCCAAGTCTAGTGCACCCTCCAATATATAATTCACTTGGTAACTTGCAGGTATCATCAATGTACATGACTGCCACTTAAGAACTTGAATATTTATGGGAAATAACCACTTTTTCTCTCTGAATGGTGTTGTATACTCTAACAATTTAGAAGTGCCATAGTGAAGGAGGGGATCAAGCAGTTTTGGTTAAGTGATTTTTGGAATGCCGTATTTGAAAGCAAAAAACCACACAGAAACAGGGTGCTTTCTGCAGGTTTCTGTGACATGATAGATCCTGGCAGTTGACTGAATTTACCAGTTTCATTTTCAGATGTGTGGGTTAAGATGCCCTTCCTCATACTTCTAGAAGCTGTGTACTGTGAACTGTTAGAGCTGCACTTGATTTTTCTCTGCAGAACATTTCCTGAGTTAGACTTGCTAACAGGGTATTCATGTAGGCTTCATTTCCACACTAGGAAGCACAGTTTACAAACTGTGAAACAGACCACTCTGTCTGTAGCCTTGTCGTCCTTCTTTATGGTTCCGTTACTTTGAAAAAAAGATAATGTGGTTTGTGGTTTTTTCCCCCTTTTGTTTTTACCATGAGAAGATGTTGCAGGGAACAAAAAGCAAAATGTATGTGCTTCAGGATCCTGAATTATCCATCCATTCCAGGGCAATCTCTGTCAAGGGTAATTCTAAGTATATGCATATAGGAACAGCAGGCTATGTCTTACAAAGAGTAGTCTATGTCTTTTGGAGATACGCAATATTTCTGATGCATGGACTCCATTCAGGTGCTTGAAAATATTCTTCCCTGTTTCTGAGTGGCCATGGCACTAGGGTGAAGTAAGTCCAGCCCCAAAGAAGATTTAGATCTTCAGCTCAATATTTGCCCTTTGTGGATGCATGACCTTAACTATAAGAATTTCATTTTGAGCTTTAATAGGAAGGCTATGTTCACTTGTGTAGAAGCTGTGCAGTGTGGACGTAGATTGAGATCTTTTGATGTGAAAACATAAGCATTCACTTACAGAAGGAGATCTAGAGTCCTTTCAATTTTGAGCTTGACAGTGGAAACTGTGTTTTGTGTCTGTTTCCCTTCCTTACCTTCATGCACACTGGCTGTATCCTCTGAAATAATTTGTCTCTTATCAGTAATGAAGGAAAAGAGCTCCTACTGCTTGGGCTGCTAGCATTACTAATATATGATGACAAAAGCCTGATTAAGCTAAGGAAGGAGACCATATTAAGAATAAAGACTGATTTGAAGATAGATACTTTAAACTCCTTGTTGTAGCGTGAGGAAGACACAGATAGCATGTCACCTTCTAAATCTGCAGCTCATTTGCACCTCTGCTGAGACTGTTTTCTAGACAACTGCTAGATAGATGCTGTCCTCGTTTGTGTCTGTTCACCTCTAAAAGAGGATGAAACCCGGCCGCCGAAGGGAGCCTAATTGTGGTATGTTATGCAAAGCAGAACCGTGAAAAGATCGGACTAAGCAGTGTGGACGGCATAAAATGAGACATAACTATCTGAACGAGCCGCTGGTCACAGGGAGATAAATACTTTGAACTTATTCTCAGCAGGTGGCACTATTGAGCTTATTATGTTAGAGCTGGCCCCTCACTCGGTTTCTCACCCCCGTTTTGTTGTTGCTTATTTTTTATTTTTAATTATTTTATTTTAATATCATTGTGATCCATTCTGCACGTGCCTCAAACTGCAAGTCATGACAGGCTGCTGTTGTACGACAACCAGTGCCAAGGGCAGCAAAAACACACTATGGGAACAAGGTTTCTCACATTGATCATGCTGGAAGCCATTTCTTTCTGGTACCAGAATAAAAACTGGTCTGATTCTGAGTAGAGCCTGTTTGTATTATGTTTTTAATGACTAATTCTATGCCTTAGTGGAAAGAAATTGGTATGCATATTGATAGAATGCATAATGGCACAGCAGCGTTAAAGATGGCTAAAGTCCTCTCAGGATCTTGCCCTGTGCTCCAGATGCAAAATACATCCTGCTGGGGGGACTTACATGCTTTTTGTAAATGTTAGCCCCAACCTTCTAAGTAACCTACTGGCAAGACTTTCAATGTCATTCTGTAGAAGTGCTAATGTATAAAATACTTTTAAGACTGGGGACGTTGTGGGTACTGCAGTTATGTTTTTTAACTTCCCTGCACCTGTCAAACCAGTTTCCTTCAGTGGCTGAATGTTCACATTTCACCCCTGCTGGTTCACAAGCTAGGCGATCTTAGGGTTGTCACTGATGTGAAACTGAACATAATGAAGGTCTAATCTGCTAAAGTTCATTTGTATTGTGGCAAGGTTTTGGTTTAAAGGAGCTAACTATTTCTGATCCATTCTTGTGTGGCTATTGTCTGAGTTAACTGCTTCTGTTTAAAAGAAGTCTAAGCTAATTCAGATATGTGTACTCTTTTTACTTGAAAATCAGGACCAATGACAGATGATGAATAAGAGGAATCAGAATAATTACCCCTGAAACAGTTCCTCAATGTAATTTGTAGGAGATATTCTACATTAAGACTGAAGAGGAAAAAGAAAGAAGAAAAACAGTCACTTGAAAATGCTCACAACTAGAATGTTAGTATTCTTATCAGGTAAATAATAAAATCCTTCATACATCCTCATTTATGTGCATAACACTTCATAAGTAAAATATAGGTTCCACAAGGCAATTAAATGTGTCTGTATTTAGCCAGGTAGGTAACCAGGGGTTCCCTACAGTGGTTTTTATCTAGATTTTATCCACTCTGGGGTAAACTGTGCCCATGACACAACACAGATGTGTCTAAATTATTCCTGTCATAATGCCTTCTTTGCCTCAGTCTCTGCCAGTTGTTCTCTGTATACCCAGCCCCCTGAAAACAGGGACAGGGAGCAGAATGAAGCCTCATAATCCAAGGGCAAATAGTCAGTCACCTGCTACACCACTTAGACAAATACAAGTCTGTGGGCCTGGATGGCATCCAGCCAAGGGTACTGAGGCAGCTGGCAGAGGTGCTCACCGAGCTACTTTCAGTCATTTACCAGCAGTCCTGGCTAATGAGGGAGACTCCAGTTAGCAAATGTGATGTTCATCTACAAGAATGACTGAAAGAGGGGTCTAGGGAACTACAGGCCTGCCAGTCTGACCCCCGTGCCAGGACGGTTATGGAGCAGATTATCTTGAGTGCCATCACGTGGCACGTACAGGACAACCAGGTGATCAGGCCCAGTCAGCATGGGTTTGTGAAAGGCAGGTCCTGCTTGACTAACCTGATCTCTTTCTAAGACAAAGTGACCCACTTAGTGGATGAGGGAAAGGCTGTGGGTATTGTCTGTCTACATTTTAGTAAAGCCTTTGGCACTGTTTCCCATAGCATTCTCCGGGAGAAACTGGCTGCTTATGGCTTGGAGGGGTGTACTCTTCACTGGGTAAAAAAACTGACTGGATGGCCAAGCCGAAAGAGTGGTGTTGAATGGAGTTAAATCCAGTTGGTGCCCAGTCACAAGCGGTGTTCCCCAGGGCTTAGTATTGGGGCCAGTTCTGTTTAATATCTTTATCTGTGATCTGGATGAGGGGATTGAGTGCACCTTAAGTAAGTTTGCAGATGACACCAAGTTGGGTGGCAGTGTTGATGTGCTGGAGGGTAGGGAGGTTCTGAAGAGGGATCTGGACAGGCTGGATAGATGAGCTGTGGCCAATGGTATGAGGTTCAACAGGCAAAATGCTGCTATGTGAACTTGGGCCATAGCAACCCCAGTGCAACACTACAGGCTTGGGGAAGAGCGGCTGGAAAGCTGCTTTGCAGGAAAGGCCCTGGGGTGTTTGTTGACAGCCAGCTGAATATGAGCCAGCTTGTGGCCAGGAAGGCCAGTAGTATTCTGGCTTATATTAGAAATAGTGTGCCAGCAGGGATAGGAAAGTGGTTGTCCCTCTATACTCAGTACTGGTGAGGCCACTGCTTGAATATCGTGCTCACTTTTAGTCCCCTCACTACCAGAAAGACACTGAGGTGCTGGAGTGTGTCCAAAGAAGGGCAGCAAAGGTGGTGAAGGATCTAGAGCAGAAGTCTTAGGAGGAGCAGTCGAGGGAGCTGGGGTTGTTTAGTCTGGAGGAAAGGAGACTCCGGGGGAACCTTACCACTCTCTATAGCTACCTGAAGTTGTAGCAAGGTGGGTGTCAGTCTCTTCTTCCAACTAACAAGGGATGTGACAAAAGGAAATAGTCTCAAGTTCCTTCAGGGGAGGTTCAGATTTGCTTGGCTTTATATGGACGAGTAAGAAGTGAAAAATAACTAAGAGGTGTGGCACATGCAATTCTGACTGTGGTATATACTTAGCTGCTTGAAAACATGGTCATGATATATTAAAAATGTATTCTGGAGAGCTGGAATAATGCTGGCAGCTTTTAGCAAGGACCTTGACATTTTGCTCAGAAGCCATCTATTGCTCTATCAGTTCCCGCTTAGGTTTTTCACTTTGTGAAAAAGAGAGTGTGTTTCTTTACTCATCACATCTAAGACACCAGCAGCTTTCCAGGCAGGTATTCCATCTAACTGTAGATTCAAAAGATATAGGTGTTTTAGAGCAGATGGCTCAGCAACGTCTGATGTGACTCATCATGGGTGATTGCTTCAGCAACGAAGAGATGCTACTGGAGTATTAGAACTTATCCTCTCAAGACCAGTAAGAAATAATCAAACTGTAGAGATGGTGCCCAGAGGTATGAAAAATGACATATTTCAAAGATCTGTCTCCAAACCTTTGTTGCTCAAAGGATATGTGAAGCCTCTGGACAAAATTGTTTCCTAACACAGCATAGAATAACATCAGCACTCTCATAATGCACAGCTGTGTATCTTGTACCCTGTGGAGCTTAGTCTCTTCTCTGGAGAATTGCTTACATGACATTGCCATCTGGATGCATACAAATTATTTTGTTCTTAGTTTTACAAAAACATTAGCCTGGCTGCCAAGAGGAGGTCATTCAGGGTGTCTTCTATCAACGGGTACATAAATGCATGTTCCCTGCCCAGACAAGCTTACAGAGTATTGTTGCAAGGACACAAGATTTTTTTTTGACACAAACAGTAGTGATGCTATAGATATGTAAAGAATGTAGTAGTTTGCCTACTTTACTACTCAAGACTGACATTGCAGTCATCTCATAATTTTCTGTCACTTGTGAGCTATGTCTGTTCTGTCGTAAGCCCTCTTTGCTGGATGTGGTATGAAAATTTCTCAGTACGTTTTGCTTGTCCTGTGCTCTTATTTGTCCTATACTGACCTGGCAAGTGCAAGACATCTTCCTCATAAGCACAGTGCTTGATTTACTGCAATTCCCCTTCAGTCAGGCTTCTAGCAGAGTAGCTGCTCTGGTTATGCTTCTTCAGAATTAGAGGACATATTTGTTCTCTGGTCTTGAACAATCCTGAGCAGATTAGACCTCTCATCTTCTTTATATTGGCTGCCTGTAAATTAGCAAACAGACTTTAAGAATTCTGCACCTGGGACAGGGCAATCCCAGGCACACTTACAGGTTGGGCAGAGAAGTTATTCAGAGCAGCCCTGCAGAGGAGGACTTCGGGGTGTTGGTAGGCGAGAAACTGAACATGAGCTGGCTTCAGTGTGTGCTGACAGCCCAGAGAGCCAAATATATCCTGGGCCACATCAAAAGGAGCATGACCAGCAGTTGAAGGAATTGATCCTGCCCCTCTGCTCTTGTGAGACCTCACTTGGAGCACTGTGTACAGTTCTGGTATCCTCAACATAAGAAGGACATTGAGCTATTGGAGCAAGTCCAGAGGAGGGCCACGAGGATGATCAGGGGATTGGAGCACCTCCTGTATGAAGACAGGCTGAGAAGGTTGGGGCTGTTCAGCCTGGAGAAGAGAAGGCTGCGTGGAGACCTCATAGCAGCCTTCCAAAATAACGGAAGGAGGCCTACAAGGATGCCAGAGAGGGAATCTTCATTAGGGACTGTAGTGATAGGACAAGGGATAATGGGTTTAAACTTCAGCAGGTGAAGTTCCCATTAGGTATAAGTTCTTTATTGTGAGGGTGTGGGGCAGTGGAACAGGTTACCCAGAGAAGTGGTAATTGCTCCATCCCTGGCGGTGTTCAAGTCCAGGTTGGACAGAGCCTTGGGCGACATGGTTTAGTGTGAGGTGTTGCTGCCTGTGGCAGGCAGGTTAGAACTAGATGATCTTAAGGTCCTTTCCAAGTCTAATCATTGTATGATTCTAAGTATAGCAATAATTAAAAAAAAAATTATTGTCCAATTGTTTTTTTCTGTGGTTTATTTTTGGGGGAGGGTGACTTATTTTGTCTTCTTTTAAGAAAAATATTTAACGAAAAAATGTGTTAGGATGTTTTTGTATGTGCACTGAATGCCTCAGGAATTTGGCAGGTTGTGTGGGTATGATAAGATGTTCATCCGTATCTGTAAAGAAATTGTGTTTTCCTGTACTACCAGTGGTCAGTGAAAAGAGAGTGTTTGTCACCTTTAAACCCTTTGTTTTTGTTTTTTTCCCCAAGCAATTGAAATATAATGATGATAGTGCTGTGGCATAGGTGGTTTGAGATTTCAAATTCCTTTTGAAAGAGAGTCTCAAAGCACTTCACACTCTTCAGCTGTGTCATCCTGAGAGCTGCTCTTGGGCAATACATCAATCCCAATGTACACACAGAGAAACTGAGGCACAAATTATAGATTAAATATGCTAACTCTAGGTTGCAGAAAAGAAAAGCTGCTCTACGACTATCTGAGTCAAGATTTGGAAATGTGCCAAAAGGGGAATTTCTGTTGGACCTGCGGTTTGCCTGCAATTACACAGAATCATTTAAATTTTGGCCAGGAATGATCTTTAGTGATCATGAAGTTGAAGTTTCTGCTCAAAATAGGACCTTGGACAGCAGAGGATTAGGCTACTTGAGGCTTTGTCTATCTGAGTCTCATAAAACCTCAAAAGCTGGAAATTCTTCAGTCTCTCTGGTCACTTGTCCAGTGCTGTGCTATACTCCTGTAAAAATGTTTTTCTCTCGTGTCCAGCCTGTACTTTCTGCAGTGCAATTTGCAAATGTACTCAAAAAAAAAAAAAAAAAGAAAGGAGTGATGTCTGTCAGAGATAAGTGTTGGCCCTCCTACCGCAGAGGAAGATGTTCCATAAAAGCTGCCTTTTCTTTGGCTTCTGAAAAGGACACTTGAAGATCTAGGAGTGTTGAAGCTTAGATGGTTCTTTTGTTTTTCTGTGTCTGATGAAGAAGTAAACAGACATTTAGGCTGTTTGGAGAATAAAAATTAAAAATAACTACCAGGCAGATACATGGAAAAATTGTTTCTCCATTGTCCAGTCACAAAACTGATCCTGCCAAAACAATGAAGTTTTTTAGCTGTGGGCTGTCCTACTTGATTACCCCTCACTTGTAAATAAGATGAATGTAGAATCATTGCTGTTTATTTTTTCATGACCACATAACTTGTTAAACATCAAAGAATGAGTCCACTCTATACCGTTGAATTTATTGTGCCATCAACCATATAAAGAACTTGAAGGGAATAAAAAGTTGACAAGTTCAAACACGACATTACTTATTTATCTGTTCAGCAGCTGAGGGAAGAATGCTGTGTTAATAGAGCAGCTGAAAAACTATTTGATTGAAAAACAGCAGGTAAGATGTGGAAATGATACTTATGCATACTACATACCACACAGTCTGTCCATGCTACTGAAGAAGGAAATAAGTAGCAGATCTGGACAATTAGCTGCAGCAGTAGAATTAATACGAATGGCTAGGAATTTTCAGCAAGAGGTGCTACTTGAATAAGTACTTTTAGAGAGAATAAAAACAACTATTTCTCAGGTTGATGTCATGCTTCAGTCATTTTAACCTTTAACAGCACTGTGCATGAAGTATATTTCCCTATTAGTTCCTCTGGTTCATGGTACTTAACTGCTGAGGTCTACTTAAACATGAAATGATTCCATCTTGAGCTCAAATTGAGGCTTAAATTCTGGAAACTGATGCAAGCATGTGACAGGTTATAAAATGGAACTAACCTATGCTTCTTTAGTTAGAAGACATAAAGTAAGAGAGGTGATGGATTTGGGGGACCTGTTTGACCTTTTAGAGGCAGGAACACTGAAACGTTCTTGCTGTTCTAATTTTTGTCAAAAGCAAATAGAACAAGAGAAATACATAAAAAAAGATAGTTGATGTTTCTTCATCTCTTATAGAGTCATTTTCTGGATGGTTTCAAAGTTTTTATATAGAGCTAAGACTAGTGATGGTGTCTCTTAATTAAACAAGCCACTATCACTGATGGTATTCAAGACTCCCTCTTACCCTTGGTCTCTCCAAGTTATACGATGTCGTGTCGTGTCAGAAAGAGGTAGTAGGCAAATACGGTACTCATTTTTTCTCCTTTAATTTATTTTTCCTTGTTCTACAGGGAAATAAATAAGCTATCCAGACTGTTTTCTTGACCCATGTGAATTCACCTCTTTACTGGCATAGCTTTTCTGCCAGGTGCAACCCAGTTCTCTTGAAAGAAACCCCTTAATTCTGTTTTGGCCAGATACTATGAAAAAAAAAAATTAAATTGGTTGCCTAAGCAGAGATTTAGGTAGGAAAACTTTCTTTTGACAGCCTTGTGACAGAGCCTGTCCTTCTTTCCTCCTTTCCTCCTCTTTCCATCCCTCCCTGGCTTATTAACATGTTGACTTTTACAAGACATGGCTGCCGAGGGTATTGTATGGTGCTAAACAGAAATTATGGGATAATATTAAGAGCTCTCAACTTCTGTCTTTTTGATCAGTAATTACCTAAGCTACATTGTATTACTCTGTCTCTGATCAGAAAAACAATTTGATCATCTTATTAGGTGTGGATGGTGAATATTAATTCCATATGAGTCTTTCTATCTTCTCTAAAAGGGTGAATTGTGTAAGAAATACAGATGTCAAAGTGGATAAACAAAAATGAGCTTTCAAGACAAAGCTATGGAAAGAGGTTTAAGGGGGTCCTTGGCTGTTTACAGTGGAGATTGAGAAGGGAAGGACTTTCATCTCTTTTTTTTGCTACAGGTAAGAGTGATACTGAAATTCTGTGTGAAGTTCCAGTACTCATGTTCTTCAAAAGAATGCTGAAAATCTTCTGACAGTGCAAAACCAGAAACAAAACTTCTGTGAATATGAATTGGAGATTATTACTTAATAGAGAGACACAAAAGAGGTTAGCCAAATTAGCTTATCACCAGGGAAGATGGAGAGGTGGCATTTCTCACAATGTATGAGTATTTTCAAAGTAAAAAAGTACTTTGTAGGAAAAGGCTGTTTAGTGGAGAATGACTTAATGAAATGTCTGGAAAGTGAAGCTTGAATGAAAATAAAGTAACTCTAAAATACAGATTTGTAATTTTGAGGTTATATTTTGCTGTCCTTCTATTAGGACCCAGTATATTTTGCTAACCATTTAATAACCTGGAATGGAGGGAAATATAGTATAGCCATCTTGGAAAAAGAGGGAGCATGCAAGAAGATAGGTCAGGGTTTTCTGTATTGAGCTGTATAATTTATGTGTTGCATAATTGTAGGTGCTTGTTATGGGGCATCTACAGTTTCCATCAGTTTAATTTCATAGTTAACTTTTCTTTATATAATTGAGAAAATTATATTTTTCTATGTGACCTTAATCAGCAGTGGCTTTGTACAGCTGTTCTCATTTCAGCCTACATTGTAATTCAATAAAGTTAAAATACTGGTGGGTTGAGATTTGGAGGGAATTATTACTGAATTCCTGCCTTGTTTTTCCATGGAAACTGAGGCAAGATTTTTCTGGGTCTAAACTAGAGGACAATGAAGGACATCCCTTAGCAGTTTGAAGACAGTATGGGATCATCAGATCTTACTATGTCACTGGATAACATCTTGTGAAGAAGAAAAATACACACTTACATAGCATTGTAACATGATAAAATAGTTCTGTTTGCATGACTATCTTCAGTGACTACCAGTAGTCTATAATAAGTAACTAAATTATATCTAGAGAGTCTTTCTGTTCTGTAATTGCTGCAATAGGGTGTTTTGTATGTTGTGATTATTTTCTACTAAGCTTGTTTCACTTGGAAGACATTGAACCTCTTACCCAACAAATTTTCACCCTATACTATGTTTTCTAGGCTGCACTATAGACAATACTTGTAAAAGAGTGGGAGTCAGGAGAGGGAAGCAGAGTGAAAAAGTGAATACTGAGAAGCATCTAAATATGCTGTCTCACCAACAGTAAAACAGTAAATCTGAACAACAGCTAAGGTTTCTTATTATGATTTCTTTCCTGTTCTTTCCATGAATTCTAGACTAGCATGCAAGGTGAAAGCTTAACTACAGTGTTTTACTTCAGAGATGCTCATAGGCAGTCGAGCGTGCTAGGCTTTATTGGAATTTGAAACTGCAGTCAATGGCATTTTCTGCCATTTTGATGCTCATCCTATTCAAACTAAATTTACTATATAATCACAAGTTGCCTTGTCAGTCTAAACAGAGTAATGCAGAGCTTCATTATGTAAGATAATCCAACAAGAATGACAGCTGATAAAATTGCTCCTGTGTTTGCTTCTCCATTATGGAGTGAGTGTTTGAACTTTTGGAATTAGCAGCCTTATATTCTTTGGGGCTTCCTAGGTGTGTGAGTTCAAGTTACACATGCCCATCAGTAAAATGGTTAGCTACCACTTTCCAAGATTTAATAGTGGAATCAGACATTGATGGAAAGCAAAATAAAATATTGTGACCATTCTGTAATTGCCTCATCAGAAGCAATAGGCCTCATTCTTTGTTCCCGTTCACTATGGGTAGTTGCGTGAAGAGATTCTGTAATTCACCTGGGCAGAGAGTTTGTGGTCCATGACCCAGTGAGTATTCTCTACTCACTGATGCCCATTGTAACATTTTATATGCTCTTGGCACAAGTTTAAGTAGATGTAGAAGATTAACAGCCCTGGAGAATCAGGCTGATGGTGTTGCTGCAAGTCATTATCGACCTTTTGATTGTGTGCATTATGTACTCAGAGGGACACCCTCAGGCTAATGGTATTTTAAAACAGCACCAATATTTTGACATAAAAACCTAACAAGGACAATAATACAAAGTTCAATCAGAGGTGTTACAAACAATTCATGTATAGCCAGACTCAGAAAAGATATGCTCAATCCTGGACAGCATGCACTTTTCTGTTGTGCATATTAGTCCTTTTGGATGGTTGCCCTCCAATTTAACATTACTGAAGTAATTTATAAAGTGCATTTTTGAGGATTTACATGTGTATTTAGGGAGAACAGTAAACACAGTAAGAATTAATTCTGCTGAGAAATGCAACTTTGACTTTGTCTATTCCTCATACATGCTATCTATAATATTACTTACTCAGGATAAGGTATGCTTATCTAGATTTTGAATAAGATAGCCTAGCATGCTGGACACCTGATCCTTTAATAATCTAGAAATATATTCAGTTAACTGGGAACCAGGAAGTTGACATTATTTTCCTATTTCTGACACAGCCTTGCCAGGTAACTTGACGTAAATCGCTTAATCTTGTATAATATTTTTGTATTACAGATGTAAGACTTTCAGCAGCAAGAAATAAATACTGTGGAATAGGAAGGACCAGAGACAATGTTTTACATGTTTTCATAGAATCATAGAATAGTTAGGGTTGGAAAGGACCTTAAAATCATCTAGTTCCAGCCCCCCTGTTTTGTCCATTTTTCTTTTTTTTTTTTTTATATATATATATATCCAAAGCAAATACATTTATAGAAGATCATTGATCTCATGCCTTAAGGGCGCACATTCCCTGACAGAATGCCATGCAGAAGTAGTTATCTGAACCCTTGCAAAAATTACCAAGTCAGAGCAGCTGACACTGCATAAGGTATTGGACTAAGAATATTAGACTTACATAACCAAGATTCTCCATGGTTACATTCCAAGCAGAGCTCATTTATGGAGCATATATTTCCAGTGTATATGCTACACCTGTCCTGAGATGTATGAGAAATTCATGTCCTAGAGCTGTTCATCTGGCAGTTTTCATTCAGAAACAGATTCATCTGTCCTGAAACCATTCCTAGCCAGAAGGAAGGAAGCAGCTGTCTGAATTAGAACATTACTTTTGGAAATGAAACAGCAATGTTACCACTGTCTGTTTTGCCTACATCCGGTCCTTGAGAAGTGGGCCTTGCTGTTGTTTCTGTTAAGCTGCTACTACTGCCATGGGGTAAGCAAGGTTTCAGACCAACTACAGCTGCTGACTGCTACTGGCAGTGTCAGCAATAACAGTCACAAACAAGCTTGGCTCTTCAGATCTTTTTCTGCTGCCACCCAGCACTCAGTGGAACCCTGCCTTTTCTCTCTTAGTCCTTCATGTCTGTGCTAGCTAAATGCAGTGTCACCTTCAAGTTTCCTTCCAACCATTCATTGTAGGTTAATCTAAGCTCTTCTGCACAGTACTGCAGAATGTGTGAAATTAACATTTTAATTAATGGAGAATATAATTATATATATTTAAAGATGCTAATGCAATACATGCTGGGATTATTTGGGACCTTATTGGCTCAAATTCTGGAAACTTGCATAACAGAGAGTCCATTAACTTCTAATGCTATGACAAGTTACTTTCTCTTACAAGAAATAAATCAAGGCTATAACAAAGGCTGACACATCCTACAAGACTAATGTTTGCATGACAAGAATCAGGAAGAAAGACAAAAGTAAACCCCACTGGAGAACTGATTTATGAGACCTGTTTTTAAATCTATCCAGGTTGTATTAGCATAGTGTCCTGGGTTCAGCAGTAGCAGTTATGTTTCTCCTTCTTGGTAGCTGGTGCAGTGCAGTGTTTTGACTTTCGGCCTGGGAACAGAGCTGATAGCGATGTTTTGGTTTGGCCAAGGACTTTGTGAGCCTCATGCTCTGCCAGGGAGGAGGGGAAGCCAGGAGGAAGCAGAGACAGGACACCTGACCCAAACTGATCAAAGAGGTATTCCATACCACAGCACATCATGCCCAGGATGTAACTGGGAGTTACTCGGAAGGGCTGGGAGACTGCAGGGTTGGAGGAGGTATGGGTCGGTACTTGGTCTGGCTTGGGGGCGAGTTATCGGTCAGCTGGTGCTGAGGTGTTGTATTCTCTTCCCTTGTTGTTTCCTTTATCATTATTATTATTGGTGGTAGCAGTAGTGATTTGTGTTATACCTTAGTTACTAAACTGTTCTTATCTCAACCTGTGGGAGTTGCATTCTTTTCGATTCTCCTCTCCATCCCTCCTGGAGTAGGGGGAGGGAAAGAAGGGGGGGAGTGAGTGAACGAATTGCCTGACTGGGTTTAAACCGCGACACATAGATCTTTTACTCAAAAGCTAATACCTGAGTCTGTTTCACTAAACCTGACTGGAGAGAAGGATGTTTCAGTACTAGGCTGTAGCCATTTATACTGATGTGCTTAAGTACAGCAAGAGAGTTTTGATTTATCTGACAGAAAAATAAGGTCATTATCTAGAAAGAGGGGTCTAGTGGTTAAGACCTAAAGAACAATTTTATATTATCCATAATTGATCAGTTAACACTCTAAAGAAATAATCAATTCTATAGATAACTGATATGAAAGATATAAGTTTAAACCAAAACAAGCCAAGCAATCTACACTTATGGCATTATGAGAAGAATACCATCTAGCAGTATAAGTCACTTCACAATTTTATTCTTGTCTCTGAATTTCTTTTAATTTTAAAAATTAAATGTAAGTTGAAATCATTGTCTTTTGTGCCATTAATGCTCAGAAAAACACCTTCAAGGAAGAGATGAAAGAGTCCATTTGGTAGCCTAGGAGAACTGGCATAGTTGAATGTAGAACCTTGTTTGGGTCCATTATAATCTGGTTTGCAAATAAGTAATTATGGACTTTTAGCAATTTATAGTATTTATGTGTGACTTTTCTACCTAGTAACGGAATTGCAGGGTTATTTAAACCATGTGCTATTCAGTAATTGAAAAGAGCCTTGGAAGAGTTACTAGTTTGCACCACTGTGTAATTCACAAGTTGGTTTATGCGGAATAAGTATTTTTCAACTCCAGGAGTGGTCACACACTGCTGGATGAAGGTCTAACCTATTCTGGCCATGATTTCTTTCTAGACTAGCAACTTCACAGTCCATACAATCTTTTATATTTCTTCTCTACACTAATTTACGAGTGAAAGGTGTGATTCTTTCCGTAAGTAGCATATATATTAAATGAGGTCAAGGTATGGGTTCACATTCAGGCAAAACCACAACAATCTTCATTGAGCAAAATGTATTAAAAAATGTAAATTTTTTTTCAATTTTGCTGAGTATCTACTGCTTCTATGCAGAATCTATATTTCCATGCGTCCATGTGTGGAGGGAGCCATCTACCCTTGTGTAATTTCCTGATTCATAAGAAAACTACTTACTTAGAGAAATGAGAACCTTGTATGTGCAAGGAGTTCTAAGCCTAGGCTTGGTCTGAACAGTTCAGAGTTGTAACACATGACTACATAGGGCTTTATCACTTTCTGCATCCAGAGGAAGACTAATGCTTGGCCAGTTTACTGTTATGATGCTTTGAACATCTCTCATTCAAGATTCTTGAAGAGTTTGTGTTGATGAAACCAGCTGTGCTGTGCATACCTTGGGAGCAAAGTTTGTGTAGATAAATAATGTTCATATGAATTTTAGTGATGACTAAAGGTATACAATGTAAGCTATCATCAACTTTAACTTTTTTTTCACTGAAAAGGTAAACCATATTATGAAAAATTGTATTTTGTACAGGGTGATGTAAGGCTTATTGCTTGCAGAATCATTGCATTGTAAGTCTTGTTGGAAAAACAGACACCTTCATAAAGTCTGCTATTCTAGACTGTGTTATATCTCTGGTAATCAACTACAGCTGCTTAGATTGAATGGAAGGATACTTTGCAAGAGTCACTGATTTATCTCAAATTTGTGATTTCTTGATTTATTTATTCATGTGACAGAAATGTAGCTCTGTTGGAACATAACTTGAGGTGCAGAGTTTTAAGTGATTACACAAAGGTTCTAGTGCTAATCTACTGATACAGGTGTGAATGAAGACTACATTTTCGTTACAGATAATACTGACTGACAGCTGAAGTAGTTTATAAGAAATACACAAATATTAAGCTCCTCAGTTAGAATCACTGTGACAGGATCCAGTTAAATTGTCTACTTAACATATTAACTATTTCAAATTTTTGTGTGGTTTTTATTCATCTAATAGCATCAATTATATGGGTAAAAAAGCCATACTTTGAGTATGCGTGGGAAGCCTGTGTCTCAAACGTTCCTGTATGATTTGTTGTCATTGTTCCAGTTTTATAGGATATTCAGTATAGGAGAATCAAAGAAACCATGCAGTTTTTCATAGTTTAGAATGAGTGACTGGCTTCTACTTGCTAGCTACTGTTTAGTATTTTTTGTCACTGTCTGTTAAATTCATATAGATTGGCACAGCATGATTCTTTTTCCATACTCCACTTGCTTAAGGATCAAAATAACTCCTTTAATCACAGAACATTAAAATGTCTCACTATAATTCATTGTGCCTAAATATCCTGCCCTGTGCTTTTTACAGTTCATCTGAGTGGCCAAAACTGTAATGCATGACAAATTGACCACCTGCCAGTTTCTTTTTGCTTTGTAGTGCAGGACATAATCATAGAATCATAGAATCCACTAGGTTGGAAAAGACCTTTAAGACCATTAAGGCCAGCCTTTACCCCATGACTGTCAAGTCTGTCACTAAACCGTGTCACTAGGGGCCTCGTCTACACTTTTTTTGAATACTTCCAGGAATGGTGATTCTACTAATAATGTCTAATATTGTCAAACTCTAACGCCTCTCTCCAAACATTTTTGCCCTTTTTATTGCAGCAAAAAGGAGCATACTTTGAATGCTCATCCCTTCTCTGAGTGATCTAGGTAGGAGTGGAAGTTCAGCAAAACCAGCTGCTAAATGGGGTGATGACGCAGGTTAATTATTTATAGATTAATTGTGTGGAAAGTAAGGTGTTATCACTGTTAAAAAGCAGTATGTCTCAACCTCCCATCCTACTCAGGTTAAATAGCAGTGATGTTTGCAAATAGAGCCATTGAGCTAAATCATATGAGGCTTTGGGATTTAACCATTATCTAGCATTCAGAAATGTTCAGTTCAGTTCACTGAGTGAGGGCAGTCTAAAAGATCTCTCTTCATAACAACTGCTTTTTACTTTTAGTCAAGGATCTAGAAAAAAAAAAAAATAAAAAAACCCTCCAGGTGAAGGAACATATATGACATCATGACCGTTCATAAAATTTCAGGAGATAGTGATATGCTTTCACCTATCAGGTGCTGTCTGGTTCTCCTTGACTTTACTGGTACAAGTCAGCTTGACATACTTATGTACTAGAAGACCAGATCACTGTTTCTTATGGAATCACTGCAGTCATTTCAAAAATAGCAAACTCTTCAGGTATTCAAGTAAAACCATACATAGTTCCACTGCAATCCCTTAGAGATCGGTGTTGGGACCGGTCTTGTTCAACATCTTCGTCAGTGACATGGACAGTGGGATTGAGTGCGCCCTCAGCAAGTTTGCCAATGACACCAAGATGTGTGAAGGAATGCCATCCAGAGGGACCTTAATATGCTTATAAGGTGGGCTGATGCCAACCTTATGAAGTTTAACCATAACAAGTGCAAGGTCCTACACTTTGGTTGGAGCAAACCCAGGCACACCTGCAGGTTGAGCAAAGAAGAGATTCAGAACAGCCCTGCGGATAAGGACTTGGAGGTGTTGGTCAATGAGAAAATGAACATGAGCCAGCAATGTCCACTCACAGCTCAGAAACCCAACCATATCCTGGGCTGCATCAAAAGGAGCGTGACCAGCAGGTCAAAGGAGGTGATCCTGCCCCTCTACTCTCCTCTTGTGAGACCTCACCTGGAGTACTGTGTACAGTTCTGGTGTCCTCAACATAAAAAGGACATGGAACAGTTGGAACAAGCGCAGAGGAGGGCCACGAGGATGATCAGGGGACTGGAGCACCTCCCGTATGAAGACAGGCTGAGAAGGTTGGGGCTGTTCAGCCTGGAGAAGAGAAGGCTGCGTGGAGACCTCATAGCAGCTTCCCAGTATCTGAAGGGGGCCTATAAAGATGCTGGGGAGGGACTCTTCATTAGAGACTGTAGTGATAGGACAAGAGGTAACAGGTGAAAACTTAAACAGAGGAAGTTTACATTGGATATAAGGAAGAAGTTCTTTACTGTGAGGGTGGTGAGGCACTGGAATGGGTTGCCCAGGGAAGTTGTGAATGCTCCATCCTGGCAGTGTTCAAGGCTGGGTTGGTCAGAGCCTTGGGTGACATGGTTTAGTGTGAGGTGTCCCTGCCCATGGTGGGGGGGTCGGAACTTGATGATCTTAAGATACTTTCCAACTCTAACTATTCTATGATTCTGTGATTCTATGATTCTAATTATATGATCATTATAAATCAAATCTTGTTCTTTTTGACCACCCATAAGTCAGTCAAGAAAGACTTGAAAGATAGAACAAACCAGACTTGTTATGACTTCAGGATTGATTTTGTCGAGCTGCACACTGTTACCAGAATATGGCTTCCTAATCTGTTTAAGATGATTTTTTGTTTCATTACAGGTTTTTTCTTTGCTTCATTATGTTTCAGTTTAGCATAAAAATGCTCCTTGCTAGTAGAAATAACACTTCTTGCATAATAATCAACATATTTACTTACATGAGGAATGAGTGGCAAGTATTGACTTTCTTACATTATACTTTCAGACAATTACCTTCCTATATTCTTTCCAGTTATATCTGCCCTAATAAAGCTTCACAGGAAGAAAAGAATTTTATTGCTCTAGTTCATGTTTATTCATATTTTGCCAATTGCTCTGGCAGGCCATTGAAAATGTTTCCTCTCAGAATGATATCAGCCGAACATTTCAAACAAGCCCTTTTACAAAATGTGTCAATAACAGATTAAGGATAGCAGCTGTTAGCTAACATGATTATTCCTATTAGTGGTATAAACAGTATTCCTGTCACTTTTGGTTTTTTGATATTAGAATACTGGAGTCTTAACTATAGATATTAAGAAGAAAGCTTGAATACAGAAGGAAAGCTATGTTGGACTGAGGAACTGGAGACCATCTAAAATTGATGTATCTATACGATAATGCTTATTTAGATATTATTGGTTTAATTGATTTTTTTTTTTACTGTTGTAGCACAATAACTATAAAGTACATTATAGATATTGTCACAGTTGTCACTTCCCCAGAGAAATGTTCCATTGTAAACATAAAACATCCACATTGAAGATAAATGCAGAAAACTATATTGTGTGTTATACTGTGCAGTATCTGGGAAAAGCAAGAATTGTTTGTTGTCGTGGTTTAAACCAAGTCAGCCATAAATCACGCAGTTGCCCTCTCACTCCCCCCCCCCCCCCCCCTTTTTGCCCTCCCCGCCTCTCCCAGACAAATGGGAAGGAGAATCAAAAGAATGCAACTCCCACGGGTTGAGATAAGAACAGTTTAGTAACTAAGGTATAACACAAACCACTACTGCTACCACCAATGATAATAATGATAAAGGAAATAACAAGGGAAGAAAATACAACACCTCACCACCCGCCAACTGATAACTCGCCCCACCCTGCCTGACTGAGCACCAACCGATACCTAGTCCAACCCCGCAGTTCACTAGCCCTTCTGGGTAACTCTCAATTACATCCTGGGCATGACGTGCTGTGGTATGGAATACCTCTTTGATCAGTTTGGGTCAGGTGTCCTGTCTCTGCTTCCTCCTGGCTTTCCCTCCTCCCTGGCAGAACATGAGGCTCAGAAAGTCCTTGGCCAGACCAAACATTTGAGCAGTACCTAAAAACATTGGTGCTATCAGCACCAATCCCAGGCCAAAAGTCAAAAACACAGCGCTGCACCAGCTATCAAGAAGGAGAAAAAGTGACTGCTACTGCTGAACCCAGGACATTTGTACATTATTTATTTATTTAGAAAGTGCAGCCGGTCTGCTTCTATTTACAAGTCCTCTGACAAAAAGAATGTCAGTCTCCATTGTAATAACCCTTGTGGCAAAATTAATTCTCATTTGCTTACTTATTCAAAGACTTGGAAAGATGGTGACAAAAATGCTTCTTACCAAACACAGATTACAAGAGAATACTTTTAAGTCGATATTCCCAGAATCAAGCTGTTACAGGGTTTTGCTTCTGAAGACTTTCAAGTACACCATGGTGGTTGTCTTCCAGCCTGAACCCCTGAACCTGGGCTGTATACCATAATCTGCTTCACGGTCATGGTTTCTGATTTGCTAGAGGCAGCTTCTGTCAGTTAAAACATCTACTGTGAAATTGTGGTGGACAGTAATCCAAATTAATTCTTTCCTTAGAAGTCAGAGAAATCTGTGCAAGATGTGGTATAAATGCAAAAGCAGCCCATGCCTGCTCTCTAACTCCTCTGTCATACTACCAAAGCACAAGGGAGTTGTGTCACCATCCTGGGAGTGAGTCATGTCATCCCTGCCCAGGAGAAAAAGAATTGGGGGCCTTAATGCTTCTCTCTGAATGAAACTGTGCACTTCTGTTTTTTTTTCTGCTGTCTGACCATTATACAGTTTTAGTGGTGTGTCCATCATGACTTACCTGCATTTGTGGATGTTACAGAGGGTTACTTCATAACCTCCCTTGGTTTGTGGTCTAGAGCTGCCAATTAACCAAAATTGACCTGTCGTATATCATCCAATATTCTAATTAAGTCATAAAGAAACTTTTAAGTTAATTCTTTGCATTTTAGTCTGTTTTCTTAAAACCCTTGGTCTGGGAGGGGTTATGAATTTTCTATTTGAGACAGCTTAGGAAATGCAAAAGATTTCCACCCTCGCCCAAGCATATTCCACTCTACTAGTATTTGTGTGGAAATAATTAATTTGGATTTAATCACTGTAAATTTTGCCTATACAGCGATAAAAAGTGTAGCGGTTAATTACAACACTCAAGTAATTGTTACTGAAAGAGTATAATATGGAGGAAGAGTATTAACCTAACAAACAAAACTTAAAAGAGCCAACAGGAAGAAAAATATTGCAAAACCCCTCCCTGAAAAACCCTTTCACTTTTTCAGGAATTTATTCTTTCCATTCCCACTCTTCCAAAAGTACTGTCAAAAAGTTGGCTAGAAAACACTTTCTTTCCAGAAATGTAATTGAAAAGGGCATCTCATTTGCAGATGAATTATGTCACTGAATACATTAGTGAAATATACAGCAGCCAAATCACCAAAGGAACATGTAAAATGAGGAGATCGTGAGCAAGTTCTAGAGTGATATCTGTTTGTAAATTCATGTGTAGCAAACTTTAAAGTCTCCATCTCATTGAAACCTATGGTACCTGTTTGACTTCAAATGTATTCTTGAGGCCCACTGAGACCAAAAAGATTTTACCACGTTGCTAGTCATTTCCCAGTCAGGGTCAGAAAGATAAAGGTGGCAAAGGTTTGAACATGTTGACATGGTTTTCATTATGCAAAATTTAATAATAAATAAATGAAAGGACATTGCTATTGTTCAACAAACACCAATACCAACCCTTTTTTTTTTAAATTTTATTTATTTATTGATTTATTTTAAAGCCCTATTAAAAATACATCAAATGTCCTCTACTGCTGTAGTGCTGTAGCTTGCCCAGTTTTTAAAACATGGTATGAAACATATATATATATACAGGATTTTCATACCTCCATAAACCTCTTTTGAAACTCTGTTTGATGGGGCTATGACGAGGAGGACTGTTAGATTCTGCTGCTATGTATAGCCTTTCATTTCTCTATTTGTGTTTGGGGAAATGCTGAGTTTTGGAAGAACAAGCTGTGATGTTCTTAATTTTTGTAATACTCCTGTGCTGAGCAGAGGATGTATTTTGTAGAAAGAAGTAACAAAATAATTTAATCACCCACTGGAGCATTAACTCAACTAAGCTCTTAGGGAAGAGTTATATCAGAATCTTTGGCTGGAATCTCCCCAGACACATTGGTTTAGAATTACGTTTGTTCTTTTCCTTTCCTGGTGTATAAGTGGACTTTAGTCATATTACATGTCACTCAGACTTCTTCCAGAGCTGACACGAAAGGTCTCAACTACAGGTCATGAGAGAAAATGGAATGCTAGATGAGAAGACAATAGTTGGTAACAGAAAAGAGATTACAAGAGAGTAGAATGGCCATTCAAAATGTCATATTCTCCAAGTTAGTTTGTAGGATGATTGGTTCTGCTGTGCAGCAGTTTCACTTTGAGGTGACTGCCTCAACCCTCAAGATGCTGGTGATGATTGGGATATTCAAGAGCAAGAGGCAGTTTCAAAAGGTAAATGATAGTACGCTACATATTGCTTTTCCTTCCTTATAGGAAAATTTCCAGCAGATCCTAAATTACAGAGTGAGTTTATGGCATTTCTACATTTCATAGAACGTTTACAGTAATAGTTAATGTTGTTCATTGATCTGGGAATCTGGATGCTTTATGTGTGTGTTTAAATTAAGTTCTTTAGCGATAAACCATTATTAAACCACGATCTTTGTTTCACAGCCACAATTACATTCCTTGAACAAATAGAAAGTCAGAGAAGTCATAAATAAATAAATAGACTGACTATTGCCAACTTAAGCTTTGAGATCTGAAGATTCTCTTAAAAAAAAGGGAAAGCCACTTTTGGTATAAGCTATTTACATTAGCACAAAGTCAACCCAGCAGACTGAGGACTGGTGGAGGATATTGCCATGACACTGACAAATACCTCTATAGCCAACAGGAAGCATGCGTTATTACTATCAAATTAATAATAATAACATAGCATTCTTTTTTTATTATTTTTATATCTGTGCCAAAAAAAAGCAGACAGTATAATGTAAATTGCAATCTAATTAGAGAGGTAAACAAAGTACAGTTAATTGTTATTTCAGCTCCTAGAAAGAGTGAGCAGGAAAAGTAAAGATCCTAGTAATATGTATATATTATTCCCACAAGATGTCACGAGATGTTCGAAACTTAATGAACGCTGACAGAAACTCCCCTTATATCTTTTAACAAATTCATTTAAGTTGTGAAATAATGCATATTACTTGGGTTAAAGTGGGAAAAGAATTCTAGCAGCTTCAAAAATACCACTACCAGAAGGTTAAAGAAATATAAAGAAGGCTAAAAAGGACAAAACCACAATAGACCAGTAAAATCAGTCTCCACAGCTGCAAACAAACCATTAATCTCATTCTTCAAGAAACTTCAAGGATATATTGTATTAATATTCTGCAGAGTCTCAAATAATGCAACATATGTTAGAATTTAAAGAGATTGTTACCTTAGCTGTACATAAAGGTAAGAAAAATGGATACTTGATTCAAAATGGCTTTTAATTAAGTGTTATCAGTGTTTTTCCCTTTTATTGATGAATATGTTTCAAATATTTTATTAGCCTTTTAATTTAAAAATTTTCATCTTTGTCTTTTTCATATTGCTTCCTAACACATAATTATTTCTGACATACCGTGAAACAGTGAAGAAAAATGTTCACAGTAACACTGCTGTAGTTAACTGGTTGAAAATTAAATATTTCACAAATATTTTACTATTTTGTTGATGGTTTTTGTCCTTTATAAAACAATTGAAACATCTTTCAAGAAAAACAACAAAACAACAGATAACGTAGTCATCTCGGTTCAAATCCGAAGTAAGTGAAATCAACAACCTCTTCACCTTTTTTCCATTGATGGCATGTTCAGTGGAAGCATTTTGAGTCATAGGCTTGAATATGCAACTCATTTGAATATTTTTATTGAAATAACTGCATGACGTATTTTTAGCTGCCCATCATTCTTAAATAACTCCTTAGCAAGATCTGTGCTCTTTCTTCTTCTGTGTACATTTTGCTTCTCGTCTCTGTCTACCCATTTTATAATGGGTTATGTCTGTCGTGGGTTATGAGCAGATGGAAGTATTTCATTTTAGAACATATTAAAATAAATTGACACATTCATATCTTATCAAAATGCACTGTTTCCTCTGGGCTTAGATGTTAGAATATGTGATGAATAGTGTTTCTTTGTTCACATTTGAGTTAACGCTCTTTTAAGAAGTCTGGGAGGAGGGATGGGAGATTGCTTCATACTTGACAACTTCTGAGCCCGCTCAGGGCAGAAGAGTCTCCAAACCTACATGTGGGAATATGGAATTACAACAGGGAGCTGAGAGCTTGCAGCTCTTGGAGATAGTGTCAGACTTGAATGAGAAGTAGAGGCAAGACATCCAGGCCTAACTGGTGACAGAAGGTGAAACTTTCTTGGAAAGAGGAGATGGTGATTTCATGATTTTTTTCAGTAAGCCTGGGATTTCATATCAAGTTTTGTTTCATCAGAGTATCCTAAAGTGTGGATATAGATGCATGAATATACCAAATTTAATTGATCCTTCTAACTCTGATTCTTCGGAGTCTTTTTGTATCCAAATAGAAAAGAAAAATTGTTTGCAGAACTGAAAGAAAAAATAAAAACCAATATAGACAAAGTGAAAGGGTGTAATTTTCTTAATTTTCTTTTAAGGAATCAGATTTCATTGCAGAGAAGGAGAAAAAAGACTGCTGAGATAATTTAGTGTTAAGTAAGAGAATGTGGCAAATAGCATAAAGGAAAATAATATTTTTCTTTGCATTCATTGTAACATGCTGTCATGGTTTAAGCCCAGCCGGCAACCCAGACCCACACAACCGCTCGCTCACTCCTCCCTTCCTCCACCCTACTCCTGGAGGGATTGGGAGGAAAATTGAAAGAATGTAACTCCCACGGGTTGAGATAAGAACAGTCCAGTAACAAAGGTATAACACAAATCACTACTGCTACCACCAGTAATAATAATGATAAGGGAAATAACAAGGGAAGAGAATACAACACCTCACCACTCGCAGACAGGTACCCAGCCCAACCAGGCAGTGATCTAACCCTTCTGGGTAACTGCCTCCAGTTTATATAGTGGGCATGACGCGCTGTGGTATGGAATACCTCTTTGGCTAATTTGGGTCAGGTGTCCTGTCTCTACTTCCTCTCGGCTTCCCCTCCTTCCTGGCACAGCATGAGACTCAGAAAGTCCTTGGTCAGAGTAAACATTACTGAGCAACGACTGAAAACATGGTGTTATCAGTGCTGTTTTCAGGCTGAAAATCAAAACCAGCACTGCACCAGCTACTAAGAAGGAGAAAATGACTGCTACTGCTGAACCCAGGACACATGCAAAGGAAAGCACTGATTCTAATTTGTCACACCACTTAAGAAGGGGCATTCTTCAGCTCAAAGTTTGCATTTTTAGTAACTGGCTAGTCACAAGTCTATCCTAGAGTGCTAACATATGCTTACTTGTGGGGAAATAACTTCTCACTTCTCAAATGGCTGACACTGAGACTCACTAACACAACTGCCCTGGTAACCTCCTTCATGTTTTTAGCAGCAGCAGCTAAGGCCAAGGACAGACCTCGTTTTGGCGCCTTCAGGTCAGTGTGGCTACATATTGTTACAGGCTGCCAAGTACTTCCTCCTAGCACTTTTTTATCCATTTTGTGGATGAATAAAAAGCAGGATGAATATTTCACAGGAATGAGTTATGAATGGACTATAATTTAATTTAAATTAATTTTTTATTTACTTTGATATCCTGAGTTGGAAGGGGCCCACAAGTTTCATCAAGTCCAACTCCTGACTTCTCACAGGGTAACCTAAAATTTAGACCATATGTCTAAGAATATTGTCCAAATTCTTCTTGAACACTGAAAGGCCTGGGGCCATGACCCCTCTGCTGGAACCCAGCACTTGAACACCACCTCAGTGAAGAACTTTTTTCCAATATCCAGTCTGAACTTTTGTGCAGCTGTAAGCTATTCCCTCAGGTTCCTATCACCAGACACAAAGAGATCATCAGCTCTCTCTCCGCTCCCCCTCAAGTTGTAGAGAGCAATAAGGGTCACCTCTCAGTCTCCTCTTTGTTAAACTGAACAAACCTCAGCAGCTGTTCATAAATCATGCCCTCTAGGCCTTGCATCATCTTTATTGCTTTTAATAATTTTATGTACAGCATTTGAGGGGGGATAAGGAAGTAAGTCTATCTATTGATATGATATCCAACAAAGAAATAGTGTCTTTTTTTGCATCAGTTTAGGCCTTGCTTCCTACATCTATATGGGGGATCATATATGTAATATATGATTTTCAGTGGTAAAGGTATTGGTAAGAAAAGTCTTTTGTTTTGTATTAGCTATGAATGATATGTAGAAAAAAACCCCAAAGCTTCACACTTTTAAAATCCTACTATGATTAAAGCAATTTATTGTTTATTGTCCCAGATTAGAACAGATTATTTCTTAAATAAAATTATTATTCTTATCATTCTTACATGATAAAATTTCTGTAAGAAGAGGAAATACTTCAGATGAGGAGGAAAACCATTAAAATAATTTCTGACAATATTTGTAGCTGCAGTGAGACTTATGTGCAGTGGAAATGATCAGGGTACTGTGTTTTTTACAGATAAACCATAATGATTAAAAGAAGTCTGTGGTGTTTGGTAATCCTTTTGGTAATCCACTGGATAAAGTGTGAAGGTGAATACATGGAAATTCCATAAATGGAATTAATGTTTAAAAAATGCATTTATTACCTATGTGTGACAAAATCTTATTTCTCTCTTTTCTTTTTACCTTGGTCTGCGTTGATAGAGCCCCAACATAGCAGAAGCATATTTCAAATTTGTGTAGCTACGGTTTACAATGCAGTGAGCTGGTGCAAAGTGTCAGGATGATGAAGCAGCATTGCACAGTGCTTCATTTGCAGAGTAGGAAGAAAGGAGGAAAGTTGGTATGAGCTGTAAGTGGGGGCAAAGGATCCCTATCATCATAGATCATCTGCCAAATGCAGTCATGGGATGAATAGCACCTTGAGTAATTAGCAGTATCTCTCATGTTCCAATAGCTGTCCTTTCTGTTCTGTGGAACCATTCCACTACCTTCAGTAACCTTGTAAAAAAAAACATTTAACTGAAGTTTTCAGAAGGGAACACTAAGTTAATATATGCCTGAAAATACAGATGGTAAAAGTAGCTATGACACTATTATTAGGTGGCAGTCTGTGTACTGTTGAGGGTGCTTCTTGATATCATTATGTCTTTCATTGCCATAATTATTACATATATAAAAGGAAGGGAGAAAGGTTTCATTTTTCTTTCTCTGCCAGTAAGGAAGTCAATTACAAGTTTTAACAGATTAGGTTTAAATCATTTATTGTCCTTTTTATAGTAGAAACATTGAGTCAATAAATATAGAGTGACCAGAGTAACGTCTAATGTTTCTTCTCTGAAACATAATTTGCCAAAGTGCTGGATGTTGAATTGCAAATAGACTTACCTCGTTCTGTGTTATTTACGTACTATTTCAAAATCTGCATTTATTGAGTAGCTTTGATATTGTCTTTAGGAAATCAGTGTGATGAGGTATTAATTTCCTTCCTTCCAGTTTTCCACCAGAGATTACTCTGCTTTGCAAAGCTAATCATAATCAGTTCAATGAAACAGTTCTTATAATTGAGACTTATTTTATATTACTTTATGGTATTCTAATATTGAACAAATTTTACACCTGAAAACTTTCTTCTGCAAAGATACTAGATTTTGGAGAATCTTGAGTTTTCAGATGCGTAATCTGTAATCCATTTCACTTTTTGGTTTGAACGGTAAAGCAGCATGTGTAGCTGATACTTATAACAAACTGCAGTGTGTAGAATGGAGTAGAATTAGGACCAGTGGGATCTACAAAATGATGCTATAAACATCAACAATTTCTGTCACTTCCTGTGTTAAAAAAAACCCAAAACAACCCAAAACAGGTAATAATTTAGAACTCACATTTGGTTTTCACCAGGAACACTGCAACATTCAATTTGTAACAATGCTGGTCTCTCTCTCTGCTGGTTGAACCCAGAAGTATCAAGTCACAGGTATTTAGAACTTGCTCTTTGAGAGAAAATTGTTGTGTTGAACATCTTACTAGAACGAGCTGGAGCCAGAGTAAAGGAAATTCTAGCTTTTGTCATCAAAACTTGCTTGGGGAAGTTCAGCTACGGGTATTATTTAAACCTGTTGTTGTACTATCAATGTAGCTGTCAAGCTCAGGGAATCACAATTCTTCTGAGAAAGTACCTCATTGCAGAGATATGAGGATAAATACTTGTTGATGGTGATTTGCAGGCGCTATTAACTGGATCTTTTCTACACTGTACTGTTTTTATCTGTGCCATGCACTTCTGAACTATCTTAACTTCCTAATACCTGTTCTGTTAATCATTTATTTCTAGTTTTCTTCAGATTATTTATTGAGCAATACCTCAAATCTTGCAGATTATGCAGAGCTTTGTTTTTATTTTCTACATATCTAATATTTGGAAACACTACCTTCTGAAAGCTCTTGTTAGAATGATGTCAATATAAATCAGACCCTACTAATAGCTGTGATACTGAGTAATTAACACATACTGTATTTAGGTTTCCAGGCCTCCCCCTCTTTGTTAAAAGGAGATAGGCATGAATGATAGCCATGTGATCTGCTTTGGCTGCCATTTCTGCCAATTGTGTGAAAGTTTCAGCAGTTTGAGATACAATTCATTAAGAACACACCAGGTTTACTAAATCTGTTACAGTTTAGACTGTTCTGTCTTCCGCAGTTTGGTAATCAGATGTGATGGTTTGTATTATAATTTTCGTATTCAGAAGTTGGATTCAAATGTGTGCAAGAATTCTAATAGTAAATCCCATTTTAATTTCATGAGAATGGTGTGAGAAGATATAGTACGAGAAGCACTTGTAACTGACAACTTGGCATATATGAAGTAATTTTCACCTTTGAAAATTTATTGCTTCATTAACTTCTGTTAAATGTAGTATATAATGGCAACTAAAATAATTGTTTCAGGAAATGTTAGTAGTGTAAAATAACAAAGCTCTGCATAAAACAAATTTGGGTGATTAGTGAATAAATAACCTGAAGAATAATAGAAATAAATGATATTTCTAATTCTCATATACATTATAGTCATTAAATAACAGGTTATGGAATCTTGTGGCAAACTGGTGTTGCAGAGAGGAATATCTTGTTTTGGTAGCATTTTACACTGGCAAAATCCAAATTGTTGATGACTTTATAAATTTCATATTTTTAGTCATTTTTTATTGCATCTTTTTTCCTCATGTAATGTTTAATATATTGCTATTTAAAAAGAATCAGCTCTAGAAATATGTGGGATTTTCAGGCATTTAAATTGCTATTTCAAGAGCAAGTCACATAATAGAGGATGAATAGCAGCTTCTACTCCACTGCTCATCCTCTGTCCCAGAATTGGGATGCACTGAGCTGTTCAGTTTGATTAACAACAAGCAAAAGCTGAAATATCACCATTTCAGAGCACAGTGTACTGAGGTAAACCGAAACTGACCTTTGGTTTTCTATAATACATCAGGCTGTAATTTGTGGTCATTCAGTAGCTGTCACACAAGTAGCTGCGCTTTCACTATAGTCAGCTGGAGGAGGATTCCACAACTGCCATCTCCCTGGTCAGGAATCAGACCCTGAATATTTTAGAAACCTAAGATTGAGCAAATTATTGCTCTCACTCTTCTCTCCTGACTAGTTTTAACAAGTGATGAGGTGAATAATGCTTTGGGGTTTTTTTTGTGACTATAAGTAGTTCATGCGCAGAAGCTTTGTCCAGCTGAAATGTCAGAGAGAAAAGTGTAAAACATTGTGATATGTAAACTGTGCTTCAAAGAGAACCACTGCTCAGGTCACATAGTTTAAACCAGATTGGGATCAAAACGCTTTACTGAATACTTAACAGCATGTAGTTAATATACAATCAGTGAACTATACTCAGGATCAATATCAGATAAGCCCCAAAACTAGACACAAAATGTTTCTAAATACCCTTATGTAAGGAATCCACAAAGTTTTCATATCCCCAGTGATCAGCTGAGAATCCCCCAACCTTTCCACCCTCCCCCAGGGATATACACCCACTCCAAGTGTGGGTCCCTACTTTGTGCACCACGAGGTCTCACTCTCCTGGCTGGCGTGTCATGGGTCAGCATGTCTGATAATGAAGATTCTCTGTCAGGCCTTGATAGAGGATGCTTCGCTTGTGGGACAACTTGTGGCAGCATCAACACAGGTTTTGATTACCTCTGTGTCATCCTCAAGGTTTCCTCTCTCTTATAAATGTTCAGGCTTGTATAATCCTTTTCAGGCTGACTTCTTTGTTTCAGAAGTCTCTGCAATTTCTCAGTTAATCCAGTTGATGGTTCTCCTTTGCTTTATCATGAACACTTTGGGGCAAATGTCCTCCCAGATAGTTTTGTGTAATTTGATTCACTCATCCTGTTTACACCTGCATTCCTACCTTTACAAGTGATGTTATCCAGGCTGTTTGTCAAAGGTGGAACATAGGAGCACTCTCATACTATACAGTTGAAAAGAAATATTGACAGTAAGTGTTTTGAAAGCTTTTGGTTAGTTTTCAGCTGTGGGCAGATGAAAGCATTGGTGTTGAAAATGTTGATTTAGATCTTAAAAGATGGATTTAGATCTTAAAAGATGAATGTGAATGCTTTGGAAATTTTCACCCTGTCATAGCTTTGTCATGTACTTGCCCATGCTTGTCTGTTGGCACATTTCATCCTTCTGTTCTTAATAGAACAGAACTATATTGAAAAATCAAGGATATATGTAGGTGGTTTTGTGTGTCCTTGATAATAGCTATATGGCTCCTATACTAGCCAATTGTAGTAACTGTTATGTTAACATACTTCCCAGTTTGGTCTTTAATTTATATTTTACAGTGCACTAGGGCACTTCATGTCTTGCATCATGTTTACATAATAAGCTGTTGATAAGATGTATTATGCTGCATTCTATGGCTTAGATGAATTAATTAACATTGTATTTTCCACCTGGAAGGACATTTGCTATCTGTTCTATTGTAACTTTCCTGTGTCTGCTTTGTAGTGGTATTTTGTAAAAGCTTCCAAATTGAATTCTATCTGTGTGTTCAGACATATGTATTACAGTAATATCAAAATCTCTTTTCACCCCTGAGTAGGAGCCCTTTTAAGTCACTTTTTGCTTAGCAGAGGCAAATAAAGGGATATTTAAATGCTTGGTCAAGTTAATTTGCACTTTCTTGTGTTTTACAAATTTGTTTATTTATAAAAGTTAAATGGTGAGTAGGAAAGAGCAAGTGTAGAACTCATGAGAGTCTTGCTTTTTTCCTAGCTTACCTGTGTAGGCACATTAAAGGATATAGAAAGGTGAACAGAGACTCATTTCTGTATTTTATTTTAGCTCCAGGCCTTTAGTACATTACCTAGAGGAGAATTTAGGTATTATTTGCAGTGTCAGTAATATGTAGGAGTGAAAGAACTCATGTTTAGCACAAGGCTGAGTACATTCAACACTCATGATAATATTATAGCTAGAAAATATTACAGCCTCTATTAGGGACACCATGAAAATTGTCTGCAGTGTTTTGGTAAAAGACTGAAAAAAAATGCGTGCAAAGAGAAAGGCTTCAAATAAATGTGAAGAGCAAAACAAAGTCATGGACTTTACAGTCCAGAGCAGTGAACTTTTCTTCTCTCTATACCAAAAGAGTCAGAAAATAGGAGGAATACATTTGTGTTGTAAAAGCAGTTGAAGTACCTTGGGAGTAAAGAAAACTGCTCTCTCCAGTGCTGTCAGAAGAGGGAATAATGTACCTTGCTGCAACAAGGCAAGTACTTTTTCCTTTGGTTCATGGCTGGCATTTTTGCAACAGTGTGTATATCATATGTTCTAGTAGGAGAAATAACTTTCTGGCTTCTTGAGGCTTCCAGGGTATTTTTCAGTCCCTAGTATTGCTGTGTATTTCTTGTTTTACTTTAGGCAAAGCAACTGATAGCTTTTTATCTCCTTAGTCTGTAAAATGGATTCTACAGCATTTCCTTTGTCTTTTTCTATTGTAAACTCTTGTGCATGTAAAAGAGAGCTGTTTGTTTTAGCTTCTTATATTTATTTTAGTATAAATTACAAAAAAAAAAAAATCCAGGAGGAAAGGAATGATCTTCATTATTTTGCTTTAGTCTGTTCTATATAGCAAATCTGACAGGACCAAAGGCCCCCATCATCAGCTTCCAGAAAATTCAGTTCAAGCGGTCTCTATGCATCACTGGCCAACACTGGGCTCATTATAAAGTCCTTCTCTATCCAAACTAGCTTATCTTTAACAAGTAAGTCCACTAGAGTTCATAGAGAATATACATGATTAAAGCAGGCATTACAGTAGATATTACAAGGCAATGCAGATAATACATCTGAAAATAGTAATGCAAAAGACACAGCCGTGAAACACTACTGTGACTCTCATACTGCAATTGATGTTGATGTAGGAAGAACTTATCCATGGTCACGGGAACAAGCGCCTGACAAATGTATCTTTTCTTCCTTTAAAAAATGTGCTCAATGATAGCTAACCGTGAAAGACATGAAAAGTTTCCGTGATCTAAAGTGAATCAAAAAACATCTCCTCACAAGTTATGGAGAAGAATAAATACTGTAAATAATAAAAATGAAAGAATTTTTTATGTGGCAATTTCTGGATACCCAGACTTATAATTTTAATTTGTGGATGCAGTAGACATTTAAATAGCTCTTTAGGAAACAAATAATATTAGTATATCAAAGATGAATAACCTTGGTAATAATTTTTATGCTGTTGCACTCTTAATTATATTTTTCCATGCATCTTGTTGGGGTTGGTTATGGTGGTTTTTGTTCGTTTGGTGGTTTGTTTTTATTTTTTTACTTCAGCAGTCCATGTTGTTGGTAAATTCTTAATGTATTCTAATGAAGTCAAGTTTCATGTTAGCACAGAAAACTGTGATGATTGCACACATTCTATATTCAAGACTCCACCTTCTCTTTTCCTTCCCCATACCAAGAATAAAAGAAATAACTGTGAAAACTAAGCTTATGATACTATTACAACACATACTGCAAATAATGCTAAGAAATTGTCATTTTTTCTGTTTAATATCTTGAGAATTTGTCTATTAACATAGAAGTTATTAAGATAATAAGGAATGCTGAGATGCACATTTGCTGAGATGTAAAGAGCAGAGTGTAAAAGGTATGTGGTTTCACTTGGAACTTTTTGTGTCAGCTTGGTAGTGACAAGGGAATAGAAAGTTAACTGACAAATGGGATAGTTTTTTAAAGGAAATTAATCAATAGGGTGAGGTGAGAAAACCGTAGGAAGGGAGAGTGTTCACAGAGAAGAAGAAGATGGACTTTCAAGTATGTTTTCATGGGTGGGTTGTGGGGCCTTATCTCTCACACAATTCAAATATCTCAGAAGATGATAAAAAAATTATGTCCCCAGTTTGATAGACAGTTTTATTGTTCATTTACATCTTCATCAATTAAACTGTGGTAGATCCATGAGGATAAATTGATATTTCTCCCTTGCATTGGTTTATTTTTTGAGAATTAGTTAGAATCAGTTTGATTTTGTTACCACACTTAAAATGATCAATGGACTTACTGATGTTCCTTTTGCTGAAAATCATTAAAAGGCAGTCGTACATGACAAAATTATTTAATTTAGAGATTATAATTTCAATATTACATCATAGAATCATAGACTGGTTAGGGTTGGAAAGGACCTTAAAATCATCTAGTTCATGGGCAGGGACACCTCCTACTAGGCAAGGTTCCTCAAGGGTCTGTGCAGCCTGGCCTTGAACGTGGAAAAGGATGGAGCATTCACAGCTTCCTTGGGCAGCCTGTTCCACTCCTCACCACTCTCATAGTAAAGAATTTCTTCTTTATAGCTAACCTAAACTTCCTTTGCTTTATTTTGAATCCATTACCTCTTGTCCTATTGCTACAGTCCCTAATGAAGAGTCCCTCTTCGGCATCCTTGCAGCCCTCCTTCAGATACTGGAAGGCTGCTATGAGGTCTCCACACAGCCTTCTCTTCTCCAGGCTGAACAGCCCCAACTTTCTCAGCCTGTCTTCATAAGGGAGGTGCTTCAGTCCCCTGATCATCCTCGTGGACCTCCCCCAGAAGTTAATTTTGCTAAACTTCTGTTAAGGATCAATACTGAAAGCTGCAACAACATCAAAATGGTATATTTTATTTTGCCGTTTTGAAGTGCATTTTTGTGTTGATTAGTTTTGCTATTATATAGTAACAATTCCATATGTGCACTGACTTTTTTTTTTTGTGTTAGGAATTTTAAAGACTTTAATCTTCACTTAGAGCTTGAATGAATTTGTATTTTTAAAGCTCACTTTTTCAGAGAAATAACCATTTTGCCCTCTGTACTTTTCTAATTATGCTCTTCTCTAGTGCTATATTATGCAGTGGTTCTTGATTATACTGTTTGAAATAATGCCTAATTTGTATACAGAGATCTGTAAATATGTCGTTTTCAGCCTCTCTAACTACTGAAATGGAACAACTCCTTTCTTCTTGTTTGCAAACCTCCCTTATTTTCATCAAGGAACCAGCATCATTTTTTTTTCGTAAGTTAACTTTCCCTGATGCGTTTTTTTTTCTCCATGAATTTCCTATACTTCTTGATCCTTACTGTAACCAGAGAAGCTTGCTAAACTGTAAACAGAACATGTACAGGTGATTTATGTTTTTGTAGCCACTGAAATTCAAGGACAGTCCAAAGACAGTGTCAGATGAGAGCAATGTTTTCAAGACAAAACTGTGAAAGACTAGGAATGGCCTAGCTGCAGAGCTCACCGCTCTTCGCTTACCCACTTTTATTACTCTGGAGCATATTTTGGATGATGGTGTTTATCCAAAAGCATTGGCTCCCTGTTCAGGATCGAGTCTGAATTTCAACTCTGATGCATTGCTGACACTAGAAGCAGATGGCTGTGAAGCCACTGGTATAAAATAGCTGCTTAGAGAGAGGTGAGCTGGGCTTCTGTCATGTTTTGAAAAGAGGAAAGTCAAGAGCCAAGGAGATTTCTTATTTTCTGAATTGAAACGAACTAGTATCTTATATAACTTCTTTTTGATACACAATCTACATTTTAAAGTCATTTAGACAATTCCTTCTAGTTGGTATTTCTCCAAGTAACAGTATGGAAGAGGTGGAAAAACTGATGCCCTGTCTTATGGGAATCAGTGCATCCTCACACTTTTCAGAATGTTTTGAAGCTAAAAGCTTTGACTTGCATTTATATCGGGGAAAAAAAAAAAAAGTGATGTCACTATGATATAGACAGGGATAAACGTTGGGATTTTAGCAGTATAAATAAAACAGCATCTAAACTGGAGATCAAGGGCTCAAGCAGCTTTCTAATGTAAATCTTTATAAACTGTTGCTGGGAAGTTTTTCTAGCCTCAACATGTGTTTATATATTAATTTGTTTTTAAAAATAAGTGTATTAGAACATGCAGTACAAAACTCAGTCCTTGGGACTAAACGATACTGGGAAATTATGCCAGGAAAATAGTGTTGGTTTTTTTGAGGGGGGGGCAGAAGTATCTGTAGGCCTCAATTACTATCAGATTTCAGTACCTAGAAAAAAAGTATAATAAGAAAGAACCTGTGCCTCAAGAAGTGTATGGTTTACAGTAATGAACTGAACCCAGGTAAGAGCGAGGTGGCAAAAGCAAAGAGGGACATAAAACTGGAAGGTGCCCATCTTTCCTGCAGGCACAGGTGAGTTCCCTGAACTCTGCTCCAGCCCTGGAGTACATGCAGACAAGCTGGCATGAGCTAGTCAGAGGATTGCTGCACCTGAATGCTCCCTTGTCTACTATGTCTTCAGATGACACCTTTCACCAGCACTGTATTACTTTAAATAAGTGTGGAGAACAGTGAATTTAATTCTTTCTGAAGAGTCTTTCCCGAAACTCATAGGATTTTCTGGTTATCTGCCTCTCCACCCCTGCTACTTCTGAGCCTCCAAGGACACCATAAGATTACAGTGCCAAACTAGAAGCCTCTGATGATAGATTTAAAGTGTGCATGTTAGTGAAGCTTGTTTGGGTTTTCGTTCTTGACTTAGATAACCAAATATCCTGGAAATGGTTTTCAGAGGCCTTTAAAATATTTTCTAGATCTACTCTGAAAATGTAAAGCTGTTCATATTTTTTTGAAATACAGTGAAATAGGAAATATTATCAAACTTTATGCTGCAAAACTGTTTCAGCAAGCATAAAGAAGGTTGTTGAGGAAAATACTGATAGACAAAACATATAGTAAGGTTATTAGTATTCATTACACTGACAAAGCTCACTTCTATTAGCACACTGCCTGCATAGGAATGACTTATGCTTTAAAGAAAGTGTCTAGATTAGGGTAAAAAAAAGATCTCAGTGCACTGACACTGTCTCAAAATCATCATTTGTTAACAGTTTCATTTGAAAAATATCCCATAATTAAAAAAAAAGGCAAGAAAAAACCCAAACCCCTCTGCTCTGCTCTCATGAGACCTCACCTGGAGTATTGTGTACAGTTCTGGTGTCCTCAACATAAAAAGAACATGGAACTGTTGGAGCAAGTCCAGAGGAGGGCCAGGAGGATGATCAGGGGACTGGAGCACCTCCCATATGAAGACAGGCTGAGAAAGTTGGGGCTGTTCAGCCTGGAGAAGAGAAGGCTGTGTGGAGACCTCATAGCAGCCTTCCAGTACCTGAAGAGGGGCTATAAGGATGCTGGGGAGGGACTCTTCATTAGGGACTGTAGTGATAGGACAAGGGATAATGGGTTCAAACTTAAAGAGGGGAAGTTTAGATTGGATATAAGGAATAAATTCTTTACTGTAAGGGTGGTGAAGCACTGGAATGGGTTGCCCAGGGAAGTTGTGAATGCTCCATCCCTGGCAGCTTTCAAGGCCAGGTTGGATGAAGCCTTGGGTGATGTGATTTAGTGTGAGGTGTCCCTGCCCATGGCAGGTGGGCTGGAACAAAGAAACAAAAAAAAAACCCAACCTGAAAAAAACTGCAAAAGAAATGTTTCAAAGTGGATTTTTTAAAGGGAACATTTTCATGTTACATATTAGCAGATTTCAAGATAGACTTCAAACCTGAAATTTTACAAAAATTAAAAATTTATATTTTTTTGGGAAAAAGCATAATCAAACTTTGTATCAATTGTTTTTCCTTAAATTTATCTCTTTTTTTTCAATTTGCTTTTGATTTAGTTGCTATAACAAAAAAATAGTGATACATAGTGTTCAGCCTCACACAGAGTTTATGTAGTTCTTTCATGATGCCTATTCCTTGTGGAAGTAATATCATCAAGCCTATAAAATCCGGTGGTTTTCATCTGCTGGAATCTTGGATTCCTGTGAGAAGCACAACCTCCTTTATTGAAATGGAAGCTGAAGTTGTCTTTTTTGCAGAGCAAAATATGGCAGTGTTTCTCAGAAGTTCAAACAGCAGATGAAAGGAACCCATGCACTGTATTTGCAAGATGCCGATTGCTATTTTCTGGAAGGCAAGCATGAATTTGATTCATGATTCTCGAATGCTTACAGTTTCTCTAGCATGTCAGTTTTCTGTGGCTCAGGCAATTGCATCCTTATTGAGTGCCTAACAGACAGTGATGGCATAGACTGAGTATAAATCCAAAAGGGGTATTGGTTCCAGGTTTATCCAACTCTCCTCTCCAGATCTGTAGCAAAAGCAGAGTTTTATGCAAGAGAACTGGATGGGACAGAAATCATTGCGGCATCAAAGCTGTAGGCTGGGATTTTAAAAGTCTGGATTTAAGCAAATTAGTATACCCAAGCAGCATATCCACCATCGCAACCATAACCTCTTGTGGAAACAAAATAGATAACATTTCCTATACTTTTGCAGGCCTTGCTAGTTAAAAAATGTTTGTAGCTAATTGTCTTGCCAGTCAGCAGAATTTAGTTAACAAATGACTTATTCACAAAAGGTATGGATTCTTGTAAAAGGGTGTGCTGTCTACAGTCTCTTTATCTGAAGTGTTTCAATTGCTGTTATTTAGCATATACAGCTAATCTGACTAACTTTTGGTAAAGGAGTTGTATTACCTAGAGGTATATAAATCCTTTAACTGCCTCATTTTGGCTGAGTTCATATCAGCAGTCTGTCAGTCCATTGCTCACTGTTGCCTCCTATACCTATAGTAATAGGCTCCTTCTGTTCTGATCTGCTCTAAATTGTAATTCTGGTTATTTCCATGACATTCTTACAAATAAAAAAGTGATGCTGTGCAATTCGTTGAGTGCATTCAGATAGGTTCCTTCTGTTTTGTTATTTGTCTCTGTAGAAATGGTTATGCAAACTGGATTTAAATGAAGTTCCAAATACGTCTTTGATATCTTTCCAAGTACCTGCAAAGCTCCATTGTTCACTGTCATCCCTTGACCACAAAGTCACAGTGACACCTTACCACCAGCGTATGCTAGAGTACATGTAACACACCTCTCCCTGATTATTTTCTTCTTGCTGTCAATTGCCATATTCTCAGGAGAGATACTGCTTTTTATTCATGCCTGAGTGTTCAGTAGATTTCACAAATCAAGCATATCTGATGCTGAATTCTTCATTACGTTTATACAAAAAAGTCACAAAGTAATACACTCCCAGTTATACTGGTTGCTCAGTATTTTGCATATAATTATAATCTTTACTGTGTCATTCTTCCTAATCATTGCTCATGCTTTCTGGGGGTCTTGGATGATTGTCAGTGGTCATTTAATGAGGTTTTCGCTAAAAGTTCTCTGCCAAGGTTCAGTTATTTGTCACCTTCATGCTATTTGAATAGCCTTCTTGATTCAACATCAGTTTTCCTGGGTTATGTCCAAAAGTTCTTAGATCCAGGGCCAGGTACCTCTGCTAATTTCATACCAACAATGCACTGCTATCCCTCAACATCAACTGACTAGTACAAGGTTATCCAAACAGAAATAAAATAATCACTCTTCTAGTCTGTAAATTCTCTAGCAGTTCCTATCCTAGGAAATCACATGTATATTCTCTTTGTTAAACACTTCTCTCTTTTGTGCTAAGCATACCTATTTCCTCATTCTCATCACTAAAGAAGCAGGATAAAGCATGGCTTCTTCTGGAGCTGCTAGCACAGAAGAGATGGAATGTCAGCATCACATTAGAAGAGTGACAGTATCTGTTCAATGCGCCAAAGGGTTTACAGACCAATGTCCTTGTCTGTAGGACAAGGTTTCTTTCAGAAGTTTTGAAAGACCATCTAGCAATTCTTGCCTGCAGTTCCTGCTGTTGTAATTGGCCCTGGTACAAACAGCAAGTGAGGGAGAGAGGTGTCCTCGTGTCGTGGTTTAAACCCCGCCAGACAGCTTGTTCACTCACTTCCCCAACTTCTTGCCCTCCCCCTGCTCCTGGAGGGACAGAGAGGAGAATCGAAAAGAATGCAGCTCCCAGGGGTTGAGATAAGAACAGTTTAGTAACTAAGGTATAACGCAAATCACTACTGCTACCACCAGTAATAATAACGATAAAGGAAATAACAAGGGAAGAGAGTACAACACCTCACCACTTGCCCCCCCAGCCTGACCAAGCACCGACCAATACCTCCCCCAACCCTGCAGTCTCCCAGCCCTTCCGGGTAACTCTCCGTTACATCCTGGGCATGACGTGCTGTGGTATGGAGTACGTCTTTGGTCAGTTTGGGTCAGGTGTCCTGTCTCTGCTTCCTCCTGGCTTCCCCTGCTCCCTGGCAGAGCATGAGGCTCACAAAGTCCTTGGCCAAACCAAAACATCATTGTTATCAGCTCTGTTCCCAGGCTGAAAGTCAAAACACAGCACTGCACCAGCTACCAAGAAGGAGAAAAATGACTGCTACTGCTGAACCCAGGACACCTCAGTAGTCTCAGAGAGCCTTACTGTTACTTTATGGTTCATCCTAATATGAAGTAGCCTGTTTGGCTCTTTCTGGCAGTAGATACCTTAACCTGGCATTCCGCAAGTGGGCATGATCAGTGCTCCACTGTGGAGGCAATGATTTTTCATTTCATGCCTCATTTATATACTGTATCACTGAGCCTATGAAATAGAAGCTATTTTAAAAAGGAAACAAAGTTAATGAGCATGAGAAGCTGTATTTATTTTGGATTCTCAGTACAAGGAAACATACACAGACATATGTTTACTTTTGTATCGGTTTTGAGTCCTTTAACGGAAGTTACACGTTGTAGCCTATGATGAAAAATAACTGAATTTCTCAAATCAAAGTATTATTGCGCAATTCAGGACTTGTCTGATAAAGTCTTACTTGTATCACTGGGTAAATTTTTTTTTTTGTATTCTTATCTGAACTGAAGATTGGTACTGCTGAATCAGTGGGAACTCTGATGATGGCTTGCTTGGAAATAAGACTCTCCTTCTCCCCTTGCATCCTGTGATGTGTGGCAGGCAGATCACATTCCATGTGCAAACAGCAGCACATTTTTTCTGACTGCATAAATTGCCTCTATTCTGCTCCACGGCAACAACAATTTGCAGATTAAAATGCCCAAATGTTGCACTTGTATCTTATCAGTGATAGGAAGATTAGCATACCCTAAAGCCAGTGAAATTTTTGAGCTGTTGTGTGAATTACCCTGATGTGTATGAGAACATAGACCAGTAGGTTTGAGCTCCATCATAGCCTGTAATTATGCCCCTGTTTTTAATGGTCACTCTTCATAAAACAATTCAGTTGAAATAATCAGAGGCTATGACTCAAGATTTCCCTTTTAGAAAGAGCTCTCTGACCACTATGCTGTTTTTTTAACCTTCCTGGTGTCCTCTGGATTGCATCCTTGTACCTCATCTTCTGTCTCTGTTTTGTAAGAATGGATGCAGAAACTTTCAGAAGAGGATTCTAGGCTGTGATTCTATGTTGAAAGCAGCACCTTTTTTCAGCCCTCATTTAGGCTTTATCAATGGATTCACTGGAGAATTTTCAGCAAAATAAGTAAGAAACAGGTCAAGCTTTTTACGAGATATAGATCATTACCCCTCTGAGACACCGACCCATTCAGTTGCTGCTTTTTAAAACAAGTGACTGTCCTCTGCTTTCCATGGGAGTTCAGTGTGGTTCAATGATAATGCAGGAAGTATGTTGTACCTCTTCTCCACAACAAAGTGCAAGTCTGCTATTTAGTTTTAAATATGTAAACTAGTAACAAAACATACATAAATAGAGTAGGCAAAAGAAGGCAAGACAAACGTAATTAATTAACTATGAAAGTTTCCCCCTTAAATTAAGATCCAGTTTTTGAGAGAATGAAAAAATGATTGCACCATGGATTGTTTTATTTTGTTTTTAGTCTTCTGCTTCCAGTTACTGTAAGCCTGTATTTTCCTTCACTATTGAGTGTATTAAGGGAAAATACAACTGAGTATCTTTCAGGTACTCATTAGAAGCAGCAATCACTTTTTTAACCTTTGACAGTTAACACTGTGGAATTTAATCTCAGATGTAGCCTTTAGAACAATAAAGGTTAATAAAATCTTGTTGTCAAGGCTCTATTGGTTTCTGTGATGAAACCATTGAAACTTGAAAATTGAGTTCTACAGGTGGAGGAAAGTATAGGAGGGAGAAAAATATTGCATGTGTATGAAATGTAATTCAAAGGCAAGAGAAATACTGAAGTCATACCTAGCTGAGCTGTCCTACTCCATTTATTGATTTATTAAGCAAAGCATTAAACCAGGAATTGCCTATGGAATGTTCAATTTTTATGGATATTCTCAGACATGAAAAAGCATTCATTATGCTCAGCTCTCAAAAAACAAATGCGCCATACAATGCAAACAAAGTTTTTTTGAATAAAAGGCATCTCTTAGTATTTGTTTTTAATGTATTTATTACAACAGCTCAAAGCTTTTGTCTTTTGGGTGTGTGTATGTAGGTATATATGCAAGTATACATGCCAGTAATAATAACTTGTTATTTTTGTGTTATATAATGCAAAACTTGTTTGGTCACTTTTGCTAAGTTTCATAGAATCATCAAATCAACTAGGTTGTAAAAGACCATAAAGATCAGCAAGTCCAACAGTTACCCCAGGACTGCCAAGTCCACCACTAAACCATGTCACTAAGTTTGGGAAAAGCTGAAAAACCTGTCTTTAAGTAATGGTATGGATGAGACACTTGTAACAGCAGGGATATACTCCACCTATTGACAGGGGAAATATTACACCATCCTTTAATTTGAAGTGAGATTACAGTTTTACAACTCCAGAAGAGGGTTACATTGTGATTGCATTAATGTCAGAGCTATGTTGTGATGCTGATCTCTGTAAGACTGCATAGAGGGTAAGCAAATATGAAAGTGAAGCATCAGGTTAGACACCTAAATTATGTTTCCATAGAGGAATAAAATATGTTTAAACATAAACTAGAGCTCTTGGGGTGATAGTTACAAAATAATAACATGTATGGATTATATTTGTGGTATATTCCATGTAGACAAACAGTACCCATGTATGTCTTTATGATGATAGTTTAAGACTGGAATGCCAGGGTTTTGACTGATGAGGTATCATTGCTGCTACTGACAGCAAAGGTTATATTTTTACAGAATGCAGGGTGGTATTTTGATAAATTTATTTGCAAGGAGCAAATGCATGCAGCTGTGCTCTAGACCTTTACCCAGGGAGTGCTGCACTTTCCTCTTCCCCTGTATTATTCACTATTCTTTTCAAGTTTTTCAGTTTCCTTCACTCCTCCCACCCCCATTCATTCAAGTGCTGTTTTCATTTTTTTATTACATACCTGCTAATCACAAAGAATATGCAAATAAGACAGTATTAATATTCAGAAACACTCAATGTGTTAACCTATTTTATTAATAAGATGAAATTGATTATCTTTTAGCAACAGCTAAAATTAAGGTTAGATAATTAAGACTTTCCTCTAGTCTCAGGAAATGATTTTAGTAAAACCATCATGAATACAGGATAACTATTTCCCCTGACTGAAGAAGGAAGGAGGTAAAAAAGCAGGCAACCTGAAGATGACTACTGAATTACTAATACTGCAGGGTTTTTTTTCCAAGTTTTAATTAAAATATTTAATGTGATGGTTAAACTACAAATCACAGTCAGAGATGCACCACAGTTGGTGTTTATTTCCCCATTTTAAGTCCATCTTAAAAGGGAGAGAGAATTTTTGCTCTGTTAAAACAATTGACAGCTGTAGTAAATCTGATCTTTTCAATACCATATAACAATTAAGGATAAACCAATGTTCCTGCTGAAAGCACATTATTAGAAATTGTTTCCTACAGGAAGAGAATAATTGTTCTGCCATTTCTGTTGTGGTTTTTTTTAATAACCTTTTTAAAAAAAAAAGTTTTGTCCCGTTTTCTCACTTTTTTTTTTTTTTTCCCCTTTAGGTCCCCAGATCCTTAAAAGGAAAGTTTAAAAGAGCTGAGAAACCTGTGCTGAACTTTGCATATTAGAGGGGGTGGGACTCATCTTGCATTTAACTCTAAATAGGAGTAATCACCACCATAATATGAGATACCTTCAATATAGGGTCTGTAATGACTTTTCTATATCCCCAGAAGGATACATTACCAGAATCTGCTTTTGGAGCATATCAGTATAAGAGGCAAAACCAAACCCTGGAGGGTATCATAAAGAACTATGAAAGTAGTATCTCTGTACAGTTACATGACAGCAAAGTCAAGAGAAAGATGATGTTCCATGTCCATAGGAGTAATAGTAATCTAAACCATCTCCTAGCAGTTTCTTTAGACTAGTTTGGAACTACAGTAAGGGACCAGATTCAAAAAGCTGTTTTAATTGATTAGCACTTTTACTCACTCATATGCACACATGCCAGAACATAAAGAAAGAGCAAGTTAACAATCTTAGATTTCACCCATTTACCTTTTCTTGGTGTATCTACTGAGAATGACAAAGCTTAGCGTCCTGAATTTTAGTTTCACTGCTTATTAGCAGTACCACAAACTCTGCAATCGGGTTTGATAAAGACACAAAGGAAGTTGTGATACCTACTATGAGGCAATTGCAACCTACATGTATCAGAGGAAGAAACCTCAGTATCATTCTTCAAGTATGTGATATTTTCAGTAAAGCAATCTCAAATGGTAAATGATAAAGTTCACAGTAATATCTATATGAAGTATCTATAATAAAAATGAGTACAGTTTGTCCTTTACCAACAGTATAAACATAAGGTAAAAAAATGCTATGTCAAATCTTTGCATACATAATAGAGATTATAAAAATTGATGTTTATTTTATCCTGACAGTCATTGAACAGTGTTTTTTCTTAAAATAAATAAGATGTCTTCTTAAGATGGCAACAATGTGGACAGCTGCTAATAGGAATAGAGGTAAAATTAATGTTAAAAGCTGTATATCTCAACAGTGCTCAAATGCCTTGGGATCATTTAATATCACTTCCTATGAGTCAATTAGACCTCCAGTTAGAGAAATATTATGTGGTTCAATGTCCATTAGCCTGACAGTTGCAAATTAAGTGCTTATAGTTTATGCACAGTTTAATCCCAGGGTTATGGAAGTGTAGGAGAATGTGAAGGCATTTGTGCCTCTATATGTTTGGAATTTTGATTGACAAACAGTATTTTAGGAATATTCTTACAGTAATAACATAGGTGGCCAAATCTTGTTTTTCTGCAGAGGTTATCTGCTTTGTGGATATTTTAATTGACCTTTTAATTTATTTTGTACAAGGTAATGTACTCCTGGAAAATTGTGAATGCTCTCACTTCCAAGTAATTTTCATGATAAATGATGTAGCTTGCTTCCTTTCAGGAGTGAAAACTTACATTTCAAATTCTAACATAGCAAAAGAGTAAGTTTTGAAAAAATGATCCAGTGTCTAGAGAATGGTATTGGGATTTGAAGTGTCCACATGTCCCTTCTGAATTTAGTCACACTATCACAGGCTGTGATCTTGGGAGAAGATGTTGCAGTCTCTTTCAGATGAAAAGGCAGGGGTATTTTGCTTTCATACCTTACCTGAGTCAAGCCAATATTGTGTTTCAGATAATTTTCTCACTGACTAAATAAGGACTACATTAGTTCCTGTCTCATGTGCAGGGTGGTCAACTCAGTAATGGTTAAGAGATTGTATTAGTGATTTTGTTGTTTCAAAAAAGCTGAAGTCAGTGTGTAGAAGAGCTGTGAAATACAAAAATATTGTTCAAGTCATTGACACAATGAAGGTCAGCACATTGCAAGCTGTCAGACATGCCAAGTGTAATATTTTGACAGAGCAGATTGACATTGACAAAATCTCTGAATGGGTTTTTGCTTAGGAGTTCATAAAAGATAATGGTGGGAAACAGATGTCAGAAGCATATAGATTTTTCTGAGAAGGGAAGAAGAAATATTAAGAGAAATGAAGATTACTTGAGAACAGGTGATCATGAAATTTAGAATGTCTGCAGGCTGACAGCCATAGGAACAGATGGAAATAGAATTCAGACTGAAGTAGAAAGGAAATAAAGTAAAAAAGCAGAAGGTCTTAGAGTTTAGTGCACATATGATCCTCTGTACTATACATATGTAGGTGTGAATACAAAAATAAAAGGAAAAACCAAGCCCTACACATGCAAAGGAACGTGTGGATTAAAATGTTACAGAACTCTATAATGTTCAAGTCAATTAGCCCAATTCTTGCTTGTTTTTCAGATTTCTAAGTGGAGATAAAGCCTTACTCTACTGATGTGGTCCAGAATAAATTACTTCCAAAAGGGAGAACAATGGAGCAATAAAAAAATCCAACACAGTGTCAATACGAGTGAGATTTGCATAATTAGAATTTTGTACAGCATCTAGCTCTATGATCCAAGTTCTCTTGAGCTGCACAGTTACATTGGAGTGATGAAGAAAGGAAGTTAAATGATGTGACTAAGACGAATGAGGAAGGGAGAGGGTTGCCATGTCCCTTGTAGTTATGGTCGTGTGAATATGAAACATTCACAGTTTCCACTGATATTCCTGTATTTGTGGAACTGCTATGGAAGAAGAGAGCTGAAGTACATAAGCCATCAAAAAGACTTACATTGCTGTAACATTCTGATTTTCCATGAGAAAGTCTCCCAGCCCAGTTAAAACAGCAGAAGTTTTAGGATATCAGTAAGCCCTCCAGAGCTAGGTGCCTAACTGCCTCTGAATCTGTAAGCATAGCAGGGTAAGACTAATAGGCTCTTCCTGGTATTACAAAGGCATTTGGAGGTTACATTCATTAAAGGCTGAAAGGTGCGGGGGTATAATCAGGCAATGAGAGCTATGTGGGCCCTTTTCTTAGGTTGTTGCCACCTGGGAGTTAAGAGAGAAACTCAGAATCCTCTGATTTCCCCTGGCCTGTTTGAGTGAGTTTGCAGGTCTCGGTTAAAACTCAAGAGCATAGTATTTAAAAAACCTTGTCATAATAGGCAGACTTGATGGAAGACTCAACAGAAAAGTAAGGATTCTTGTTTCTCTCTTTAAAAAAACCTACTTTTTCTGCTCTGCTAGAAGTGTGCTAAACTGGAATTCTGTGAGCAGATTTCATTTCATTAATCCAGTATAAAAATGTCAATGTGTTAGCTGATTTTATGTGTGTCTCTAAAGTCCTTCCTCCCATTGTCCTTCTCAAATCTGTGAGTCTGTGTTAGCACAATATGACTAATCCTATGTAGGTCAATGGTATTTCAACCAGTTTTTCTCAACATGGGCACATGGATAATTTATATTGTCACAGAAAACAAGTTTTGTTATCCTCCAACAGAGGCGCAGGAAAATTGTGAGGACACAGCTTTGGATATGTCTGCAATATTCAGGTTAACCTATTAATAAAAACTGTTTAGGCTAGCATGCTGCCTTTGTGTGTCTAGCAGAGTGTGATATTCAATACCAGTTACTGGCAGATATGATCAAATTGCAGGTTTTTGTTAGTGACTGCCTCTTTCACATGGACCCTTTCCTATTCTACTTGTTTCTCATGACTACATCTGCTTACTGAAAGTAGTCCTTTATAACTTTGCATTTCATTTAAAACAATCTTCTTGGAGGTCTGTGTGTTCTCTGCATAGGGCAGGACTGAAGACAAACACATCCTGAGTACCCTGTTTTCTTGTATTTAATATCACAGTGATGTGTGACAAGTATATTGTTGAATTATTTGTATGTGGATATTATAGACTTAATAGAGCTAATTACAAACATGGAGAATGAGAAAAAGTTTAATGTGAATGTCTTTTGTGATTTGCAATTGTGAAGCAGTATTTCATGGTACTATGGTTATGAGGATCACCTGAAAGCTTAGGAACAATTCTGTGGTAACAGCTGTCATGCTTATTTTAAATTACAATTAAATTTGTCCATTCCATCATAGGATTTAGTGTGTCTGTGTGGACAGCTGTTTAAAGAAGTAGCATAGCATCATTTGAACTACAGAAGTGTGTTTTCTACTTAGGAAACTGCTTCAATTTGTTATTTCACATTCTCATTATTGTGAGATGGAAATGGAGGTTTTTCTTACAATTATTAAGTACTTTCCTACCTTAAGAGTTGCAAGACAAACTGCTTCTATGAATGAAATTGAGAGACACATATCAGTTATAGCAAGTATTTACAATGCAAGGTAGACAATAACCGTTTTTTCCTGTAGTAAGGGAAACATCATTGAATGAGGTATGGGAGTTCATCAGATTGCTGCAGTTCTGTGCTTTGGTGTAAAGTGTGGTAAGTGGTATAAGTTTCAGAGCCAGGGTGTTCAACACTGTGGTCAAATAGTACAATAAATATAGAGGAATATAATTTGCATCTAACATCTTTCAGCGTAAGCTTGGCAAATGTAATTCTCGCCCCTAGGGAATGGTGTGCTCAGAGAGACTTTTAAAGCACCTAGCAAAACATCTATATTTTTATTTCTATAGACTTGACAGTGGTGGCGCTTTGCTGTACATATTCTCATGGGTTTCTCACTGTATTTCTTACTATCTCAGTATTCTATGATTGTTCCTTATCAGAGGAGGAAAGAGAGACACATCGTTTTTTAGCAGGGCTTTTAGGGAAAAGGATAATGACAGCACTAACTTCCTGTACATGGAGTAGTATAACTTTTCTTGGCTTTTCTAAAAATTTACAGTCCATTTTCTACAGGTATCTTTAAAGTAGCTAGAGAATAAAAAGAGGATTTCCAGGGGGAATTTGAAGGGCATACGTGCTTCTATTCTGTATTGTATTGTTCAGTGTTTCTGCTCTGATTTCTGGTATGTGGTACTCTGAATTGACTGCTGCCTAAACTTCTTTTTTAACAAAGAATGACTACAGTCATACCCACCAATGTAAGATGCTGCTCACTAATGGTCTAATCCATTAAAATATCCTTCTCTGTATAGTTGCTGACAATCCAGATAAAGAAATCTCTATCTTTAGCCTCCCACAAGCTACGGTGTCAGACTGCTGCCTCTATTCCCTACCTTCTAGTTTTCTCATCTTATTTTTCTGATTGCTCTCCATCCCAATTTTGTAAAAGTAATAGGTTAAAAAATCTTAAATGCTAACTTTTCTTCCTTTTCTTATTTGTTTTGTATAATCCTTATTATATTATAAAATGATGTTAGGGAGAAAGCATATGAGCAGAGGTGAGTGGACAGCAATCTTCATAAGATGCAAAGGCTAGCAGGGTGAAGAAATTGATAACTAGATTAACCACACATCAGATCAATTATTTGACTGTACTGTAACCGTTGTTTGTTATAATTTAGGTACCCTCTACTGTCTGTTATGATTCCAGCCCACCTCTCACTGCTCTTTTGGCAGTCGTAGCTCTGGTTTCTGGATAGAAACCCATGTAGCAGATGATGATTGGAATAGGGATGAAAAGCAAAAGGGATGGAGGAGTGAGCAAGAGGGGAGAAAGAGGTCTGAGGGAGAGAATGAATCACGCTGATTCAAGTGAAGGAGGACAAACAAGGAGGATGAAACAGCAGGGAGAGAAACCACATGAAGTCTTTAACCTGTAATGAATCAGTTATTCCACACCATGGAAAATACCAGAAATGTCATTACATTGCTATGCAAGTCAAAATGTCTTTCAGAGATTGCTCTGGGGGGAGAGGAAGAAGTCCACCGTGATCTAAGAGTAATGTGATTTCATGCAACTACTTGCGTGTCAGCTTAATTTAAGGTAAATGCCTCTCAAAGTACTGGAGAAAACTACCTAATGAAATTAAAATATTTTTTTGTGAATACTGGAAGAGGAATACATTCTAAAACTTAGCTGTAATTGACGAATAAATCTCTCAGTGCCTCGCATGTTAATATGCAGGCAGTTTAATTAAAACTATATAAATTTTTTTTTTGAGATTTCAAGGTGGATTATGGGTATTGCACCAAAATAAGGGTTCTTAATATCTTGTTTGGATATCCAAAATTCAATTACTATTGGCATTCATTAGAAAAATAATGAAAACAAAGCAGAAAGAACTTAGATCTTTAAAAATTAAGAGATAACCATTAGAATCCTTTTGTAATATTCACATTATTCAGTTTTTTGAAAATGCTTGCCAATATATTTTTCTAGCTAAGGATATTCATAATAGATTAGAAGAGAGAAATGAGCACATTAAAAGTATCTCTCTATATAAATGAAGAGATGTATGTATAATATATACTGTGTAATATGTATAATTATCTATAATAATACATATACATATACAAATACCAGTCCTTCTAAGATATTGCAGAACTGTACATGAGCCATGATAATACTGGGAGGATGTTACAGAATTGTTACAAGAAAGACGTATACCTCCTGTAGCAAGATGGTTAAAGAAGGTGGTTTACTGGAAAATGGTAGTCTACAATCCTGTTATAGTGCAGTAGACGGAAGCACATAGGCATTTCAATACAAAGCAGTGAAATGGTGATTTATCTGATAAAACATGCATGTAAATTTTCACGTACTGAAAAATACCATTTCTGACACAGTTTTGTCTGTGTATGTATGAGGCATGGTTGTTTTTTTTTTCTTACTTGAAAGTTGTAAAAGATTTACAGCTATTGCTAACACACAAGGCATGATGATAGCCTGAATTACCCTAGGTAAAGATAATGTGCAATTTATTGATTTTTTTTTTTTTTTAATCTTTTTTATTTAGGGAAAGAGCAGTGCTAGACTACAGAAATTACATACAACATTTTCTAGACACTGAGGTTTTGTTTACCAATATCTCTTCATTCACTTAAAAAGCCCCCCAAAACCAAAACACAACAAAAACCCCAAACACCTCAAAATCCTTCACTCTAAATTCATAAGTAAAACCTTCAAGAAAACATGTTCAGTGATGGCTTTCTCACCCTGCAGTGTTTCTGAATAAAGTTTTCATTTTTCTGTGCTGTCTGTCCTTCTGTGATATTTATGGAATTTGTGTGGAATATGGTATGGAAGATGATTGGGTAAATGGCTGATAATAAGTTCTCTTTTACTTTCTTTTTTTTTTCTTCCTCCAAAAATGGGAAGAGTGATTTTTGCAATGAATATTACAAAATATTCAGTAAATAACATTTTATTATTATTTTTATTTTATTATTATTATTATTATTTTGAATCTAATTTTTTGGAGAAAGATTTTCAGTTAATTTTTTAAGAACTGCATATAACAGAAGGCTTGCCCAAAAGTTCCATAGGAATTTAAATACATTATAAGATCAAGTTCTTATTCCCAGTTTTTCTATGGATTTTCAAAGAAATGAAACTAATCTATACTCTGCCAACTGCCTAAGAGATAAACTAATTCCCATAGGTTATGAGCATTTGGCTTTGCTTTTCTTGTATCTATTGGAACTGCCATGCAAGTCACCTACAGTTTTAATCCACATCTGTATACATATTTCATCTTTCATTTATGAAATGCATTCTGTTGTGTCATGAGAACCAAGTTAATACTGCTGTTATAGCCCATAACCACTTCTCAAGAATAAAATATCTTGAATAAGTATAAACAAGGGTAATAGCCTCTTGGGATGTTTGGGTTATATTGCAAGTGAAATGCTATAATGCAATTCCTGTCTATTGTAGCTACTGGTTTCACTATTCAGTCTCAGTGTGTGTGGTAATGCATGCTTTATATAGTTAAATAATAGGACATAGTATTAAAAAGTACGTTTATGGTGGTGAGCTAACACATAGTTGTGCTGATCTTTTAGTTTAGGATCTATCTCTGTTCTAAAATTTTGGGACAGATTTCTGCAGCTGTTTAGTCTTGAAAGATGTAAATACCCCTCTAGCAACATTCTCCAAAGCTTATATATGTCTAACTACCTCATTGAGCATTGGGCATGTTTTTATTCTACTTACCAGCTCTGTAAACTGTCAGGTATGCATCTAGTTTTAATTGTCACCTAAATGCTTTTCAGTGGCAAATATGCATTGAATTTAAAGAAAAAGAAAAAAAAAATGAATGCCTGTACTGGAAAATAGATGCAATATGAATTTCACGGGTGTGAAGCATACACAGATTTGTTTGATATTGGTGGCAGCTGAGGTTCCTCAGCATCTCTAAAAATGAAGCAAAAGAACAGTTACCATGGAAATAATATTTTTGTAAGTGCTAACTTAGGTGGAAGACAGGTCAAGATAAAATGTTTCAGAAAAAGAAGATATTTTTCCTTTCTGGAATATTTTCTTTTTAAGTCAATTTCAGGCCTAGTTTAATCCTTTTGTGTAGTTTGAGTTGGAAAAGAAACTGTTTGCACTAATCACAATTAGTCCGTATGTCCAGGTAGTGTTCAGTCTAGTCTGGAAGCGCACCTATTTTAAAAGCAAATGGTACATGTAGTTTCTTAGTTAAAGACAAGATATCACGAAATTAACTAGAAATGCAAAATTGAAGGAATATACACTGTAAATGGTGATGTTGAGCTGCATTTCTAATTAATTGTGGTTTTATATATACACAGATAAAACATCATTCTAAATTGTGTAGAGCATCATATTTGCATGAAATGTTGCGAGTACTTTTTATAGAGGTGTAAATTGCTCAGAGTGAAAATGGGAAAAAAAACCCACATAATCTAAAATCTTGGTAACACAGAATACTGATATTACTGTTACTTTATGTTATTTCAGTTATGTTTGTGTTCTGTATTTGTTAAAGGGAAAAAAAAAGTCATGTGAACCATATTAAAGAATTATTTGTTAGGTGTGTATCTCAGGCTTTGTCTTTATCAGCTGATAGAGCAGATGACAGAGGTATTCCTTCGTACAGGAGGCACCTAGAAACTCATGTCCAATTTGCAGTCAGTGAGACTGTAAAGTAACTGCTGTCCAGCCCTCCTGTGAGCTGTGTCTGCCAGAAGCACTTCCTTTTGCTTTCGTTAGACTGCTGAGTGTCAAGGGTTACATTAGCATTTTAGATTTAATCTGTTAGTACCACCCAGTGTTGAATTACAGTCTACTATAGAATTTTAGCTGTTTTGGCAAGAACGGCCTGTAAATTACAAAGCTGTTGTCACTAACAGTGAGAACATTTCTGGGATGGCCAACTAAGTATAGAAAGTCCCATTTCTGTTGGCTTTTTTTTTTTTTCCCTCCCAAACTAGTAAGCTCTATTTTGAGTAAGCTTATGATAGCATCGCAGAGGATGTGCCTTGATTTCTTCAGTAGCTGGGCTTCTGTTTAGAGAGGTTTCAACCTGGTTGAGTTGACAGTACTGCTAGTTCAGCTTGCTTGCTTGCAGCAGAGTCCGTAAATAATCCAGCAAGTTCCCTGATGATGAAATGGAGTCAGAGTCAAGCTGTAGGCAGTATGAGCCATCAGGAGGTTTGAGGTTGATTAGAAAGCAACCCACAAGGTGAATGTGAAATGATGAATGTACCAATAACACATCTGTATTGCAGGAAGGAAGTACAAGGTGGAGTTTACTTCCCTTACATCCCCATTTTGCAATCTTATTTTCTTACTAAGGTAACTCGCTAGTTTGTGAGAGCTTGCAAGGGAACTAGGACACTTGTAGTTATGGGTGACAACAGGGGTCAGCCAGGAATCTGGAATGTGCTAGGTACTGCAAAATTGTCAATAGAGATTCATATACAAAATACCAGAGAGATCCAAGAGCATCAAAGAGTACAGGAATACAGATTTGGAGACTCCTTTCTTTTACAAGGAACGACATGGAACTGACAAGGGGTACAAGTTACTACCAGGGAAGTTCCAGTTGTTCAGAAGAGGAGATTTTTTTCACAGTGAGAAAAATCATTGTATTATCTTCCCAAGGAAGTGGTGGATTCTTTAGTGTCGGCTGGACAGCATTCTGGGACATCTGTCCAAGACAATGCTTTGCCAAGAAAGGCTGGATCAGATGATTCTTGAGGTCCCTTTCAACTTGGTATTATATGATTCTGTGATGCACCATTTTCATGAAATCAGTTCTTTGTTCTTTGAGCAACTTGCTTCTGCCATCAGCCAGCTTCCTAGAACTTGGCAGCTCAGCATGCAGCAGGCAGGTATGGACTTCTTCCAGGATTTACTTATACCACGAGATTAATCCCACATGTTGTGAGAAGGAAGACAAGGATGCATCTTGTTGTATACACATTGTGGTGTGTTCTTCACCCATAATAAGGAGCTAAAACTTTAGCCTTTATTTGCTTACCCTGTCAGGATAGCCTATTTGGGCAGATGCAGAGGAGACCAGTGGAAACTTCAACTCCTGTTAATAGAGATGGAGTCCCATTCCTCAAACACTCCTCATGCAAACTCATGATTGTAAAAGGAAGGTGCCAAATTCTTCCCTTCTCTCCAGCTGACCCCAAAATCTGCCACTTTCTTTCTTTTCATTAGGCTTTTTGAGGTTCCTTTGTCACTTGCAGGAAAAGCCATTTGAATAATGTTTTACAATGCATCTATTAATCAGCTCCCTTTTCTTTCATAAAGAGAAGTAAACATGACTGAAAATGGATTCAGCTTGCATCTTAAAGAGCAAAGGCTTTGAGGGATCCCGCTACTTAGATGCAGCGTACATAATGTGACAGAGAGGTTGCAGTAATTAGTGTTCTCTTTCATTAAATATGTAACTTGGTGAGATTGTTTCCTTTTTCTTAGAAAAAGCTCATAGCCTGTAATGAAGACCATTTGTATGACACAAAATATTTAAATAGTGCTTCAGTAAAGTGGGTGAGGATATCATTCCTGACTGGAATATTTTGCTTTCTTTGAATCATAGAATAGAATTGTAGAATAGTTAGGGTTGGAAAGGAGCTTAAGATCATCAAGTTCCAGCCCCCCTGCCGTGGGCAGGGACACCTTACGCTAAATCATATCACCCAAGGCCTCGTCCAACCTGGTCTTGAACACTGCCAGGGATGGAGCATTCACAACCTCCCTGGGCAACCCATTACAGTGCCTCACCACCCTAACAGGAAAGAATTTCCTCCTTATATCCAATCTAAACTTCCCCTGTTTAAGTTTTAACCCGTTACCCTTTGTCCTGTCACTACAGTCCCTAATGAAGAGTCCCTCTCCAGCATCCCTATAGGCCCCCTTCAAATACTGGAAGGCTGCTATGAGGTCTCCACACAGCCTTCTCTTCTCCAGGCTGAACAGCCCCAACTTCCTCAGCACAGGACAAAACTCCCCAGGCACAATGGGGAAGTGAGACTGGTAGAAGGCACATGGGAAGCACCAGTTAAGGCACAGGTGTGTGCTCCTGGCTAGTCCTGTTACCTTACCTTAGCATCTGACCCATCCTGATAATGACAGGTTACTCTGTGGACTAAAGAGTGAGCCCTCAGCAGGCACGTGCATATTTGCTCATTGTTGATGGTATTCAGGATCTTTTGGGGTCCTGACTTCTGTTACTCTGCCTTACCCACCCCTGCTAGAGCCTATCATATGGATTTAAAATAAGGGTGTAGTAGGGAGCATAGTTAGAACAGAGCAGCATTATATGACCAGTTCACCTCAGGGAGGAAGGGGAGATGATCTGATGGAGCTGTTTATGAAGAGCAGGATTCTTATTTCATGCTGCAAATGTATAAAATAGATTTAGGAGGAAAGGTGGTTAGAGCAGTAAAAAGATTTGGACATCCTGAAACAGAAAAAAGACAAGTTTAGAGGAATTAATCTGTGAAAAATAATTAGCTGTTAAGTTCTTAGGAAAATGCTTTTCTCCATCACTTTTATCATTCTCTATTTTGTTTTTAACTGTACCTGTAAGCAACATGCTATTTTTATGCTATAAAGTGCATGTTTCTTCCCAGAACAGTAGCATGAAACTGCCTCTGGAGTAGAAGTACTGTGGCTGTTTCTTAGAAATGAGGCTTCTTTTTCCACTGCTAGTTATTCTGTCGTGTCTAAAATTAATTCTGGCACAGTTCTGATTTATACTCTCTTTTGGAGAGGGGGGTGTGGTAAGCTCAGTTTTGGGTAAATAAGTTGAGTAAAATAAGAATACATCAAATGATAAGCAACATGAAACAGTAACTCTAATTAGTATTTATTTTACAGAGTATTCTATTTAATTGCAACTGGAGAGAAAGACTGCTTTGCAGCCATAAATTGCAGCCTTCCTCAGTTATCCTGGTACTCTTCAAAAAAAGATCTTCAAAAATTGTTCTTTTTGGCTATGAAAATTTTATCAGAATATTTCTGTAGTACTTTGTACCTTTAATAAGAGTATTTAAAACAAAAAAATCAACACTATTAATACAAAATAAAAAGTCTTGCAGGACTACAATTAGAGTTTTGCAGTTTTGCTTTCCAATGTGTACTAATGTCTCTTAATCATTGTGTACGGACTTGCTGTTAAGTGCTTAAACTTGGGAATTCCTATGCAGAAAGTCTGTAAGTTTCTGTCATTGTTGCATGTTCTATCATAGTAAAGGCAAAGATTTTCAATTAACAGACATGATTTGCTTTTCTTATAATGCGTTTATCCTTCTATGTAAAGAATTTTAAAGCAGCTTTACCTAGATCGTTCTTCAATCAGTTAATTCAGTAGACATCTAATTAAAAAATAAAACAAAACAAAACAAAAACCCAACAAACCGAATTACAAACATAAACACAACCTCAGTTTATGTAGAAACAACGTAAGCAATAGCCTGGGGTTCCTCTGTTAGAGTATAATAGAAATGCCCAGCAGATTTCAGGAGCATAAATTTCAATGGAAGACTCAAGCATATGCAGAGTAACATCTTCAAAATGTATTAAGTAATTCAGTCTTGAAATATAACAAAAATAATGCTTTGATGCAAATCCTGTTGCATTCATGAGATTTTACATAGTCTTTTGAAAACTTGACTTTCATTTGTTTCTGTGTGAAGCAGGAGATTTAAGGTAGAAATTTACCCCAAGCCCAGACTGGGATTCAAATTATCTGCAAGATACAATTTGTTTGAAGTGGGGGCTCTCCAGTAAATCCAATAAATTAGTATTTTTCTCTCTCTGATTTCCAATGCATTGCAGTAATACTTTATTAGTTTTCAGCAGTTCCCAAGAACTTTCAGTGGATTTTCATTCAGAGTATAAATTATTGTAGCACTTCTGGAATATATAGGGGTGGGCTAAGCTTGTGATATTTAAGAAAAAAAATCTGTAGCATTAGAAAAAAATGAAACAACTGCTTTTTCTCTGGCATCTTGTGTTTCCCAATGTCCAGTACATTAGTCTAGGAAATAATAAGAGCTTTATAGTTGAGGAGTTCATTCTACTATATCGGTCACAGGCACACTGGAATCTTGAATTAAGAGTATCAAAGCATTTGTCAGATCACTGCAGGATAAAATGCTTATACAATGGAGGTATATCAGGCATCCTGTTTCCCCAGGCAGATTTCTTTCTTGCTGCATTTTGGTCCTACTGCAAGATCTGTAAAAGCAGTGCTGGCAAATCTGCAAAGAATTACTATGATCTGGGTGCAACAAAAAACAACCAGGCTGTAACAAAACATTTTCTAAATCCTCTGAATTTGAGCAACATTTAATCCTTGTTACTTCTGTAAGATGACATCAAGCTGCTTTAAAATGCAGCTGCAATGACTTAGTGGGTGATAATGTTGGAATGGGTGCATTTGTTTTTGAGTCATCACATAACAGAATGAGGCAGGTTTTAGGCAATAATAATGGCAGTCACTGAGAATCTTCAGATTTTTCTGGACTAGCATTTCCCTCTATATCTTTTCCAGGAGAAAGGTGCATGTGTGACTTGATTTGTTTGAGCTGCTACATTGCCATGGAACCTCCCTGTCCTTTTTCCAGCCCTACACATAAAATAGAAACTGATACTGAAAATCCACGGAGGAGACTTTCCTAAAACCAACAGCAATGAAGAGCTGTGTAACAGACTTGAAGCTTGCCTGTCAAAATGCTATTTTTTATTTTTTTTTTTGGGGGGGGGGGGGTGTTGATCATTTTCACATTACAAACTTTTGGTCAGTTCTATTTTGGTTCATTGTCTATTACAAAATTTTGTTTCTAATTATATTTTATATTTCCAAGACACTCTACAAAGCCAGAATTATTTGATACTAAAGTGAAAATACAATGTCTTGCTGTCACTTGCATCTGTGAAGATGGAGAAATCTGTATGCAAATTACCATGAATAGATTCAAGGAGCAGCCTGTACATAGAAAAGGAAAGCATAAACAAAAAGAGATTAGAGCCTTGTGGCATATTCTTGATTTGTAAAAATTGTTTTAATGAAGTGCATGAAAATTAAAATTATTGAATTCATACTTAGACAAAACCAGCAAATTCAGTTTTCAGTGATTAACCGTTGCAAGGTAGACTATTGTTATTATCTGCAGAGCTTGAATGATTCAAAGCCTTATCTAAACTGACCAGGAAGGCAGTTTCTGAAGCACAGGCATGATACCTGGTCTTGGATAAATTACAGAGAAGAGACTGCACCTCATCTGTTACTGTATATGTGGAAAACTCAAAGCCTGAATATTTGGAGATGAATTTTATCTCCTTAGTTTTCATAGAATCATTTTTTTTATTAAAAATGTTCTTAATGTTTGTTTTTTTGAGGTGCTATTTTGTTGCTGTTTGGTTTTGGTTGGTTTTTTTTTTTGTTTTTGTTTGTTAGCACCATTTTGTTTTTAGCACCATTTAGAGAACTAGCTTTGGAGCTTTTTTACAAATTCTAGTTTTTCCACACTTGATTGCTTAATGTAATTTTTGGTTTTCCCCCTTCCTTCCCACCCAGGTTTTTGATAAGCAAATAAAATGTTAAAATACTGCTCCCAGTGTGCAGGGATTGGCATGGGGATGGTCTCCCCAGGGAGCACATAGTGTTTTGAACCCTTACTGAATGTAGTTCTAAAGTTGCTACTGAAATACAGACAGCATATTGTATAGTATGTTATCAGCAGCTTTGTCATCATTACCTAAAGGGTATTACAGCAAACCAAAAAAGCCATTTATATCTTTATGGAAGGAGACTGCAACACATTTTGTGTAAATGTCTATGGGTTAATGAAAGCTTAATTATAGCAAATGAAGAGCACATTTGCAGCCTTCACTGGAGGAAACTAATTAGAAATGGCCAGCCAGAGGAGGCTATAAAGGAACAATCTATAGTGTTAAAGTGGGGAAAATGGCTCATTTTTCTTTTTAAAAAGAGCAAAAAGCAAAAAAGTTATGTTAGTGTTGGAAGTTACATTCTGGTAAGATGATAGATTCTGTTTTCAAGTTTTAAAAGTGACAGCATGATCTAAGAGGTCCCATTTACTTTCTAATCTTGACCTAAAGCTTTCAGTTTAGCAGGTGTATCAGTGACCCATAGTGATCTAATTTAAGTGTTATTAGAATTACAGCATTGTAATGTGAGGGTATAAATAATACAAGAAAGGGAACAATTACAACAATTAACCATGGCATGCACCACAGAAAAAACACACTGCAGCAACTTAGAATTCATTTAAAGTAGCAGAGAAATTATCGAGTTGTCAAAACCTAGTGCTGTAGTGTTGCAAAGGAGAAGAAAGCTTGATAGTATTAGAAGAATGAGACTAAAGAGAAACTTTTTGTGACCAGAGAGGCATACAAAAATAAAAGGAACTTATTAGGCAAGAATAAAGTTAAAAGTATGTGAAAAATGCAATATTTTCTTAGACTTGAGTAAGTAATAACGTGTAGATACTGAATTAAAGACCTCTTGATACAAAGGTGAGACTATATAAGCCAACTGTAATGGAAGATTGCCAGTGAGTGACATCCCTAGTGACTGACAGTGCAGTAAATGTAAATACTGTTTGAAAAGAACATATCCCTGTGAGAATAAGAATTACGTATTAATGGAGAGGTGGCAAACAAAGCAAGAAATCTCACAGACTTGTAGGTTTAGGTTGGTTTTGTTTCTTGTTTCTGTTGCAAGACAACTTTTAGTGACCAGATATTAACTAAAGTCAGACTGGTACCATGCTAATGATGAGGAAAGACAGGCAAAAACTAAAATTGCCCACATCACCTTGACATATTTGATAGGTCTGGAGATAGATCAGTACTAACTCAAAGGGTGAAGCCTCCATCTTTTCTTTTCCATTTTTTCTTTTTCTCCATCTTTTCCTTTTCTTTCTTTTTTCTTCTTTTCTCCACCTTTTTCTTTTCTGAAGCCTCATCTTTTCTTGGATGACCATTTCCAAATGTTCATCCTCCATATTGCTGGATGACCAGTATGATAAGTACATGAGTATTTCAAAAGGTGTAATTTTTCTCAGAATTAGTGAGTTCCTTAGTGCATGGTTCTTGTACCTATTTTAACCAGGTCTTAATAACAGAATGATTAAAAAATTGCTCGTGTCCTAGTTGAGGTTGTGTCACGCTTTCCCCTCTGCCCTTTTCATTAAGTTAGAATTGCACTGAGCCAGCTTGGCAGCAGGAAGGCACAGGGAACAGATCAGTGTGTTTGAACAGATAATAGAAAAACATGTGCAAATGAAGTGTGCTCCAAAGGCATATTAAGCATTGCAAACAAAGCTGCTGTTTTGGGACTAGGATAAGGACAAAATAAAAATTAATACAGTAATAAGCTGTTCCAGTGAGTTCACTGTCTATTCACTTCACATTCCAGTGAAGTCTGCGGAATGTGGCTGGTTTATACCCTGTGGAAATACATTACGTGGTACCTTATACAGCAAGAAAACCATGATGTAGATTGTATATTCAATACATGAGTCAAGAAATGTAAGGACAGATATTTATACCCTTATATTATGAATAAGGGTAGAAAAGACATAGAACCAGACTGTGTGGCAGGGGCGAGAAGGGCACAATGCGGAATACTCAGCTGCAGAGGCTGATGTGTTTTCATCATGTGATTATTAGTGCTAGATTCAGAGGCTGCTGTTATTCACTCATGGAATACCATCACCCAAGACTACCACACACTTTTTACACTCCCTAAATACAAAGTGGGATATAAACTTACTGGACAAATAGCTGTTTGGCCAGACTCTACATTTCCTTAGCACTTGAAAAAGAGAAGATATATATGTGGAGTTTTGTAAGTTTTATTGAAATGAGGTGAGCTAGACTTTAGTCCATAATAATATCTAAAAATTAACAAAGCTGATAACCAGAAGTCGGAGACACATCATTGCAGGCGGACTACTTGAGTGTGCTAGAAGGCGTTTATATATTTAATTGTTTTTATGGTTTCAGGTATGAAAGCAATAAGCTTTATTGTCTCTTCAGATACTCCTAGTAAGGTCACAGTGCCGTAAATTATGTAAGATTCTTTCACTGATGTTTCCCTCCTGTTTTCTCTATTACATTCTTGGCTTCTCATATCCCTATGCGCATTTCCTTGATTTTTTTTTTTTTTTTTTTTTTAAGATCATTGAAGTTGACAATTCTTTTATTATTACATTCAAAATTACAGTCTGTTTTTCTTAACTGTTTTTCTCTTCAGGGCCCAAACCCATGTGATAACTTGAGAACCTTGCTTTTCATTTGAAAAAGTAATTAACTTTTTAGCCTTGATGATTTCAGAGAAAATTTTGAAATTGTAAGGTAAAGACTGAGTAACTATCAAATCCATTTTTGAAGATGTAAAAATTTTTAAACTATTACATGATATTTTTCCTTTTTATGCATTTAAGATAAGCAATGTTATTTAAAAAAGTTTTCGATGCAGATGGCTCTCATGAAACATAGAATCATAGAATCCTAGAATGATTAGGGTGGGAAAGGAGCTTAAGATCATCTTGTTCTAACCTTGCTACCGTGGGCAGGAAGACCTCACACTAAACCGTGCCACCCAAGGCTCTGTCCAACCTGGACTTGAACACCACCAGGGATGGAGCATTTACCACTTCTCTGGGTAACCCATTCCAGTGCCTCACCACCCTCACAATAAAGAATTTATATCTAATGGGAACTTCCCCTGCTGAAGTTTAAACCCATTATCCCTTGTCCTATCACTACAGCCCTAATGAAGAGTCCCTCTCCAACATCCTTGTAGGCCCCCTTCTGATACTGGAAGGCTGCTATGAGGTCTCCACGCAGCCCTCTCTTCTCCAGGCTGAACAGCCCCAACTTTCTCAGCCTGTCTTCATACAGAAGGTGCTCCAGTCCCCTGATCACCCTCGTGGCCCTCCTCTGGACTTGTTCCAACAGTTCCATGTTCTTCTTATGTTGAGGACACCAGAACTGCACACAATACTCCAGGTGAGGTCTCACGAGAGCAGAGTAGAGGGGCAGGATCACCTCCTTTGACCTGCTGGTTGCGTTCCTTTGCATGCAGCCCAGAATACGATTGGCTTTCTGGGCTGCGAGTGCACACTGCTGGCTCATGTTCGGTTTTTGTCAGCCAGCACCTCAAGTCCTTCTCCACAGGGCTGCTCTGGTTCACTTCTCTGCCCAACCTGTACCTGGGATTGCCCCGACCCTGACATATCTACATTTCCTTAGTAACAGGTATATGAGCGTGTGAGGTCATCCCTATAGTTAAGTGTAGTCTGCATGGGTCCTGTCTGTTTAATATTTTATGGGTGCATCATGTATTGGACTCTCTGAGTAGTCTCTTGGATGCAGATTTTTCAGGGCAGAGTAATCAAAGTGAAGCATCTTCCTATCTAGGTACATATTTACTTATTTACATATTTACATTCATATTTACTTCTGTGAAAAGTCCTAATCCTACTTCTAGATTTCTTCCAGGGTTGAGGCAGTATTGAACATCTCTTGACATCTGCTCCTTGCCAGAGAAACACTATTTTGTATTTGTCGGAGTAATTATTGCTACAAGCTTGCATAGTAATGCTGTTTCTGGAAACACTGGCCTTTGGATCTTGGAGGGAAACATTCCTTATTTCCAGATTTGTAAAGTAAAAAAAAAAATAATATATATATATAAAAGTCTGTAATATGCTTATTGAGAGAGTATATGCCTACATCTGACTTTACTGCATTTACTGCCACTGCAGAGGCAGAAATCCCAGTTTGTTAATGGCACCCAAATTCACCTTGCTTAGGAATAAGGCACAGTAACTCAGAAGTAAACCTAGTAGTGTTAAGGTTCATCTTTTTGTGTAATCCTGGCATAAGCTTTCACAAATAGATGCCTAGCTGCCTAACTTCTCTCACTTAAAATCTGTAAGTAGTAGAGCTGAAGTTTCAAAGCAGTGTATTTTCCCCTCTGCTCTGAATGGCTGGTGTACAAAACTACAAGGGCTTGTATTTTTTAGGTTACCTTTTGTAATACAAATGCACTTGCTTATGATGACCCATTCTGTAAAGTTATTGGGCAGTGTAATTTCCTTGTCTTGGTTTGTTCTTAGTTAAGAGAAAGTGAATGTTACTAATAGCTCTACTTGGTGACATTTGGACTTGAAAATTTAAGTTTTTGACTTCAGTCAATTTCCCAGTCAGCATTTCCCATACTGTCTTATACAGGGCTGTTAAACTATTTGTAGGAATTGTGGTTCAGCATAACAGCAAACATCTGTGAAACACACCATATACAGTTTGGTCCAGCTTTTTAAAGAGATTAGGTGCTTCCAGAAGGACCTGGGCCCAAATGCCTGTTTGTTTTAACTTCATAAATATTGCAACGGTGTGATACTCATGTGGCATGTTGGTGGTCCTACATCAAGTATCATTAATATAGACAGACTGGCATTGAAAACACCTCTCATATGTCACTGGCCACCTGAGAATACTGCCAATGAATAGTAATCATAGAATCAACCAAGCTGGAAAAGACCTTTAAGATCGTTAAGACCAGCCTCTACCCTAAGATTGCCAAGTCTATCACTAAACCATGTCACCCAGGGCCTCATCCACACATTTTTTTGAACACTTCCAGTGATGGTGATTCCACCACTTCCCTGGGCAGCCTGTTCCAATGCTTGATCACGCTTTTGGTGATGAATTTTTTCCTAATACTCAATCTAAACCTCCCCTGGTGCAGCTTGAGGCTGTTACCTCATGCACCTATGATAGTAGGTACAGAATTTTCAGCACAAAGTTTTATGCAAAGTTGTATAAATTTCTCTATAGGTTAAACTGTCTAGATCAATGCAGCATCAGTTCAGAAAGGATACCTTTTTTATTTTCTGTAAACGAGATACTGGCTACCTCAAAGACATGACAATATGTGCTGTATGCAGCGAATACAATTGAAAAATACACAGTTTTGAAGAAGGGGCTTGAATTTGCATCAAATTCTAAAAATCTTGGCATTCACCTCTCTTAAGTGGGTAGTGGGTGTTTTACTGCTATTTGATATTATGATACTGTTGAGGAGGTTCTGTAGTGACCTATTTGATTGTAAATTTCAAAAATTATTTAAAAATTTTAAATTGTTAAATTATTTACTGTCCTTTACAGTTTGTTGGAGCAATTACAATATATTTTATATTACTCAGGAGATTTCCTTTAGAGAACAAATCATATTTATCCACCTTCCATTGGCACATATAAGAAATACAACAGAAGAAACTGCCTAGGTCATAAACCACCAACTGTTCAAGACTGGCTCCGGGAAAAAACACAATAAATGCCAATTGATAGGGAAAGAAACATGTATGTGGCTTCCAACCAGAGGAATTCACAGTCTGAAGTATTGCCCTGGAATACAATTCAAGTTAGCCAGTATAGCTCAAATTTTCAATATCAGCTATTTAACCTAATCTATTAGGAAATGACAGACCAGGAATTTATAATCTCTGTATTATTACAGAAATTATTCTGCAATAACCAGTATGTTCAGAAATAGTAAAGAATTCTGAACATATAGGAACAAATTATTAAATTGAGGAGTGTAATTAAGCCGGTCTGGTATGGCAGCCAGCATCTTGATTTGATTTGAAGTCATGTGGCCACCTCTAGCCTGGTGCTGAGCTCATTAACATGTGTTCCCCTAACCTTGATTTGATGACTTTCAGGCAGCTCCAACCAGACCAACCTGTCTTGCAGCTATATATAGAACTTCACATCAATATAACCTTATTTAACTGTTAAGTGTCAATAGTATTACAAAAAGCAGTGTGTGTGTTTGTATATACATATATGGAAATAAAAGAGAGTGTATGTGTAAATATTATATATTCACAAATAGAAAATACAGAATTCAATTTTGGAATATGAAAACAAGTTTTGATTTCTGGGCTAATGTAAATCTCAAAAAGGCATAACAATGAATTAGTAGTTTTGAGTTTGCACGAGGTAGAATGAAAATCATAAGACATTTAATCTCTTCTGTTTTAGCAATAAAGTGAATCACTAATACTAATTGATGTTGTTTAAAGGAAACAGTGTGTGTGGTACTAAGTGCTGCAACAGGCTAAAGAAATAAATATCCTTGCTTTTGACAGCAGTTAGCAGTCTGCAGGGTAGGGTGCTATTTTTTGGCTCTTCAAGAAGTATAGACAGATGCGAAGGAGCACTCACAAGACAGAGGTTCTGGGTACTCTATCCATAATTTCTTGCAGCACTGGAAGTCTGAATAAATTTTGTGATACACCTATGGATTTCAGTTTTGTTATTCATTCTTCAGCATGCTTTGGATACACTTCCTTGTGACATTTTTTAGTCACAGCACCCATGCTTGTGGAGGTGATGGCTGGTCGCAGAAAGGAGTCTGCCGTATTGTATACTGGGACTGATATGCATGAGTATCAGACATTGTTAGGGACAGGAGATGGCACTGTCACTAAAAAGGCAAAAGTAGGGATTAATTTCAAAGCAGTCAACTGAAGACAGACAGAGGGCAGTGAAGAGAGTTTGAATGGGCTGGGGAACTTGTAAAAGAAGCAAGTCAGCAAACGTCAGAGACTGTACAGAATCTGTCTGTAGGAAATACTTGATGATACCATCTGTGTTCTACATTTTGTTGCTTATCCCCTTTAACAAAACCTATGTGAATGAGTGGTGAGGCAGCGTGAATGACATGTTGTAAGATGTGTGATTCCTAGTGTTTGGGACTAGGCCTCCTGGTGTACATATACATAGCAGGCAGCCTCAGTAGCTTTCTTCCATTCTTGCACTAAACCAATCTGTTGTGTAGGACAAAGCATACTGCTGTACAGGGGAAACCTGGAGCCATAATGGCTACTGGATGCAACTTGAAGTTATTCAAAAGGCTCATGTATTCTGATAGAAATGTTTGTACTATAATTTCTGATGTTCTGTCTGCAAATAGTATTAATAGTCCTACTTTTTCATGTGAAAAAGGTTATTAACTGTTACTGGAGTAAATACAGAAAATGTTATGATCAGCTCATCACTAATGGGTTTTGTTGCATCAGTATAACCTGCAGATGACAAAAATGGCTACAGAGAAAAGTTATCCTTGCTACTTAATATTTAGGCTTTATTATTTATTTACACTTCATTAAATAGAAGGTTTTTATTTACTGCTGTCTGAATAACAGAAAAATACTCACAGGAACAAGCTCCATTTCAAAATGGTGAACTATGGGTTTTTTTTTGGGGGGTGTTTTCCCCTCCCTTACCAGGAATTCACTGTGCAATCTCAAGAAAAATGTGGTTAAATTACTTTTTTTTTAACTCTGTATTAAAAATCAGTGCTAGCTTTAGATTTAGTTATAACTCTATTTAAATCTATTTATTAAAATGTCTAAAAATTTATCTTTTTTATGCTCTCAGGGAGCACTTGATCAGACTACTTATAGTCACTGAATTACCAAATGGTATAAATAATATGATATTCCAGTTGAAAGGTGAACAAAACAGTAGTTCAGTTCTCTATAGGTAAAATAGAAACACAGCTGTAGTAATCTTCATAGCAACAAAGAGGATTTTATCTACTAAATTCTCATAGAATAATTAGTAGCTTTGGATGAATTATTGATTCCTCAGATGAATGGCTGAACTGGAAAATGAAGGAAAATCTTGAAGGAACTGGAACAGCAGGGTTCTACGTTTGTATGTGTGGTTTTGTTAGCGTCTGCCCTAGTTGAAGAAAACCTGTCCATTAAAGTCATCTGGAAATACATTTTTCCATCTAAAGGAAAGTGGTTTGGGGTGATTTATTACTTTGGGGTTTTTATTGTGGTAATTCAGGTCATCTTGTCAATGAAGTCTGTTGTTTCAAAAAGAATCTAAATGTTCTATTTAAAAACTATTAAAATCACATGGTTTGTTTTGGTGTGGGTTTTTTTCCATCCTGTAAGAAAAAAAAAAAAGGAACATGAGTCCAGATTGATTCATGTCCATGAAAACTATTGCTTCCTACCCAAAATTATTTTTCATGTGAATTTAGATTTTCTTAGAAATTATTACAATAATTATTTCCTGGCTGTTCACTGACTATTGACTTTTAGCTTCAGTTTTCAATACAGTCTCAAGATGCTGTGCAATGCCACAGTTGTTTGTACTTATGGTGTAGACAAGACTTTTGCTTCTCTGTTGTTTTTTTTCTTTTTTTCGTTTTTATTTTTCCTATGCATGTCTGTAACATTGCATAACTAATTAAGAATGCAAATAATTATCTTGCCACTTTTCCTTTCTTTCTCCACACCCTCTGGAGTCCCATTTGTTGAAATATAGTTAACAGCTAGTTAATTTTGGCAGAAATTTTTCATTTTGAATTGTAAATGATGGTAACCCAGGATTCAGGGAGTTGTTTTGTTAGCAAAATCCCTTAGCGCAGGAGAGGTTGTAGAGTGGAATTTTACTGGTTGTATTTAAGAATAAGGCCAACTGAATATAAGATGTGTTGAAAGTAGGATTGCTTGAGAATTTGGAGTGCTAAGGATTTATAAATTTTTAACCAAGATACTGCATGCAATACAAGATATTCATCAAATAAAAACAGTTCCCCTTCTCTCTTTCAAAGTTTTCTGTTGCAAATGTGCAATATAATTCTCTGAAGACGTAACAAATCAAGTGTCCCTTTAGGCTTAATTATATTGGTAAACTTGTTTGAGTCAGCTTCTCAGTTCTCTTCTAAGATTATGGTTGCTTCATTTAAAAGTTCCATGATCATGTAGTAGGTATGATGACATGCCCACTGCAGAAAGCAAAGGCTGTATGGCTGTTATCTTCACCCACTCCCCTTGTGCTTCTGCTGTGGCATCTTTCTGTTTGTCTTGATAAGACTATAGGCAGTACAAATGTTACATTGAATGGTCACTAAACTGCAAAATACTGCTGCTTTTCACAGATCTTACTACATCAACACAGGGCTTCTTGTGAAATCACAGAGGTATTTTATCAACTTAACACCTCAACTTTATACCACTGCAGTTACTTTTATTGTCTTGTATGTATTTCAGTTTATTTTTTTCAGACTGAAATTTCTTTTTTTTTTGGTTGTTCTTCAGTTATACTCAGGCTCAAACTGGCAAATTTACAAAACAGAGTATTAATAATAGGCACGTACTCTAGGTGTACTGCTAGGTACTGGTAAATTATAACACCTAAACATGATACTTCTTCATACTGCAAACATTGTGTGTTCTCTCTCCAGCTCTTTTTATTCATTTGAATGTAATTTTAGGATATGATCTGGGTATCATATTCTCAGGGTACAGCCCTGTGAGCATCCCATTCCTTTGCCCCTGTGACTGCTATTATGTTTGAATTACGTTTGAGCTCCCAGTGGAAAAATGGTTGCTGATCCTCCTTTCCAGGGGGATGGTGAGCTGTAAAAGAACCCTTGAGAGAGATAATTACCATTTGTCAATAAACTAAATTGGGGATCTAAGTAAACTAGCAAAATCTGTGCCTCATATCTTCTAAATCTCATATTACATGAACCACTTATTATGGCAACAAGTAATAATCTTGTATGGATGGTAATGGGGAAAAAACTCCCCCTGTATTGTTGTGCATCTTGTGTTTCATTACCACAGTATTGTGGAAAAGCACTATCAAGTGATTACGTAGCAAAGTTAACAAAGGCTTAATCTCTTTCATAAATTGCCATGGAAAAGAGATGTCTTTTATGCATAGCTGTGAAAAATACCATCTCCAAGTGTTAAATGATATGTTTCAAGTGAAACATGGCACTCCAAAGCTCTGACATTCAAAAGGCATAAAAAAAATATCAGGATTCAGTGGTTTGAAAGTAATCCTAGCCAAGGTATCTGAATGCCAGCTTGGAGATTGTTTGCATTAGCCACTATTAGGAGCACTTCTGTGTGGCTGGTCCTTTGTGATATTTCAAGATCTTGCAATTATATCTTTGGTTTTAGGTTTCTATGGCTGCCATAGATTTTGTGACATGAAAATGTACAGAAAACACAAGCTATTTCACAGATGGGTAGGAAACGGCTTCATTGCACGTAGCAGAAGTAGGTGTTTACCTACTTAAGCCAGGAATTGTCCAGGAAAAATAGATGCAAAGAACATTTTATTCATTAACTTAACTGAGGTACTACAGAAAGGAATAAGGAAATTTAATTATAAAGACTATTACCAATCTTAAATGTTTACTCTCACTAACTGCTGTGGTGTTTGCCTATGGCTCCTTTGTATAGGAGACATTTGTGCTGTGCAAAAAAATGAAGTGTCGAAAGTGTTGCGTACAGGGTAAAATTAAGGTTATAGTCAATATTAATAGTAAAATGGAAGTCAGCAAGCACTTCTGGAGACTGGGTATCCCATTTGCCATTAAATAATTCACCTTGCTTTTAATTTTAATTAGGTATAGATTTTGGGGAATGCGATCAACAAGCTCACTTACACTACCCCAGGGAACTTGAGTCATTTATTGATAGTCCAACTCCTGCATACCTTGTGCCACGCCACATCTATCCAGAAAGTGAATCCTTAGGAGAGCAAAGAAGCTGTGGAGCTGAGAAGTTCCCCATACTTTACATACAAGTGCCTAGTTGCAGCCCCATTCTGGGAGTTCGGCTGTGATGTGACCCGATACCCAGCATGGGACATGAGTGCTTGATGGACAATCTGTTGGAGCTGCTTTTATCAGAGTTCAAATGAATGCTTTCCTTTACTCTTTATTACTTTTTGGAGACACGAGTTATTGCTGTTCTTCCCTTTTCTATGGTGTCCCTCAGTGTTGTCTCCTCCTCTTGTTCTGTAGCTGAATGGTGGTAGTGCCTGGGTCTAGAAATTTTCTAGTGTCGACATAACTTTTATGTGAAATTTTCCTGTCTCCACCCCTCCTTCTTGTCCCTTTCTATTTCCAAGGAAAGGAGACATGCTTTGAAAAACTGTTGGTTTGTGTCATGGACCCCAAAGGCTGGATGCCCATTGTATTAACAACCTTGAAAACAAAGTAAAAAATGGTGATGTTGCATACATATGAAAATTAATTCCAATTCAGTCTTCTCACTAACTTGGAATAATCATTGCTGACAAAGACAGCAAATCTAAGCAGTGTTCTTATAGAATAGTTTGGGTTGGGAGGGACCTTCAAAGGTCATCTAGAACAATCCCCCTGCAATGAGCAGGGATATCTTCAACTAGACCAGGTTGCTCAGAACCACATCCAGCCTGCCCTTGAATGTCTCCAGGAATGGTGCATCCACCACCTCTCTGGGCAACCTGTTCCAATGATTTACCATGCTTATTGTAAAAAATATCTTCCTCACCCGAATCACCCCTCCTTTAGTTTAAAACTGTCCTGGGTTTCGATTCTCCTCCCCATCTCTTCGGGAGCGGGGAAGGGGAGAACCCCTGGCTGGGGCGGGGGAGGGGTGGCCTCAGTTGCTTCCAGCCCGGTACCACTCACTGAGAGTGAGTGAACTAGCTGTCTGGCTAGGGTTCAAACCACGACAAAACCATTGCCCCTTATCCTATTTTTGTAGCCACCTATATCAGACAGAGCAGGTGATGACAAAACTGACATTTACTCCTCATTCTTTCTTTGAATTAGAATCTGCCTTGTTTTACCTTTCTGTTAGCTCTGGCCTGTGTTAACAATTTTACTGTCTGAACATGGCTGAGAACTCCTTGATTAAATGCAGTATTGATGTCAGGGCAAACTGACAAGTTAATTTAGGATTGTGATACCTTAACTTGCTGAAATCTTTCTGTGATGTGCTGCTGAACACAATAAATGAATCTTTGTATAAATATATGTGTACAGTTTGCTGTTAAGTTTTATGCTAGTTCTCATGGTTGCTCACAACAAAAAGCATATGCATACATGGTAACATTCTGGAGTAGAGACCAGGCCATCTGGGATGAAATACTTTTTACCTTTGGAAGATGTTGTAAAACTTAATCATTTGGTAATTATAAAGTGCCTTATGTTCTTCAGATGAAATGTGCTATGTAAGTGTGAATTAGTATTATTGATGACCTTAAGCTGCAAGTTTGAATGCAAATGAGAACTTTTCAAGATAATACCCGTTACTAATCATGAAGTATGATGAAAAAATTGAATACCTTTCACAGAAGATAGCAAAAGTATGAACTTTAGCTATGATCTGAATCAAGTACTGTGGTTGAGTCAGCCCAAGTTTATTGTTACCCTTACACAGATGTGGGGGAAACCCCTGTGTAATGGGACAGACAGCAGAACAGAAACTCAAGGTTCATTCATGTCTGTGGTGCATCCTTTTTTACTGGTGGTATTTGAGATAAGCAGGTATGATGAAGGGACAGATTATAAAGTGGCAGCCTGAAGCAATGGAAGCAGGCACCTTAAACAAAAGTGGGACACTGTTGTTTTGGTTTTGTTGTTTTTGAAGCCATCCATTCATCTAGTTAATATCTATTTGCATTTGGCAATTGATTCTTCTATCCACCCATTTAATTTCTCTTGGTGATTTAGTAGTTTCTTAAGAATTATTTGGATAGACAGTTCAACTGGATAGTTTCTTCTATTTTAGAACTCTATGCAGTAAGAAAAAAAATATTCCTTTCCAAAAGAGTCTGTGATCTAGATATGTGCAGGAACTGATGCGAGATTAAAAAGGGCAAGTATGAAGAAAGGAAGATCAGCATAAAAAGAGCATGGCTTTCCATGAGAGATTTCTTGTTTGCCTTAAGACATTGCAGTTAGATTGCAGGCACTACAAGAGGAGTGAATGAACTGATTGGCAGAAAAGTAGATGTCAGAGAGACAAATCCATAAAGGTTATAAATTGCTCATGTATCATTTGTGTGGGATTCATCTGAATAAATATGAGTATCACAAGAAATATGTATGTACATCTAAGAAAGTCATCTTAGGCAGCCCATGTAATCAGTGATGCAGTTCATATGATCAGAAATTAATGTCTATTTTAAGGTGGGTTTAGCTTGAACCCTTGGCACCTTTTTATTATTGGGATCACAGTATAAGGGACCCTGTGATGATAAGCTTAGGTGCAGGTACCAACACAGTAGGCTCCTAAAGTTAAGTATGTTCATACACATGTTCCTGTAATAAATGCCTATCTTTGGTTGCTCTCTATGAGAAGACTGGTAACTCTCTAAGATAACTAACAGAAAATAGCTACTGCCTTCCTCCACTGCCTTGGTGGCATCTCCGCAAAACCAAGTGTCCTGGGTTCAGCAGTAGCAGTCATTTTTCTCCTTCTTGGTAGCTGGTGCAGTGCAGTGTTTTGACTTTCGGCTCGGGAACAGAGCTGATAACAAGGATGTTTTGGTCTGGACAAGGACTTTGTGAGCCTCATGCTCTGCCAGGGGGGAGGGGATGCCAGGAGGAAGCAGAGACAGGACACCTGATCCAAACTGACCAAAGAGATATTCTATACCACGGCACGTCATGCCCAGAATGTAACTGGGAGTTAGCCAGAAGGGCTGGTAGACTGCAGGGTTGGAAGAGGCATCGGTCAGAGCTTGGTCGGGCTGGGGGGGGCAAGTTATCAGTCGGCTGGTAGTGAGATGTTGTATTCTCTTCCCTTGTTATTTCCTTTATCATTATTATCATTGGTGGTAGCAGTAGTGATTTGTGTTATACCTTAGTTACTAAACTGTTCTTATCTCAACCCGTGGGAGTTGCATTCTTTTCGACTTTCCTCTCTGTCCCTCTGGGAGTAGGGGGAGGGCAAGAAGGGGGGGGGGAAGTGAGTGAACAAGCTGTCTGGCTGGGTTTAAACCACGACACCAAGATAAGTGAATATGTGGCAAATCATAGCGTGAAAGTCCATCTTTTCTTCAGGAGGCTTATGTCTCAGTGCACAGCATTTCTCAGGTGTGAATTGCTCTGTATTCTGGGGGAAGCCACTGGAGAAATTAACCATACACACAACTTCAAATATGTTAGCAATAAAGCTAAAGTCAGTCTGATGCTGGCTAACTTTGTACACGTAGTTTTAAACTAGATCTTAGCATCTTTCTGGATTCAGGGATAGATGAGGTTCAGGCATCTGTGCTCTGATCCAAGTGTATTGCAAGTGTAATGACCCAGTTGTTCAGTGTTCCTAACACAGTACTATGTGTAAACCGTAAACCAGAAGCACTGAAGTCCATATTTAAATGGAATAAAACTTCTGTTAGAAACATTGCAGTTCACAAAGCCTTGACACATTGAAGTCTGTCAGAAACATCTCCTTTCACTTATTTAAAAAACAAAAAGAAAAAAAAGTCCAATTCTGTCCTTTTTTTTTACTAGGAAATTTTCTTCTGACTTCCATGTTTTGCTTGCCTTGTGTCATATAGTTACACTGTATGTTGTTACAAGAATTCGTCTTTTGGTATGAGGCCTGTATTTTGACAGCATCGGGAGTATTAAAGCAAAACTAAATAGAACTAGGGCTCCAAGACCATCAGTTTAAACAGAAAGAAGTCCCTTCAGTCTTATAAAGTAAGAAAAAGTCTACAAGTAAGAAAAATTTAAAATCGGGCTACTTTAGTGATGCTGCTGAGTTAGGCTCCATATTGAGTGCCAAGATAGAGAAAATTAGTTTGGTCGTATTGCAGATGAAAGAACAGAATCATTCTCAACTAAGAAATTTTCTCCCTCAAAGAAAAAAAAAAAAAAACAAGCTTATGAATGGAAAGATTATACAGCTATTCTTTAATAACTGTTTCTGTTTATGCAGGACTGTTTGAAGGGTATGAATCATACACAGATCAGCTGGCATCTAGGCTGCTTTCCTGTTAGAACTATCCTCTTAAAAGTGGTGTGTCTTTCAGCATGAAAATATTATCCTTTTTTCAAATACTTCTATGCTCAACCAGCAGCTGTTCTAAGCAAATGGTTCTCTGATTTCAAATGAGTGTTTGTTTATATACTGCCAATACATGAAGCAGATTTTGCCTTCTATAAGAATGCTTCTCATCACTAGAGTTGAATGAATGTACAAGATAGGACTATGATTCTCCATTCCCAGGTGCTGAACTTAAGTAGCGCTTTCCTGAACAAACCTTATTTCTCACATTAACATTGAACATTCAGTTGATCCTAAGCCAAGAAGAAGGCAAATCTTAAGCACAATATATTCAAAACTCATCATTCCTCCTTACAATGACAGGCTGAAACCAGGAAATTCTCTTCCCATGAAGCCTCTGTGCATTTGGGGGTTATTTCAGCTACCCTAGTGGTACAAAAGGATTTTATCATTTGAAAACCCAGTTTTGCAATGGTAATCTGTGTTCTGCTTCCTCTTACTTAACAGAATGTCTCTTGGCCTTGCTGGAGAAAAACGATCCCTGTTGATGCTTGTGAGTGTTAGAGTTGCCTGAAAGAAGTAAAAGTTTTTCTGTGACTTTGTATTGAAATTTACCCATACACAAATTCAATTGTGATGAAAAGGAGGAGAAAAAAATTTAAATATTTACACTTAAAATCCTACAGATTGGGATATTTTTTCCAAGTCTTTGTAACTTGTATTAATGTCCATATAAATCTGATTATGTAAAATATAAAAGGCAATAGGATTAAGAGGTTAACATGCAGAAGGTAGCATGTGATGATGACTGTTACTATGTTTCTCAGCTAATCACATGACAGAATTTGTAAGTCATACTTTTCCTTTTAAATCGTAATAGCTTGTTGTGGTTTAAACTCTGTCAGCCATGCAGTCTCTCTCAGTCCCCCTTTTTCTTCCCCCCCACTCCTGGACAAATGGGAAGGAGAATCAAAAGAATGTCACTCCAGCAAGTTGAGATAAGAGCAGTTTAGTAACTAAGGTATAACACAAATCACTACTGCTACCACCAATAATGATAAAGGAAATAACAAAGGAAGAGAATACAATACCACCCGCCGACTGATAATACCTAGCCCGACCAAGTACTGACCGATACATAGTCCAACCTCTCAGTGAACTAACCCTTCCAGGCAACTCCCAGTTACATCCTGGGCATGACATGCAGTGGTATGGAATACCTCTTTGGCTAGTTTGGGTCAGGTGTCCTGTCTCTGCTTCCTCCCAGCTTCCCCTCCTACCTGGCAGAGCATAAGGCTCAGAAAGTCCTTGGGCAGACTAAACATTTGAGCAGTAACTAAAAACATCAATGTTATCAGTGCTGTTCCCAGGCTGAAAGTCAAAAACATAGCACTGCACCAGCTACTAAGAAGGAGGGAAAATGACTACTACTGCTGAACCCAGGACATAGCTTTTCTTTCACATCTGGATGTTTGCATTTGTTTTGGAAAGTAGAACCAATCATCTAGAAAATCTTAGGTTTGTTTTTCATTATTCTATGCTTGTAGGTAACATTCATATATTCCACTGCAAAGAGAAAATGATCAAGAGATCAACTCATCTACCTGTTCATTTAAGACTAGTTTTGAGGTTAGAATAGTCTGGAAATGGTATCACGTGCTAAATGAAAATGCATTTGTAAATTCTTTCTTTCCTGCTACAGAACTAGTATTAATCATAGAATCATAGAATGTTTGTATTGGAAGAGACCTTAAGGATCATCTGTTACAACCTGCCTGCTGTAGGCAGGGACACCTTTCACTAAACTAGGTTGCTCAAAGCCCTGTTCAACCTGGCCTTGAAAATTTCCAGGGATGGAGCATCCACACCTTCTCTGGGCAACCTCTGCCAGTAATTCACCAACCTCACAGTTAAGAATTTCTTCCTTATATCCAATCTAAATCTACTCTCTTTCAGTTCAAAACTATTCCCCCTTGTCCTTTCCCTGCATGGCCCTGGAAAAAGTCCCACTCCAGGTTTTTTGTAGGCTTCCTTTAGGTGCTGGAAGGCTGTTCTAAGGTCTCCCTGGAGCCTTCTCCAGGCTGAACAGGCCCAGCTCTCTCAGCCTGTCTTCACAGAGGAGGTGCTCCAACCTCAGGTCATCTTTGTGGTCCTCCTCTGGGCTTGCTTCAACAGCTCCATGTCCTTTTTATGTTGGAGACCCCAAAGCTGAACACAGTACTCCAAGTGGGGTCCCACGAGACCAGAGTAGAGAGGGAGAATTACGTCTCTCGATCTGCTGGTGTATGCTTCTTTTGATGCAGCCCAGGGTGATAATCTCTCATGTTTTTCCCATTCTTATCAAAAGAATCAAAAGAAGCATTAAAAAAAAAAAAAAAAAAGCTGCATCAAAATAAGTGTAAATGGCAGGGGGGTTAGAACTAGATTGTCCTTTCCAACCCCAGCCATTCTAGGATTCTTTGTTATTATTACTATCTAATGTAGTTGGGGGGGGGGGGGTGTGGTTCCAATTCTCTTCTCGCATTGTCCAAGTGAGAGCTTATCTCCCAATACATAGATTTTCAGGACATACACAATTCTCTGTTTCAAGATAATGAATTCTATAAGAATCTCTTAGGCATGAGCACAAATGGGTTACACAGATCATAGAATGATCTCTCAGTGTTATAATTTTCACATGTATATGTAATATATATGCATTTAAGTATTAAGGATAGTTATATCTGAAATGAATTTTAATTTCATATATGCATTAGTGAACAGTTTTGTGTCTGCCTTCTTCATCCCAGATTTTTTTTATTTCTTTTTTAAATTCATAAAATAGTGTTGTAGTCTACTTGATATCAATGGGACTCAAACATACTGAAACTTTGAATGAGGGAAAAGGCATGATCAGTCTCCTAGGAAAACAAATTCACCTCGCTGAATGCTTGGTATTTTCATATAGAGACTCTTAGTTAATGGCACAACTGAAAATTTTCATTCCAGGATTTTTCTTTATTTGACGTCAGAAAATTCATTGATCATTAGGAGCCTAGCCTTTATTTGATCCTTTCTTACACTTACACACTAGTTACTTTTTTCTTTTAAACAAAGTGGATTTCATCTGAGAAGAATAAATAATACTGTCCTGTATCTCTGTAATTATTTTTACTCTCTTGCTCTTACTGCTAAAGTTCACATTTAAGGTCAATTGCCTTTAACTACTGTAGGTTCCTGTCCTTGTCCTTCACTCTTCTAACTCTCTTTGGTTTCTTCAATTTGCTAATGTGTGCTTTCAGATACCTTAGAATTTAGTTGAGGACAGCTCTTCATTGCTGCTGTTCTGTATTTCCCTTCCAGCCTCCATCTTACCTTTTCCTCATTGCTATTTTGCAAGCAGTGTAAATGTTAACAGCAGATCTGATTATGACCCATTTTAAGGGGAAACTGTATGTGTGGGAAATTGATGAAACCAGCTGCCAAACCATGACTAACGGATGCTGTGTGAGAGGGGGTGGTATGAGAAAGAGTAAGCAGGGAAGAACTTCAGGTATATTGCCAGAGTCTGCAAAGTCAGTGCTGCATGAGTGGAATATTTTTGAAAGACTGAAATGCACTTCTAACCTTTGTCCTTTGCAAAAGATTATGATTCTCTTTTAAATAATAATCAAATGGCTTTAACTGATAAAGTGCAAAAAAAGGAATCTTTCTCAGTAGATCTTCAGAGACTCGAATCATGTCCCCAGATGTACTGTATTCTTAATTCAGTCAAAATCTCAGTGCAGTAGGCAGGTCTTTGATATACAACATTCTTGTCTCTCTTCTCTCCCTGCTCTTTCCCCCCACCCCCTCCAATTTTCTAAGTCTATTTCACCGATAAAAAAGGGAAAGAAGTGGAAAAGTTAGAAATTTGTTGAAAATTACTTGGAGCCTGTCCTGGGTTCAGCAGTAGCAGTCATTTTTCTCCTTCTTAGTAGCTGGTGCAGTGCTGTGTTTTTGACTTTCAGCCTGGGAGGAACACTAATAACACCAATGGTTTTAGTTGCTGCTCAGTAATGTTTACTCTGACCAAGGACTTTCTGAGTCTCATGCCCTGCCAGGGAGGAGGGGAAGCTGGGAAGAAGCAGAGACAGGACACCTGACCCAAACTAGCCAAAGAGGTATTCCATACCACAGCACGTCATGCCCAGCATATAAACTGGGGGCAGTTAGCTGGAAGGGTTAGATCACTGCTCAGGCCAGGCTGGGTATCTGTCTGCGGGTGGTGAGCGGTTGTATTCTCTTCCCTTGTTATTTCCCTTATCATTATTATTATCGGTGGTAGCAGTAGTGATTTGTGTTATACCTTAGTTACTGGACTGTTCTTATCTCAACTTGTGGGAGTTGCATTCTTTTGATTCTCCTCCCCATCCCTCGGGGGGGGGGGGGGGGGGGGGGGAGGGAGCTTGCAGCTGTGTGGCTGGGTTGCCAACTGGGCTTAAACAATGACAGAGACAAAGATATGTGGCAAGTAGTTTTATTTGAAGGCTACTCGATTATAAATTCAGGTGGTACTTGCTAAATTCAGGTGGTACTTGCTATTGCAGGGCAAGTGCTAATGAACTCATTTGGTATTCATGAGAATGTCAATATCTATCTATTGGTACAAGTTTCATTGAAATTCAGATGCATGCCTAGGAACATTCAAGAATTATATTAAACACTGCAAGCAGCCAACTCTTCATAAGTTAATTAGTAGTATACTTTTTGAAGAAAGATTTTCATCTGTTCTAAATCTTTAACAGTCAATGAAGTTATACTGTGGATCTGACCAATTGCTTGTATTAAGCTCTAGGCACATATTGGAAAAAGAGCCTCCATTACACATAGAATTAATTACTACTTACAGGTTAAAAAAGGACATGAGGTAGAAGAGGAATTGGTATGGCTGTGGCTGCTGGAGGTTTGGGTTCATTAAGAAACTGGAGCAGAGCTTGAGTTACCGCTCTGTAAATTGTAAGAACAAGGGTCATGGAAGTAGTAACACTTGAGACAGCTTATTTGGTTCATAGTTTTGTCATTGCAACACATCACATCATTCGAGTACTACAGGCGCTGAAACCAGTTTAAGATAGGCTGGAGCTCTGCTTACATACAATATGTACTATGTGAACCTTTTGTGTCTTAGCAGGAATTAACTTAAAATCACAGGATTCTGAATAACTTATGGAAACTAAATTGACAAACCAGCTTGGAATGTTTTCTCAGTTACTTGAGAGATTTATTGTTTCTATTTATTTTCTATTCATAATACCCCTGCTATCCACCTTTCAGTTTCTAATGAGAAATCTGATATTTGATATTGTATGTCCATTTACTCTTGTGCTCTGTTTTTGCTCCACCCATATCCATTGTTCATGAAACCACAGTTCAAAGGCTATGCGGTATCAGGCTCAACTGAGCTTTCCAGAATAGTTTTGTTTTAAGAGACAGTCCTGTTTCTCTTAAACTATCTTTAAAAGCAAATGTAGACACCTTGTACTTCTTCATGGTAATAGTTTAATTGAAGATCTAAGAGATATAATGTTTACTGTTTTGTTTTCACCTTGTCAATACAGGCTGAACTGAAGTTTGCTGTCAATTACGATAAGCCATGCATTTAATTTTTTCTTCATTTTCTTATGTACACTGACTTGGTGAGGGTAGATGTGCATTCTTTTGCAATCATGGGAAAGTACATTCCTTTTAAAGTCTTGCCTCTCAAACATGGATATATGCCAGGGAAAAACTAAAAGCCTCTTCTAAAGTCGGAAAGTTGACAGCATAGGCAAAAATCTGCATACTTGTCTGTCAGATTAAATCAGATTAAACAGTGATCTGTTTTTAAAGTAAATTCAGTGTAGGTCTCTGAGGTGCTTTAGCTCTATTTCACAAATGCCCTCCTTATTAACAGCAGCAGATTGTGTTTTTTCAAGAAAACTGGTTTACCTTCTGACACAATCTGGATTGTAATCAGTTTGTGTAGTACTGTACTCAGCTTACTTCAACATCAGCTGTCTGCACATCATTCAACTAGATGTATTCAAGAACCATTTATACAAAGTCACAGAATAATTCAGATTGGAAAGGTCCTCAGAAGGTGTCTCATCTAAATTCTCACTCAAAGCAAGTCAAACTATCAAATCGGACCAGGTTACTCTAGCTATTCAAGTTATTCTCTCTGATCTTGCAATATTCTGCAAAAAAATAACTTTTACTTTCCAGGATTCTTCTGATACAGGAAGTAACTATGTTTTTAAACAAAGATTTTCAAGGTTACCTAAGGAATTTGGATGCCTTAGTGGGCATCTGTAGATTCTGGTTTTGTTTTTGTTTTTTTTTTTTCTTTTATGACATAGTATCCAGTTATTAAGTCTCAAGGTTTCTACAGTAACCAAATTGAAGGTAAATCAGGCCTTACAGTGAAAATTATTATAGTTCTTTAGAACTATCAAATTTTAAAAAGGACTAGTTTAATAAACAGCACTTTACGATTTTTTTTTCCATTTAAGAATCTTTATAATTACAGTAATACTTCTTATGCAGTGGTGTCCAGGTTCTTTCTTACTTTTGCCTGTTTTGTCTCACTGTCAGATAACATTGTAACTCTTGAGGACTGTGCTGGGTCCGGCAGTAGCAGTCATTTTTACTCCTCTTAGTAGCTGGTGCAGTGCTATGTTTTTGACTTTTGGCCTGGGAACAGCACTGATAACACCAGTGTTTTTAGTTACTGCTCAAATGTTTAGTCTGACCAAGGACTTTGTGAGCCTTATGCTCTGCCAGGTAGGAGGGGAAGCTGGGAGGAAGCAGAGACAGGACACCTGACCCAAACTAGCCAAAGAGGTATTCCATACCACAACATGTCATGCCCAGGATGTAAACTGGGAGTTTACCGGGAAGGTCTGACTTACTGCTTGATTGGGCTGGGTATTATCGGTCGGTGGGTGGTATTGTATTCTCTTCCCTTGTTATTTCCCTTATCATTATTATTATTGGTGGTAGCAGCAGTGGTTTGTGTTATACTTTAGTTACTGGACTGTTCTTATCTCAACTTGTGGGAGTTACATTCTTTTGATTCTTCTCCCCATCCTCTGGGAGCCAGGGGGAAGAAAGGGGTGGGGGAGTAGACTGCGTGGTTCTGATTTATGGCCTGGGCTTAAACCATGACAAGAACTCACAAAGTATTGCTGATACCATGACGGAAATGTCTTTCAAATGTCTTTTCCAGTCTGTCTGTATTAAAAGAATGTGTTAACTAATTATTCTGTTTTGCCATTCCACTATTACATGTGTAAAATGTAAAGGAGTACATATAACAGAGTATCCCCCATAGAGGATCTCAATATGGTCTCCATAGCCTCATCAAAGGGTAGTTTGATAATCTTACTGTGGTGCTTTATAAGATATGATCAACTGTTATTTTATTTGATATAAACTTGGATACATCAGGAAAAAATGCAGTCTGGCTTAATAAGCCAATATGTATTTTTGAATGACCCTTCTTGTGGCTTAAAATGTTGGGTGACATTAAAATAAATTGAAAGGGATAAGTTAAAAAAGACCTAAAAGCTCTAAAGCAGAATGGGAATTGTAGATGCTACTTAGGTTTCTTTTTTTTTAATTGTTGAATGTAACATTTCTAGAAACCTGTTTTCTATAACACATTGAATGCAAATAGATTGTTTAGACTATGAAGTAGTTTTAATGTATGAGCTTAGAGTTTTTGTACTATTCAAATCATAACAGGAATACATCCTAGCTCTAAGTGGTGGATGTGGATCTATGGGCATCTGTACGGTGCTGATGAGGGGATACCAGTTATATGAACTAACACTTAAGTTCATATTTAGTTGTGTGTATAGTTTGCTTTGCATCTTCACTTTGGGATAAGTATATCAATTTTTTATCCTGGTTCTAAGAATGAAAGTCACTGGAATTTTGGCTTCAGCAGGTTGTATACTCTTGTGCTTTCAGCTCTATGGAATTCCTCAAGCCTGAGTTTTTGTGTTATCAAACTGGATAACTTCTGAAAGTGAATGTAAAAAAAGTGCTGTAGATTTCACTGCAAATAATGCAGGTATGAAGATGATATATTCTGGAGTGATTTTTAATTACCAGTGAATGTAGATTCCCTGCTGATGTGATATTTTTTTGTTATGGTGTCACCGGGAACACATTTCTAAACAAAAGAAATTAAAACCACAAGAGGGATTATTTGTATGAAAAATTAACTTTTCTGAATTTTCTGTATCTTCCATTAAATAAGGAATATTAAATAAGGGTAACAAAGAGTACCCTTTGGCTAAGAGAATTATTGAGGAAATGATGTTGTTTGAAAAACACTTGGTGTCTGTATAAAACATTTATAATGGATATTCTTTTACACTGAGTTCTGTGCAAGTTTTAGTTTGTCTCTCTTGTTTCCCTCAACCATTTAGTTCTTGTAATAAACAATATAGTTAATATTCCCAAAGTTTTCCTATATGGTTAAAATGATTCCAGTCTACTTCTGCAGAGCAGGTAGCTTCCTGTTCTACAAATGTTTACAGCATAATCCCATGCACGTGTATTTACTACATAATCCATTGCAGAGTTCAAAGCTGCTGAAAGGAAAATAACTGTTGATGAATGGTGTATGGCCTTGTTTAATTTCATTTTCAGCCCTCTACCCTAGTGCAGTTTGCTGGTTTACAGTAAATCTCATGAAAATTGCTGCATAATATTTTTACCAGCTGTTATTCCATTAAGAGCACATCAGCTTTCTGCTTTTTTTTGGGGGGCTTTTTTTTTTTTTCATATTTTGCATCAGGTGATAAGAGTTAACTTGCAGCAATGTACCACTCACCTTTCTTTGCCTTAGCTCCTTAATGAGTTGGAAAATTACACTTGTAGGGAGAACTAGAGAAACATGAGATTTGGCTTCTCTGAACTTAGATGCATAGCATCAATGCAATAAAATATAGCATATATTTGCTTGGCAATCTATTTTGCATATGTAGCAAAGAATGGAAAATTATTATATTATTTGCTTTGTTTGATTAGGTCTATCTACAGAGCTAGCATATGGTTTTATACAGATAGGGTTTTTATTAACTGGGACTGCCTCACTTATTTTAGGAATCAGCAGTTTGCTTGAAAAATAGTTTGTGGCTCTATGAAGTTAATTTCTTAAAAAGCTTTAAAATTTCAGATGCTTTGGAGAAGTGTAGATGGTTTGTGAATTCTTGGAAATGGCAATTGAAAGAAAAAATAGTCATTATGGCACTGAGCATGTCACCTTTTGATGCTTTCTGAGAAGAGGCAATGTCTTACGTTACATTCTGCTAGCAAATGCCTTTTTTTTTTTTTTTTTTTTTGCACAAGAGTGACACTTTTACCAAGGTAGCATTTGCTTAATTTTGAATATTTAAGGTAAAAGAGCAGCTTAAATTAAAATTCCTAACAGTCATCTATTTCCTGAAAATAGGTAGAAGGAGATCTATGTTGTGGTTTAAACTCTATTGGCAAGTCAGCCACGCAGTCCACTCCCCCTTTCCCTTCCCCCCTATTCCGGAGGGTTGGGGAGAAGAATCAAAAGAATGTAACTCCCACAAGTTGAGATAAGAACAGTTTGGTAACTAAGGTATAACACAAACCACTGCTGCTACCACAATAATAATAATGATAAGGGAAATAACAAGGGAAGAGAATACAATACCACCCACCGACTGATAATACCCAGCCCAATCAAGCAGTGAACCAGCCTTTCTGGGTAACTCTCAGTTTACATCCTGGGCATGAAGTGCTGTGTGAATACCTCTTTGGCTAGTTTGGGTCAGGTGTCCTGTCTCTGCTTCCTCCCAGCTTCCCCTCCTACCTGGCAGAGCATGAGGTTCACAAAGTCCTTGGTCAGACTAAACATTTGAGCAGTAACTAAAAATACTGGTGTTATCAGTGCTGTTCCCAGGCCAAAAGTCAAAAACACAGCACTGCACCAGCTACTAAGAGGAGAAAAATGACTGCTACTGCTGAACCCAGGACACTCTAATACTGAAAAATGAGTGTCTTGTTTTGACTTGGGAAGGAGGGACATGAAAACAGTTTGCCATCCATGAGTAGTTTTTCCATCTCCACATACTCATGTCTATGAACCACTGTTGTGCTTAACCTCAAACTGTTTTTGTAAGAGAGATGCACTTTCCATCACAGTCCAGGTATTAAAAACTTCAATTTATGGTGCTAATATGATAACAGGCTATGCATATGCTTGCTGTCAGGGCACCAGAAGGCATACAGTTTCCTACATTTAAGATGCAGATAAGACTTCTCCACAAAAAAAAAATAGTTTGTCAGAGTTGTTATAATCACTGCAAGGGTCATTTGATTACACTATGTATCAGAAGAAATTTTGTCAACTAGCTTTGTTTGTCAACAAAATATGCCATGTCATAAGTTCTCAATTATTTTGTCAAAGAAGGGTGTTTTGTCATGTCATTTACTACTGGCGGTTAAGAAAACCTCTTTAGGCTGACACTGTACTGCCTGTATGGACAGGTAAGGTCAACTCTACTGTTGAGTCACTGTGATGTGCCACAACTAGAATTATCAGGAGGAATTTTATTACAGAGAAGAAAGCATAATTTTCTGTATTTTAATTTCAACATTTATTATTAGTTTATTAATAATAATCTTACTATTTCATAGTATTGTTTCACAGATCTAATAGTGCCCTCAGCAAAAACTTTAACTCATATATTATTGAAGTTACTTTAAATAGGTCTGAGACATGATCAGTAATTCTAACTGATTTAAACTTCATAATGGCTTCTAACCTTAAAACATTCTTTTCGGTACAGAGGATATGAAGGTGGAATTAAGTTTAATTTAAAGTGCTATTAGAAAGCCTGTGATTCTAAGCGAAGATACTGCATAAGGAAGGGAACACAGCCTGCATGGTAAATTTGGGCAGATCTAAACAACCTCCAGTATTTATTTTCTTGTATTTTTAGCATTAAATCTAAGATTGGTTTTTGGATTTCATTGTTTGAACAAGAAGATTAGATTTCACACATTTATTTGCCATGACAAATTTAAACCAACCCTTTATATTCTGTGAAGTGAGATGCCAGTGGACAGCAGAGACCTTCAGTATCTAAAATAAATAAATACTACCACTTAGGTACTTGCATAGTAAGAAAATGCCTACTTGCATAGTAAGAACATTTACATTTATGTTACTTTTTTGTTCCCTTTATTTCTCTAAAAATACCTAAAGACATCCAAATTATCACTTATATTTAGCAGAGATGAATATTTACCAGAATGTTTAATGGGGGACTCCATGGGCATTCAGCTGAAATATTAACTGAACTTATTCCTACTGAATTGACATCTGTTTGGGGGTTCTGTCTGGAAAATGTACACCTAATATCTTCATTGTTAAGAAAATATGGAAAGCTCATTGGAAAGGAAAATGCCAAATATTTCTGCAAAGAAATCCTAGATGTAGGAACTTGATCTTGCCCAAAAAGGAAATCAAAGCACACCATGTAACCATAGAATTTAATTAGCATAGCTCATATTTCAAATAGCAGTTAACCATTCATCAATGGTAAACATAATCATGAATCATGCTGCTGAATAATTTTTATTAATGAATAATTTCTTTTAAAATGTTGATCTATTTGAGAATAAATCCTGAACACTAAGGAAAAAAAAAATCCTTGTCATTTACCATGTTATATACAGGTGTTAATGATAGTAAAGAACAATATGTAAAATTAGCTAGTTTTGTTTTCATTAAAAATTGCAAACCAGCTGTAGATTATTAATTTATAATGCAACAAGGCATCTGAAAACCTGTGCTTATTACTCTAACTAGAAGTGGTAAATTATTTTTGTTAAACAATAATTCACCAGCCATATCTATCTACAATCCGCTTTCCATACCTTTTCATCTTGTTTGCAAATTTGTGATCCGCACCACTGATGCTTAAAGGGGGTGCCGTACTTTTTCTCTGGCTCATTTCCCTGGTCTTTCATTGAAGTACTTGCTATGGAATGAGGCTACAAAGTGAGAAGGATGAACCTTAACCAACAAAAAGACCCAATGAAAAACAACTACAAATATCCCCCAGAAAACAAACAAATTTTGAGCTCTTCATTAAATTATGACCATAATTACGTCTGGCTGAAAAAAAACCCACAAGCAACAAACCAACAAACCAACAAAAAAACAAACAAAAAAAACCCAAAACACCAAACCCTTAACTCTTAAGATGCTATGTGTGAAATCCTTGTTCTCCATATGACTCCAAGTTCACTGAATCCAAGCCATTGCTGCTTTTTCAGTCTTTTCAGACCAACATTTTCATAAATCCTTAAAGTATTTTAATTTACTGCATTTGCATATATACTATATATATAAGTGATGACAGTTCCTATCGAGTAGTAACTACTTTTGTGCTTCTAAGTTTGCTGTATTTTTTTTGCATCTACAGTAGTTCTGTCTTTTTGAAAGTTATATGCCTATTGTATTCAAGAAGTGCAACTGTACCATCAGGACAACAAACTTGACTATGCCTTCAGTTTTAGTTATATCAAGAGTTAATAGTGATGAAGCTCAGGGACCTTTGCTTCAGGTCAGGCTCTAGCATTGTGTCTGTTGCACTGTTGTCCTGGGTTCAGCAGTAGCAGTCATTTTTTCTCCTTCTTGGTAGCTGATGCAGTGCAGTGTTTTGACTTTCAGCTCGGGAACAGAGCTGATAACAAAGATGTTTTGGTTTGGCCAAGGACTTTGTGAGCCTCATGCTCTGCCAGGGAGGAGGGGAAGCCAGGAGGAAGCAGAGACAGGACACCTGACCCAAACTGACCAAAGAGGTATTCCATACCACAGCACGTCATGCCCGGGATGTAACTGGGAGTTAGCTGGAAGGGCTGGGAGACTGCAGGGTTGGAGGAGGTATCGGTCGGAGCTTGGTCGGGCTTGGGGGGTGAGTGATCGGTCGGTTGGTGCTGAGGTGTTGTATTCTCTTCCCTTGTTATTTCCTTTATCATTATTATCATTTGTGGTAGCAGTAGTGATTTGTGTTATACCTTAGTTACTAAACTGTTCTTATCTCAACCCGTGGGAGTTGCATTCTTTTGATTCTCCTCTCCGTCCCTCCGAGAGCAGGGGGAGGGCAAGAAAGGGGGGGGGGAAGTGAGCGAACGAATTACCTGACTGGGTTTAAACCACAACAACTGTGTACTACAAAAAACTATAGGCTCTTTCCCTATGGTAATTAATCCCCTCAGTTAAATTTGTAACAGCTGGGAATTGGCTACAGGGAAGTTACAATATTTTGAAATATCTTTTTTTTCATGAAAGGTTTTGTTGTTTGTTGTTGTTTTTTTTTTTATCTTAACTATTGCTTGTATCATGTTTGGGTTTAATATGTTCATATAAATAACTATATAAAGCAAGGCTTTCTAATAGGTTTTTGGCATATGACAATGTGGAAGAATAACCCTTGATATGATGGCACTTCCCCTATAACAGTAGTACTGTATGATCAAAAAGATTGTAATTTCACTTTGATTTCAGCTAGTATCGCTTGGGATTGTCTGTCATAGTCTACCTTTTTCTAATTAAAAAAAATGCTCAAGAGACAAGAAAAACAGCAGTTTTCCTCTGTTAAAGAAGGTCAGCAGGGAATTCTCATACATCAGACAACTTGTCTTGGGAGATTACTTGCTTTGAAAGCCAAAATAATTTCAAGGTATATATGCCATTACAAGCTGTGGAAGTTAATTTTTGTGATCAGAGGGATTATGCTTTGAGTGTCAGAAGGATGATGGTGTAATAGAACACAGTGAATCTCCATGCTTGCTTCAAAATTGATTGTTGTTTCTCATCTATGCTGGAAATTGCAAATATCAACTGACTGGTGAAAGCAGATCTACACTGGCTGTTTTAGCAGCAGGTTTTCAAATGAGCAATGTGTGGTTCTATGTGACCGCTGAGAGGACACATCCCAGTGGAGTGTAAATCCTACTCAATAACACGGAGAGGATTTTAGTTCTTTTGACTGGGGCTGGTATTATCCTACTTGATCAGCTAAGAATTAGACACCTTCATAATAGATATTGGCCTGCCCAGAAGTAGAACAGTGTAAGTAAAATAACTGATGTTAGTCACTGTAAAGACATTCTCAGAAAGATGATTCCCACCCATCTACTCAGACATTTGTAGGGGAAGTCAGGTGGGTAGTTGCTTCCGTAAGAGGATGTTAATAGGAAGCTTCAGGGACACCTTATAGCAGTGTTCTAGTGCTTAATGGGGCCTACAAGACAGCTGGAATGGAACTTTTTACAAGGGCGTGTGGTGACAGGACAAGGGTGAATGGTTTTAAGTTGAAAGACGGGAGATTTAGATTAGATGTAAGGAAGAAATTCTTTACTGTGAGGGTGGTGAGGCACTGGAACAAGCTGCCCAGAGAAGTTGTGGATGCCCCATCCCTGGAAGCATTCAAGGCCAGGTTAGATGGGGCTTTGAGCAATGTCATCCAGTGGAAGGTGACCCTGCCCATGGCAGGGGGATTGTAGTAGGTAATATTTAAGGTCCCTTCCAAACCAAACCATTCTATGATTAAGTGTGTTCATCTTTTAAAAGTGAACTGGAAAGATTTATTAGGACAGTTGTTTACCTTACAAGGTGAAACTCCTTTAAAAAAAAACCAACCAACCAACCAAAAAAAAGACCCCCCCAAAACTCCCAAAAATACCCCCAAACCAAAAAATCAAAACCTATATTTTGAAAATGAAAGTGATGGTTAAAAGAACTGAAAGCAGCACAGTTCACGAAGCCCAAGTGTAGTAAGCTTGTTTGTTTCTATTCATTGGCGAAATAGGGAAAGCAAGCTTTGTGCAGCAGTCTGGATGTTTATCATTCTCTGTCCATTTTTATTAAGCAAGTTGTTTAAAAATCATTGTTATTATGTTGCTTTCAAGAATATTTGTAGCTATACAAAGCCATGCTGAAGAAAATCAGACTAAAAGGATCTGTCTTCATTCTTAACTAAGTGATTTTGCAAATACAAATATGTCTATGTATTTCAGACTTTATATATAAATAAAAGATTCTATAGATAAAAAGTAGTATTTGTATATAAAACATAATATGTTTATAACTTTCACATGTCTGCTTTAGTAGGTCTTTAGCATTCAAATTAAATGCATTTGGAAAGCACAGCATCATTTTTTGAATCTCATATCTGAGTATGTATTCTATCTAGCCTTAGGGCTAGCCTTAGGCATATGTGATGTCTTCTATCTGCTAACTATTTAAATGCAGCATTTTATAGGACAGAAATATTGTTAAATATAATTGAGAAGTGATAGGTTTGGGAGTTACATTTGTTTCTACCAAAGAAAAAAATGTAAAGGAGTCTAAACATAGGTTATGGACCAGAAACTAGAGCAAATTCTGAATTTTGAGAGATCATGTAAATAAGAAGGGACCTATTTGATGAATAAAAAGCCTAACGGAACATTTAAAAGGACTTATGTACATAGCTCTCCTCAGTCCTGAGAAAATTCAAAATAGGGTATTTAAATTACCAGTGATTTTTTCTTTTTTTTCTTTTTTTTTTTTTTCCTATGTCATGCTAGCCTGGAATAATGGCCCTCTGAACAGTAACAAAGTCTGAAAGAGCTTAAATTCTAAATTTAAAATAAAAATATTTCCTGTCACTGTTAACGAGGTTGAATGGAAACTACCATACATACTGAAGGAAGGAAATGGAAACTGATTTGATAACAGTATCTGGAAAGATCTTTTTGTAAATGCTGAGTTTTAGGGGTTTTGTTCCTACACATATTTTTCTTCTCTCACCTCCATTCTTCCTTTCTGTTGCTTTCCTTTTATCAACTTAATTTCCTTCCCTCCTTCTCTTCTTTGCACTACTTTGTCCTTTTTCTTATATTTGTGTTTTGTTTTCTTTATCCTTGCCTGTTTCTTTCTTATGCCTGCTCTTCAATCTTCTTTTTTCCTCCTTTTCTTTCCTTTTAAAAAAAATAAAATATTTTTCCCCTAGAAACTATTCATAGAATAGTTAGGGTTAAAAAGAACCTTAAGATCATCTAGTTCCAGCACCCTTAAAAAGGACCTTAAGATCATCTAGTTCCAGCACCCTGCCATGGGCAGGGACACCTCACCCTTGACCGTGTCACCCAACCTGGCCTTGAACACTGCCATGGATGGAGCAGTCACAACTTCCCTGGGCAACCCATTCCAGTGCCTCACCACCCTTACAGTAAAGAATTTCTTCCTTATATCCAATCTAAACTTCCCCTGTTTAAGTTTTAACCCATTACCCCTTGTCCTATCACTGCAGTCCCTAGTAAAGAGTTCTTCCAGAGCATCCTTATAAGCCCCCTTCAGATACTGGAAGGCTCCTATGAGGTCTGTTCTCTAATCATAACTTCTTGGTCTTATTTTAGTCATAAAGCCCGTATTCCTTCCCAAATCTAGGGGAAAATGTGGAAAATAAAAAAAAAAAATACCACCAAACCCATATATAATAGCATAAATAAAGGTGCAAGCCTAACAGCTGTAATTTGGAAAGAGAGAAAAATACCCAGTTTGCTTTTCATATCTTTACATATTCATCCAGAGGATTTGGATAACTGCATATTCATGAGACTTGCAGTGGTCTATGAACTGGTAAATTTATGCTAGAAATACATGTACAATGATGCAAAAATTTGTGTTGGGAGTATACTTACTGTTGTTTGCTGATCTGAATTCTGTAGTTAAGAGAGCAGAAAGCAGGCGTGGCACCATGCACACTAGGCTCCAAGATTGTTAGTGCTCCATCTGTGTACATTCAGAGCTCTGAATAGTACCGGTATGACCCAGATAACTCCACGTGATCAATTTTCTGTGGGAATACCCAGGACACTGTTAGAAAGATTATGCAGCCTGTACTTTTACTGAAGGAAGACCAAATAGCCCACGTAAGATTACAGTGGTGTTGGCTGCAAAACTGGGCTTGATTCAACCCTTGTGTCATAGTAGAAACAAAAATGCCTACACTCTCTCCATGAAACTCCCTGTAAAGCAATATAAGGAATTTACAGCAGATGGGTGCTTACTATTCTGTGACTCTATCATTTTCAGTCTGGGTCTAGGATTCTGAAAGTCAGGCTTGCTCTATTGTCAAACCATAGCCTTAGGTAAATCGCCAGCCAACAGGAGTAGTGAAATACTTTAAATGAATTACTTTGCAAATAAATGCAAGTAATAGAGGAGCCGACAAGGAGAGGTGCCATGCTTGACCTCATGCTCACCAACAGGGAGGGGCTGGTTGGAAATGTGATGCTCCAGGGCAGCCTTGGTTGCAGCGATCAAGAGATGGTCGAATTTGAGATCCTCAGGACAGTGAGAAGAGCGTGCAGCAAACTCATTGCCCTGGACTTCAAGAGAGCAGACTTTGGCCTCTTCAGGAACCTGCTTAGTAAGGTTCCATGGGATATAGCCCTAGAGGGCAGGGGGGGCCAACACTGTTGGTTGATATTCAAGGATCACCTGCTACAAGCTCAGGAGTGTTGTGTCCCAACTAGAAGAAAGTGCAACAGGAGGGCCAGGAGACCTTGTGAGTCGATAAGGAGCTGCTAAGAAAACTTCAAGGGGAAAAAAGAGATTTATAAAAGGTGGAAGCAAGGACAGGTAGACTGGGAAGAATACAGGGATGTTGTCTAGGAAAGTAGAGACCAGGTTAAGAAAGCTAAGGCCCAGTTAGAATGAAATCTGGCAAGGGATGTGAAGGATAACAAGAAGGGATTCTATAGGTGCATAGCAAATAAAAGACAGACTAAGGACAACATAGACCCTCTCCAGAAGCTATCGGGAGAACTGGCTACCCTGGATTTGGAGAAGGCTGAGGTTCTGAATGACTTCTTTGCCTCGGTCTTCACTGGCAAAGGCTCTGACCACACCATCCAAGTCTTGGAAGGCAGACGCAGGAACTGTGAGAATGAAGACCCTAGGCCCACTGTAGGAGAGGATCTGGTTTGAGACCATCTTAAAAATCTGAACGTGCACAAGTCCATGGGACCTGATGAAATCCATCCACAGGTCCTGAAGGAGCTGGTGAATGAAGTTGCGAAGCCACTGTCCATCATATTTGAAAAATCATGGCAGCCAGGTGAAGTTCCTGATGACTGGAAAAGGGGAAATATAACCCCCATTTTCAAGAAGAGGAAAATGGATGACGCGGGGAATTACAGACCAGTCAGTCTCACCTCTGTGCCTGGCAAAATCTTGGAGCAGATTCTCCTGGAAGGCATGCTAAGGCACATGAAAAACAACAAGGTGCTTGGTGACAGCCAGCATGGCTTCACTAAGGGGAAATCCTGCCTGACCTATTTGGTGGCCTTCTAGGATGGGGCTACAGAACTGATGGACAGGGGTAGAGCAGTTGACATTATCTACCTGGACTTGTGCAAAGTGTTTGAAACTGTCCCGCAGGACATCCTTGTCTCTGAATTGGAGAGACATCATTTTGATGGATGGACCACTTGGTGGACAAAGAACTACTGGATGGCTGCATGCAAAAAATTGTGTTCAGTGGCTCAATATCCAGCTGGAGACCAGCAACAAGTGGTGTCCCTCAGCGATCGGTGTTGGGACCGGTCTTGTTTAACATCTTTGTCAGTGACATGGACAGTGGGATTAAGTGCACCCTCAGCAAGTTTGCTGATGACACCAAGCTGTGTGGTTTGGTTGATATGCTGGAGGGAAGGAATGCCATCCAGAGGGACCTTGACACGTTTGTGAGGCTAATGGCTGGGGGTTGGAACTAGGTGATCTTTAAAGTCCCTTCCTACCCAAGCCATTCTATGAGTCTGTGTTTTCCTAGAACTAATGATGGTCCTTAATGAGTGTTGTAGTGTGGCTTATTCACTAGTGTGCCTTCACTAGAAGTGACTGGTAAGGTTCACAGCTTACTGCCAGTGTTGCACAATGCTTTATCTCTCCTTTAGCTTCCCAACCCGTGTAACATGTTCTATAACTATGCTTGACATCCTCCTCCCTGCTATGTATCAAATTAATTCAGTACGTGAAAATACTGTTTGTGACAAATACAGATATTTGGGCATTTATTTTTACAAAACTGATCATCTAAATTGTATTTTTACAAATAATACTTTCTGATAACTTGAATATGATTTTTTTTTTCTTTCTTGTGATAAGTACTAGGGAAAGATAAATATCTAAAATTAACGTATATATATTTGCTGGGGGAAAAAAAAACTTTCACAGGTATTTAGAAATATTTCTTCCCTCTATTCTCTATTCATTGGTCTGCTACTTTTTCCCTTTTGAATCAGTAGTCATCCTTGTAAACAAATTGGTTAGTGTTGGTATGACTTTTTTTTTTTTTTCCCAAGCCCCTCACAATTGCGAGAATTGTTCATGGAAATAGCTTCTAATACTTCATTTCAGTTCACTGGGTTAGAAGATCTTAAAGTTTTTTAAGCAGAGAATTAACAAGTCCGTGTGACTGAGCTGTTCAGTCATACATGACGAGGAAGAGTTTGAGTGTATAGCTTCCATAAGAATGTAAGAATGAAGTAAATGGATTTAAGAATATGAAGAACTTTCAGTAATGAAAAAGAATTGAATAGTAATATATCAATTCATACATTTTGTATCAACAAATAGCATTAAAATAATTTTTTATTACAAATGATAATTCTATATTAAATGTATCATCTAGTTTAGCCCTAATATTTGATAGTGATGGAAGCAAAAAGATTGCATCAAAATCAGTATGGCATGGAAAAGCCATAGGTCTTGTAAAATTAACATTGATTTCTTTCACAGAGGAAAGCAGGGACAAATGTGATTAATAAATGATCATTTTGTTTCCATGCTTTAAAAAAAATTAATGAGAGGCCAATAGTGGGGTTAAGTTAATGAGGCAGTGGTTGTTGAATGACATGGATGATATGGAAAGAGAACTAGAAGAGTTCTGAACTGAGCAGTGTGAGAATAACCTCACGGAAGAAAGGAAAGCAGAGAAACAAAGATAATAATATTCAATATTATTCCAAGTGTTAGTATTAATAATGGTTTTAACTTTTTTTTCCTCCTAGTTTGGGGATGTACTCTATTAAACTGAGATGCATATTAAGATAACAAGTCTGAAATAAAGGAAGGTGTAGAAGATGTAGAGATGGTAGTGGAAACTTCAGGGTTCAGAATGTCAGTGTGCGTGAGCTAGTAGACCAGCCAGTGTTTTCTCATTTATACAAGGGTATAAATCCAGTGTATTCTTGAGAATGATAAATACAAATATTTCAATGCACAAACTGAATGAAAATATGTTGGGAAACAGCAGCTTTGTTTACTAGAAATGCTTAATTCACCCATGAAGGGAATACCTTGGTTTTGTTGACAGATACTTGTTGTTTTAACAGAGAACTTGAAAATACTTATTATTTCCAATTAGATTGATTTTTTTTATTTTTCCTTTTTCTGTTTACTGAACAGTTGTCCAACATATTTAACTGGAATCATAGCTTTCACTTTCCATTTCAATCTATATAGGTTATTTTCAAGGACAGAGCCTTGGGTGACATAGTCTAGGGTAAGGTGTCCCTGCCCATAGCAGGGGGGTTGGAACTAGATGCTTTTAAAGTCCTTTCCAACCCTAACTATTCTATGATTCTGTTATTCTATAAAATGTGGTTTAGGTCATAGCCCAGGTTCTGCTATTATTCTTTGTTTTCAGTTCCTTTAGGGAGGTCCTCTACTTCTGTAAATTTCTTTGGTGTTTCCCTCTATTTTTAATATGTACTGTTTTGATGGAGAGATCCTTTTACTGTGCCCGTCCCATTCCATCTTTACCCTCCCTCCCTGGGCCTTGTTTGGTATAACAGAGGCTTTGACTTAATTCTTCTTCTAGGTTCAAGGTACTCTTCTCCTTAACTGAGATTTAAAAAAGAAAAAAAATAAATAAAGCTTGTTTTTTGTGAGTATTTGCCTTTAGAAAGTATTTAGGAGTCTCTCTATAATGTTGGTGGATCTCCAACTCTTAAATCTATATGCTAAGAATGAAAATGAAATTTGAGTTGTGTGTATGGTTTTCCCTTTTTATACACCTTTACAGATTTGGCAAACTCTTTGAATGTATTCACTTCTATGACTTTTCACATTATTTCTGAGTGAGGATGTGGACTATTGTTGCTTCAGAGCAGCATCACTTTTGATGCTAAATATATATTTCTCAATGTGCTTCCATGATGGTTAAGCTCTTGGAATAGCAGTACATGATACCAGAATCTAATTCTAACTTATTGTGTGTCTCTAGAAGTTTTTTACACTCCTTTCACTGAAGGCAGTGAAAAATAGAATAGATAAGAAAATCTTCATGTCTCTACTAAATTTTTTCAACTGTGTTTATGTATTTATTAATGAGCTGAAAAATTTTAACAAAGTTGTTAATTTTACTGTACTTCTAGATAGTGAATTATGCTTCCTTATTTATGAATAGTTGTAAAATCCAACACTTCATTCCAGCATCTCTTCACACAGAAAATAATATACATCTGTTAGCTTGGAAGTGTTGCACACTTAGGAACTTTAATCAGTCAAGTTTTACTTGATTCTTTTGGTTGATAAAAGAAAGGAAAGAGAAAAAAGAGCCATGTAAGTCCATTGCTGGCTCTGGATCTGAAGGGAGATATTCTGAAATATTTGCTAATTAGTAAGCCTGAAGCAATTAACTGGAAATTGGTGAATCCTGTGGACAAAAAAAAAATGGTTCAGGCTTTCCTGGCAACTATGATCAAGGCTCACAGGAAAGCCTTATGTCACAGCTGAATCTATTCCATGTATTGCCTTCTGCAAAGGTGCTTCATTTGCCTTTTGAACTTCTGAGCATCTCAGTGCAGTGTGATGGTCTGTGCTTGCCAAAAAGCTTCAGTATGATTTTCTTTTAAACTGGGACACTTTCTTGATACTCAGACCATGCAAAAGTGATCCAAATATGCCTTTAAATGAATTTAAATGTACTTTAATCTGGGAAGGAAGTGTAAAGGATACTTAATACTTATTGAAATCAGATTTTGATGTGGATTATGTAGACAGTGGATGATAAAACTTTCAACCTGTTATTAACATTGTCTTCTGAATGCTGCAAAAGTCTTTAATGACATGTATTTTTAGTGGCTCTGTGTCTAAAATATCATTAAAATAAGAATTATATTTTTAGTTCAGATCAGTGGAGAACAGTAAAGTTCATTTTTTACAGCAAAACATTTGAGAGCATCGTTCTCATATATTCATATCTTTCACCCAAGACAGCGAAGAAATCTAACATAAAAGAGACTATTAATGCAATGCAATGCAATGTAAATTAAAATCCTGTCCAGAGACAAATGTGCTTAATATGCTAACTTCAAACTCTTTTCCATCCCGTTGGATTTAATAACTGTTTTCAAGTGTGGTAACTCAGAGTATGCAGTTTAGTTCCACTTGACCAACAAAGAAATACAAGAAGAAATTACTTTAGCAATATATTGTTCAATTAATGTTCAAGTACATTGAGATTCACCATGAAAATTCTAGATATGTGCCTATAGCATTAATCAACACAGTTGTTATTTGGGATCTTGTCTACAAGGTCTCCAGTTAAAAAAACATTCATGAAAGAGAAAGGAACATATTTAAAAAAAAAATTCTCATAACACCTTGAAAGATTTTAGCACTATCCAGCTCTTGGAGTAGAGTCTGAGACTTGTACTGATCCTGCAAACAGAATCAATATAGAAAATAAATAGAATAAATCAATAGAATGCAATGTAGAAAATAGTAATTTCTAGACATGATTCACAAACTTTTAGTAAAATGCTGATAAAATTTGGGAAAATTTAGGTTTCTCTAAATAATAAACATGGCCTTTTTTAAACGCTTCTTGGAAACATCAATTCGGGGGAAGTTTTCTTACTTTTATTAATAAGCCTCAGTTCAGACCCAGACTGACTTGAGAAGTACTCTCTACAAACATATTCTTCAACTAAGTAAGAATAGCAGTTTCTTTTATGAAGGCACCTGATCATATGAAAGAAAAAGCATGAAGAAAATGAAGCCACAGTAGAGCATTTGTGAGTAACTCTTAAGCTGGCACTGTGAGAGAATAATATCACTTATTTCCTGTGATTTGCTTCCTTGGGAGGGATCCCCAGGAAGTATGCATTAGAAGAGTTGCAGTATGCTTAGATGTTAATTTTTTAATGGTCTCCATTCCAGTTGCATACCTCACCAGCTTAAAAGTTTCAGGAACCATTTATCAATGGAAGCATTTCCCCAGTCATTTCCCTCTCTTTGAACAGAGCTGTGTATCTCAGAATAATGATATTTCTTGCAGGACACTGAAAACAGATTTCATTTTAATAAACTGGCTTAAGAAGAAAATAGCCTACTAAACCTTACAGCCATTAAACCATTTTATTCTCTAACAGTAATGTTTTATTCTGATTTTTAACTTTTAAGTAGTTTTTCCCTTTTTGTAGTCTGATCTCATCAGTAAGAGCCAATGGGCAAAAGACCTTGTTTTCTCCTTTTTTTTTTTCTTTTTTTTTTTTTTTTTAAATTAGCACATTTTTAACAGTGTATAGCTATTCATTAACTTAAGGAAGTCTTACTTTTGTCACTTCTTTAGACCACAGCTTTCAATAGATTATATAATCCTCTTCATTCTTTTTCCAAGGAAAACCCAAAGAAAACTGACTGTGAGTTTAGAAGAATTTTGAAAGAATCCATTTCAGAATCATTTAAAGGTGTCTTCTATAAATAAAACAGCCTGGGTTTTTTATTGATATCAATACATATTAATTCTTCTGACATTTATTTAGGCAGTCTGTGGTTTATGACATAGAGGCCAAAAGTTTTTTGTTATAAATGGCAGCACAAGATTAGCTGGTTTGGAAAGCAGTCTTTTAATCCAGTCAAATACAAAAATGGGAGTGTGGGCATAATACAAAAAGATACTGACAATGTAGTAAATTTCTGTGATACAGTTTATAAGGTTTGACAATTTTCTAAAATTGCCCAAATAACTTTACTTGCTCAAAACCATCCAGCAGGTGATATTTGAAACAAAGCAGCTATTCCCTCCACAGCTGTAATCTGTGGTTTTAAAACTTAAATTAGGTGATGTACAGTCCAAAACTGTACATCAGTTTTATACTCTGGATAAAAACTGGTGGAGGATAAAAACAGGTGGAGATCAGAGGGACATGAACATGTTCAGGGGACACAGAAGAGCATGTCTGTTGATCTTGTTATGAAAGTCCATGGTTTTATTGTCACTAGTACCCATTTGATGTTAAGACTTTAGAAGTATTGTGGAAAGAAATTTGAAGTGTTTGAGTGAAAACCATGAGCTAACTATGTGCCTGAGGTGCAGCCTGGAAGAAACAGTAACATGCTTATTTGAAAACAGAATGAACAGATGGTGAGAGCTGCCCTTACAGGTTGTTCGGAGAAAAGCTTAATCTCCTGACACTGAACTGGAATTGGATGAGGGTTGAAGTTCTGGAGAGGAAGACAGATGATACTTCCATATGACTGAAAAAGGGAAACTAGTAGAAGAATGCTAAGAGTTGTAAGTAACACATTAAGAAAAGAATATTTGCAGCAAGATTCAGAATGGAAATTAATAGGATTGAATTGTATTTACCAAGATCAAAGGAAAATACATTGTGGTTACTGAGATCCAGGTGGATGAGCTTTAATTCTGTCAGTGTTTCCCCAAAATTTCTATGAGGGCACACACATGCAGGTAATAGAGTGTAGCAATAAAGCTACATGAATATAGAATATGGAAAATCAACTTGACCTGCCACCATGCATGAAGAGTGAAATGTTTCTGATGAAATCAGTTAGGTTGGAAAAGACCTTTAAGATAATTGAGTTCTGTATCTCATATTTGTGGTATTTCAGATTCATTATTTCAAGGAAATTTACGTGTTTGGGGGATTACAGAGTAAGGCAACAGAATTCCATTCTTGTCTTTTTTCACAGTGTTTGACAGCTAAATTAAATTCTGTCCTCTTGAACTGCTGCACACAGTGGTACCAAACTCAAATGATTTGGATGTTGTAGTCTTCAGCTACATCCCATGTCATATTGAGTTTCCTACTTCAGTGAACTTTGCTTTCAGTCTTTTTCTTTTGCTTGATACTACAGATGGGCAAGTCTTGGATTTCTTTGACAGTATTTCTGTCCCTGGGATTTTTTTCTTTCTGTCAGAATGTATTTGAGTATCAATCATCTTGAGTGTGTGTGTTCATGTGTGTATAGCATAGTATATGTACGTATCGTACAGCTGTTAGAGATGCCTGTTGTATAGTATAGACATATGAGTATAGTCTAGCTATATGAAATTTAATAAATTTTATAAGAATTCTATGTGTCATCTGGAAAATGTTGGGAAATTTCAACAGGCTGGTGATCCAGGAATTCCTAGAAGGCTCCAGAAGATTAGAAGATTCTGGATCCTATAAATTCCTAGAAAGCAGTGGCATATTCATGCAAAATCTATAGATCAAGTAATCCCTATAAAGTACTGGGCAAGTTTCAGAAAGGCTCTTGATCCAGGAGTTATAATAAAACAGTTACGTATTCCAAGAAAATTTTGTGTAATTCTGCAAAAGCTCTAGATCTGGGGATTCTTTGGAAGTCACACAAAATTTGTAGACAAATACTATGACATTCTTAGAAAGTAATGGAAAAATCTTGAAAACAGAGATGGAAAGTCAAAGAAAGCAACAGTGGGAAATTCCTAGAGAGCAACTGGAGGACTTGTAGAAAGCAGTGGGGAAAATCCTAGAAAACATCAAGAAGATCCCTAGAAAGAGTGGGGGAGATCCCTAGGAAACCAAGTCCTGGAAAGAAGTACAGATAAGAGTCACATAAAGCAGTGTGAAAATTCCTAGAAAACATGAGGGTTCATAGAAAGAACACTTTAAGTTCCTAGAAAGTAGAAGGGAATTTCTTAGAAAGCATTTGCAGGATCCACAAAATGCCATGGGGAATTTCCTTGAAAACATCTGAACATTCCATCTTTGGAAGCGTTCAAGGCCAGGCTGCGTGGGGCTTTAAGCAGCCTGGTCTAGTGGAAGGTGTCCCTGCCCATGGCAGGGGGGTGGAACTAGGTGACCTTTAAGGTCCCTTCCTACCCAAACCTTCCTGTGATTCTTAAAAAGCATTTTGAGGATGAGCGGTGGGATTCCTAGAATCTATTAAGTGGATTATAGAAAGTATTTGGAAAATACTTGGAAAGTTGTGGAGAAGATCTGTAAGAAGTAGAAGTTCTTAGGAAACAGCATTGAGAAATTGCTAGAAGGAATCATTAATATTTTGGGAAAGTCCTAAGGGAAATTCCTAGGTGGTACTGGGAGTATTGGTGGAAAGCAAAAGAAAAACTCTGGGAAAATATCTGCAGATTCCTAGAAAGTAGTTGGAAGTTTCCTGGGAAGTGTGTAAAATTCCTAGAAACTGTAGAGACAAAACTCTTAGAAAGGAACAGGCAGGAGTCAAGAAAGCACTGAGAAAAATTCTTAAAGAGCACAAGAAAACATCCTGCAAAGCATTGGGAAGATTCCTTGATAAAAGTGCTGAGAAAAAAAAAATTGTGGAAAGTAGTGGGGGAATTCATAGAAAGCAAATGAAAATTTCCTGGAAAGCACAGGGGATGTTTCTGAAAACCAGTAGTAAGAAATTTCCAGAAAACATCAGTAACATTACTAGAAATCATTGGGAAAATTCCTAGGAAGGAATTCTTATTCCAGCAATAAAATTTCCTGGAAAGCAGAAGGAACAGTCTTGGAAAGCATTAGCAAAAAAAAATTATCCCTAGAAAGACAGAATAGTTTCAGTGAATGTTTAAGGAAAAAGAAAAACAATCTTTGAGGATACCAGCTAAGAAAATGTGCACTGTCATTGGAAGAATTTAAGTATGTTTGTTACTGTAGTTCTGCCATGACTTGAGTCTTCAAATTTCTATACAGATGTTTTTGAGGTGACATTCTTGATTTCTGAATAGATACTGAATAGATAATTTGCAGTACCAGGGAAAAGAGACTGGTATTAATGGGGTGTTTATTTCAGGATTTGAGTCCAAGCTGGTATGATATTTGTCCTTGAGCTATGAGTCTTTAAAAGAGCTGGGAATAAAGAATTGCCTTACCTGAGGGTTTGAAGACTCCCTGACAGTACCCCATTAAGTCTCAAAGTACCCCATTAACTCTCAAAGTATTGCTACTTTTCATGAAGTTCAGAATCTTCAGTTCCTAGCAAATCACTTCTAAAAAGATAATTTTCTTTCAATACACTTAGAAGCTGTGGTCAAAATCCATATGGGCATTAGTTCTCTGTTAGCAACAACCAGTTATAAAAGTAGTAAACTTTAAGATATGAAGGTTACCCTTCCCTATCCCCTTTAAATCCACATTATCCTATTTGCTTGACCTTCTAAAGCATTTTTTCTCCAACAGTTCTGTTTCTTGGTTTTTTTTTTAATGCCATTTTCGGCACCATTTTTAGCAAAATTGAATTGATTTGCATATCTGGGAATGATAATATCCTAGATTCAATGTAATTTTGCACATTAGAATCAAGGTGTAGTTTGGAATTTGAAAGATTTCTTCCAGTTGCCATTTTAATTTAGGATTTTCTGCTTCCTAGTGACCCTCCCTTTTCCAATTATAGAATCATAGAATAGTTAGGGTTGGAAAGGACCTTAAAATTATCTAGTTCCACCCCCCTGCCATGGGCAGGGACACCTCACACTAAACCATGTCACGCAAGGCTCTGTTCAACCTGGCCTTGAACACCGCCAGGGATGGAGCATTCACAACTTCCCTGGGAAACCTATTCCAGTGCCTCACCACCCTTACAGTAAAGAATTTCCTCCTTATATCCAATCTAAATTTCCCCTGTTGAAGTTTTAACCCGTTATCCCTTGTCCTATCACTACAGTCTCTAATGAAGAGTCCCTCCCCAGCATCCCTATAGGCCCCCTTCAGATACTGGAAGGCTGCTATGAGGTCTCCACACAGCCTTCTCTTCTCCAGGCTGAACAGCCCCAACTTTCACAGCCTGTCTTCATACAGGAGGTGTTCCAGCCCCCTGATCATCCTCATGGCCCTTCTCTGGACTTGTTCCAACAGTTCCATGTTCTTCTTTTTATGTTGAGGACACCAGAACTGCACACAATACTCCAAGTGAGGTCTTACGAGAGCAGAGTAAGGGGGCAGGATCACCTCCTTTGACGTGCTGGTCACACTCCTTCTGATGCAGCCCAGGGTACAGTTGGCTTTCTGGGCTGCAAGCCGAGAAATACAATTGTATTCTTTCCCTTTCCAATTAAAAGATACTTTGTGCTTCTTGATTAAGTTTTTAGAAGATTAGCCAAAGATCATCAGGAAGCAAACTGTTAGTTTTAAAAGCTATATTTACATAATAATTCTCTGCGGGAAACTAAGCCATCCTAGAAGTGTGCCTCCATTCATCTCCACTCAAGCCTTGCCTACTTTAGAGTAATACTGTAAGACTATCCTACTATTGCTAACCACATTCAATTAATAGCTTTACTACAGAAATGTAGCCACTAGTATAAATAGTGTTTCTGCTTGTGTGGAAAGATTAATTCCATCAGCAGCTGCTATTTTTCTGCTGTAGGAATTCCAGCTATATTAAAGTACTAGGGGATCTTGTTGTGCTCTTGGTAATCTTAGATGCTAAAAAGTTAGTCTCGTTTCAATGGAAGATTTTAAAATGGAATTTCTATTCCTTAAACTGGTAAACCATTTGTATTTTTATGGTTTACTAGAGAATATTGTAAGCCGAATCAGTTTGTCTGCAATTCTCACACCAGACTTACCAGAATAATGTTTACTAGTAGGTCATTTTTTATGCATGCATTGGCAAGAGTTATGAGGAAAATGTTTTTCGGTAGCCCAGAGTTGCTTTGCATTGTTAAAATATGATCTAATTTAAAACAAGCCTATAAGCTCAGTGAAAACCCCCCAAACATATCTGAGTCAAAACAAATGGATATTAGAATGTTTAATGGAGTTTTTATGTCCTTCTCAGATTTTTCTTAGTTGCTTCTCAAAACCCTGCCTGTGTTCTTTTATCCCCTTTATTATTAGGGCATTTTCTGCCTCACCTGTATGTCTTTCATTGCCACAGATGAGTTTCCATATCTACTAGGAGTGATCTTTTTGTCCCTTATTCCCTGTGTAATTTTCAGTGTCTCATTCATCATGAATACACTGTTTGCTTCTCTGTGCCTGGACTGATTCCAGCATGGTGCATCCCCTGTGGTTTCCCATCCTATTTTTACTAACATTATGGGGATTAATGTTCATAAAGTTTCATTCTTCGCTTCTAAGTGAACTGAGCTGGAGCAGAAAAGGTTGATCACATCCATGTTTTCATAGGAAAACACCTCCCATACAGTATCATTAGTGATGTAGTTTTGCATGCTGCCTGTCTCTTACTAACATGAAGTGAAAAAAGGTTATAGAAGTGTTCCCTGCTGATCATTTAGAAATGGTCAGGATGCTGGCAATGCAGAAACCATTTCAAATAAATTGAACAAACATTGATATATTCATGCAGAAACCTCACTAGTTTTTGCAGTAGATGGAAAATCAGGACTGAAAATTGTCAGATCAAATTCGACAAAAAACACAAGTAGAAAGAGATTAAACCAGTAGCCCATCTGCTCCAACATTGCATCTCCGATGATGAGTAGGAACGGCTCCTTAAGAGACTGAAATTATGCAGTCACTTATGTCATCCTTTCTGTCTAACAGGTAGAAGCCGCTAATCTTAATGCTCACAGGTTATGTCTTTCAAAGCCTTTTTTAAAGAAACACTTCTATATATTTGAAGAAGTGAGAAATGCATGTATATAAATAGTCATGGTATCTCTGAATAGTCTTGTTATTTTTATGCATAGACAAATATATTCACTCTTGACAAGTATAGAATTTCTCCTTGGCATTTTTCAGAACCAGGCTTTAGAATTAAATGCAAATAAAATGGAGTGTAAGAAAACAAAAACTGAATAGCAATTCGAGAAAATATCTTGCAGAGGGAGCTGGGAAGTTTTCTGTTCTTTAGTCCTTCTGCTCAGCTCTTATAAAGTCTTGCAGTTGAAAGTGTCCAATGCCTGCATTTTTCTTCTGAATTCCCAGTGGCATTGGTGTAAGTAATTGCAAATTGTGTGATGTAAATAAGTGGCAATAGCTGGGAGAGCAATGAAGTGCAAGAAATACAAGGACAAACTTAGACTGATTTGTAGACACACCTTATTTTCTTTACAATGTAAGGTTGAATTTTGTACATTGCAGAAATAAGTTTTGCAAATTTTTATCATCTTTTAAATGTTTATATAAATTTTTCATCATTTCCATCTTGTCCTTTATTGTGAGAGTTTCTTTCCTTAAAAGTGAAGGTGTGATGGGAAATCTGGCTGGAACCCAATTTTCGTTGTTTTGATGTAATTCAGTCTAAGTCAAAAGCATGATGGAATGATGATAGATCAAGTAGTTATTTCTTATACAATAATATTAGGAATTTAAAACCCTTTTAAAAAATCTGAAAAATACTTGCACATATAGGGAGGAAAAGGACCTGAAAAAAGAAACAATCAAACACAGAGCTAATTAAGTATGACTAGCATATTGAATCCAGTTTTCAAAATGCAATAGCTTCCCATATGAAACAGCATTTTTAAGAGGATATGGTTTTGCCTTCGAAGGAGAGAGACTTGAGCTCCAGGGAATGGGCTTTTTCCACCCTTTCTTGTTCCTGCCTGCCTTTCACTCTGTGTGTTATTTCTAACCTTAGTTCTGAACTGAATCTCAGTAACATTGGAACACAGGATAAATACAAATGATGGAAAGTTAGCTTTATGAAAGTACATTCCTAAAAGCACCAAAGAAAAAAAAAGTTACACCAGAAAAATCACGTCCAACACAAAGAGAAGCCAGAGCAGTAGTTAGAGAACTTATTTCTTAAATTAGATGTCAGTACTCCAGCATGACTTAGTCCCCAAATTGCAGTACTTAAATTGTCAAAACTCCTACTGAAGTCATTCCTAAAATGGTGTGTGCATGAGGAAGGAATTTGTTAGTACTCTGATTTGTGATGCTGTGATTGATAAAACCACAACACAATAGATATGGACTATTCACAGAAAATCTCAGCATCTTCTTAATGGAAAGAACACAATGTTAGTCTCATGGAGTTTTATTTCCAATGGAAGCATTAGTGAAAATTAAAGAGATCAGCATATTAAACTGCAAAGTGTCAAAGCCATTTTTAGTATTGCATGGTTGAAATGGAATAATGTAGCCATATCATGGGCATAGAACCAACCAAAATCAGTTTCCTGTTTATGTATACAAATAATTTCCCAATTGCATGCCTTTCAGGAAAGTTGTAAATAAGTATAAGGCTTTTCTAGGGGCCATTTGGAAACACTTTCAAACACTAGAAAGGTTTATTATGCTTCCCTTATTAGCTATCAAATGGTCAGAACCATGAGGGTGGCTTTGTTTTGTTGTCGAATTGCAAGGTATCTTGTATCACAGGAAAGAATGTGAGCTGAAACCTTTCTTGATAGCTTCTCTTGGGTGTTGTAGCATCTGTTGCAACTTATTCCATTTACCTGCTGTTTGAATTTGGATAAAGTACTCTGCCTTTCTGCACTTTGTTTTTTCTCTCCTTTTTGTCCAGTGCTCAAGCCAGTAAGAGTTCTTTGAAGCTGGGACTGACCCTGTCTCTTTGCTTTCCAGGCCAGGAAATGGACAGGGCTGAAAAAGTGGGTTCTGGATAGTATGAAACAAGTCTGTTTTCTATAAAATTATCAGCAGAACTAGAAGTTGTAGTCAAGAAGATAGGACTTTCATATCTAAAAAAAGAATGAATATGCACAGGAGATCCCTAAGTTTTTGGTTGAGATGGAAATGATACCATATTCCCCTATGCTTTCGAAAATTGTTTTCTTGTTGCTTATCCACAACACTGTAAGGGCTTTTCTGTAATTTTTTTAAAAGTCTTACATATTTTTGATGAGCACGTATCAAATATAACTTAAACTATATCTTTCTTTTGCACAGTTTCACTGAAATCATGGTCTTCATGATTTCTAGCTGGAGCTCTGACCACTTCTGTCTGTTCAGCAGCTATAGTGTTACATGATGATTTCTAAAATATCACCCTTACCCGTTTTTCTTTCTGATATGGATAAATACTAAAGAAAAAGGAGCTTATAGTCTCTAGTGCTTCTATATCTGTTTCCAGACATCTTATCTAGTGACTGTCTCTGAATAGAAGCTGAGAGTATTAATTACCTTGTACACTGAGACCTGTCTGTAATAGCAGTTTTCAGGAGCAATAGTAAATGTCAAGGTGGGAATACAGTCAAACTATGGTACAAAAGAGTGAAAAGAGGTTGTATCAACATTGATCCAGAGAAATCAGACTATGTGAAACAGAATTGTTTAACATGATTTGTCAAAAATCCCCAAAAAACACACCTTCCACCCTCTCAAATGTCCACCCCAAAGTAAGAAATTGTGGAATGAAATAATGTTTCACTAGTATATTTTTCAAAAATAATATTTTATTGTCATTGCCAAAGATCTGAATTAGTTTCAGTGAGTTGCATTGCCGTGCCAACAGAGGACTTGTTAGGTTGTTTGCCTCTGCTTTTAGAATAACACATTTCTGAGTTTTGTTGTCTGAGGAAATCAGCTGTAGCCTGAGTGAAACATCACAAGCCTCTTTTAAAACTGAAAACAGTATCTTCAAATATTTGCCTATGTAATGCTCAGAAGGTAAAGATTAGAATAGTTTGGGTTTTTTGTTTTGGGTTTTTTGTGGGTTTGGGTTTTTCTTAAAAGATTTTTCTTAATAAAACTGATAAACAAATCATTTAGGTAAAAATAAATTTTCATGGAATTTGGTCCACAGTGATGTATGTTAGAAATACATGGTTAACAAATAGATTGGGTATCCTCTAAAGGCTTGACAACTGGAGCTATACCAAGATGTAATTAATTGCCCAGAGCATGAGTTTATAAAGCTAAAATCTGTAGAGGTTATATATATGCAACAGTTATCTGAGTAGACTGAGTGAAGAATTCTTAGTATAGCCTAGTAGATATTACCCAAGCTAAACCAGTCCATCCAGTGAGATTCCCTGCTTACTATGCTACAAAACTGTACAAGCTACAGACAATATTTATCTGGCTCTTGAGATTGATATGACCCCCTTAGAGTCTGGAAATCAGCTGTCCTACAACATTTATGAAGCTAGCCACTAAGGTCCTCTTCTTTTTTTCCTGACTATGGAAAACACTGTTTTTAGGCAGCTCCATTCCACACTTAAGCTTATGCTCTTTACGTGGTTAGGCTTTTCCTCCAGCTTCCATCAGGTACAATTTAGATACTGATCAATAATTCAAGACCATCTAGATAAGCCGTCAGCAGATTTTGTAGCTGTATCCTGCTTACTAATGAGGATGGAGTCGAAAGATAGCTGATGATAAATCTACACAAGGAAAGTGTAGCTATAACACATACTACTTTGTTGTGTCTACCTAAAAATACAACTGAAGCTTACTCCCAACACAAGTCTTCACATTGTAATCTAGAGATTGCTAAATTAGGGTAATTACATCTAAATTTATAGCATGGAAGTACTCCCAGATTTGTTTGGGTCTAGGTGAGTGTTCTTGCTCTCTCCCAGCCATATAACTGGCAAGTCCTGAGTGCACACTAGTTCTTTTCCCCACATAAGCATTTTTTTTTGGTTTCATAGGAAGAAAAGCTAAGGAAAGCTCTGGTAAAAAAGATGTGATGGGCTGCAAACTTGTGATCTAGACCATCAGAAGAGTGAAAGTCTGCCATGCTTTGTGGCACAGACTGGCTGCTCACTCCAAAAGTAAGCTGGAAGTCCTTTCATTGAGTGCAGTGCACTTTGGATCAGACTAAAGGTTCAGAAAAGATCTGGGTATTTCTATGACGGTAAGGAACATCTAGAGGTTTCATAACCTTCCCCCATTTTAGAAGTCACAGTACATCTTATCTGTTGGGGTAAAAGCCAGAGATCAGAATAAAACCCATATTGATTGTTGTTGGTTTTTTTTTGTTTTTTTTTTTTTGTGTGTGTGTGTGTTTTGTTTGTTTGTGTTTTGGTTTGGTTTTTGTTTTTTTTTGGGGTGGTGGTGGGTTTTTTTTTTAGCCTATTCCCCAGCTTCCTCCTGTTTGCATTTTACACAGTTATGTGAAACAGCCATTTAGAAAGAGGGAATAACATAGTCTGGATCTCATCCAATATGACAATTCCTATATTTCTATTTACTATTAGATTTGAATAGGGATACTGTGATGAATAAGAGCATCCAGAATCAGGCTCATAATAAAAATAAATGATGTCTTTTATTTGTTGTATAATTTAATGTTCATTTATGCATTGCTCTCTGCATGAGCTAGCCTTTCATGCTAATTTCTCTGATGGCTGGATTCATCAAAAGGATAACCAGGTGATATTTTTCAGTTTAACAAATACAAATTGCAACCTGGTGCTTGTTTTTGTTTTTTTTTAAGCATGCAGCTTCAAAATAGCTTTTGGAATAATTGCTAGGTGTGATAGTGGTTTGAAAAAAAAAAAAAAGGAAAAAATTAAAGATAAAAGCAACAATTCCATAAGTGTTAGGTCACGGAATTCAGAGCTAGATAAAGCCTATTAATTGATTGAAAATATCTCCTGTGTTAAATGGATATAGAGCAAATTGTGGTTCTAGTAGGCATTAAACTGATTACACATTTGATAGTACTGTTCACTTTAATATAGTATATGCTAAATTCTACTTACTGAAATCACTGCTACAAAGATAACATTTTACATGGTCATATCCGAATTATTGCAAACCAAAATCTAGTTGTGATTTCCTTGTATAATTAGCAAGTCTTGTGGGGTTTTAGTTGGTGGGTTGGTTTGGGTTTTTTGTTTGTTTTAACTCCTGGATATTGCATAGTAAAAATGAGAACTTACCTGCTTTATTTTAGGCAAAAATCAGAAATGGAAGTACTAACATGTTTTATGTTGAAATGAATGAAGTTACAATCAACCAAGAATATCAGTTAATACTCTGGTTTCTCTTCAGATTGCATGAATCTTTCACCTTTTACTAAAAATTTCCCTGGAGAGGAACACCAGTATTAAACCTGGTCTAGTGGAAGGTGTCCTTGTCCATGGCAGAATGGTTGGAACTGGATGATCTTTAAGGTTCCTTTCAACCCAAACCGTTCTATGATCAATTTTAGCTAACATAGGAGAAAACTGGTGCAGAAACTTAAGGGAAAAAAATATCCTATCTCCTTGGAAGAGAAGGAAGACATTCACATATGTCTGAATCTTCAAGAGAAATGAGGGAAACTCAGATGACAGTAAATTTCATAGATGATTAAAAAAAAAAAGGCAGTTTAAAGGCAGCTTATTCTTGGTTTTCCTCAGATGAGTACATCAGTATGATTAAATAATCATCTTTGGATTTACTTTTCAGTAGGTTTTATTTATCTGCATATGTTTTATACATCTCATAGAAAAGTTATCTTCTTTGTGATAGATTTGACACTTTGTGGCACTTTTACATTTTTATTGGAGACAAACAATTCTGCTTTGCTAGAAGGGCTGGCTGTGAGGCGCCAAGAGGAACACATTGGTTAGTCTGTTGTACTTGGAGATGCAGAAGCAGAGATACAAAGTCATCAGGGTCTAATTGTTACTCATAGCTGTGCACTTGAGTCTTGGCTTCATGTACTCTCCATTGTATTTCAGCTACACGGTAGCTAAAGACAAACTTGTGGTCACACTGTGTGTAAACTACAGGGGAAATGTGAGGCATGCTGTATTATGTCTCAGTATGAATACACTAGTTTCTTCAAGTTTTTGGGCAGCTATTATTAGAGCAAAGGTCAAATACAGTTAGTCTAAAATTAATGTAATAAACCAATGGTTTAGAACATTAAAGGAGATTGTTTCCTGCTATGCATTTAATTTTAATTTCTTTCCTATTTAACAGTTAAAACCAAAGATTTCATTAATAAAATTGGTATTTGTTAATCAGGTTTAAATTCTGTATCTTAATTAATTTTGCAAGGAATTTAATGAATCAGGTTAGAAAACTGACAAAGCAGGTGAAAAATTAATTTTCACTTTTAAAATTCTGTTTTAATGTTGCATAGTTGGAGCTTGTTTAAAGTGATTATATCATAAGGAAATGAGTAGATTTTAAATGTTAACAGTAATGCAACTTTGACACCTGTTTCCTGTTTTGAAAGCTTCTCACCTACATATTTCACGCATTTCCATTCTTGTATCAAGTGTACATTTATTATGGAATACATACACCATATGTAGGATAAGTGATAGAAGTATGCCTCAGAGCACTGCAGTGCAGCCAGAAGGATTCATTACCCTAGAGGGTACATGATGGGCTCAGTTGGTACCCATGTCAGTCTGCCCTAGAGTACTAGAAGACCGCACCCCGTAGAAGCAACATTTCTTCTCTGTGGTAAAGGGTGCCTAAGAAAAGCACTTCTGGAAATGGCTAATTGCAGCATTTTTCACCTCTGTGCTTCTGAAAACCGTTTATACATTTTAGGAAATTTAACCTTTCTTAGGAAGACAGACAACTCCTTGGAACACTTCAATACATAGCACAAGTCTGGCCATTTAGGAGAAATTAAAGTTGGCGTAGGCGTGAGGCAGAAACAACAAAAAAGTTTCTGGTTATTTTTATAAATACTAAATTACTAACTTTCTGATGTCCCCTTGTATAGATTTATTTTATATGAACTATTAAAACTATGTGACCTGGAGCTTTCTCACGAATGCCTTGCAAAAGGATGAATGGGTATGTTAAAGCCTTTAATCTTTCCTGAAAAGCCTAGCCAAACTGAAGATCATGGATAAGTTCCATTAACTGTCCATTAATGTTTTTTAAAAATTGTATGCTATGGTCACAGATTTTCGAAGGAAAGTAAAAGGAAGCTCTACGCAGAATCAATCTACGCAGAAAATAGTTTGGTTTGGAAGTGACCTTAGAGATCATCTAGCTGCAACCCTCCTGCCACAGGCAGGGACACAATATCCTACAAGTATGCTTAGTCCCTGCTCATAAAGTGCCTAAAGTCTTTTAGAGCTGCCTGTTTCTGCTTGAAACCCTCAGCTTTTCTCCATGATGCCACAGAGATGCCACATTTCTAAGTACAGCTAGGTATTTCATATGTGTATCACTGTAAAATTTAATCATATGTTTGGAAATTCAGGCTTGTTGAATCCCTTCGTTCAGGAGACTGACCTAAAGCTTTTATTGCTGAAAAAGCAGATGTTCAGGATAGCTTTTTTGTAACAACCTGTTTTGATTTCTAGAATGACATATGAGAGAGATGAGAGGGAGATGGTGATCTTGTTTCCCAAGGAAACAGCTGTGTGCACACTCATGTACTGGAGGTGACACTGTGATATATTTCCCCTCCATCAGAGGGCTTTTCTGGACAAATCGCAAGGCATGTTAAAAATGGTAAAAGGAATGTGTCCCTGCATATTTGCTTTACAAGCAAGATATGTAAACAGGATGTTTTCTCACAACCACCATGCAGAAGCATCCCCTGTGCCTTTATAAAAATTAATTTGCCCTTTGAAACCACATGCTGTGTGAAATTACAAGATTTCAGTCTCCAAAAAGATAATTATGGAGCTGGCCTCCAGATAATGCTAACAGCCCTCTAACACTATACTACTTGACTGTCACTGTCAGTACCAAGCTTTTGATGCTATCATTAAACAGAGATGTAATAGGAAGATTAAATCATCCACAGAGGCACATTGATTTAAAATATATGTATACATTTTAGAGTTTCACAACTCATAACTTGGTTTAATTTTCTGTAGAGCAGTAGGAAAAAGTTAAGCATGTGGTGACAATACCTAGTGAATATCAACACCTATCGAATAAGGAGGAATGAGCAAATACTTTCCATAAAGAGTGTGTTAGACACTGAATTAATACTGAAGTAATTGAAGTCTGAGAAAATGTGAAAGCTTCTTATCTAAGAACTAAACTGTAACTGTATGCAGGATACAGGTTTGCTCTCAACACTATCATTTAATCCTACCTTTTCAAAAAACTGAAGTCTGAAATTGTAAAATGTGGGTGTGTTCAGCATGACAGACACCAATCACTGAAAAAAATAAGAGTATTAATAAATACTGGAATCTGTTTATTTCCTAGCAGGTGCTTGTAGCTTCCTGCTCCCACTTAGAAACTTTTCTTTTATTTGCTGGGATGAACAAAGAAAAGCTATATTCAGAAAAGTCTTGTGTAATTTTCATGAAGCAAAGTCTAAATATTGCTGCTCAAATGCTGGCAGATATTGTTATAACCTTTGTTAAAGGAAAAGGTAAATTATGCTTTAAAAAGTTGTCGGATAAGGTTATCTACAGTAACAAAGAGACAAATGCAAGCGTTAAAAATAAAATTTCATTGAAATGTGTATTTAACCAATCTTTTTTTTAAATATTCTTCTGAATGTTTTAACTTTACATTTTATAATTTGGAAGCTACATTTCTTTTTAAAAGAGTCCTTACTTTTGTTGCTACTCAGTCAGCTGGGCCTTTTGCTTACTGAAATATAGTGACCATGCAAAAGTCCAGTTTACAGCTGGCTTGTAAGCCAGTTAGGGTTGGTGTGAGACAATGTCTCTGAGCCCTGGAGAATACTGGTTTAAGCAAAAGATTTTAGGTGAATTTTTTTGAAGTATTTCTAACTATAGAGGTGTATTGCAGGATGGATATTATTCAGTATTTACTACAATGAAATCAAGTGATGTTAAACAGCTTTTAGTAAAAAATGGGGGAAAAATATCAACACAACAAATCGTATTGGCAGGTAGAAAGAACATGAAATAGCACATTAAACAAATTCCCTGTGCTTTTATGCCAAAGTAAAATCTTTCAAAAGTAGTGATAAAACTGTGTGGAAACATTCAAAGATGTTACATGCTGACAACTAAGGTTCTTATTTATGAAAAATATAAGGTTTTACTACGTTTTGAGCAATTAAGTACTGCATTTCTTTGACTGCTTCCAGTTTCTACTGCCTATATAGTGTAATGGAACAATATTGTGACAGAGATTTTAATATAATCCTGGTTTAATTTAAATGAGCTCCACTGACAGTAGTGTATTATTCTGTGACTTGTGATTTTTGTGTAAGTTACTGAGAACTAATAGGTGATACACATTTTTTATTTTGTGATGCCTTTGTATCTTACTATGCAAATTGTAAGATGTGCAGTCTTTATAATCTAACTAACTCTGAAATACACTTATATGTCTAGGACATATAAGCCAAATGAAATTAAAACTTGGTTAACATTGCTGTAAAATTATCAGAATTTAGTGTTCAGTTTTAGAAGCCCCAAATTGAAATAGGTCAAGGTTTTAATAAATATGGTTTTACTTGCCTTTTTAAGCTAAAAAACTTGCTGTTTCCCAAACTCTGCTAGCTGCAATCAAGATATATGGACTATGTCAAGAACATTCCTCTATGATGATGGTGTGGAATTTCTATAATATTAGTGATTTTTACATCGTATTATGATGGGGATTTAATAGTCCTATTGTGATAGTAAACGTCCACTATACAGTAATTTTGCACTGTACTTCTACTATGATAAGAAAGTTATTAGTTTGTTTGATATATTTCTCAAATTAAATTCAAGTTTTGAAATATATCAATGAAATGCAGGGTGTCATACAGATATAAGAAGAGTAATTGTTTAAAAAAGTTGAACAGGAATACTTTTTTTCTTAAACTATGATTTCATTCCTTTTGGATCTTTCATGTCCAGAATCACCAACCATACCAATGATCACATAAAAAGCTTTTGGTTTTTTAAGAAGAGTTTAAAAAGGGTCAGTAATCTATAGTGATCCAGAAATAAAATGCTTTATCTATAAGGATCAGTAATCTTAAAAGAAAGAGCATATTAATTTTACATAATACAACCCTTGCTTCTAGGATAGTATTGAAAACAAAAATTATTTCATTTCACAGTTCTCCATCATGTGCTCAGTTGAAATGTTAATGCTAGTATAAGGGGAAAAAAAAATCTTTTGCTGTAGTACATTGTTTATTGGATTATTGCAGGTGGAATTTAAAAGTGATCTTTGAGTCAGTGGAACAAAGTGCTTACTTCCCTTTTGTCTTCATTGATATTTTTCACAGGATGTCAAGAGCTGAGTCAATACATGCTTATTTGTCACACTGGAAGAGTAATCTTGTTACTCAACACTTTATCCTCGAACACAAATACCCTATATAAATTTGAATAGGTGCCAGTATTTTAGCATTGAATATTTATGAGAGAAGCATTTATAATTCTGTGAGGTCAAGTAACAAACTAGTCTGTGCTTAGCATTTAGTAGCATATAGACAGTCATATAATTTGATTTCCTGTATGGTATAGGAGAAAGAATCTCATCCTGCAGTCTCTGTGTCAAAATCCTTATTTTTTTGTTTGAGGTAGAACTTGTATTTTGAAGAATATGCCCAGATCTGCTGTAATGGAGAATTCAGCACCCTGAATAAATTGCCTAAGGTAACATACTCATTCTTTAAGGAACAGAAAAATCAGTAACAGGAAGATATGCGTTTATAGGTGTGTATTCTCTTCAGAAACATACTGAGTTCAGAAGAGAAGATATTTTCTTTCTCAGAAGTACTAGAGTATGAATAGTAAACACATTGCTGGATGATCCACAAAAGAAAAGATAGAGATTTTGTAGTTCTTAAATTTAAATGCTTTAAAGATCTTTATCGCACTGGAGAATGAGAGTTCTTTCAGAATTTCACATGCAACTTTCTCAAACACCTGAAATTTCTATTTTCTATTTTTCAATGGTAGAAAAAGTGCTAGAAAAGTATCTAGAAAAGATAAAGACAAAAAATTACCCATTTGGCTTTGCAGATATTGCACATTCAGGAATAAGCTCCTTACAGTAAGATCAATTAGGCAATGAAAGTCTACCTTTATGAGATACAGAAGAATATATTAGGAACACAACATACCACTCTTCATATTTTCACCCTGGTTTAAATTGCCTGGTTGAAATTTTTTTATTTTTTATTTTTTTTTAATTTTTATTCCTCAGTATATTTAGACAATTATATTCACAACTGGTAAAAAACAATAGTGAGGTCGTCTGCATTGTCTTGTAAATAAATCTAGCACAAGGTGAATCCTAGTGCCTAGAAACCTTGCCTGAAGAAGTTGGACCAGATGATCCTTGAGGTCTCTTGTAACCTGGTATTCTATGAAAAGAAGCCTACTTGAATGACTTGAGAATATTTGTTGTTGGAGGTAGAATTCTACTTGTGGCATCCTATACCTTTGCTGTACGGAGAAATTATGAATTTGCCTGTATCTCTGCTTTTTTCCAAGGTCAAAAGATCCCATTACTTGTTAACCCCTATGGGTAGTAGCTTTTATTAGGTTGGGCCTAACTATATCTAATGAATACATATTCTCCTGCTAGCTTACTCAATTACTTTTTATTTTATTTTAATACTGTTTGGAGTGGCATTCTGCTATATTGGCCAGGTTTTGCTAAACCATGAATATTTGAGCATACTAAATCTTTGTTTTTTTTCTTTTTCTGCATAACTTACATAACATTTTCAGATAGACTGAAAACCAACATACTGTTGTTGCATGCATCATGCTTTCTGCGTATTTTCAAAGCCTTGTGAAAGATAGTAATTCATCTTTCTCCCAGTGTTTAGTATCTTCTTTCTATTAAAGCTGACTTCTTACATCAGAATTAGCAACTGGAAAAAGGTGATGAAGAGACACTTGTAGTCAAGACAGAATGCATTTGGAATTCTGGTGTTAGCACTGACTTTTGAGATCTTGAGCAAATAGTTCCATTTTTCCCTTACTTTATTATAAGGGTGTCTGTAGGCAGCCTCATATCTTTTATCTGCATTATTTAGTTACAACACCTAGTATATTGCAAATCTGCTAGTAGCTGTCGATTACTTTTAACTAAATTCTTGGTATTTTATGTTCTTGGAACTGCCAGGGGAATAGACCAGGCAGTCCAGCATACTGTGCTTGGAGAAAAATGATTCTGTTTTGAAGTGTCGTCTGTTTTTAAATTCTTTGAACAACTAGGTTACTGAGACTTTCTTTAGGAAATTGTTTGGTAGTCATAACAAAGCCCATTATCAGCCAGTTTTCTGTGTTATTTAACTTACTTTATTTTCCACAGTTTTATTTAATTTCTTCTAGCTTCAGTTCTTTGTGACAGGAGATATAGATCTTGCTACAGACAGTAATGCATCCAGAGATAATATGGTCTAAAGTAATGCATTTTATCGTGTCATCAAAGCATACCAGAGTTCTTACAAGGAGGGTAAACACTCTTGGAGGACAAGGAATCTGGGGGAGAATTGGCCTATGATTTTAATGAAGGGCCAAACTTTTCTCATTCTTAAAAACTCTGATGGGCTGGATTATGAACTAGTTTTTTAACAAACGTTGAGTGCTGTTTAATTATTGTACTGGTGTGCTCCCTCTAAAAGGAAGAATTTTCTCTCAAAGGAGGACAGTGTAACATGTGAGACTAAGTAATTTTATTCCTTTTCTTCTCTTTTTCTGTCTTTCCTTTTATTTTCTCTTATGCTTGAAAGAGGAAGGGGAGCAGAAAATCTGTCTCAGCTTTGTCAAGAGAGGATAGGAATATGGGCTCATCTTTACTAAAGGAAGTAATGAAGAAAAAGCTTATTTACAATAATCAATACATTACTGGTGTTCCTGCATCTAAAAATGTTGTGAATTGCATCGTACTCTCACTGTTCATTGCTTCTATAAAAAAATTGTTTATGATGATCAACAGTAGTGCATACTTGCTGTGAACTTAAATTGATTTCCTTTCCTGTAATCCTGCACTGCAAACTTACTATCCATCTTATCCCTGCTGGCGTTCAATGTGTGTTCTTTCATCGCTTGAACCTTACTGAATTTTGTTTTCTCAATTTTTATTCTGACAGTAATTCTAGTAATAATTTTTAACTTTTTATATACTGCATTAGGACCATAACACAATACTGACCCTGCCTCATCTGTGTCATTTGATTACTGTTGTTTTGTCCTTGGTTTTGTGATAGTTGTTACCAATAAGAAAATCATTAAATCTAGTACCAGCAAGTTTAAATGGATTCCAGAATTAAACAGGTTTATATGGCTAAGTACAATCTGAAAAATTCTATAGTTTTTCACACTATGCGTAGTTAAGTCATTACTGCTATAGTTTCTTTACAAATCTCTTTTGGGGTTTTGTTTGGTGGTTTGTTTTTTTTGGTTTTGTTTTTTTCTCACAATGAATGTAGTTTTATTTAGATGAATTAATCTATATGGGAATCTTTTTTTTCAGGAGCATGCGCTTTAAATTCTGTTTAGAACATTCAGGATATTAGTGGAGTAGTGGAGTTACTTTCTTTCTTGCTCTCCCCTTCCTTAACAGTTTAATAAGAATTATGCTTTACAAGGAGGCAGACATAAATAAATAATTAAAGGTGCTTTTTTTTTTTTTTTTTTTTTTTACCCTGGGTTTTTCTAGATCTTCAGAGAATGAGAGAGAGGTGCTTACAGGTTTGTGGGTTGCACTTTCTTCATTTGTTCCCAAATTCTTGGCACAACATATTTTATTTGTTTCAAACAATGTATGCAGCGTCAGGATCTGCTGGTATCTCATGGACAGCTTTGCAGCTCACATTACCAAACAAAACCAATAGCAGTAACGGTGCAGTGAACATGCAATTAAGAGTATCAAGCCAAATTAGATTCTAATTGATGACCTAATGATGAAAGTATCCACTTCTCATTGACAGTTCCCTGGGCCAACCAGTCTTTTTTGGTGCACTGAATTTTCATTAATGCTTATGTAAAGAACAAAGCGAAGAACAGCTGTTGCATCATAGGCTGAAACAATTGTATAATAAATTAATATATTTTGATCATTTTAGTTTTCTTTATTTTAGATTTTAGATTATCGTTCCTGGGCTGCATCTAAAGGAGCGTGACCAGCAGATCGAAGGAGATGATTCTGACCCCCCCAGTCTGCTCTCATGAGACCTCAGTTGGAGTATTGTGTACAGTCCTGGTGTTCTCAACATAAAAAGGACATAAAAAGGCTGAGAAAGTTGGGGCTGTTCAGACTGGAGAAGAGAAGGCTGCGTGGAGACCTCATAGCAGCCTTCCAGTCTCTGAAGGGGGCCTAGAAGGATGCTGGGGACGGACTCTTCATTAGAGACTGTAGTGATAGGACAAGGGATAACGGGTTAAAACTTAAAGAGGGGAAGTTTAGATTGGATATAAGGAAGAAGTTCTTTACTGTAAGGGTGGTGAGGCACTGGAATGGGTTTCCCAGGGAAGTTATGAAGGCTCCATCCCTGACAATGTTCAAGGCCAGGCTGGGCAGAGCCTTGGGTGACATGGTTTAGTGTGAGGTGTTCCTGTCCATGGCAGGGGGGTTGGAACTACATGAACTTAAGGTCCTTTCCACCCCTAACTATTCTATGATTCTATTCTAAGAATTCTGAGACTAAAATGAGACTAGTTTGCTTATATAGATAAAGGCTGAAATATGTACATGTACGTCTTGATAAAGTAATTATAGGGGGCAACATTATCTTGCCTTATGCTTGTCACTGGAAAGTAGTGGATACTGAGTAATGTCAGCTCTCAAGCTCAATTATTATTTAGCCTGTAGTCATACTGTTCATAGAAATCAGCGGCTATTGTACCATAGCAAAGATATCTGTATTTTATTTTCTCACTTTCTCTGCATTTCTTGGTATGTGGACAAGTCAAACATATGCAAACACATACATCTTTATGTGAATTTGATAAAGCAAATGTCTGTGGTTTTTGCTGCATTGTTGCAAAATACCGTATGCGAAAAGCTAAATATGAATTTTTTCCTATTATCCAATTTTTATTAAGGAAAATTATGTAGCACATAGACAAAAGTGTGAAATTCGTAAGAATCTCACCCACAAGGCCATCAATGTTTACTTAATTTTTTTGACTGTGAAAATGAGCAATATCATACAGCAGTGTAGTAGAAAGCTGCCACTACTATAATAATAATAATAATAATAATGGAAATAACAAGGGGAAAGAATATAAAACTAAAAAGGGAAGGGGAAAACCCAACAAACACAAGTGATCCCCAATGCAATTGCTCACCACCCACTGACAGATACCCAGCCTGACCTGAGCAGTGATCTGGGCCTTCTAGGTGACTGCCCCCAGTTTATATACTGGGCATGATGTGCTGTGGTATGGAATACCCATTTAGCTCCTTTCTCTGTTTCCTCCCAGCTTCTTGTGCCCCTCCTCACTGGCAGGGAATGAGAGACAGAAAAGTTCTTGATCAGGGTAAGCATTACTCAGCAAAACTAAAACATCGGTGTGTTATCCGCATTGTTTCTCAGACTGAAGCTGAAACACAGCACTGCACCAGCTACTAAGAGGGAGAAAAATGACTGTTACAGCTGAACCTAGGACAAGCAGACAAGGGGGAAATGTATCTTTTCAAAGAGATGTTTTTCCCATTGGAGGGTTATATTATAAAAGTCAGATTAACTCTGAAAATCCCTTAGAATGGAAACATCTGGGGAAAGGGGAACTTGGATATTGGTCAAGTTTCTTTGCGAAACATGTAGCTTTACTAACATTTTTGGTAAGAGAAGACAGAGCTATATGAAAGTTCATCTGCAAGATATTCCAAGTTTTAGAAATAAACAACAGGCAACACTTTCTGGAAGTATTTATAGATTGTTAAATTAAGCACTCAAGTGATTGCCTGTCTTTAATTTGCACAAAAGTTTAAGAATAAAAAGGTAGGAGGATTTATTATTTTTTAAATATGCAGGATAACAATGAATTATCATTTTCCTTTTAGAGGATAGGAAAATGGCACTGGACTGGTCTGAGTGAATATGTGTATGAGTTCATGCAATATGAAGTGTAATGGGAATAAAAATCAGCTACTTCATGAAGTGCCCACGATTCAAGGGTCTGTAGCTCCAAGACAGTACGCTGTTACCTTTGTTTGAACATGCATGATAATAAAATTGGAGGCAGATCTGATATTTCTGGTTTGTTTGGATTTTTTACCTAGGGAGGGTTATACTAGAGTGCATCATGTTCTTAATGATAGTGTTGTTCTGGGAAAGGTACAAAACTGAAAGCTGCACCAGTCTTGATGCTTTCTGATATACTTAATGTGGCTCATAGACCCAGAAATTTCTCATGACATAAATTAAGATGTCTCCATCAGTATCTTCTTTTGCTGTAAATGGAAGATTAATACTCATGAGTAAAATCAGATTTTTTGAATCCAGTTCTCAGCTGGCTCTAAACATCAGAACTTTATGCCCTTGAAGTACACATTTATTATATCCGTATTTACATTTATTGTTCTGGTTTTTACTCTTGTGTTCTACATGGAGTCAAAATTTTTCTTTGGGAAGATTTGTAATTCCTTCAGCACCCAGCAAAAGTAAATCTGTGGAATAAGTTAGGTGTGCCCACTGCCTTTGAAAAGTACTATCATATAATCTTAAACCACAGGTGTTTTCTCTGTTTCTGTGAAACTTACCGTTAATTTCTTTAGTAACTGTTTTACAAAACAGGTTTTCATAATTTTGCCATTTATTGCACTTAGACTAATGCTACATGGATAATTGCAGTAAATAATTCCAATCCAAAGGCTATTAAATTAGCCCTAAAGGTAGATCACATATATAGATCACACATAAGGATCTAGTATTTGTACAGATCTTCTGCACAACTTAAATATATTCCTCTTTGAAAATGAGAGTAGCTTTCAAAACTGCTAAGGAATTATGTGACAGGGGAAGTAGCTTTAATAGTTTCCCACAGAAGATGTGGGTGAGTCATTGAATTCAGTGAGGTTATTTGATATGGGGCTTAATTTGATTAAGCATGCGAAAATTTCTAAATAAATTACTGTTCAGCACGACAAAACTGATGTTCTAGCTGAGACATGCACTAAATTGTTCGAAATGATTGTGATAAATCACTGAAATGATACTGTACATGTTTCTAAAAAGTCAGAGAGGACATTAGTTGATAGTCTGGGAATATCAGAGAAAAAGTTTTGACATCAGTACACATGTGAATTTGCTGAATTGCACTTATTTGCTCTTAAGAAAGAATATTGTATTGCCTGCTTTCAGGACTCCCATACAAATGTCTCAGAATTTCAGTATTGCGGGTGGCTATTTGCATTTGAAAAGAGAATGCTTTAATGAAAGTGAAAGAATGGTAAGAAAGAGTTTATGGTAAAGGCAAAAGCTATCAGGAGAGGTATCACATTGAATCAAGATGGAGTACAAGTTAAAAAGATGCTTGGAACTGAGCAACTTCTTTGCATTGCAGTTTTGTTATAGGTATGTGCAGATAATATTTCTGGAGAATTCTAAAAAGCTCTTGAGTAATTTTGAAAACCCAAATGGTGTGTTTAACTGTGAAGGAAAAAAAAAATATCTTTGCTGGAAACCATTTAAAATTCAAACCTCTTTTTGTCTAAATGATATCTGAAATCTGTGGAGTGAACTCTTAAACTAGAATAGACCTCAGAGACTTTCAGCCACCTGAAAAAAAATCATACCTTATTCCTAAAATTGTATCTTCAATGAGAGCTGGAGCAGCATCTAGAAAAGAAGTCCCCAAATGACCTTGAATGTGTACACTGTTTATTTAATAATCTTCATTAACAAACTAATGAGCCTTATATTGTTTCATTGTAATTTACCTACATGACTAGCAAGTAGTTCTACCCCTTGGAAGACCTCCATCAATTTAGTTCTCATATATTATTTGACAGATGACCCCATTTGATCCTAAGCCAATGCCAGGTGGAGCAGCAGGAGAGCTCCCAGCTGTTCTAGGGTGACTAATATAGTGGAAACTGGCAAATAAGAGCATGAGATTGATTTGCACATTAAAGTGAGATAAAAAGTGAATAAGTTATCTTCTTCCTATGACAGGGTAATCCTTTTCTTTTTTAATTCATTTCTGCTTGCTTTTGTAAAAGAAGAAAAATACCAATTTCTCACACTAGCTAGACCTAAATGCATGCTGTGTGAACTTCATATTCTATCCCTGGCAGTCACCACAGCATACCATTCAGGAATGCTGGACACTGTTGCTATACTGCAAGGTAAAAAGAAAGTTGACGTACAATGATACTGTGTGCCATTTTAATTTTAATATTACATTTTAATGTGATCTTGAAATTTGACAGCACAATGCAAATTTTTTGTGCATTCCAGATTTTTGCAATTAATTTTTATGTTAATCTCTTATCGTCTAACTGGTATTTGTATGTTAATTTGTTATTAGCACACCAGTGTACTCTTTTAATGCATAAGTAAGTGAATTGGTGCCATCTCACAGAGTCAGTTAAAGAGATACAGGATTGATAAGTTTATTTGACAAAACCAGCCCCCCAAACATATGCTATTCACATGTTAGCATTATCTAGCATTAGAGAAATTCCTCCTGCTTTGCTGAAATTTATGCAGCAAGCCAATATGAGGGTGACAATCGTGAGGGATATTGTCCATACCTTCACAGCTATGCAGTCCTACCAAATTAATTCCCAGTGTGACTAAAAAGATCCTATGTGGATTATACTGGAAGAGACAGGATGGATGGACAACCCAGGCATTCTCCCTTGTCGCTATAAACAAGTAAAGGCCAAGAAGGGGAAGAAAAGGCTGAAGTGAGTTTACTGGTGTCTCATAGAAGACCAGTGCAAAGTACTCCACACTCTTCAGCATCCAAGGGAAGGGGAACTCTAGTGCAGCTGTGTCTCTCAGAAGACCCCTGATGTTCTGCACTCTTACATTGTTTTCAGAAAAACCTGAATTGAAAGATGAGCAAATGTCCTGATCTCCGTAATGGTAATTCATTTAATAGGCATGTGAATATGGGCTACCTTGTGCATAACAAGAGCAAGATTCTCTTTTTTCCATTTGTTTATATGGGTTATTGTTTGTTAGTTTTGTTTGAGTTTGTTTTGGTTTTGTTTGGTTTTTATTTCCTTCCTTCAGCTGAACTACTTCAGCTTGAATTGTAACTAGTTTATTTAAATTTACTTTTAGGATTCTCTTTTTTCCTGAAAAATGTTTATAGACTTGTATGTGCTTTGATCACTTCACTATTACCATGCTTAGGTTCTTGCTTTTCCTGTAAGGATTGGAGTGAAAGTGTAAGACAGGATAGTGGGAGGTGAGAATTTCACACACATCCTACCCAATACTCAGAGATGCTTGGGAACTCTGCCATGGCACAACTACAAACACTTTGTGTCATACCTTTTTGGATATGCATTGTATGATTCAGAAATACGTATTTGTAGCTAGCTGCAGCTACTTCTAATTATTGTATCTAAATATTTACTATATCCAATACCATTACAAAAAATAAGTTCATAAAATCTGTACATATATGGAAACATAACTGCCATGACACAATGCAGGTGTGATGTATCTGCTGGAGTGACATTGCAGGTCAGGCTTTATACTACAATTGGCTTTAATTAGAAGCTGTCCTATTCTCTACATGTATCAGAGAGACAGTCAGAAAACTGAAACTCTACGCTACCTTTGAAAATATTAATGAAAGTAAAGGACAAGAGGTTCTGTGCAACTGAACAAGGAAAGGGCAAGCCCATTGAATTGCAGAATTATGCAGAAAAAACTTTTGTAAATTTAAAATTGCACCAGATTTTAAACTTGTGAGCAGTGGTCAGTAGGATAAATATTTTTTTTTTTTTTTGAGATGGAGAGAAGGAAGGATATTTTTGAAAGTTTATTATAATTTTTACAATTTTTTTTGAAGTCTTTATTTGTATTTGTCCTGTGGGCTTCCAAAGAATGACAGATACTCTTCTCAAGTCTGGGACTGAGGATATCTCCCAAGGGCACTAGTTGTGAGTGGTGATTTTATTTCATATGTGGCTAGACTCCTACTCAATTAAGAATGCCAGTGAGCTCACTCATTCACTAGTTACTAATGAGCTAAAGTAATTTGTTTATTAAGTCATCTTTAAAAAAAAAAGAAATATATATATTTTTTTTTTTTAATCCACTGCATTTGTAGCCAGGGAACTGATGTTTCAGTTGCGTTTTAGCTGCTAAATCCTTCCTATCAATTCTCAGCCATACAGACTTGCTTTTCCTGTTTCTTGGTTATTAAACAATTCCCTTCTCATAACACTGAATACATATCCAGCCCAAAGGCATACCCATTTTGTCTTTTGCAGATTAGAGGTTCTTTTAGATGATGTCTCACAGCACAGAGGTTCTGGGGTCCAATAATGAGTGTGGACACTTAGCTGCTTAGTCTGGAGGGAGTTTTGAAATTATTAGTTCAGGCACTGCTAATAGGAACACAGGACTCAAAGACAGGATTATTTACTTAGTCCAAAAACAACCAAGGCTATTTTGTAGACCTAACCTGTGAATCACCAAATCTTGCTTTGTGTAGAGGAAAGAAAGTGGTAGAAAAATACTTGCAAAGCCAGGAGTGTGCTTTCACACACAGAGATGAAGTACTGTATGTTTAGGCAGCATGCAAATGTATATTAAGCAGGAAAAGTGAAGGAAAAAGAACCCTGAAAACATCAAAACTTCATGTGGTACTAATAATCTGGTACAGTGCTGATTTTCAGCATGCCCAGTACTTACAGAGGAATACATGTTTTAGAAGACTCAGTCAGAGTACCTGGCCAATTACTGTTTTTTTATATAACAAATTCAAATCTAGACTGAATTAACAGAAATTGCCATTAGTGATGGCTGTTCCTTGGTATACATAAAATAAGGTATTTGAGGCTAGTTGTCCCCACTATGGTGTTGTCATTTTGCCATAATGACACCAATTGGCAGCACTGCTGACACAGTCATATTATGCAAGCTAGTAATTAGATAGACATAGCAAGTGAGTATCTTTTTGACACTACTAGTGGTGTCTCTGTAATTATACTGAGTCACATTGCTGTGGGTGGTGTAGGGAATCTTACATTTGTCTCTGGCAATGCTAAAACTACTCTGTTGTGTAAAATAATGTAGACATTGCATAGTAATAGATTTTGTAAATGTAAAAATCCATTACAAATATTGTATTTTAACACATTTGCAGGAAATGTGGGTAATGACATTTAATAAGAACATTTACAAGGTGTTTTACGTAGCATGTTGCAAAATGAATGCTTGTTCCTTCTGAATACAAATTTCTGTTAACCATTCAAGAAGATGGGGTAGGCGGGAGTGTAAAGTATGTGTCGACCAATAAAAACTGTGGATGCAGTTATTCAAGTAACTGTAAAACAACACCCAAATTTTTACAAAAATAGGTAAGTAACTTAGGGAATTTAGGCAAGTCTACAGCATAATTCCATCTTATAAGAAAAATTCATGTAGAGCTGGTCAGAAAAAAAGGTAAATATGTTTTTCAGACAATTTCAATATAAGATACTGGTAATTCTGTTAAGAAACAGAATGGATTTATCCTGTCTCCTGGAAGGAGATCTTGCAAGCTCCTCCTTTTCTAAAACCATTCATCTGCTCACCTATTTGACTTCATAGTAAAGTTCATCCAGTATCTCTAAACTTGTATTGCCCTGGGTTTGCAACATCTGTGAAATCCTCAGGAATTTTAAAATAGTCTGCAAAAATTCTTTTATTAATGTATGTAAATTACAAGGGAGGTAATAAATCCTTCTGTGTGATTTCGAGGTAACATTTATTATATGAATTTGAATTGCATGGATTATATGAAATCTACCTCTGTATTTTTCCTTATTTTTAGAGATAGTAGTCAATCATGGGGAATTTTGAATCATTTTTAAGAATTAATTAATTCTGTTTCTCTTGTAACTAAGGAAATGTTCAGTAGCTGAAAAATTGTCTGAGTTACAATTAATTTGTGAGAAAATACTGCAGTCAGAAATACTTTATTGCAAATTAGCATGAATTGTATAGCACGAACCACTGTTTCTGTACCTAATATTATTTAGCAAATATGTCTTAAATGCGTCTGTGGAGCAGACATACCAAGTTCCTTCTTTCCATATTGCTCTAGAATTTTGGTGATGGTCTTGGTGTTTTCTGTGATCTCTGGGTTCTGAATATGCAGAGCATAGATGTGTTGTGAGCTCTTCTGGAGCACACTGTGCAAATGTGTCATGATTGCTGGGACTGGATCCAGCTGTCAAATGATCCCTCTCAACTGTGTGTCCCCACAGCCTCTCTGGAAGTATGTTATTGTTCTTACTGGCGACCATGTGGAGCGACTAAGCAATGACCTAAATGTGTAGGAAGGGGTGCTGGTGCTTGCTAGGTATAAACTTTAGGAAGCCTTTTTGGTGCAAATATGTTTCTTTGTAACTTCAAGGTTTCTGACTCATTTCCTTCTGTCTTTTGCTCATGAACTGTTTGTTTTGCTTTTGAATATTTCTTACTGTCTCAAGAACTTTCACCTTCTCTCTAAGGGAGGAGTCTTTTAGTTTGTTTAGTGTCATTGAATGCTGTATTATTGGTATTAGTTGCTTTTAAGCTCATGACAGGTTGCATAGACAATGAATTTACAAGCCTGCTGTTTCAGAGGTTTCTAGCAGATCTACTAAAATCCTCTAAGAATTACAGCTAATCAGCAATACTGAAAATCAGTCCTTATTTATACTTTTAAACTGCATGTTGGGATTTACTTTTACTAAATTTATATAGGAATGTATAATTTATATGAAATATATTTACTAAAATTAACTTTAAACTTTATTTTTCAATTATTTACTTTTTTATTTTCAATTCACCCTTTCTATAGAGCTCTTACTGGCTGATATAATGGAAGATCTACAATCCTGTTTGTCCCTGATATGATAGAAGGTTTACAATCCTGTTTGTCTCATGTTACAGTTAACAGTTCAAGATAATCTGTCCATCTCTACTTTATCTTACTAATTCATACACTAGTGGAGAATTGGACTAAGGGTTACTGTAATGGGTGGCTAGTATGGTTGATCTTAAAACATTCTAAGAGAGAAGTAGTTGTCAGAAACCTGGGCCTCCATATAGTGCAGAGCTCTGAAGGAGTTTATGATTGACTTCCTGTTTATGTCATTTCATTAATTTAAGTACCTATTAAATTACAATAGCTAATGGAAGCCTGACAGGAGAAATAATTCCACCAAAAGGAGCACCAGAGGTTTAATTTTTAGTAACATTAAAAAAAATTAAAAAAGTTTGAGGAAATGCAGTATGTTAGTAAAAACCATCCATACAGGTGGAATTTGTAGGGATTTAGAATCTATACCACTCTATGCTGGTGGTCCCCTTCAGCTGTATGGAATTGTGCATTTCTACTAGAATGATTCTACATAGAGCAATTTGGATGAATAACACAAAGCAGAAAAGTGTAAAAAAGTTTAAAGTCACTGAATAAATTAAAAAAACCTAAACTTTAATAGAAGTTCATAATTGCCTTGGCTTGCAGTATTAGAGCTCAGCAGTTAAAACACTTGACTGAGAGGCCTTGTTTCAAGTTCCATAAACAATTTCAACTGCACAACTCCTGCTTTCTAGGAAAGAAAAAAAAAAGAAACACAACTCCAGCATGAACAAATAAACAAATACCCAAACAGAAAAAAAAAAGGAAAAAGGGAAAGAGGCTGTACATGATTTTGTGGCAGTATTTACATTTCTGCTGAGCAGGCCTGTGATACACGCTAGAAAGAGCACCACAGACCAGGCTCCAGCTGTCAGAACACCCTTCTACAGAACTGCACTTCCTCCTGTGGTTTCTGAGAGACTGTACTTCAGCAATAGTCATGGAGAGTGCATAGGCTCACTAAAAATATTATGTGTCAAATTCAGCCTACCTAGGGCATTCCTTCTTGTCATGGTTTAACCCCAGTCTGCAACTAAGCGCCAAACAGCTGCTTGCTCAATCGCCTTCAGTGAGATGTGGGAGAGAATCAGAAGGGTAAAAGTGAGAACTTGTTGGTTGAGATAAAGACAGTTTAATAAAACAAAAGCCACACACAAGCAAAGTAAAACAAGGAGTTCATTCACCATTGGCAGGCAGGTGTTCAGCCATTGCCAGGAAAGCAAGGCTCCGTCAAACACAACAGTTACTTGGGAAGACAAACACCATTAGAGGATGAAATCCTTCCTTAAAACTGATGAGGGGGAACAACTCTTTCAACTTTTCACATGATTAATAAAAATTTTTAAATGTGAAGTAACTGAAAAACTTTAAGTTTTTTCTTCTCCCTTAGAAGAAAACGGAATGTTTTTCTTTTTCTCATGTAAAATGCGGCAGAAGCAGGTCAGTAACACTATATCCCATTGGGATATTGGTGCAGGAAACCCAGCCATTAAAGAAATACAGGTGTTTGGCTGAACTGAACTACTGGACCCCACAGGATACAAAAAAACAAATGAGCTGGGAGAGAAATGAAGTTGTTTAGGCTGTCTAAAGATTCAGTGATTCTTTTTGAAGTAGAGGTGGCTTCAGTGGAAATAGGTTATGTTATTTTAGCTTTTGTTACGCAGACCTGTGTTATGTTTTATGAAAAGCTTTGTTGAAAGGTACCTTTCATTCTCCTCAACAGTTGTCTTGATCTCTGAAGAAAAACCGCATTTCATTTAATTTCAGGCTTTAAGACTCTTTTCTTGCTTATAATCTACTAAATCATTAAAAATCTAGTGCTAAATAAAATGTCTGTTGCAAAGCACATATGTAAATCACATAGTAGTGCAAAAATTTGTCATCATATGTTGAACGCAGGTTAATTTAAAGTTCAGAGAGCTTGATTATGTTTGAAAATAGAAAAAAACTTGTCTATCTCCTCCTAGCTACATCCCGTTAATGGCATCTTGAAGTGCATTAAATACAACTTGTTTTCTTTTGAACAAGTTACAGAAGTCCCAGAGATGCTGATTTTCGTTTTATTTTATTTTTAAGGTTTTTTTCACTCTGGGAATTTAGCAGTGGTTATGAATTGGACAGTTTAAATGTATTCATGGAAATGGAAAGCTCATTGTTTATACTGTGCTGCTTTCCCATCTATTCTTTCTACTTAAAGAATTATCAAACACAAGGAAGTTCTGCCAAAGGTCTGTCTTGAAATGTCAGAAGCAGAGTTAATGTGCAGAGGGAAGAGAGCCTGTATTCTTATGTGATCATATCTTCTCACCAATGCTGAGAAAGATTCTTAAACAAGTGGAATTTAGCAGGGATTTTATTATTGCTTTCTCATTCATTCTGTAAGGAAGAATGAGTCAGCAGCCATGATTTTCCCATCGTTGTGCTTGTGCTCTTTTCCAAGTTGAACTCAATACACAACAAAATGTTTCCTTCAGCCCTCTTCCCAGTAGGATGGAGAGAATGTCTAATCAGCTGTATCCTTATACCCTTAATCAATTATTACAACAAAAATACAGTGATGATTATTCAACATCATTGTTAGTCACTGATGGTTATTATGGTATCCCTAACAGAGCATTGTGATTTTCAAATAAGGATTAAGTATCAATAGAATATACCTTTATTATTATTTCTTCTTCAGGAGAAACAGAAAGGGCAAGCCCCCATAACCTGTGTTGAAAATTGGATAAGTCAATAGACATAGATATTTTCATTCAGTTTCAAATGGCTTTTTAATCCCTGGGACTGTTTTCCAAACCAGTGGAACTAACAGTGAAGAAATGAATATTGACTATAAAGCAGATCAAATACAAATAAGAGAGTTTTAAATGCTGGTCAATTGGGAGTAGCAAATATGACATAAAATATGAAGATAAATATCCATGACAAAAAGTTTGTACTATTCACTTCATCAAATCTCTTATTTCTTCTATTCTTCCCCTTCACAGCTAACATATACTTAATACCCCCCCTTTTATGTAAAACAAGAGACGCAGTGGGAATAAAGGAGAGAGATTGTTAAGGAACATAGAAGAGATAAATAAATCAGGCCAGTATGAAGAAAAGTGAGGTAGTCCGAAAAAAAAGTCTGAACTTGTGTGATATTCAGCTATTTTGAAGGGTGAAAAGTCAGCAAAAGAGACTCCATGAACCAGTCATTGCAAACAAGAAGGATATAGGAGGAAATTTTTTTAAAGTAGTTTTTAATTTATAAAGGAGCCTGCAGAGGAGGTCGCCAAACCACTCTTCTTCATTTATCAACAGTCCTGGTCTAGGGGCAGGTCCCTGAGGATTGGAGGTTGGCCAACATGATGCCCCTCTGTAAAAAGGACAGGAAAGAAGACCCTGGAAACTACAGGTCTGAAACTACAGCCTGAGCTCAGTGCTGGGGAAAGTCATGGAGCAGATCATCTTAAGTGATGTCGCACAAATCTTACAAGGGTCCAGTGTTGGGGAATCCATTTCCCTGGTGAGATTATTTCGATGGCTGATTGTTCTCAATGTTAAAAATTTTCCTTTTGTTTACAAGTGGGACATTCCCAGGAGTAACTTACGCCCATTTCCCATCATCTTTTCCATGTGAAAAGGAAGGTGAAAGGATATTGGACAAAACAAGAAAAGCAAAAGTAAAGAAAAGACTTAGCAGCAGACAGTTTAATCATTGACTCTTCCAAGAATGTTGTATGGTTTTGTTTGTTTTTTTTTTCTGTGGGGTGTTTTTTTTCCTTTTAATGGATCACCACAGCAGAATTTTAGCTGATACTTCAGAAACACTCTCATTCCAGATATGAGGATGTGTGATTAATAGATTAAGGGCACAAACTTTCAACTGGTATAAATGGCATTAACTTCCTTAAAATTGGTGGAAGTAAAATGATTTTCACAGATGAGTATCTGATCAGAATGCAATCTGAAAGAAATGGATTACACTATACTTGGATACTTTAATGTATAGCTATTTCTGTTGACTAAAAGATTTATGCTAATATGTATTTAATCAATAACTTCCTGATCATTTTTTCAACTTAGTTCCATAACCAAAACTTGGTTAGCTTTCTCAGCTATTGGCTCCAACACCACTAGTTATTAATCAGTTTGGACAATATCTAAGCAACAGACTAATCTAAGAAGTGTCTTAAGTGAATCTTTCTTATTTTTTATATTATAATTATACATAATTTGATGTTAAGTTTCTGAAAATTTCAGCAAAAAGTTATAAAGTGCACATGTGCATGAGCCTGCATCTGTTAAATTAAAAGGAGAACTGAAGTTTATAGCTGTGTAGTAAAAGGTATGTATTTAGTACTGCAGGTGCCCATTTATGCATGTTTTAGTCTTATTCATGCTATAGAAGCAAAATATACAGACACTTTCATCAGATTATTCAAAATAAAACTAATGTTGGAAAACTTTTAAAACCAGAATGATTGTAAAAGGATGGATAATTCCACTCTGGGAAATACGGGAGGCCGCTGCTGCTGAGAAGAGATGGAGGGGAAGTGCCGGTAACAACTGGTTGCCCCTCTTTGGGGCAACATCTGTTGTTCCTGCCAGACACTTTTTCAGCCTTGTTCTTCTGTTTCAAGAGCTACCAATGAAACAGGGCTTCACTGTTAAAAATGTTTTGCTTAACATCTATTTTGGGTCTTTCTTCATTTATTTTAAACCTAATGTCCTAACGTTTCTTGTCTATTCCAACATGTAGAACGGGTACTTCCTTTCCTCTCTTCAGCTCTTTTAGATTCTTTATGATTGTTAGCCATTCAGTCTTCTTTCTTTAGACTAATCAACACTAATTTGTTTAGTCATTCATCATTATCATTACTTCCCAAGATGGATGTAGTATTTCAGCTGAGATCTTACCAAAGCTGAACAAATTATGCTCTCACTAAATTGAAATTCAGAACATACGGGAGGTGTTTCTCTCCTACGAACCATTTGCCCACACCCACTAAGAAAGCAATAGACTTAAATGTGAATAGAAAATATGAAAGTTGATTTTTAGTACAAAAAGAGGCTAAAGCCTGTACTCCCAAAATAAAGAGCTGTGTGATGCTTCTGTACCAGACCATGATCTGATACCATGAAAATATTCCTATCTCAGGGAACCACAAACACCAAGCTCAGAGTTTAATGGGTTTTGGGATACTGAGTCTTTCATCATGATCTGGTAGAGACTTTTGTCTCTACCAGATACCCTATGGTACACTATGAGCAGTTTATCCCAAAGGAAATCAGGATAAATGTAACAGCAAAATACATTTTATAGAAAGGTTAATGTTGTAAGAGAAGGAGCAACAGCTTCCATTTAAGCAACAATTTAAAACTTATTGCAGTTGTACCTCTTTGAAAAAAAAAACAAACCTCCCTTTTATACTAAATAAATTGCTAATTTATTATACTAAATAAATTGCTAATATACTAAATAAATATTTTTGTTGCCTTAAGTGGGGTAATTCGCATGTGAAAAAAAGAAGGCAGGTATACGGAAAATGCTAGTTCTATCTCATTCCAGATCCTGAAGTGTTCATATAATGCAGTAATTCTGGAAAAATCTGGTGCTCTTGTTCAAAAGCCCATGTTTGTGCTAGTTGTCATCCAAGTTGTGGAATTCAGTCTGTATTTAACACATATAATCCTTCAACTTTCCTTATTGTCTCTATATTCTCACTTATACAGACAAACTCTATAAAAACTGGAAGAATGGCTGGATTTGGAAATCCTGCTTGCTCCCATTTTCTTCTCTTACACAGCAGAGTTAAGTAACTCCACTCTAACCAACATCCTTTATTTTGGTAGGGTGTTGTTTTGTTGGTACCTGTGCTGGAGGATACGAAGTAGAGCTACGCCTTCCTGGTCTTTCAGAATTTTGCATCCTATCTGTTGTGGTTTAAACCCAGTCAGGCAATTCGTTCACTCACTTCCCCCCCCCTTCTTGCCCTCCCCCTGCTCCCAGAGGGATGGAGAGGAGAATCGAAAAGAATGCAACTCCCACGGGTTGAGATAAGAACAGTTTAGTAACTAAGGTATAACACAAATCACTGCTGTGCTACCACCAATGATAATAATGATAAAGGAAATAACAAGGGAAGAGAATACAGCATCTCACCAGCAGCCAACTGATAACTCGGCCCCCCAGCCCGACCAAGCTCTGATCGATACCTCCTCCAACCCCGCAGTCTCCCAGCCCTTCCGGCTAACTCCCAGTTACATCCTGGGCATGACGTGCTGTGGTATGGAATACCTCTTTGGTCAGTTTGGGTCAGGTGTCCTGTCTCTGCTTCCTCCTGGCTTCCCCTCCTCCCTGGCAGAGCATGAGGCTCACAAAGTCCTTGGCCAAACCAAAACATCCTTGTTATCAGCTCTGTTCCCAAGCTGAAAGTCAAAACACAGCACTGCACCGGCTACCAAGGAGGAGAAAAATGACTGCTACTGCTGAACCCAGGACACTATCTCACAGATATTTTTTTCAGGAAAAGTTCTATGAATGTCTTAGCTTCAGAAACGGGTGTGTTTTGCTGAGAAAGTTGTTGATTTGCTTACTGTGAACAACTGAGGAAAAGGGTATAGTTTTTGAGCAAATAAATTGATTGCTACTATTTGAATTGTATGCTAGGAGGTCAAAGTTAGGTACTGTTTCAGCAACACTAGCAAATGATGGCACTCTAGCTCTTATTTGCCATCTCTTCTATGTGTGTTTCTAGACAAATCTGAGGTTTGCTGAAAGAGTTAAAGAGCTTATGGTTGGCTGAAAGAGTTAAAGAGCTTATGGTTTGACAGGGTTAAAGCAAACCTGAGAACTGGTTATAACAGTTTCTTAGAATAGTACTTCCTGCAATTAATTTGTTGTGGGTTGTTTTGCTGTCTTTTTTGTTTTTATTTATTTTAACAGGTCCATAATTTTTGGTAATCAGAAAAATATTGGACTTTATACAACAGTGTTTATTCTCCCTATTAACAGAAAGACTTTCTTAGCTAGCTATTTTCCTACTTGAGTCTCTGCTAGCTGCTTTTATTTATATGACATTGGAAGGATGAAATACGGTATTATTTTGGAGATGCTTAACGTTGTGGTATTTTAGATACATTAAGAAAAAACATGAAATTAAAATGTGCACATCCACATGTGGGAAGAAGTTTTAAGATGGCATTTCTGTGTTACGACTCAGTCATTCACCCTCTTGATTAAAGAGTCAAAGGCAACCTTTTAATTCAAATATGTCAAAGGTTGCAGGTGTGGCCTTCTATGATTTCTTACCTCATGTAACTTGGAAAAAAGGCTGTGCAGCCCAGTATAATTTTGCTCACTTTAAGGCAACTTGGAAGGGAATAATCAGGTCCAGGGCTAATGTGTAGTGACAGAAAATATTTAGAGAGCCTGAATTCAACATCTACCTCTTGATTTGGGTTGATACTAGTACTTATTGAGATGTTGCATGCTTTTAAATACAATTTTAAACTGAACTATAAAATATTTCCCTTTTTTGAAGTTATTTGCCCTTGTACAAAATATTTTTGACTGTGAAGAAAGTAATAACGTTCATTTCCTTTGAATTACATTTTAAGAAATAAAGGAAAACAGGATATCCCTCTAAAAAAGAGGAAGTCTGTGGCATAGCCAAAATCAAGTCCACCTGCCTTGACAAACAGTCTCAAAGTCAGTCCCATAAACCATTTTTCCTACAGCAAGTCCTTCTTAGAGACTGTTCACACATTTCTTTCTGTCCCTCAGCATTGTTAGCTTTTCAGAAACATTGACTCCACTGAAGGCTCTCACAGAGTTGCCTGTCTTCTGCTTGACCAAGCTGACAGCTGTCTAACACTCACTTGGGTTTTAGAGATCAGTTCCAGAATTAGCTGCATTTTACTTCGTGAGAAACCTAAAGTACAAAAAATTGCCTTGTCTCAGCTCTGTCAATGGCATTGCTGTCTGTTTTAAAAATTGTCATCCAAGGTGCGTTTTGCAATATACTTGCCCAGCATGTTTTGAAGAACAGATTCTGGGAAAGGAGCGTGTACCCAGCACCACCCAGTTGACTTAGGGGGTGCTCTCTTTGTCTATCATTGTTTCACAGTTCAGGCAGATCCTTACTTTTTATCCTCCCTTTGCAGTTTTGTCTCTTTTCTGTGCTTTCATCCAGAAACTTCAGCACTTCATTCTGCTATGCTGTTCTCTCCTAAGTCTATCTTTGGTGCAAGTACCTGTCATGAATTTGAATAATAGTTTCCCAACAGTTGCAGATGCATTCTTGGGCTCACACAATTCTGACCAAACCCAGCCATGTAACTACCACCATTCTGCTTGCATAAAACCAGTTCTCTTTCATTTGATACACTATTATATTCTGTCCATTCAGTAGAGTGGAGAAATTGTTACTAGCTGCCATTGCAATTAGATCTAATACCTAAAGTAAGATTGTATAGCTGAATTCCAAGCTGGAAAAGTAGATGAAATGTTTAGTGAAGAAGACAAAACCCAACAGTATTCACTTTGTTTTGCTCCTCTATTAGCTGTTGTTCCTTTTCTGCATTATCTCTATTCTCTTTCTCTTTTGCTCTAAACCATAAATTGTAATAATTTTAAGAAGCAGAAATCAGATGCTACTCCTACATATGATTCTAAACATATTCTAAATCATATGTGAAAAATACTGCTATTTGTTTCTGTAGGATATATCCTTCTGCGGATTGAATGCTGTCACTCATAGTTAAAACTTTTGACCATAGAAGTTCAGGATGCACTTAGTTTGCCAGAGTTGATCAGGAAAGTTAGTTTCCTATATAATAGAGAGATATGTATTAGAATATTTTTTTGTAACTTTAATAGTTCCCCCCCTCCCTGCAAAAAAAAAAAAAACAAACAAAAAAACAATTACAACAACAACAACAAAAAAATCCCTGGATTCTTTTGTGAACCCTTAAGACCATTTAGAATATAAATATTAACAGCTTTTGTTACTTTGTGATCAAGTCACTGTGACCATTACAGTGAATTTGACAATTTGCAGGAAAGGACAATGAGAAATATTAGATTGTGCCTTGTATTTTGTGTCATGCAGAATGGGCTAGTAATGTTCCTTAGAAAAACAATGGTCATTATTTTGATGATGGGAAGTGACACCTTAGGAAAGCTGGGACTGTTGAAGCTGAATGTTGGCTTGAGATATATTTGTTGTAGGGATCAGACTGCAAATTGTATACAATGCAAAGTAGCTTTGACCCCAAGGACCTAGTGAAACCACGGAAGAATTGGTTTGGAATTTTTCATCAGAATAGTTTTTGAAACTGCTTATAAAGAAGATAATGCAAGATTTGACCATAACAACAACTTTAATCCGCTGGCTACTGTTTTCCTCTGAAATAAGTCTTTCCATATACCTTGAAGAGTTTGGTGCTTGAAAACTAAAAGCTTTGTTGGGAACTAGAAGAGTTCAGTGCTTGAAAAAAAAAAAAGGAAAAAGCACTTTGGGTTTTATCTTCAATGCAGAACATGAAGGTTTTATTATTATTTCCAAAATAGAAGTAATGTCATGCACAGCTCAGATTTTTGCAGTAGTTTTCAGTAAGTGTTTAAACACATAAGCACCCACTCAAAAATTTATGGCTCTGATCCATCCACGATTTATTTATGTACTCATTTTGGTTTTGTATGACTAACCACATTACTTTGCATGATTTTGTGCACAGAAAATATTATTTTTCTCATTGGCAAGGCATGTCCATGTGCAGATTTAGCTGCCTGACAATCTGTTCACAGTAAAAAATGGTCCTCTCTGGTTCATGGAATGATATCTTCCTAACTGGCTGTTAATAATTTTTTTTCATCTAAAAATAAATTTATTCATTTGTATTTCATTTTTTCAATTAGGTTGAAAAGTTAGAATATCATTTTCTTTCTAATGGATATCTGCTTGTTAGGGTTCTTATCTTATTCTCAGAGTAGTATTGCCAAGGCATAACATTTCACAGGCCTTATCACAATTTCAGAAATTCCCTGTGTCCACGCTTACGGAAAAGACAGTTTGGGGTTATGTTATGACGTGGTATAAACTAGTTTATAAGCATTGATTGGGAATGTCATCCTTACTTTTTGAGCTTTCCAGTAAAGATGGCAGTCTGAAAGTCACAAGAGATGGTAGAGATATTTGTGATTAAAATTATATACTAAATAAAAGATATTTTATTTTCTCCTTCACATCTTAATAGAGATACTCTTTTCTGAGAGAAATTTCTTATGAAGATCATGGACAAGATTGCTTTCAAAAGGCCCCCAGCTTAGTAGTAGATTTGCTAGTTAGATGGAGAGCTTTGATTTGTAATTCTTTTTTTAACAAGGAAACCAAATATGTGACTAAACATCTGTGACAGAAAATGAGACATAGGAAGTCTTTAAACTAATTCTTCTCTGATCTGTAACCATGTTAACTCATGGGTAACTCCATGGACCTCATGTTAATTGCAGTGCATGTAAGAGACGAGCCAGAGTACAAAACCATCTGTGCTGTCAAGAAATTCACATTATATCAACTATTATCAGGGAGAGAGAAGAAATATCTGTTACAGTGATTTGAGAATGCTCCTGTTAAAAACATTCATATGAGCTTTATCTTGGGACTACCCCAAATTGGCTAGTTTCCTTGCAGTGGAGTCAAATTGCTGCTTATTACCTGCAACCAAAAGTCTTAATGGTTGCATATTTATTTGTAGAAATATAGCTGTCAAAAAAGAAACTGAAGCTATTACTGTTCTGGAACCTGCATTTATAACTATGTAAATGTCCCTTGTAACCATAGGGACATATAGGCTTATGTAAATATTTGTATCTCCAGTGCACATTATGTTTTATCCTTAAGTGTGCAAACTCAAAGAGATGAATTCAAGAATCAGAGTTCCCCTGAGAGGGGAACTGGCTATATGAAAGCATTTGTCACTTCTAGGTGGTTGATATATTCTGTAATGTCTGTATATTCCTGTGAGAGACTGATCTGAAATCAGACTCCACTGTCCATTGTCTCAAAGATTGGTCTGAGGAATTGAAATGGGACTCCACCAACCATTGTATCAAAGATGGGTGGGAGGAGTTGAGATAAGACACTTCTATCCATTGCCTGGGAGAAGGGAGTGAGGAGCTGAATTGAGACTCCACAGTCTATTACCTTGAGGATTGGTGTGAGGAATTGCTACCCATTATCCTGAGAATTGCTGCACATGTGTGTGCAGGTGCATACAATTGAAGAGCTGGCTGCAACACCAGGGAAACTGATCAATCAGGAACATGTAATACATGACATGAAGAACAGAGGTACTCTTGCCAGCTCATTATAAAGTGGAAAAAGGTAATCGCCAAGGTACATCACCAGGGAACCATGGCCACGAGAATGATTCCAGAAGGGCACCTCCGTGAGGACACTCTCCACCGATGACTACCACAGATCCTGAGGGGCACCCTCTATGAGACATTGCCATGAGGGCAACTCCACAAGACACACTCCATGGGGTACCTTCAAGGGGACTCCAGAAGGATGTCTCCATGAGGACACCCACTGCCGATGGACTCCTGGGGGACACATTGCTCCAAAACCAACTACAAACCTGAAGAACTGCCACCACCACCACCAACGACAACGGATCACCAGGATCCACCACCGCTGGATTCATGGTAGTGACTATCTATCACTTTATGTCTGCACCCCAAATTCTTGCTTCATTTTCTACCTTTTTTTTCCAATTTATCTTATCACTATCCCCTTTATTACAGTAGTTTCCCTTTTTATAATAACTTTCTGTAATTTGTAATAAACTGTCTGATTGTGGTTCTTGACCTCTTTGTGTCTTAATTCACTCTTGGGATCACAAAGTGAAGACACTGAAACAGTGTCCTGCACTGGGGTCTTTCTCCAATCGAACCCTGACAATTCTTTATATTGGATATGCAGTACACAAAATAACAAGAAAAATGTATTATGAACAAGTGTATGTGAGCTGAAACATGTAATCCAGTTATAGGGCATTAAGCTATTTGTAAATGTAATATTCAGTGCAGCTGCCTGTTTATATAGAATTCCTTTTTAATGATTTGTTTTGATTATATGGGATAATAAGAACCAGTGCTGAACACCGGGGTACTCTGGAATTCTCTTGACAAAAGTGTTTTTTTTCTGTTTCAATCTTCAAGTGAAATGACAGCTTTTGGGAGCAATGGACTAAGAGGAATGGACAGAGAAATTGCATGTATTTCTGTATTATTTCTCTCTTATATTTGAGGAAAGGTTATCGAACTGAGATATTCCAGGGAAAAACAGTATTTAAAATCAACATATGGACATCTTGATTTGAAAATTTCTGGCCAGCACTATTTTAGAAAGTCATTAGTTTGTCACCATGGATTGCCAAACTGCTTCTCATTTTCATAACTAATCAATTCAATTTTAATTGTAAAACAGTAACAAGAAATTAAGACAACTTTAGTGTTTTGCATGAGTCTTGCAGTTCATTTACCACCTATGCTCATCTGTTTTTCCGTACATTACTATTTTGCTGTTCTATGAAAGAACAGAACACTTGTGATAACCTTCAGTGTGGCTGGAAAGGGAAGTGAAATGAGGTTACTTGCCAGCCTTGCTGTTGTCCATTTGCTACTGTCTGTGTTCTCTGTCAAATCCTCTGTGTCATGCAGATATTAGTCCAGGATGTGATTTTCTAAAAGTGTAACTAAGTCTTTGCTCTCTTCAATGGCTCATAATTTATCATTGTCAAAAATATGCAAGCATTTCTTTTTGTTAGATGGATGAAAACAGAATATAAATTCAAGTGTGTGAGTGACACTTTCAGCACTGATGTCTATGGTGGCAATCAATCACAAGTAGTTCAGCAAAGCAAGGTTACTGAAATGATGTGCTACAAAACAAGCAGTATTTCAGTAGCTTGGGATAACTGGGGCTTTTATTAGTGTTATTACACTGTGGCTTAAACAGAATACTGCTTGCCTTATATACCCTATGACTGGAATGGTTCTGGGAATGTGCCTTTGATGTTTCAGGTACACGTACAACACAGGAGTTAAAAGAGATTTATCCATTGACTGGACAAGTTTTGAAATTGGTGAAATTTAAGAGAAGGATTTGGAAAATATTTCCCAAGTGTTAGCAGGCTGTTTTCAAGGGTGACTGTATGGGAACTATTTTCACAGTAGCCATGAAATGGAAAAAGAGTAAGATTTTTTTTTTCTTTTTTTTTCCCCTATTTCCCTTATTTTTTCCCCCTATTTTCCTATAAGGTTTTATGTTTTTCTTGTTCTGAATCTTTATATGTTACAGCAAAGGCATCTAAATCATCCTTGAAATTCCACTGGGTCACTGTGGCTTCACGAAAGGATGTAATTGCAAGAGACAAAAGAGCTGTATTTTTAAACTGGTCACAGCCAGTCAGCCTTTCAGTCCAAGCTCATCCCCTGTCCTTCCTAACTAGAAAAGGATGTGATCTGTGCTCTTATTGGAAGGTAGTCAAACCAGCCAACATGCAACTCTGCATTGTTTCAAAAGGAATGGGGAGACTAGCACGTGCTTGCAGGAATAGCACACTACTGGAACTAAACTAGTAAATTTCTGTGTAAACTGAAGTGATTTGTCTTGCACCCTAATTAGGAGGGGAAGAGAATTGCTGAGTAGTGGGCTGAAGGCAGCATAAACCAGAAGGGTGACTGCATAGGAGTCACACTCTAAAGGAAACAAAGGACTTTCATATCTTTTACAAGCACAAGGCTTGTGATGTGCAGTGATGATACAGTCACCATGCTGACCCCAAGACAATTACCTACCTATCTGCAGTATTTAAAGGTAGTTTTACTGTTTTAAAGTGAAAAAAGAAACTTAAACCTTCATATAAAAAAGGTGAAGGTAAGTATATTCATGCACATGCTATTGTTTTCCTGTTCTGAAAAGAATATGTAATACATGTTACAGTCACTAAAAACCCCACAGAATTTAAAAAGTATACATTACTGAGTCAAATAACCTTCCTTCCCGTGTAAGCACATATCACAAAAGATGCTCTAAAACCAGAGAATTATTGCAAAAAATAGCCCTTGCTTATTAGCAAAAGTATTCTACTTTCCAGTAGGAAGCAAGAATTATGGTCTAATAATAGAATATGATCTCTTGCAGATGACAGGAGATGTGAGTGCTTTTCACAATATAGCATTGTGCAAAGGAGACTGAACTAACGGAGACCCAAACCAAAAAGTTCAGACTGTTCACTTTGCTTCATAATTTCTTTCTTATGACATGCTTATGGATTCCTGTTTTTCACTGGTTTTGAGACTAACAGATTCTATGCAGCACTGTGTTATCTTGTGCAAATCAGTCACTCTGGGCTTCTTTTCAACATGTTCTGTTTTCCAGTCAGTTAGAATCTCAATGAGCTTGCTCCTCACTGCTTTTCTCTGTGGCATTCTGTACAGCATCATGGAACCAGAAGATATTCAAGGTGGTTATCAGGACACAAAGGGGTGTTAGCTCAGACTTGATGCTTTTTCCACACAGTCACATGCTCTCTGGACTTCTCAATTTTTCTTCACATTCTCCATGACTCAAGAATGAGTTGGTCTCAGTCAGTAGGTGAACCTCTTCTTATTATCTGCGTTTCCTTCCAATTCAAGGATGATAACGTCAGAAACTTTCAAAGAATGACTGCACCTGACCAGTTCAGCATGTCTTTCATTCTGTAAATGACATTGGAATCCTTTGCAGTGACAGATATTTGCGGAATTTAAAATCATTACTGTCACTGAGAACATACTCAGCAAAGATAATTCTTTATTTAGAACAACAACAACCAAAAAAAGAAAAGCCATTTGAATTTTCCATATTGATTAGTTGATTAGATTTCTGTTACTAATTGTCATGGTTTAAGCCCAGCTGGTAACTCAGAACCACACAGCCGTTAGCTCACTCCCCTCCCTTCTTCCTCCCCCTGCTCCTGGAGGGATGGGGAGAATTGAAAGAATGTAACTCCCACGGGCTGAGATAAGAACAGTTTAGTAACTAAGGTATAACACAAACCACTGCTGCCACCAGCAGTAATAATAATGATAATTGAAATAACAAGGGGAGAGAATACACTTGAGCACAACCTACAGACCAATATACAGCCCAACCTGAGCAGTGATCAGGGCCTTCCTGGTAATTCCCCCCAGTTTATATACTGGGCATGATGTGCTGTGGTATGGAATATCCCTTCGGCTAGTTTGAGTCAGGTGTCCTGTCTCTCCTTCCTCCCAGCTTCTGTGCTCCTCTTCCCTGGCAGAGCATGAGATGGAGAAAGTCCTTGATTGAAGTAAACATTACTGAGCAGCAACTAAAAACATTGGTGTGTTATCAGCATCGTTCTCAGGCTAAAGTTGAAAACACAGCGCTGCACCAGCTACTAAGAAAGAAAAAAATTACTGCTACAGCTAAACCCAGCGCACTAACCTAGTCTTGCCTTCTGACGTTAGAGTTGGAAGGATCCTCTGAAGATCATCTAGTCCAGCACTGCCTTCCAGGGCAGGGCCACTGAGAGGAGGTTACACAGGAACACATCCAGGTGGGTTTTGAATGTCTCCTGAGAGGGAGACCCCACAACCCTCCTGGGCAGCCTATTCCAGTGCTCTGCCACCCTCAATGTAAAGAAGTTCTTCCTCATGTTGAAGTGAAGCCTTTTGTGGTTTCGTTTATGGCTATTGCTCCTTCTTCTATCACTGGGCACCACTGAAAAGAGTCTGGCACCATCCACCTGGCACCCATATTTGAGATATTTATATGCATTAATGAGATCCCCTTTGAGTCTTCTCTAAACAGGCTCAGCTCTTCCTCCTAAGGTAGATAAATATGTATGTCTTGTTTGCTATTCCTGAAATTTATAGTGCTATTTCATTTACATGAGAGTTATGAATATCTAGAGTAAGTGCATTTAAAATACTTCACTTTATAATGGCTGTCACTATGATGAGTACTTAGCTTTCAAAGTGCTAGTCTAGTGCCTTCATAGCTAATCTATGCTTTTGCATAGAGGGCAAAAATATTGTTCATTGCTGTGAAGGACAGACCGGGTCGTTGACATGAAAGAAGACTCAAATGAGATCCTACCCACCATCCATGCCAAAAAGAAAGTAGGCATAATTGTATTTCTCTGGGAAGTAATCTGCAGATATTTTTGGTGGAACAGGAGAGTTACATTTTGCTTTAACAAATACCAAATATTACATTTAGCATAGCAAGTTCAAATACATGTGAATTTCATCATTTTTTTCTTATATAAAAATGATGAAATACACATAAGTGTCAAGGATATAGGTTTTTTAATGCTGTTCTCAGTTGAATAATATAAAACAGAGACAGTGATTAAGGAAACACCTGAATTTTGTTTATTTTCCTGTTTACAAATTGCTTGTAATCACATTTAAACAGTCATTGACTTCTTTCAAAGCAAAATATTGTAATATTATATTTTCCCTGTTGGTCATTTACATTGTTTGCATTTGCTATAGGTGCAGTTCTATGTAAAGATTGTATGATGCTTATGCTGTTCACTGATGAATATGAAATGAAAAATGGAGGCTGATATTATCAGGGAACACCCACACAATGGTATTAGGAAAATTAACTGGGAGGTTCCCCATTTTCTGGGAGAATCTGCATTAATACATTTAATAATCTGCAAGATGCAACTAATGAAGAGGCGTAATATGGCAAAGTACGAGGGCTATTCATGTATCCTGAGACCATGTGTCTGCATCTGGGACTTCCCTCTCCAAGTGCTGCCAAATGTTATGGAGCATAAATAATTGGCTCAGAGTGCTTTGGACAGAGAAGCACAGGTGAAGCCTGAAATAAAAGCAGGCTTGTTAACGGATTTCATCCCTGCCACAGGCATCATGGAGTCTTCTTTCTGCATTATGTTACAGGTATAGACATTATCTGTGCTGCTTAACTTGTCTTTCCTAGCCAAGGGCTAACTATTGACCCCCTGCTTCACTCAGTGGTGTACAGACATGGATAAAGGGGACAGAAGTAGTAAATCATCAGGCAAAGTACTTTGCAAGTGACCATCAAGTGAAACAACATTGTGGTACAGGAGTTTTGGAGATACATATACACATGCACACACACTAACTTGTTGACAATGTGTAGATGGATATTTGAATTATTACATTACAAAAATAATAAATGAGAGCAAATCCACTGGTAGTTACAGCCAGTTTTGATGTATATTGGAGTAGATGGGGTAGTTACAAAACCTTACAGATGAACAATCTTGGGCTTTATTCTTGGACCCAGTTCACAAAATCACCACAGTGAGTATCCCTGAACACCGGTAAAAAGCATTTCCTAGTTTGTCTGGCCATGAGTCGAATTCAACATTTCTAGTAAGGACAATGATATCTAGTCCTCAATTTCACATAATTCTATTGTTCTTATCAAAATTGTAGGATATGTTTTACATTTCAGATACTTTCAGATAGTGTTTGTTTTAGATAAGAGTATGTATTTATTTATGAAGAAAAAAAAATCAGTGATGTGAATATGTAAATGTCCTGGGTTCAGCAGTAGCAGTCATTTTTCTTCTTCTTAGTAGCTGATGCAGCCTGGGAACAGTGCTGATAACACCGATGTTTTCAGTTGTTGCTAAGTAATGTTTAGTCTGATCAAAGACTTTCTGAGTCTCATGCTCTGCCAGGGAGGAGGGGAAGCCAGGAGGAAGCAGAGACAGGACACCTGACCCAAACTATCCAAAGGGGTATTCCATACCACAGCACATCATGCCCAGGATGTAAAACTGGGGGCAGTTACCCAGAAGGGCAAGGTCACCGCTCGGGTTGGACTGGGTATCAGTCGGCGGGTGGTGAACAGTTGTATTCTCTTCCCTTGTTATTTCCCTTATCATTACTATTATTGATGGTAACAGTAGTGGTTTTGTGTTATACCTTAGTTACTGGACTGTTCTTAACCCATGGGAGTTCCATTCTTTTGATTCTCCTCCCCATCCCTCCAAGAGCAGGGGGGGAAGAAGTGGGGGGAAGTGAGTGCACGGCTGCGTGGTTCATAAAGCATGTAATAGCACGTACATTTCTCATTGTATCACTTTTTCTCACCAATGAATATACAGCCTATCATTTTATTTCTGCTCTCTTTTTTACTTTCAATATATGTATCTTTTTCTTAGTTTACCAGGGTAAATGTTTTTGCTTGTTCCTTAATTATAGTGTCACAAAAATCAGAAAAAGGAACTGGCTGTATCTAATATTAAAGATGATTAATACATCTGTTTTCAGTTCACCTGGATCTCAGTACTGCAGAGTGATGTTAAATCCTGCCTTGACTACAGAGACAAGAAGTCATTCTAGTTCACAGCTTTAAAAAAAATGCTAGCACTGTTAGCTCAAGTGGTGTTTAGTCCAAATCCAGAAATGTTTCACCTTACTGGATAACTTAGATGTGTACAGATAATGAAGGATTGGGATACTCTCTTGCATTGTCGCTTTAGCAGTCTCTGTCATTTGCTACAGTTACTGACAAACATGCACATAAATCTGGATGTAAACTAATACTGTACTTTAAAACAGCCTTAAAATATTTCACGTGGGCTCTATTTCTCCAATGGGGCACTTGCTTTACAAATGACATAGTTGCATATGTGATCAGTATCTACAGAAAGCTGAAAGAAACAGCCTTTTAGACTCACCCTTCTCCAAAATATCCTTAATACGATGAACCAGTTCTCCTTCAATTTCTCCCTTTCGGGCTGAAACTAGCACTCAAGATGTGAGGAGTAGTTGTGGCAAGAAGCAAGGTACCTATGCACCATAGTTTTACAGTTTTTTGACAGGTGGGAAAGGAGAAATTATATTCAATCACTGGGACTAGATGACCCAATGACCTGTTTGTTTCAGTATCTTAAAAATACTTTTAACCTCATCTACTTAAAGATGTCGAAAGGTGCCAGTAGGAAATCCAAATGTCCTTACACCAAAATTCCATGGAAATTGTATTTGATATATTTGAATATCCAGCCAGGTGCCTGCTGTTTTAAAAATTTGGCCCTCAGCATAAACCACCAAGGAATGTTTGCAAAAAGCAATTAAAATCCATCTGCCAGGAGGATGCATCATGGGCAGAATTATAAATAACACCTAAAAGTTATAATTATATCACCACTGCAAGCATTCAGATTTGAATGATTCTAGAAATCTGTGAATGCTTACTAAATGGCTGTGAAAACATTTGTTTTCTATATGGCATTAAAAGTCATATTATAAGGGGTAGATTTACATGCTTATTACAATCAAACTTTTTACCTTTAGTCATATTTATTGGCTTGAAAGAGGTTCTAATTTCAATCCTGAGGATGATGACTGACCTCATATCAGTCAGATCATGGCAAATGTCAGCTCTGCCTGCTCAGAAGAGAAATGGTTGACTTCTGAACTTCCCAGAGAGAATTTTTAAAAGCTCTTTTAGATTTACAGAGTGGGAGAATAATGTCTAAAATTATTTCTAAAAGAAGTATTAGGAATAAACAAAAAAAAGACCTTTGCAATGCACCTACTGAGTATACAGTGAAATTATGAAAGACAACACACCCATTTTAATCCATCCGGAAAGCTCTTCTAGCTCATAGCTGGTGTATGAACAGTGGGAACAAAATAACTGTGTGTTTAGTCATCCAGGATTTAGGAAATATTTCCTTGTTTTTACATCTGACTCTCCCTTGCAGTAATTCCAGCTTGCTTTCAGCTGCTGATTCAGTTGACATTATAGCAAGTATTTTAAAAGGAATAAAAAGATATGTGGTGTTTACAATGTAATTTGTCCATGGAATTAATTGCCATGTAGTATGATTGCTGAGGTGAGTAGCTCGAGAGAGGACGCCTTCAACACCGGAGCGGGGGCTAGATCAGCGTCCAGGAGCCCCAACTCAGAGCGACAAGAGCCACGGAGGGATCCTCAAGCCCTCGACAGGACCTGCCCGGGAGCCGGCAGCTCAGCTGACGAGAGCGAGCAGCTGACTCACACGGGGCGGAGCCTGAAGCAGCGGCCCCAGCCGTGAGTGGGTAAAAACCTGCCCCAGGGAGCGCGGCGAACAGAGCGGGTCGAGGCAGTTTGCGCGGGCAGGGGAGCGAGATGGTGAGCACTCGTCGTATGAGCAGGGCCCGGTCCGAGAGCTCTGCTCTGGCTGCCCCGGCGGTGGCCAGCGTAGGCACCCAGACAGAGCCGATGAGAGGGGAGGCTGCAGCTCAGAGCTCGGGGTGTAGAGAGGAGAGTGCCTGCACTGGTCTGGTGAGGGGAGGGTGCACAATGGGCAGGGCTGCACTCGGTGCTCCCTGGTGGAGGTCCTCCTGCAGCAGGGGCTGAGCTGCGGGATGCTGTTAATAGGCTGCGAGATGTCAGGGAAGCTGAGAGGAAGCAGGAATGCTTGCTCCTGGCCCAGACGACGCAGGGGCCTCGAGCTTCACCTCTAGCTCATGGAGGAAAGAAGGAGGCCGTTAACCCGGGAAGCTGGGAATTAGTGACAACAAAAAAAAAAAAAAAACGAAAAAAAGAAGGAAAAGGACAACCAAAAGCGAGGGCTTCCCCCTAAATCCCCTGTCCCCACGCAGAACCGCTTTGCTGTCCTGCAGGGGGCTAATGAGGAAGCGCACTCGAGCCAGAAACAGCCGGCTGATGCACTGCTAAAGAAGATCTCTACTGGTGCCGCTAGGAAAAAGCGGCAGGTCGTAGTAGTAGGGGACTCTGCACTGAAAGGGACAGAAGCACTCGTCTGCCGTCCAGACCCCGTCTCAAGGGAGGTGTGTTGCCTACCGGGGGCACGGATCAGGGATGTGGCAGAAAGGCTGCCTGCTCTAGTAAGTCCCACCCACTCCTGGTGATACATGTGGGTGCTAGGGACGTAGATAGCAGTAGCCTGGGGAACATAAAGAAGGACTACAGAGCCCTGGGAGATGTGGTTAGGGGCTCTGGAGCTCAGGTGGTCTTTTCATCAATTCTCCAGGATACAGGGGAGGACCTAAAAAAAGCTAGGAGGATTGGCCAGGTTAATAAATGGTTAAAAGGGTGGTGTCATAGTCAGGGGTTTGGGTTCCTTGAACACGGGACCCAAGCTTGTAGGCCAGGGCTAGTGGGGGCTGGTGGAGCTGGTCTGATAAGGGAAAGAGCAGTTTTGGTAGGAGGCTTGCAAGGCTGGTCAAGGAGGCCTTAAACTAGATGTGCTGGGGGAGGGGAGCATCATTCCATTCCAACACACCCAGTCAGTTGCCAGGACCTATAATAAATGCTTGGAGCAATGTAGAGATATCCCAGCTGCTCCAGCCAATGAGCCAGCTTCAGTTGGACCTCGGCTCAGATGCCTCTATACAAATGCCATTAGCATGGGGAACAAACAAGAGGAATTAGAGATGTGGGCACATCTGTGGGGGTATGATATAATAGGCATCACAGAAACATGGTGGGATGGCTCCTATGACTGGAGTGTTGGAATGGAAGGTTACAGGCTCTTTAGGAAGGACAGGCCTGGCAGGCGGGGAGGGGGAGTTGCCCTTTATGTTAAGGATAGGCTGGAGAGTATGGAACTGTCTGGGGACAGGTGAGCTGTGGGTCAGGGTTAAAGGGACTATAGCTATGGGAGACATTACTGTGGGGATCTGTTACAGACCGCCTGATCAAGGAGAACCTGTGGATGAAGCACTCTATAGACAGATAGGAAAAGCCTCACGCTCGCAGGCCCTTGTTCTCATGGGGGACTTCAACCACCCTGTCATCTGTTGGAAGGACGGTATAGCCCGGCACAAGCAATCCAGGAGGTTCCTCGATTGTGTAGAAGACAACTTCCTTCTGCAAGTAATAGAGGAGCCGACAAGGAGAGGTGCTGTGCTTGACCTCGTGCTCACCAACAGGGAAGGGCTGGTTGGAAATGTGACGCTCCAGGGCAGCCTTGATTGCAGCGATCATGAGATGCTCGAATTTGAGATCCTCAGGACAGTGAGAAGAGCGTGCAGCAAGCTCACTGCCCTGGAATTCAAAAGAGCAGCCTTTGGCCTCTTCAGGAACCTGCTTAGGAAGGTTCCATGGGATACAGCCCTAGAGGGCAGAGGGGCCCAAGACTGTTGGTTCATATTCAAGGATCTGTCACCTGCTGCAAGCTCGCGAGTGTTGCATCCCAACCAGAAGGAAGTGCAGCAGGAGGGCCAGGAGACCTCCTTGGATGAATAAGAAGCTCCTGAGGAAAATTCAATTGAAAAAAGAGGCTTATAATAAGTGGAAGCAAGGACAGGTGGCATGGGAAGAGTACAGGGATATTGTCCGAGAACCTAGGGACCAGGTTAGGAAAGCTAAGGCTCAGTTAGAATTAAACTTAGCTAGAGTTATTAAAGATAACAGGAAGGGATTCTACAGGTACATAGCAAATAAAAAACAGACTAGGGAGAATGTAGGCCCCCTCAGGAAGCTCTCGGGAGAACTGGCTACACAGGATTTGGAGAAGGCTGAGGTTCTGAATGACTTCTTTGCCTCGGTCTTCACTGCCAAAGGCTCTGACTGCACCACCCAAGCCCTGGAAGGCAGATGCAGGGACTGTGAGAATGAAGACCTTGCGCCCACTGTAGGAGAGGATCTGGTTTGAGACCATCTTAAAAATCTGAACGTGCACAAGTCCATGGGTCCTGATGAGATCCATCCGCGGGTCCTGAAGAAGCTGGCGAATGAAGTTGCAAAGTCGCTGGCCATCATATTTGAGAACTCATGGCAGTCAGGTGAAGTTCCCGATGACTGGAAAAAGGGAAATATAACCCCCATTTTCAAGTAGGGGAAAATGGATGACGCGGGGAATTACAGACCAGTCAGTCTCACCTCTGTGCCTGGCAAAATCTTGGAGCAGATTCTCCTGGAAGGCATGCTAAGGCACATGAAAAACAAGGTGCTTGGTGACAGCCAGCACGGCTTCACTAAGGGAAATCCTGCCTGACCAATTTGGTGGCCTTCTAGGATGGGGCTACAGAACTGATGGACAGGGGTAGAGCAGTTGATGTCATCTACCTGGACTTGTGCAAAGCGTTTGACACTGTCCCACACGACATCCTTGTCTCTAAATTGGAGAGACATCAATTTGATGGATGGACCCCTCAGTGGATAAAGAACTGGCTGGATGGCCGCACGCAAAGAGTTGTGGTCAACGGCTCAATGTCCAGCTGGAGACCAGTAACGAGTGGTGCCCCTCAGGGATCGGTGTTGGGACTGATCTTGTTTAACATCTTTGTCGCTGACATGGACAGTGGGATTGAGTGCGCCCTCACAAGTTTGCCGATGACACCAAGCTGTGTGGTTCGGTTGATACGCTGGGGGGAAGGGATGCCATCCAGAGGGACCTTGACACGCTTGTGAGGTGGGCTGATGCCAACCTCATGAGGTTTAACCATGACAAATGCAAGGTCCTACACCTGGGTCGGAGCAATCCCAGGCACAGCTACAGGTTGGACAGAGAAGAGATTCAGAGCAGCCCTGCGGAGAAGGACTTGGGGGTGTTGGTTGATGAGAAAATGAACATGAGCAGGCAGTGTGCGCTCGCAGCCCAGAAAGCCAACCATCTCCTGGGTTGCATCAAAAGGAGCGTGACCAGCAGGTCGAAGGAGGTGATCCTGCCCCTCTACTCTGCTCTTGTGAGACCTCACGTGGAGTATTGTGTGCAGTTCTGGTGTCCTCAACATAAAAAGGACATGGAACTGTTGGAACAAGTCCAGAGAAGGGCCACGAGGATGATCAGGGGACTGGAGCACCTCCCGTATGAAGACAGGCTGAGGAAGTTGGGGCTGTTCAGCCTGGAGAAGAGAGGGCTGCGTGGAGACCTCATAGCAGCCTTCCAGTATCTGAAGGGGGCCTATAGGGATGTTGGAGAGGGACTCTTCATTAGGGACTGTAGTGATAGGACAAGGGGTAACGGGTTAAAACTTAAACAGGGGAAGTTTAGGTTGGATATAAGAAGGGAATTCTTTCCTGTTAGGGTGGTGAGGCACTGGAATGGGTTGCCCAGGGAGGTTGTGACTGCTCCATCCCTGGCAGTGTTCAAGGCCAGGTTGAACGAGGCCTTGGGTGATATGATTTAGCGTAAGGTGTCCCTGCCCACGGCAGGGGAGTTGGAACTAGATGATCTTAAGGTCCTTTCCAACCCTAAGGATTCTATGATTCTATGATTCTATGATTCTATGATTAAGGCCAAACTTACTGAGAAGCTTAAAGAAAACGCGAGTTTTCAAGTAAAAGAGGACCTTCCGGAGTTGCAGTTAAAATTTAACAAAAACCAAACAAAAAAAAACCAAAACAACAAACCCACAGAGCAGGTAGAATGATATAAACTACTGATTCTTCAAGTAATAAGGAATTATTTCCCTTTAATGCAGCTGTGGACATGGGTGACTACTGCCACTTATGGAATAAATCACCAAAACAAGCATTGATCTTAGTTGAGTACAATGGACAAAATGCCCTTAATAATTTCAGCCATTAAATCCTGATAGTATCAGAGATATGATACTGTACCAAAAATTAATAATAAAAAAAAAACAACAATATAGGCGTCTTCTGAAAGCTAACTCAAACTCTGTTTCTAGATTTTGAGTTTGGTCTAGAGAAGGGATCTTTCTCCACATGTGCAAGGATTACATCAGATAAAGCTGTATAATATGATCCAGACTCTAGCACTGAAGTGCTTGCAGCATGGAAATGATTGTCTTCTTTCCAGCCATATTGTTAACACAGACCTCAGTTCAATCATTCTAAACAGCGAGCCTGTTGTTCAGTCTGGGGACATTACACCCCAGTATATAAAATTAAATGCAGAGAACTAATGTGACCCTAGCTTTATAGGATACATCTTCACGTAACTGCCAAATTGTCATCTGGGTATTTTGAATAGGTGGAAACTGAAATTAACACAATTATTTCCATTTGCCTTGTTCTTAGGAAGTTATTGGAATTCCCTTAAGGAGAACTAAGCTCTGTCATCTTGAGAACTGAAAACAGTGGTAAACTCTTAGTGAACTGAAAATAAATAAAGTGTATTTCAAGTTAAACACTAGCAAACCTGTATGATTACTTTCATACATATTACAGTAGTGTATATCATGCTGTGAACCTCAAGGCTAAAAATCGTGATTGGCTTAAAAATGAGGAGACAAAAAATTAATAACAGTTTTGTGATTTTTCTTTTTTATGTAATTTTCTAATCCTTAATACTGCACACTGTCCACATTTTTAAGCTTTTCTTCGAAGTCATAAGGGAATAGAAATACACAATTTTTTCCTCTAAATTTATTCCAGAAGTCAATTACAAGGTCTTAAGAAGGTACCAAAATTTGTAACATACTCATGAGAGATCACAGAAAAGTAACTGAGTCACAGTTCAAAAGCCGTAGTTATAAAGGCAAAAGAATCTCCTACATAAAGCAAAACCTACTAAAAGGATCAAACAGCCTGAAAAATCAAATCATATGAAGTGAGTTCATAGGCATATTAATATAGCACTAAAAATTGAATCAAAGTAGTAATTGTCTTTTTTTTTTTTTAAGAGCTACAGAACTTTATATAGTGAAAACTGTCCTCTGCATATCCCAGTAATAAAAATTTTTTCATAAGTAAGGTAGAAAAGGAAATACCTCTTACCCATGTGCTTGTCTCATGAGAAATATAGGAAGATATTTGTTTATACTTGGTGTGGAAATGTTAATAACAAATATCATACTGTCCCCTGGCATCCTTCCAAGCATGTAATTGTTGGTAGAGTCAATGACGGAGAGGTATGTTAGGTTATGGCTTACTGAGCTAAAATACTGTAATAATTTACGCATTACACCATGCAAGAAAAACAATATTAAGTATATTTCTAAGTCTGCAGGCCAGTTAATAAAAATGATAGCACATATACCATGTTTTGATAGCTAGAAAATATGCATCATTCTTTACGAAGCAACTTCAGTTGAAAGGCCCTAAAATATGCTTCTCCATATTTGATTAGTTGAACATGCATAAGTGCATAAGAAATCTTGCCTTGATTTTTCACTTTCAAACTGATTATCATGGGTTTAATACTAGATTACTGAATCTGTGAAATCTGTATGCACTAGATGACAGTTTATATAAAGAACTAGATCCTCATCTGTTATAAATCAGTGTAACTCAGATGAAGATAAGAAATTGTCTTATTGGTGGCCTGAATAAGTACGTTCATGCTATATAGACATTTTACATGAGTGACTCATTTCACGTCTCCTTTTATCAGTGGTGCTCAGTGACTGGATGAGGACCAATAGACATAAACCAGAACAGAAGAAGCTTCACCTCAGCTTGAGGAAGCCGTTCTTTATGTTTAGGGTGGTGGAGCCCTGGAACAGGCTGCCCAGGGTGTCATGGAGTCTCCCTCTCAGGAGACATTCAAAACCCGCCTGGATGTGTTGCTGTGTAACCTGCTCTTGGTGACCCTACCTTGGCAGGGGAGGTTGGACTATATGACCTCCAGAGGTCCCTTCCAATCCTAATGATTCTGTGATTCTGTGAAAGGCTGGATAATGAAAGGAAAATAGTTTGGCAGTGGTGTGGTGAGGCGGAAATACGCTGGGAACCTACAGATATTTTAGTAAGTTATGATGTCACCACAGTCACAGTCTACGCCAGGCCTACATAGTCACAGCTATTTCCACACTTCCATTATTGAGATGATGCCTATAATTAAAACTGAATTTAGGATACAGTATGAATAAGTAAATTTCTAAAGCCTGTTTTAGTATTTTTTTCTATACTGACATAAAGTAATATTAAAAAAATACTTCAAGCATAACGGAGCCTAGGAGACTGCTGCCATCTGCCCTTCAGCTAAAAGCACCAATGCAGATGTTAACTCACATACATCGAATAGATCTATTATGGTGGACAGTGATTTATGGACTCAAAATAGTGATCTCATAGTCTGAACTGCTAAATACACTTCCAGATCATGTGACATTGGGAATCAGCTATAAGAAACAGTAGCTATATATAGTAGCTTGCATGATAGATTTTTATGCTTTTGTGAAGTTCATGACAATACTCCAGCCTCTTGCTTTTAAGATCAGCAGTTCCTATGTCAGATTATTTTCTTTGAAAATAATTCAGTTGCAATAAGGTGTGTCTGTAGATCCAGACTGTAAACTTCAGGCAGAGAATACAGCATAATAGAAGGTAGAACCATTGGGCAAATATGAGTTAAAAAAAGGAGTCAGGGATGCACAGAATATTAGCACTGCCTTATGGTCTGCTGAAGAATTCCAGTTTGCTCGTACCTGTACTTCTCTAACTCCTTTGCCTGTATACTAAATATGACATACTAAATATTTGACATGTAATCAGCCACTTATGTTTCTGTAGTATTCCTGTAACATCTTGGAGTGCTTTAGAGTCATTAAAATCAAATTAAAATACTATCTCAATAAATAGAAGAATATTAATAGTAATTCCCTTTTGAATATTATTCCAGTCTAAATACTGACTTCTTTCTGAAAAATTCTAGTAAAGAAAACAACTCCATGACAATATATTTTCTCTTTGAATTATTTTATAAAGGGCAGAGTCCTCTGACTGGTTTCTGCACCAGCACTCATAAATAACCGCATAATATCAGTGCAGTCAACAGAGCTACTAAGCTACTTAAAAGTTATATTTAAAATTAACTAATGTGTCAGGTGAGTTTTATTATGCTTAAGTTGCTCTTGAAATAATGATGAGAGCAAAATCTAAATCATTTATCCACTATGCACAGAACACAGCTTTATTAATGATTGGTTACTTATATTGCATATACTAAGAAACCATCTCCAAATAATTTTTTTTTTTTTTTCTTCTCTCAGTCTGAAGGGATTTGGTGTATTTGCTGCCTGGAAATAGCAAATCACATCAGAGCCATGCATCCCTATATTTTCTTTGGTGCATTTCTCCACTGACACATTTAATGTGTAGTAGTAATCACCTTGGTGACTTCAGATGTGTCCAGGTGGTGATGGTCTGTGTGGTCATCTTCTTTTTAATGTAACGTGTCATTCATTGATATTTAAAATAATGCTGGGTGTCAGTCTGCTTCTTATTTGTTGGTGACAGCACATGGAAACTAGAAAGCAGCAGCTAGTGGTTTCCAATTTTCATCAGTAAAAATATCAATCATTTAGCAAAATATTCTTTTCCATAGTTGCTTAGTTATTCTGCAGGCAAGCAGATGACATGTGACTGTGCTTGACTGCAAGCATGAAGCCTCCTCTGAGCTGTGTTCCTTTATTTACTATTTGCATTATGTATTAAATTACTGGCATGCATTAATCCATGGCCTCTGCTAGACAGACTGAGGGGTTTTTCCCCTGCATTTCTCTGAAACTTTACATTAAAGCAGGTTTTGAGCAGGAATCAGTCAAACAAGGGATGTATTTATCAGTGGATCTCCCTTGATTATCAGTTCTGTCAGCAAAGGAATGAAATTAGAGATTCAGAATGTATCAATCATCTGAGTGAAACTGGTAACATTCTGAAGATAAATAACATGGCTGCATGGTTTATTTTCTCTGCAAACTTCTTCTGGAGCTCTACTTACAGAAACAGCATCTGTGGTTTATTGGTGATTCTTTCAGCCATGAAGTTGTGTTGGGTGAGGTGAGGTTCTGTAGAATTACAGTTTTTTTTGGCTAGGAAACTCTCAACAGTGAAGGAGGGAAGAATGAGCCACTCCTTCAGGGCCTATTAGCAATGTAAAACAATATTCTCACAATCTAGGAGATTAGAGCTAGTACTTTGTAATTAATGGAAGGTAATATATTTCCCTAGGGATGTCATGCCAGTAATTGATACATAGTGCTTGGACTGAGTTTCTTCCCTGTATTCCATATTCATGTTTCAGAAGTAGATTTAATATTGTGATATGATTCCCTTGTAGTCAACCATCTGCATGTAAGGAATAAAGTGTTCTGCTCCTAAAAGACCTATTTTCATGAGTTTTGAAATGGTTTTCCTTTTGATTGAACCAGGGGATATTCTAAACTTACGAAGAAGTGCTGCTTGGAAGCTTTCAGAATTATTTTTAAGATTACTACTATATTTTCATGGCTAAAATACAGTATCTTAGTTATTCTACATCAAAACAGAACTTGAGTGTAAAGAAATTGCCAGTGGCAACAGCTAACAATCTGTTACAAGACTGAGGTAAGGGGAAATAATAATTTTGCATCATTCCAGCTGCCTACATTTCAGACCCAGTAGATACTTATAATTTTCTGGATGTAAATGAAGCCTGGTTTTGGGGGGTGGGGGGGGGGGGGGGGGGTGTTTTGGTTTTTTTGTTACTTGCTGTAACAAAAGGTGAAGCCACCTCTATTGAATGTTGCCATGAGGTTGCAAATTACTGGAAGAATTCTACTGGTGAACACTTCATCAATTTTCTGGTAGAGAATTAAGCATTTTAACATTTCTTCTGTTGCAGGACTGTAAAAAACTTGTGACAATGTTGCTGAAATGTAGAAATAGTTTTGTATTTCTGGATGTAGATGAAGTATCAACATATGTACAGAACCTGTGCAGATGACCATGCTCAACAGCAAAACAAAAATATAAGAAGCATTTTGAAACCAACATGTAGGTTCTTGAGGAGATGGGATAACAATCATTAAAAATAATTCTAAAGTGCCTATCTTGCCACTATATAGATGATAATCTTTAAAGATTGTTTTGGGGGGACTGTTATGAAGCCCCTGATCTAGACTGAACATATGCTTAGCTTAGGAGTGCCAGTTAAATAATGTGAAGGGAGCTGATTAGATGCCTCAAAGTAAACAGGTGCTTCCATATACTGATGAATCCAGACGACTTCTAGCTTCATATAATTTGAAAGAAAGCACAAGAATTAAAATATTAAATGAGTAATTCCTAGTTTAGGTGCTTAGAACCTTAGTCTCACTTGCTTTCATTGGGACTGTGGCTCCAAACTTACAGATGCATTTCTAAAACTATTAGCTAGACCAATAATTATCAAGTAGTGTGTGTATCAAATTTCTATATATATTAGCATTAGGATACTATTGAAAATTTCAGCAGTCACATAGTTCACTTTAAAACATTAAAATCCATCTCTGAGCTATGCTTTTAAAATCACATCTGTGTCTTTTAAAGACAGTACTTGTTCATTTCAAACCTTAATTTTATTTGGGAGTCTATAGGTCCTTGGGATGTGATCCATGTCATTTCCGTCACCTGTACAATGTGCTCTGTAAGCTTGCAACAAGACTATATTGAAAAAAAAACTCATTATAGATGCCAAGTGCAAGGTTCTACACCTGGGTCAGAGCAATCCCAGGCACAGCTACAGGGTGGGTAAAGAAGAGATTCAGAGCAGCCCTTTGGAGAAGGACTTGGGGGTGCTGGTCGTTGAGAAAATGAACATGAGCCAGCAGTGTGCGCTTGCAGCCCAGAAAGCCAACCGTCTCCTGGGTTGCATCAAAAGGAGCGTGACCAGCAGGTCGAAGGAGGTGATCCTGCCCCTCTACTCTGCTCTCATGAGACCTCACGTGGAGTATTGTGTACAGTTCTGGTGTCCTCAACATAAAAAGGACATGGAACTGTTGGAACAAGTGCAGAGGAGGGCCACGAGGATGATCAGGGGACTGGAGCACCTCCTGTATGAAGACAGGCTGAGGAAGTTGGGGCTGTTCAGCCTGGAGAAGAGAAGGCTGCGTGGAGACCTCATAGCAGCCTTCCAGTATCTGAAGGGAGCCTATAGGGATGTTGGAGAGGGACTCTTCATTAGGGACTGTAGTGATAGGACAAGGGGTAACGGGTTAAAACTTAAACAGGGGAAGTTTAGGTTGGATATAAGGAGGAAATTCTTTCCTGTTAGGGTGGTGAGGCACTGGAATGGGTTGCCCAGGGAGGTTGTGACTGCTCCATCCCTGGCAGTGTTCAAGACCATGTTGGACAAAGCCTTGGGTGAGATGGTTTAGTGTGAGGTGTCCCTGCCCATGGCAGGGGGATTGGAACTTGATGATGTTAAGGTCCTTTCCAGCCCTATGATTCTATGATTCTGTAACAAAATCTGCTATTGTAAAAGTACTCTGACTAAAGTAGCTGTTGTTCTAAACTCTAAACTCTCACAGAGCCACAAGGCAGATATTAGGCAGGGTTTGCTCATTTTCATCCGTGCGTTGGTTATCTTTTTCTCCTAAGTTTCTGCAAATTTTATGGTATTAGTCATCCTAAATTTTGAAAACACGATTTTTCTCAGTATTAGAACACTTCAAATACAGCCTTAAAAGATGCTGAAGACTCCATTCCACATGCAACAAATTAGATCCTGAGTAATTTTATTTTACATGTAAATTGTTCACAAAGCAAGTTCAAAAGTTTTACAATTAATAAAAATTACAGGTTTGCTAATGTGTACTATGAAGTGCACTTCAGAACTGAGCTCCAGAACTTAACTAAAGCAATTTGACACACTAATATAAATATAGTGTAAAAAGATCTGTATGGAATATATATGATAAAATTTGACATTGCAATATATTTTTTACAGATAAAATTCTATTTACTTCAAAACTTAACTGCTTTCCCTAGTGTAACACTAATATAGGCTATCTGTAGGTATGTCTTATAGTTAATTAAGTAACTTAAAGATGGAATTCCTTGTGTTTTCTTATTCTCTGAAGAATAATCATCTGTCCCCTTTCTGAGCTAAACCTTATTTAATAATATGTTAAATGGAAAATGGATATTTCCACATTAATTTATTTCAATATACTCAACAGGAAAATACTTTTCATGGAGAGGTGTAATAGAGGGTTATTTTGCAGATATCATCCAAAACATTATTTAATTGCTTGAATATGAGAGCTGAAAAACTGCACGTTTAAACCTCACTGATGTTATGTAGCGAGATTGTATATATTATGTATACTCTCTATATTTTAATATTTAGATTTTCAAGATATTCTGAGCTTGTATTTGAAGTATTTGCTTTAACTGGCAAAATTTTGATCTCATATTTACAATACTGCAGAACTGAGTTATCTACTTTTTAATGAAACTACTAAGTAGGACTAACAGTATGACTTCTTGTCATACTAACAGTATGACTTCTTGTCATGGCTTAAGCCCAGCCAGCAACTGAGCCGCTTGCTCACTCCCTCCCATTCCAGCCCCCGCTCCCCAAGGGATGGGGAGGAGAATTGAAAGAATGTAAATCCCACAGGTTGAGATAAGAACAGTCTAGTAACTAAGGTATAACACAAATCACTGCTGCTACCACCAATAATAATAATGATAAGGGAAATATCAAGGGAAGAGAATACAACCACTCACCACCCACAGACAGATACCCATCCCAACCCGAGCAGTGATCTAGCCCTTCCGGGTAACTGCCTGCAGTTTATATACTGGACATGTTGTGCTGTGGTATGGAATACCTCTTTGGCTAGTTTGGGTCAGGTATCCTGTCTGCTTCCTCCTGACTTCCCCTCTGCCCTGGCAGAGCATGAGACTGAGAAAGTCCTTGGTTAGAGTAAACATTACTGAGCAGCAACTAAAAACATTGGTGTTATCAGCATTGTTTCCAGGCTGAAAGTCAAAACCACAGCACTGCACCAGCTATTAAGAAAGAGAAAAATGACTGCTACTGCTGAGCCCAGGATGCTTTATAATATTTTACGCCTACACGCAATGGGGTTTGCAAGTCAGGGTGGTTCCACCTTGTTTAGAACAGAGGAAAATTTTGTCCAAATAAAATTTGTCATGGTTTAAGCCAAGCTGGTAACTGAGAACCATGCAGCCGCTCGCTCACTCCCCGCCTTCTTCACCAGCTCTGTGTGGGATGGGGATGAAAATCAAAAGAATGTAAAACCCATAGGTTGAGATAAGTACAGTCCAATAACTAAAGTATAATGCAAAATTACTACTGCTACTACTAATAATAAGAGAAATAACAAAGGGAGAGAATATAAAACTAAAAGGGGGAAAGGAAAAAACCCCAACAAACACAAGTGATGCACAATAGAATTGCTCACCAACAGATACCCAGCCTGACCCAAGCAGCAGTCTGCCCCTTCTGGGTAACTCCCCCCCGGTTTATATACTGGGCATGACATGCTGTGGTATGGAATACCACTTTGGCTAATTTGGGTCAGGTGTTCTGTCTGCGTTTCCTCCTGGCTTCCTGTGTCCCTCCTCACTGGCAGAGCATGAGAGACTGAAAAATCCTTGATCAGAGTAAGCACTACTTAGCAACAAGTAAAACATTGGTGTGCTATCAGCATTGTTCTCAGACTAAAGCTAAAACACAGCACTGCACCAGCTACTAAGAAGGAGATAACTATTATAGCTGAACCCAGGACAAAATCTCTGCCAGGAGTGATGCTTACCAAAAATAGCTGAACTAGTCAGTTTTTAAGAGCTGGATATAGCCTTTGTCTATGAACTACGTACAGATACACAGCATTACACACAATAGAAATATGCACTGAAAAGTGGTTCAGTTTATTTCCCCCAGTTTCATGATGTTTATATTTTTTCTTTCTCATAATTTTTCCTACTACCTGTATTTTATTTTTTATTCCTCTAATCTTCAAATAATTGCTAGCTTCTTTCTATGCAAATCAACGTCTTCTAACTGCTTGTCTCATCAGTTGAACTAAGATTGTCTAGAGCTATCTAATTTTCTCTCTGATGCATGTCTCAAGTCCAACTGACTCCTCTGGCTGCTTCTTCAGTCAATTGAATCCTTTTTCCCCCTTTTACATCACAGCTTTTGCAATTCTGTTTCAAAGGATACAGCATAGTTAGAATTTGTATTATCTCTCCTTCTTAAAATAAGCTATTGAGAAAATCAAAGGAGGACATTGATAATCCAGTTAAAAGATCAGTAGAGAAAAAAATATTCTAACTGTCTAATTTACTGCTTTTTGCAGAGAGAGAAAAAAACTCACTGATGTTTGTGGTCTAAGTCTGTCTCTTTGTTTGCTTCTTGCATTCTCTGAGTCATCATGCAATCATTTGCATTCAAACGAGGGTAAGAAAAGCCCATAGAAAATGTTCATACGATCTTTTGGGTCTTTTCTTTAAGTTTGGCCTATTAGGTCGTAGGGCAAGATGTGTGGAATGGTGTCCAATTAATAACGAAATGAATAAAACTTGGAACAAATCCTATTAGGTACTGGTCTGAAGTACTTCATTCTGCCCCTATGGACTGTTGAGGTAATGAGCAATGCTGACAGTACAGAGGCTCTGACAGATGAAACACAGATTTAGAATAGTAGAGAAAAGATTGAAAGTGAGCTAGGATGATTCATTCCTTATCACACATCTGTCAATCAATGTTTTGCTGTATCTGTAGGCAGTGAAAAGTGGAGATAGCGTCTATTGTCTGATGAATACTGCATTTTCTCTTCCTTAAAAACATAAACTTTTAAAATCATTATATCTCCATGAATGTTTAGAAAAGGAATAAACAAAATATCAGTTGCTCAAAACAAATTACAGCTTTGTCTGTTTTCTCACAACTGAGACATTGTCAAGGAAGTGAGGCATGAAACATGAACTGTCAGCTTTAGAATTTTATGCAAAGGGATAGGATACATATATTCAGATTTGCATCTAAAGCTGAAACACAAACATAGAACTTCAGGCAATACACGATGGGCTTCTGTGGCTGGCCATGGAAAGATGCTCTAAGGGAGTTGGTTTTGCTGGTCCTATTCTTGCCTTGGAGGTGCGGTACAATATTCCAATTCTCATGGCTTCAATTTTCTCTTTGGAAATGAACATTCACTATGTTATAATTGTAAATTACAAATAAGTTACTAATTCTGGTAGCATCACAGACCCACAACCCAATAATACATTTTAACAACTGAGAAACTAAGAAAAAAATGGGTGTCATAACAAGGATTAAATGCAAGTGATGCTTTCTAGCTCAGTGTCACTTCAGTGTAAACTACATGGAGGCAATGTGAATACCGCAGCAAGTAGGATGGAAGGTGATATGAAGGTTCTCTGTCTGAGGCAAAGATAGTGAAACCTATGACTGGACAAAAGGAATTACTTCTGCTTAAGACGCAGGAATTTATAGAAGGTGAAAAATGAGGTAGTCAGCAGGCACAAAGAAAACAAAAAAGTTTTTGACCTAGGATTGCTAAGGAACAATGCCAGAAAACAAACAATTGCATAAAAGTATGGCCTCCCAAAAGCAAAACCTAAGATGTGATCGAATCTCACATAACTGTATTTGTGCTTATTTGTATTGCCTTGTAGTTGATTTAGCATGAGTGATAATAGTCACCAGGTGGCTGGTGACATAATATGCCTCTCTATTTTGAGGTGCTGTGGTAAGTGAGAGTAGCTACATTCCCACATTGAAGGGATTTCCTTGCCCACCTATGTTAAGTATCAGCTAGCGAATAAACCGGAAGTTTTCCTTAAATTGCTGGCTGATTGGTGACATACAGATGCTCTCAGTTGGGGTAAAACATAGAAAAAGCAAATAATCGTTTATAAGATTGTTCCTAAATATGCAAGAAATTACGTTCAGAACACACACACACAAATATATTGCAATTGCCCCAGTGTGAATGTTCTAAAGATTGACTGATTTATGCTTTTTGTGCAGTTATTTGGAGCGTTTTTGCAGAACCAGTTATGGAAACAATACCATACAATGCAGACTGCACTAAAGTATACAAATGATCTATCTACACGATCTTGCTTCAAAATGAGCAATTAAATTAACTTCTTTCAGAAGCTTGAATCACATGGTGCAATATATTGAGTTGCAAAAATTGTAACTCACCTTCCTCTCCTATGAACTAGAATACTGTGAGCTTGATGGAAGCAGAGAAAAACTCACAGAAATACACAATACTATATATATATAGTATTCTGTACAATACTAGCTGTTTAAGCCTTGTTTTGAAAGATAGTTCTCCTAAGTAAAAGCTGATCAAAGCCAGTTCCATTTCTTAGAATAAGCCATCTAGCAGCTCAAACATGAGAAACACACAGATCCAATTCACTTCTTTTATTAGTCTTTTATTTTCTAACGTTCATTAATGTTCTTGAAGTCTGATTTAGAGTTCTTATTAGACACTGAACCAGACGTCACCTGCAGCTTCTTAGGCTCTTGGGATGGGGTGGGAATAGGGCTGACCCTACAAGAGATAGCTGAGACTAATATTCAGCCTATTGTGTGCTTCTTGTGGGTCACGTCACCAAAGAGTGCCTGATATCTAAAAAATTTCCAAAAGCTATGGGATAAAGTTCATCCTCGATCTCCAGTCTCTCAGTGGAAGGTAAGATGGATCTCAAAGTGTGGAAAAGAGATGAGGGACACAGATGTTATGGGATAGAGAAGATATTTTGACCTCCCCAGCTGCTGCATCTCAGTATCTTCATAGGTCTTGGCTTCACTGAAGTCATATTTTTAGGGTGACATAGTAGGTACATGCATTTTTCTGTAAGTTTTCAATGTTCGTGGCATTTGTATTAATGTCTCATTTTCACTAATAACAACAAACAAAAGGATGTTCAAGTTCAGTATTTAAATAGCAGGAGTCCACTTTATAAAGGATTCCTCTGGCACTAATTTAGGAATTTTCAGGAACTGTTTACTTTTACTGTGTTAGTAGCTCCTACTTTTTTAAACTAAACTCTCCCTACTTAACCTCAAAATGTTGTGTGTCATGCTTGAAGACAAAACTGAATGTTAATACCAATAGATGCTTTTAAATTCCACCTCTGTGAAGTTTTGAAACCCATTTGAATCAGGTGCAACAAATTATACAAAGACAGCATTATTACCACTGTATTGAGATTGTACTTGGCTTGCCAGTCTGGTGTTCCATTTCTGCATGGTATTTGATGTCTTCTCTGCTGCTTACATAGCAAAAGTATGACTGTACAAGAAGCACTGTCTACACAAACGCATTTCTTACCAGTATTTGTGAGAATATTTCTATTTAGGCATATCTGAGATACTGTAGCTCCCTACAGACATTCTGGAATTAAATTGGTGTCTTTTAATAGAGTTGAAAGCCTTAAGAGATCTACTGTTAGCCAGAGTAATACAGATTTTAGCAAGATTAATTATAGAAAAGCCATTTGGCAACTTTGGCTATTTTTCCTTGTTCTTTAAATTTGCTCCTTTTTTTCTTACGGGAATTTTTGAGGGCAGCATTTAAAGAAGTGCAGGGACCCATTGCCATTTCTAAATTCTCTCAATGATTTTTGTCACTACTTTGGGGACAAAGTAGATGCCTTCCAGGGCAAAGCGATAAGAACCAAGGTTATTTTTAAAAGACCGAGAACTGGTTAGCGTAGATAATTACTTGTTTAAGTACAAGTAAGGGACAGTCTTAAAAAGCATTGCCCATTTTCTAACCTTTTGACAATTACCTTTTTGCATCCATTGTAACCTGTTGCCAGATGTCTCCTTAGATCATGTAATTTTATAATCTAATGAGTTATGATGAATGAAAACTATGAAACTTAAAGGAAATGTAAAAAAAAGTGGACGCGCGTCACGGTTTGAGTCCTGTATTTTCTAGATCGTGCTATAGACACAATTGTATTAGTTGAGAGCAACTGCCAATGTAGTCAAGCATCCTGACGTCCAGCAGTGTTAAATGCCTCAGGAAAAAAAAAAAAGCGAAGCCTTTGTAAAATCTGGAACTGTACAAGGTTATTATTTGAGACAAATAACATTTCCTGACCTGAGGCAAAATTCACATTATGACCTAACTGCAAAAATAAAGCATTTAATAGTTCTGTATCCTACTAGGAAATGCTCACTGCAAACTGTCTCATCTTTTTCTCTGACCTGTGCTAAACCACTTGTCTCAATGGTATATTGTGATAGCAAGTTTCACACAAACTTACATATCAGGTTTTATTCTGCCTGCCTTGTTTCATGATATGTCTACAGTGTATCACACTTGACCTAAGTTTTTTTTATAATTACATTTGTCATGTCATAATCAGATTTTGCCCTGCATACCTTGTCCTTGAACTAGGGAATCCTGGTCAGTGTAGTCACCACTAATATCCTCTTTTTCTGGAATATTTTTAATAGGCAGTACCTGTCAAATGACAATGGCCGTTTTAGGAACAGGAAAAAAAAAAAAATCAAACCAACTAAACAATAATTAAAACAATATGAAATTATTATGAATACAGAATATGAAACTGCATTAGTCCCACCCTACATTTTCTGCTTTTTTGTCTTATATATCATAATGAACCTGTGGTATGATACAAATAAAGCTACAAGTCAAAAGATTAAATATGTAATAGAAGCAAAGGAAGCCAAAAAAAAAAAAAAAAGAAACAAAATTAGAAAACAAATAGAAATATATATATTAGAATGTATAAGAAGACATGCTCCAAAGATATGCAAGGCATTTGCTAGTACAGATAAGCTAGTTTAGGAATTTATGTTCACTTTTCCACATAGTGTTTCAAAAAAAGAAATAGTGAAAATGAAAAGAAATGTTTAAAACACTGATATTTTTTTATTTTTTTTTAACAATGAACTTTCATTGTCATACAAAATAGCAAGAACAGGATTTTGACAGTTTCTAGAGAGCAGCTGATATATAGAGCAAAGAAAATCAGTAGTTAAAAGAAAAGTTTAGAATGGGGAAAAAAGGTTATGATACTGACATGGAACTCATGAGTCAAATTAGTGATGATGACTGGCCCAGAAATTACTCTGATATTCTACAAAGTTATCTGAATCATGTGGTGATTCTTCAGTTAGAGAAAGCATAATGGGCTGCACAGACTGCTGGCCAGGGTGCAACCTGGCAGTTCTCGTATTTCTCACTTCTGAAGTTCTGTCATGAATTTCTTTATAATAGTGTATTATTTTTTCTAACATTGTCATAAATTGGCAGTAGAGATTGTTTGGAGTTTTTTTGTTGTTTGTTGTTTTTTTTCTCTGGGCAGTTTGATTGCCACTGTCTGCGATTCTTTTTCTTTTTTTTTTTTTTTAGCAAGAGTCTATATAGCAGCTGATGTTTTTTGAATGAAATTCAGACTTTCTATGAGCAATTGCTAATGAGATCTATACCAGCTGCTGCTTTGGTTTCATCTCAGTTTAGTAAGTTTTTTATTTAGGATTTAATCTCTTCTTGAGCTATGTAGAAGACTACTCTTTAAATAATATTGTGGTTTGCTTCAGTTCATTGCGGACTAAAGTTTAAGGCAAAAGCATCAGAGAGAGCCATTACAGTAGTTGCGGGATTCCATAGCAAAATTTTTTGACCTTCTTTGTAGACTCTAGATCATCTGTGAAATTTCAGAATTCTCTGTGAAGTTTTCACAGAGACAGGATTGAAAATGTTCAAATATTTGCCAAATTAGGCAATATAGTGTGCCTTCCCCTTAACCGAACTAAAATGGATTAAAAATTGAATTCTGAATCCTTTGTGTCCTGGGTTCAGCAGTAGCAGTCATTTTTTCTCCTTCTTAGTAGCTGGTGCAGTGCTGTGTTTTTTGACTTTTGGCCTGGGAGCAGCTGCGATAACACCAATGGTTTTAGTTATTGCTCAAATGTTTAGTCTGACCAAGGACTTTCTGAGCCTCATGCTCTGCCAGGGAGGAGTGGGAGCTGGGAGGAAGCAGAGACAGGACACCTGACCCAAACTGACCAAAGAAATATTCCATACCACAGCACGTCATGCCCAGGATGTAACTGAGAGTTACCCGGAAGGGCTAGTTCACCGTGGGGCTGGACTAAGTATTAGTCGGTGCTCGGTCAGGCTGGGTATTATTGGTCAGCGGGTGGTATTGTATTCTCTTCTCTTGTTATTTCCTATATCATTATTATTATTGGTGGTAGCAGTAGTGATTTGTCTTATACCTTAGTTACTGGACTGTTAACCCATGGGAGTTACATTTTTTTGATTCTCCTTCCCATCTCTCTGGGAGCAGAGGGAAGAAAAGGGGAGGAGTGAGAGAGACTGCGTGGCTGATTTATGGCTGACTGGGTTTAAACCATGACCCTTGATTGTCAAATTCTCCATGTACATGATTAGCATATGTAAAGGTATTGTAACATATGATGTGGTTTTAATTTAGTCATATTGACAAAGAGGACGAGAATCTTATTGCTTACTTTAATGATTTGAAAATACTAGTCTAGTACTCAGAAGGTTTTTAGACAGTGGAGTGAGATGGAGCTTTGTGGACTTTAATCCCAGCTATTTTAAACATCTTCCATAATATGGCAGGAATCGCATGCTGGAAGCATTCAGTTTCTTTCCACAGAAGAAAAAAGCATTGATTAAGTTTTACAAGATGGCTAAATTTTAAAAGCCAGAGTGAGGAGAGATGAACACCATTCTTACATAGTGTCGTGGTTTAAAACCAGTCAGGTAATTCGTTCGCTCACTCCCCCCCCTTTCTTGCCCTCCCCCTGCTCTCGGAGGGATGGAGAGGAGAATTGAAAAGAATGAACTCCCACGGGTTGAGATAAGAACAGTTTAGTAACTAAGGTATAACACAGATCACTACTGCTACCACCAATGATAATAATGATAAAGGAAATAACAAGGGAAGAGAATACAACACCTCAGCACCAGCTGACCGATAACTCGGCCCCCAAGCCCGACCAAGCTCCGACCGATACCTCCTCCAACCCTGCAGTCTACCAGCCCTTCCGGCTAACTCCCAGTTACATCCTGGGCATGACGTGCTGTGGTATGGAATACCTCTTTGGTCAGTTTGGGTCAGGTGTCCTGTCTCTGCTTCCTCCTGGCTTCCCCTCCCCCCTGGCAGAGCATGAGGCTCACAAAGTCCTTGGCCAAACCAAAACATCGCTATCAGCTCTGTTCTTGAGCTGAAAGTCAAAACACTGCACTGCATCAGCTACCAAGAAGGAGAAAAATGACTGCTACTGCTGAACCCACGACACATAGCATATGTTTTCTTATAGACATGATTGTAGACCTGTGCTTTAATTTTTTACTAACCTTCATAAAACTTTTCTAACAGGTAAAAAGAGCTAGTATTAAATTTAATCTTAAATTCATTCTGTTGTGAAATGTTTGTCTTTTGAGAAATTAGTTTATGGCCCAAAAGACACCCATAGTCAGCTAAATTTCCTCCATTAGCAGCAAAGTAGGCATTTCAAGAATAAAAAGTGGAAAGAAAGATCATCTAGGCTACATTAACGTAAAATAATAGTGATACTGAACTCCAGCTAACTAATATATTCTGGCCATTTGAAGAGTTGTTCTTTAAAGGTAATAAGGATAAAAATCTCTAAGTAAAGCTAATGAAAGGTTATGTATCATAGAACATGTTATTACTGCAAGAATGCCTGTCTTGTGTAGCATTAAAGGGAAGACCTAGCAGCCTGTAAACTGATGATGCTATTGAGCAAGGAGATAGCCAAGAAAAAATAAGAACCCTTTTTGCTTTCGATCCATTTTCCCTCTCACACTTCCATGAGTCTTTTGTTGATAGCCTTATGTTGATACCGTCAGTGAAGATGATGTGTTTCCCTGCACTCAGAATGATTAGGGTGTTGCTGACAGCAAAGAAGTCCAGATTGCTGATTGCAGTTTTTCTCTAGCTTATGGGAAAAGGCATGAGTTCTTATTTTTATATGAGAAATATCTCTATATTCATGTGTTTATATATATATATATATAAAGAAATAAACAAATCTTTTTCTTGCCAATTACAAGACTATATTCCTCATGGTCATTTAAGGACTCAGGACCCACATTTGGCCTGCTGAACACCCATACTATTCAGCACTACATGTGGGAATTGTTTGTAGTTTTATCCTAGTGGCTAAACCCTTTTCTAGAGTTATTTAATGCATTTCATCTTCAGGTGAATATTAGCTAAATGAAATTTTAGAAAAAAATATCTGCTGTTTAAAAGAAGTTATGCAAATATTAGGTTAGCTCTAAGCACTCTCCACTGCTTTTTCTTTGAGAAGGATTAGGCCATCACTGTGTTTGTATTTCTGTGTTAAGAGTGAGCCTTATTATCAGAACATTTAGCATGTTCTTGCTTTTGCAGGAAAAAAAAAGGCTGTTTTCATAGCTCTTCTTCTGATTAAGTAGTAGGGTTATGATTGTGAAGTTAAAGCTGTCTGTCCAGAGTGACTGGTGTCAGATTGAACTTGCAATATGCCATTTTGAAGTCAGAAATATTTAACTGGATAGGGATTTATTATTATTTTTTACTTCAAAATTTAAGGAATTCTAAGTTATTCTCATCTCATTGAATTACTAAAGAATTTAAGGTGGACAGCTGCTCAATTTCCTGTTTCCAAAGCAGCAATACCAAAAGCCCATCGGTACCCTTTTGGGTCTTTGAAGTACCCCCTCCTGAGGTAGTCTATGCCAAGGATGCATAGAGCCTCTGGACCAGTCACAATGGGGTCCGTTTGCCACTTCCTCCCAGTTAGGCTGATTTCAGCCTCCAGTTCAGTCAACTCTTGGGATCCTCCTGTCACTCCAGAAATGATTGGGCATATAATGACATTGCATTCCGTGTAAGTTTTTGCCACATGGGTAATGTACATTTGACTTCATCTGGGTCTATAGGTGCATTCCCAGCATCTGGCTTGCGGTAGATCATCTCTACAATGGCTGATTCCCTCAGAGACTGGATGCCTTTCTCTATAGTAGTCCACTTGGCTGAATGACTCATAATATTGTCCTTGTATGGAAACCTTTCTTTCACAGCTGCCAAGAGTCACCTCCAAAGGCTGAGGGACCCTTTCTCTTTTGCAATTGCTTTGTCAGGTCCCCCAGCTGCTTAGCTTCTGTAACTCCTAGTTCATGACTGTTGGCCTCATTGTCCCAGCATCGGAGTAACCAGGTTATGATGTGTTCCCCTGGTTGACGGGTAGCTTGGTTGAGGTCCGGGGTGTAGAAGTAACCTCTTCTTCTACCTCTGATTCACATAATAATAACTCCTGATCAGATGCTTTTGTGTGTAGTAAGTGAATTGTTTCTTCATCTTTCTTCGCTGTGCGGGTTGCTTTTTGTGGCTCTTTTTTACTTTTCCCCTTGCATACAGGGGCAACTGATATTGGCACGAATTGGTCCTCTGGTTTAGCTGCAGTGATTATCACTGTGGTTGGAGTGATGGCAGTATCTATTTTTGGGGTTGGTGCAGTCACTGTGCTTGGGGTTTGAGTAGCACCAACAGCTATGCAGTCTGTTGCTGTTGGGGTTTGGGTAGCTGCTGTACTTGTCACTGGGGTTAGTGTAGTTGCTGTGCTTGGAATTGGATTAGCTGCATTGTCTGTTGTAGTCAGAGTTTGGGTAGATGCTGTGGTTGTCACTGAGGCTGGTGTAGCTGCTATGATTGGAGCTGGAGTAGCTGTGCTGCTTGTTGCGGTTGGAGTTTGAGTAGCTGCTGTACTTGTTGCTGGGGTTGATGTAGTTGCTGTACTTGGAGTTGAAGTAGCTGCATTGTCTGTTGCTTTGCCATCAGATCCAGGGGCATTTTTTTCTTTTTGAAGGTGCTGGATAGTGTTGAACAGGGCTCTGTAAGCATAGGCCAAGCCCTAGCACGTTGCCATGATTTGTCCGTCTCTGGTATGACCAGGATGACAACACACTTTAAGTGTTTTACTAGTTTTCCCAGATTTTGCACTTGTTCAGTGGTGAAGTTCCAAAGCCCTGGAGGGGCCCACTGGCCTAGATACTCGCCCATACTGTCCCACACACCCTGCCACTCATGACTGTCGAGCCTCAGGGAAAATCTCTTGGTCCTACTCTATCGCCACCTAACCCTAGACAAGACCCAAACCTGACTCTGCTTAACTTTCGAGATCAGACTAAATAAAACACACTCCATATGTGTGACAACATGCTGATCCCCATCACAATCAGCAGGTATCCAGAGGGTATCCAGAGGCCATTTAAGACCCTCAGAACTCTCAAATGATGCTGTAAATAGTCTGGTGGGGGAGCTGGGAATGTAAGGGAATGTCTCCTTCATAGGTTGACCACCTGAGGAGGAAACAAAAGATGTGTAATTGCTAAACACTTCCATTATATACCTCTCAAAGTATAGAGGTGATGACCACACTGGGAACGCAAGACAGATCAGTTTCATGATCAATGAGTTTATTGTATTACAAGTCATTACCATAAAGTACAGCAAAACAATAACCTTAGCCTGGGTCCCCCGGCCAATGAACAATAACACAACAAATACCAGCTGTAAGTAGAGTATGACATGCTGAAACTGTGAGATCAAGAACAACAAATTTGCAAGCAAATAAATCAGCATTGTGATGGATGACTATTAATCCAAAACAATGAATTCTTATCACAAATACGATTAGACACACTCCAGTCAGATCTGTCATCTCAACCCTTCATGCCTCACATTGGGCGCTACAAATAACTGTCATAGTTTAAGCCCAGCCGGTAACCCAGAACCGCACAGCTGCTCATTCACAACCCTCCACCCTCCCACCCCCCACCCCCACCCCCACCCCCCCCCGAGGGATGGGGAGGAGAATCCACAAACCACTACTACTACCACCAATAATAATAATGATAAGGGAAATATCAAGGGAAGAGAATACAGCCATTCACCACCTGCAGACGAATACCCAGCCCAACTGAGCAGTGATCTAGCCCTTCCAGGAAACTGCCCCCAGTTCATATACGGGGCATGATGTGCTGTGGTATGGAATACCTCTTTGGCTAGTTTGGGTCAGGTGTCCGGTCTCTGTTTTCTCCTGACTTCCTTCCTCCCTGGCAGAGCATGAGACTGAGAAAGTCCTTGGTCAGAGTAAACATTACTGAGCAACAACTAAAACCAACGGTGTTATCAGTGCGGTTCCCAGGCTGAAAGTCAAAAACACAGCCCTGCACCAGCTACTAAGAAGGAGAAAAATGACTGCTACTGCTGAACCCAGGACATAAGTTAACTCAGTTCCAACCAATGGTAAACTGCAAGTACTGATAAAAAGCACTGTTCTATAAATCTGCTACCTATTATTCAAACTGAAGCTGAGACAATAGGATATAGTACTATTATACCTGTCTTCATCTTGCCCATCTTATTAACCATCTCTATTTAGAAAGCATGCTTTAAATAAGCCTAAACAATAAATATTAAAAAATAGATCATAATGTTCAGTTGGATTTCAAGGCAGCAATATCAGGAATCAGGCATTGTTATGATGTCTTTAGAAAACAATATATAATTTTTGGAATACTGTAAGCAATACCCAAATAAGAGCTCTTCGTAATAATAAAATTGCTGGTGTTGCTGTAATATAATGTGCTGCATCCCTATTTAGTTGAATCACATATATAAAAGTGGATGAAGTGGGAAATTTATATTTTATTATATACACAAAATATTAACCTCTCGTCTTCCTGAAGAAAGGATGTCTCTCTTTGCAGCATAACTAGACTACACTGAACACTGTTTACCTAAGGTTAAAGCCTGAAACTGATACAGTTATAAGCCACAGTCTCTGGAAATGACAAATGCTAGACCTCATGCAACCAGATATATGCTAGAAACAGTATTTTTTCTACAAGGTCTTTTAAAAATTGTGAAGAAGTTCAAATCAGGCTTTAAAGATGAGGACATGGTGCTGCTATTGCATTTTCCTTCAAAAGTTGTGAGGATCCCTTAGCACAATCTAATATAATCCCAAAACAATTAATTTCCATCAGTTCAGAGTAATGACCTGCATGCATTAATCCATTGAATGAGTCTGCTTGAAGCATTTTTTAGCAATTTATGAGCAAAAAAAGTACAAGGTTCAGCAACTAGAGCTGCTTCACACTGAATTGCACAAACTGAGTCACCATGTGGGGGAAGTTTAACGACATTGAGTCAAGTCAGTGGGCTAGTCAGCTACTGGAGCTGGTACCTGATCTGGTAAAATGGCATTTGTATCTCCAAAGAGGTGAGCCAGTCTGTAATTTAGTGGGAAAAAATGTCAAAACTAACTCCTGAGTAGCTTAGACCATGACATAGATAAACTTCAGAAGAAGAAAAGTGAGTCTAAATGGATACTGTGAATCAGCTCACGTTCAGCAGAACAGGCTTGTCTCTGATAAGGGAGCTACCTCTGATATCTCTATATTTGGAAATTTAGAAAGCAAGTGAGGATTTCCCCCCAGGATGGTAATACATCAATCAATCTGGTAAAAGAAGTTAGCTAATGAACCAACAAGCACCTTCAAACCTTCCCCAAGTCTGAAGAATTTGAAGCAGTCAGTACTTTGCCAGATCAAGCTCCAGGTTTTTAAAATAAATCATCACTTTATTTTTAACAGCTAGAATTATTTATAACATCTAGACCTGTATTGGGTAGCAAGCACATTTTCTGCACACAGATATGACTACAGAGTAGGCAAATTGCCGATATTCTGCATAGCTTTGGCAGTATCACCTACAGTGACAAGTGCTATAAATTCTTATCCTCAGAATAAATCTCTTCAGATCTGACACAATTTAACACAGCCATCATGTTGTGGGAGAAGGGTTTGCGTGCAATGCGTCACAAGTTCAGAAGGCCTATACTGCTGCTTCTAGTTTTGTGAGCAAGTAGTTGGCTACCCGTGAGCTTGACAGTATATTTTCAATTCCAGTGAATACAAGTTGGCTGGGAATAACTTGCAGCTGGTACAGCTCTATTTTTAAATAGATTTATTAAAAGAAATTGAAATTAGCCTTTCTGCTTCCTCTCAAAATTCCATCTGCTACAATTAATATTAACATGATTTCTAACTTGTCCTTTTAGCTAATTATATTTTTAGAAAGACTCCATAAAAGGTTAGTGTGAAGAACATACATTTTGCATTCTTGTCAATCTGCTTTCAGAAAATGTGATCCTCCATAGTAACATGTAGGTCAAAAGGAATTTTGTTTGATATTTTCTAACTAATACAGAGCACATGAAGCACCCTCAAGCATGTAGGTGATTTTGAGGTACTGTTCAAGCCTTCATCACCATCACATAGTGGATTCCACATCAGCACACATGGGGAGGCTGGAAGAATTCAAATACCGAACCACGCAGCTTGGTGTCATCAGCAAACTTGCTGAGGGCGCACTCAATCCCACTGTCCATGTCAGCAACAAAGATGTTGAACAGGATTGGTCCCAACACTGACCCCTGAGGGACATCACTTGTTACCAGTCTCCAGTTAAACATTGAGCCGTTGACCACCACTCTCTGCATGTGGCCATCCAGCCAGTTCTTTATCCACCAAGTGATCCATCCATCATATTTATGTCTCTCCAGTTTAGAGATAAGAATTTACTCTGCAATCTTTTCATTCTGTTGAATAGTGGCATTTTAGGGTAATATCTAACCTCAAGAATGATAGTAGAAGATGGAGGTAGTAGCAATTAAGCTGTGCGGATAACTAGCCTTGCTCTGCTGCATGGGCAGTAAAGAAAAAAAAAACAGGACAAGGGTAAGAGTGCTCACTATTGAGGGCAGAGGTCCTAAGTCGTGGTATTTACAGCTGTAAATCAAAATATGTGGAAGAAATCAGCTATTCCTGTTTATTAGTTAGGATGTAGTTAGAAAAGTAAATTGTAAGCTCTCCACTGTCCTTTTTGCTGCAACTCAACTATTACATCCTGTTGTGTATTGAAGTAATTCTAATAAGTACCTTAGCTATTGCTGAGTAAATAAATGAGTAAACACAATTACTGCAATAATGAGTTGCAAACACAGTTTCTGGTTTGAAAATATTTTAATAAAGGAGAAATTAATTAATACCATTTAATGATTCTTTGCCTGTGTTGAAAGTACTGCAAGAGGAGGGAGAGAAAGGGAAGCAGAGGCACTTTTATTTAGTTGATGAGAATTTCTTGAAAGAAGACACTAATAAAGTCAATCTGTGTAATTTTTTTTGACATTTACTCAATGGTACATTTGAAAATAACTTTTTTATTTAAACCTTTAAAATTACCTTCTTCATTGAGTATTTATAGATTTATATACCTTATATGATCTGTTTGGCATAAAACAGTCATGTTGGCCCTGGTTCAGAAACTTATGTATGACTTCTTAAAAAATACTTAAGTGATAACTTTAATAATAATTGTTGTGGTTTAGACAGCCAGTAACTCAGTACCATGCAGTCACTCACTCACTTCCCCTTTCCCTCCCCACTCTTCAGGCAGGATGGGGAGGAGGAATCGGAAGAATGTAAAATCTGTGGGTTGAGATAAAAACAGTTTAATAGATAAAATATAATACGGCTACTACTGATAATAATGATAAGGGAAATAACAAGGGGAGAGAATATAAAACTAAAAGGGGAAAGGAAAAATATAATACACAAAAGTGATACACAGTACAATTGATCACCACATGCTGACCAATACCCATCCTGACCTGAGCAGTGATCAGTCCCATCCAGGTAACTCCCCCCAGTTTATGAGCTGAGCATGAGGTGCTGCTGGCTGTTTTAGGTCAGGTGTCTTTTTGCTGCTTCCTCCCAGCTTCTTGTGTGCCTCCTCACTGGCAGAGCATGAGAGACTGAAAAGTCCTTGATCACCGTAAGTGCTACACAGTAACAGCTAAAACATCAATATGTTACCAGCATTGTTCTCAGACTAAGGCCAGAAACACAGTGGCTGCTAGGAAGAAAATTAACCCTATCCCAGCTGAAACCAGGACAATAATATATACCTAAGTGATAATTAAATCAGTGCTTATTAACAGTAATATGGGAATCTGAATTAAGTCATTTTCCAAATACGAGAATATGAGGTACAAAAGTAAAGACCATTTGGAAGGTATAATAAACAATATTGTAAAGGAAAATATGTTGTCCCTACAATGAACTGAAGTCCAACTGTCTTTTTCAGATGGTGAACAAATTGAGTTGACACAGATTTTCCTGTCTCTGTTTTAGACAAACAAGATCTGCCAGTTTCAGTTGGACAAATAAGTATAACCTGTCTATGCAGGTGTGCAAGACTAATGAAGTTTAAAGTCAAAACTGTCAAGGGCACAATCTTGTAGTATCATCAGATAATAGAAGCATACCCCATAGAAGCAGTTGCTGGGTTCAGAAGAATGAAGGGAATGAGTTATTTGTGTGTTCAAAAAGGTTTTCTGCAGATGCTAGTTTAATACAAGAGTCCTGGGTGCTGCTAAGGGATTGGGCTAGATTGCTGTAAATTCTTGCAGCTATCTAAATTTCATACCTCTCTAGAATGCCCTGGGAATAAAGAAACTAGAGGTCTCAGAAACTTCCGGGCAAGGAGGATGCCGCCATTTGTTTTGTCCTACAGACAATTTCTTTTAAAGTGAATTTACCAGTCTGCTTGCTTACTAGACAGAACACAGTGCAAACCCATCATTTCTCTGCTTCTCCTATGCTTTTACACTCTGGAAATTCATATTTCATATTCTTCCACATTCTCAATTTATAAATCCGTGTTCCAAGGGGGTAGAGCTAAGCATTCTCATTTCTTTCTCCTGAACACCATTTTCTCTAGGGAGCTTTAAAAGAATAATTAAGTTTCATTACAGTAAAATTGGAATTATTCTTTATGGATTTGAGCAAGTGCAGTGCTAGTTTCTGGAGATTTTGGTGGTGTGTTGCTGTCTGAAGTGGCCTGACAAAATATATATATTGCAGTTCATTGTCTCTGCCCTGTGGGACAAGAGTAAGAAGGCACAACTGCAGCCTGTTCTGCCAAAACTTACTTATATGGCATTTTTCAGGAAGCCAGATTTCCTGATATCCTACATATACAACCCAATAATGAAAATTTAGCATAACACAGTAACTCCTATCAAATTTCCAATTTCCCAATGCCTATCACAGGGTCTGTTTTCATAATAATTATCTAATTATCTCAGGAAAAAAAATCAACCTGTAAGAACTTTATAAAATACAATTGCTTCTGTCAGGAGCTAAGTCCTTACAGTGAATAACTGCCAATGACTGTAAACTTGCTTTCTGTATCCAATTAGTCAGCAAATACATTTTCATTTCAGTGAAATTACTCTTTACTGTAATTTTGAATGAAAATTGCATGAGAATTTATTCGATCTATAGTTTGTTTCCAACTTTTTTGCTACGGTTATTTTTTCCATTGAGAAAATATCATTCACTCATCTTGGTAATGTAGGTTTTTCTGCAAGTTGCTTTGAAGTTGGTTGGCCAAGTGTGCTCCTGAAGTTCCCCTTTAAGTTTCACTCTCTCTGAACAACACTGTCCCTCTCAATACCTTATTTTTAATGCTGTTATTTGTGTGATTCTCTAAAGCACCATTGCTCTGCATGAGCAATAGTGTCATCAGTATTTTTTTCCCTGGAGAAAAGATGTGGCTAAGAACAGAAGGAATTCAAGGTGTCAGGAGATGTTTTACCAATGGGCACACCATGTCCTCAGGGGGGGCAAAGGCACAGCTGCAATGCAGTCAGGCTGAAGTGCACATCCACTGATGTCTTGTGCAGGAGGAGTGCAAGTGCTTGCACTTCTCAGGTATTGTCAGATGTGTGCTTTCTTATGCAAATGACTGCTTGTTGAAAACTATACAGCGCTACTCCCCTCATACCCACTATTTCAGGCTTCTTAGTGTTGTTCACACAATTTTTTCCCAAGTTTGACAAACACAAATATCAAGTTCACATTTCTTCTGAACATATATATTATATAAAGATTATATATATCATATAAAGATTATTTAAGAACAAAACAAAGCAAAACAAACCCCTTAAGTATTCTGTCAATTCAGAAGTCAAACACTCTAAGCATTGACTCACTCCCTATGAATAAACTACTATGTGTAAAGCAAGCCCAGAGAGGCAGAACTCTGTGCTACAGCCACTGAATCTTCCTTATTCTACTGCTCTTATTGAGATACTTCTCCTCTCTGCATTTTGTTTGTATTACATTTTGGCCTATTATTACAAACTTTCCAATATTATTTTTTACTTAAATTATTGCTTGTTAGAACAGATGTCTCATAGGAAATTATGTGAGACTGCGACAGCCAGAAACTTAACTCACCCCAGTAACTTACACAGTAGTTCTGAAGTTGGTGAAAATGTAAAGTCACTTATGGGACATGGTACTGTCACACCTCTGTGTGCAGTAATGGAGCATGCAGTTACTTTGGTAGGAAATCAAAAGACGGAACAGTGTCTCTGCTAAGCCTAATCCATATTCACCAGTATGCTTGTTTCCATCTCCCTCTTTAGCACATATACAAATAGCTTCATGAGAAACAATCATTAACATGCAAAATACTAGTTTTCGAGTATTTCACTACCTGTGAGAGACCAAAATATACAAGGCAGCATTTGGGCTTTGGATGACTAAACCACTTACTTAGGTCTACTTCTGAGACTAATAATCAGTAGGCTTTTGTCTCCACATAATCCATTATGAATAATTGATGGATTAAAATAATGATGAATTAAAGTAGTAGTACAAAGAGGCTGGAGAACTGAGTTAGGACTGCCTGGATGATACGTGTGGGAAAAAATGTTAAACTGCATACCAAATTGAAGGAAAAATGGAATTATTTCAAAACTGAAATAAAAATTTCCAGTGACTTCATGAGAAACTGACTCTTGTCCAAAGTAAGATATTTAAACTTGTTTGAAATAGCCCATGTAAACACATTGTAAATTCATGGGACTGCTTCTGCTTAGAGAAACAATGCAGTATATCTCCACATACCACCATTTGGTCTGCCTTTTTGTGACATCAGTTTCCATGAGTGCTCAGTCCCAAGCCTCAATGCCAGTAAGGTTCTGTGTACTATTTCAGTAGAGTTCAGATTATGTCTTCATCTGCTCCAATGTTTTGAATTGGTCAAGGGTAATTTCCTAAAATAGTCTTTGTGCTACCAATAAAATCTCTGGTGTGCTGATGTGTTAATTGCTCTTGTGTGCAAATATAATCTATAAAAAGCTGTAAAATCTTAAACAAGTGTTTGCACATCATCAGTTTTCATTGCTCACTGAATAAATAAAAGATTAGATCATTAAAATGTGTTAGTAATGTTCAACGAATAATAATGTTTAGAGACAATCTAAAATAAAAATATTAATGAGCATCCTCATACCATAATATTAGTACAAATACAATCATTAAGTTAACCTTTTAATACTTTTATTATGCTATTGTTAAGCATCCAATAATGTGTTTTTAATGATCTCTTATTTACTGAACAATGAAATAGCTGAGTTAATAAATTTAATTAGCCATGTAAAGCTGTTACTTAAAAAAAACCAACAGCAAACACTAAAGAAAAATTACATAATTACATCTGTCTTGAATACTGCTGCTCCTGCAGCTCTATGTCAGAAAGGTTACCAGGACCCTCTCAAAGTGGGCCACAGACACTCAGAGTGATAGCAGTTCTGGAGCCTACCAATGTCAAGGGACCCTAAATGGTCCAGCGTCCCACAGCTTGAGCCTCAGTATGGCTCTCGGGGTCTCTGAAATAAAGGGGAACCTGGAAAGCTACAAGGGCTTTGTTCTGCCTGCATGTCTTGGAAGAGCTTGAAAACTTTTTATCAAACTGGGGCATCAGACATTCTTGCTAGGTTTGTCCTTAAAGGAAGATCTCTCAAAGGCTGACCTCACAATCAACCATTCATAAAACCCCACTACTTCTTAAAGAAATGTTTTTTTAAAAATCTGTGAGAATAGGAAGCCTGGTTTATAGTCCCATAGGATTTATTCCCCTAGATTGTCCAAACCTTTTGTGTAAATTATTAGAAGACACAACACAAGCACAATTTTTACATGGTATCCACTAGAAAACATAAATTATTCTTTTAAATTAGGGTAATGGATTAGGCAGCTGGCTATGTGAGTGCAATACTAACCACGTGCTAACGTAATTTTTCTGAGCCTGTTGGCTAAGGCACTGTATCATTGGATTTATTAATGAAATTTCAATGGTATAGTCTGTTGGAAACATTTCTTCCTGTTTGGTAAATGCCAGTAGAATCTGTACAACTTTTTTCTGTGTTATCTCATACGCATAAATATGATTATTTTTCTTCTTCTTCTTCCTTGTCCTATGAAAATAGAAGTATTGGAAAGAGTGATTTCTCCATGAGGAAATATTCACATAGTGAAGTCTCTACTGGATGTATTTAAAGTTTATTAATATTGTTGGAGAGATTTGAGTTTAGGTCAGGATGTAGATAAGCTTTTCCAGTGAAATACAAAAACTAGAATGAACAAACACCTGATTATACTGAATAATATATATATTCTGTTCAACAGTTAAGGAAACTCTGCAAGGTGGAACCACTGTTTTCACTGATTTCACATGGATAAAATCCATGTGTTCAAATTCACTCAGTACAGATTACTTTTACCACGTTTACCACACTTTTCTTAGTCTTCACATAAGATATGAACATCGTAATTCAATTCACTGACTTCCAGGTGGCAACGGTGACCCTGTTTAGAGAATGGTCTTACTGAGGACGACTATATTTTGCTCAAAGAATTTTAACGTCATTCAAATTTGTCACATAATACCTGAAATGGGGTGTTGTAGCTTACAAATTCTTGTAAGAAAATGAGTTGCTCTACATTTTCTTTAGCTGTCTTTGAAAAGCTTTCTTTCCATTTGCACTACCGAAATCAGTGAGATGGGTTTTTTTTTAGCTTTTTCAATATTTTTTTCATAAGTATTTTAAATATAATATTGAGTTCTTAGAATATGAACGGTTTTAGATGCAAACAGTGCTGTCTTCATTTTAAGTAACTTTTATCTGTTTACAACAGTAACAATTTTCTAGGGGAAGGATCTAATTAGATTGCTTTTTGACTTCAACTAGTGAACATGTTCATATATGCCTAAATGTTTCCAGTTTTAAAAATGAAATTTTACTACTCTGTCAGGATAATGCTCAGTTTAAAATTTGAGCATTTATATATATATATGTATATATATATATTTTTTTTTTTAAGGACTGTCTTTTTATTGCTTAGAACAATTGCAGACCTGAAGCCAAATTTACATTACACATTCTAGTAGTCTGATTCTCAGTTTAAAAAAAAAAAGAGAGATTTAGAAAATAGGATGTTATTAGGCTATGTTATTAGGCTATATTATATGCAAGAATATAATTCTGTACTGACTTTTACCCTATGCTTTTAAAATGGAAAACATGAAAAGCATTTGTAGTCTAGGGTAGACTCTGACTGTTAAGTATCATGAGTGACTGAGTAATGAGCAGTCTGAGAAACCTTTTGGCAATTCGAAAATTTTACCATAAATGTGAGTGTAGAGGGAATGAAAATCAAGCCAGTCAATATAATAATTTGTCATTTTATTTTCAGTTTATTTTTAATATAAGAAAAGTTGGGCCTTTTCATAACTGGAGGAGAATGAAACTATTTCTGTCCCACATCCTATTCATGAGCACAGGCCCAGATGTACCCGGGATGTGAGTGGCAGGAGGTAGGTACTGCTAGTCTATGGAATTTCAGTCTGTGGAACAATTCAGGGGGAGCACAGAAAAGATTAGAATATATTAAATTCTGTGTAGCTGAGTAACTACTTGGTAATTTATAAAGGTTATGTTCTCTTTCTTGCATTTGGCTGCTAAAATTCTGCACTCAGGAGAATATAAAAGGGATTGCTTTGGTTTTTGTCATTTCTGTATGGAAGAAAAAGAGACACTGTTTAGCCATCGCAGTTAAGACATGCCATATTAACTTTGCTATGAGGAAAGAATATGACCTATGCTCTAAGGAAGAAAAAAACCCCAACAAACCCTCTCATAACTGATGGTGTGTAGTATACTCATGCAGTTGACATAATAACTTGGCTACTAATGTTGATCATCTGCACACTTAAAAATTAGGATAATGAAAATGTGCATACAAGTAAATTCACATTATATGAGACTTGTATAACATTTATAATTAGGATTCATTTTTAAAGTGCATGAAAATGCCTGGAGGAAATTTAAAGTGACAGGTATTACTATTATGCAAATGCAGCACTTACTAAACTCCTTATTCTCATACTAAAATCTGCTATCTAAACAATTGCTTCACAACTGGAAATTATAAACAGCAGCCAAATTCTCTCCTTTCCAACCCTTCCCTTGATCATGTTTATTCAGTAATACAGCAGCATTCAGCCCTGTTGATGAATATGCTCAGTGTTCATTTGGTTAAGCTTCAGTAAACTGAGCCTCTGGAATTAGCAATCATTGGTTACAAGGATGCAGTACATAGTGTAGTATATTTAGCTACTCTACCAGAACCTTGGCTAAAAGAGCATAGAACATTTCAAAGCTCAGTTGACATTTGTTACTTTTTTCTTGGCAATGTCACTAGCTTTTACATCTGTTCATAAATCATTTTTAGCCTGACGTAGTATTGAGCCTCCTTGTTTTGCAGTAATAACCAGGGTGCTGTCCAGCAGAGGGAGCACACAAACAGAAAACCAGACTTAATTATTAGAACAGAGAATGGTGACTTCACTTCCTCAGCGAGAGAAAATCATCAGGATCTGATAATGAAAATAGATTCTTTTAAAAGATAATTATAGACAGAGTAAGATAAGTAGAGAAGAAAATTCCAATACAAGCTTTAAAAATATCAGACATATGCAAAATAAGCAGGATTTCTACTTCATCTACCATTTTAATTTGTGAGCTGGCAGCATAAGAAGCTCCTTCTCTCTTTCACTTGCTCTGCTTTTATAAGAAAAATTACATGTATTAGACCTTCTTTAATACTTTGAGTTTAGAGCTTGTCCAGCCAAACAGTTCGCCAGCCAAGGCCAAGAAACCTTTGCCAAAACATGTCTGGAATCAGAGTTTTTCTTTTTCTACTTATAAAAATCCTGATCCACCATATTGCATACAAGTCCCTAGCATTTACCCAGAGCAATTGCTGCAAAGTAAAGCATCTTATATCAGCTATGGGAACTGAGCTACTCTGGCACTCTTGTGGGGTCAGTAGTTGTTACAACAATAATCCTTTTAGAATTTGACCATGATGGGTGAAGAGGTTTGTGGGAAATTCCACCACTGCTCCAAATATTGTTTTCACATAAAAAACAGGGGAAAATCAAGAGGTGCTCTAATAACAAACACTGTTTACTTAGAAAATTAATATTTAAGACTTTATGTAATTGTCATTTACTTTCTAACGCATGAGTCTATTACAGGTTTCTATAGTGAAGTCTTGGAGTTTACCATTTAATCTTTTCTTCAGAAGCAACCAAGAGCTGAATTCATTTGATGTGGAGCTTGATTTCAATTTGCTTGTCTCTCCTGCTGGCATTTACACCGTTTAAATCTGAACACATGCAATGTTGAACAGTAATGACATATTTTTACAAGCTACCAGTGGGCATTTCATTGGAGCAACAATTTGTGGCAAAGTATTTAAAGAGCAAATTTTGTGACATGTACACTCCAAACAGTAAATATTCCCAATAATGAACTGCCTGAATTATTTTTGTTAGATGAAGTGGCAACAGCAAGACTAATTTCAGGACATATTTACAAAACATGAGATTGTATTTCCAGATGACTGGCCTGGTATTGATCCCACTGATACAAGCGTAGGTCTTGCATCACTGCTGTTCTGTCTCATACATCTCCAGCTGTTGAGTTCACCATGCCCATTTCTGTAACTGTGTCACTGAGAACAAGAATTTCACAACTGAACTATAATTACATATCAGAAAAGGTGCAGTTAAAGGGAGGAAATGTGCCAACAACTGCAGGAGCTTGAGATCCATTCTTGTGCTGTTTTGGAATTTTTTTTTATCATTTAATAAAGACAGAAATTTTGCTACCATTTAAACATTAAAAAAGAAAATATGACATAATTTATCAGAGCAATATAGGTTAAATCTACCACTGAGACAAACCCTTTGTACTTGGTATAATCTACACTCATGGTCTCTGTATATAGCTCTGATGATATCCATGCTGTAGTTGTTATAACTGTAGAAGCTTAGAATAAATGCTATAAGAATCTGGAATGAAAAAATGTAGCCTTGTGATTCTCAGAAGATGCTAGCACTTTACTTCCACCACCTCTATATGGAAAAATGCTACAGACCTGTATTAAACTCATTTAATGCTAGCTAGATGTAAAAAGTCTATGAAACCAGTCTACATCAGACATTCATGTTTTGTCTGTAGCCATGGAGACACAGAGAAAAGTCAGCCTATTACACCCTGGTGCTCAAGACTTTTTGTCTGCATTAACTGTTCTAGGTTGTCTTTTCCCTTTAATTGCAGTGGAACACTAGCTCTTAGCCAAGCCACTTGAAGTGCTAATGTTTACAGTTAGACGGGCTGACTGCTGGCCTTTCTGTCTGTATAGTGCCGTGGACTTCAGTTAGGATTTTCAAGGTGAGATGGCAGGCACCCTTTGTAAAATATGGCCCAACATACATATTTAAGCAGTAGATACGATAGAGGGAAGACACTTTTGCAACAGTTATATCAAGCCTATTTTTAGAGGAACGATATACAGCATGTTTGTTGGTAGATTCTTCCTCCTGGAAGCAGAAGGCAATTTCCTAATTTCTTAAAAAAACCCAAAAACATTAAAAAATACTTTTGAGGTCCCCCTAATTTCTCATTGAATGTTAAACTCTATCAGGAGAAGGGTTCTAAAAGACAAGGCACAGCCTTTGCTTGTGTCACCCCTCCTGTTAATGGTGACAATGTATACAAAGTGAAAGACATGACAAAAAGGAAGGTCAAAACTGTCTTCTTTTTCTGAAGAAAAGCACATGCCAACACAAGAAAAAAAAATGAACAATCTGCAGCTCAACATTTCTTCTCAGTTGCAACAAAACTTCTTCTCCTTTCCAAACAGTATAAATAGTAAGTATTCACTGACAGAAGGCAACTTCAAAAACTAACAACTTCAAGACAGTTGATTCCTTAATGGCACCAAATGGAGCTTCAGTGCAAGTTGGTCTGTCAGTTCAGTAATGTCACATGATGCAAAACCCTCATTTTCTTACAAGAAATAAAGGATGAATCACTGACTTCTGTTAGGAATCAGATTTTAAAATATCAACACAGCACATAACTTCAAGAGAAATTCAAGTGGTATTCTACATTTTAGCATTAAATTTCACTCTGCTTCGTTTATAGTCAAATGTAGGTGCTGAGATAATTTATCTTTCAACCTGATTTCCTATATAATCACTTATACTGTGTGCATTTGTGTATATGCATCTGCCTGTCGTTCTTTCTTCCACTAATTTTTAAAGCTGCTAACCAATTTTTTGCTATATTGCATAGGAAGATATAATTTTAACATAAATTTGGCTCCTGCAAGATTTACAAGAGTATCTAGCTGGAGGAAAGAAGCGGGAGGAGCAGGAGGAGAGGGACAGATCTTTGCGGAAGTTCAGCCTTGAAGACACAAATTATAGGAGGCATCTTACAGAACTGTGCTTAATACTGAGCTAGCCAGACTGTCAATAGTAATATTTACCTGGAAAGTAAGGCATACTCATAATTCATTATGAACAAGTTACTTGGAATGGAGGAGCAATGGCAGGGACAGATCAGCCTGTATTCATAGAATCTCTTCAACTTGCAAAGTTATAGAAGCAATTCTGCTTCGTATTGATGGATGGGAGAATTCCTTCAAATTTCTATGGTAAATATGCAAAGCAGACAACAGTATGAATAGCATTTCATATTTTAACAAGGAAATTCCCAAAAAGAAAATCGGCTAAAAGTGAAAAATCATAATTGAGACATTTTAACTCTATTAAAAAAATATATTCTGAGTGTATTACTATTAATAGAATATTAATGATAAGTAGGGAAGTTGTCTGGTGAGTTGAAGGAGAGGAAGAGTCACACTTAAGGTGATGTGATCTCTTTGAGCTGGAGACTAATTTTAAAGAAAGAAGTACCTTGCAGTCATCTTCAGAAGTATGTCAGCAGCTGGGCACTTGCAAATTTGAGGCACTGAAATACCATATGACACTTTATAATGTTCATGTACATTAAGGAGGCAAATGCTTACAGAGATGTATGCAGAAGGCAGAAGACTTGTATTTCCAAAGGCATGAAGATTAAAGGTAGACTATTAGCAAGAAAATGGAACAAATAAATTGTAAGCAACTATTCTTTAGCAGATAAATGAGCGTGCTTAGAAATATGGTAACAAGGTTTGGAGAAAGGTGACTGTGATTTGTAGCTAATGATAATGCACAATGTAACAGATCATTATTTCACAACTCATTGCAATCGAAAGCATGTTACTTGTCTGATGAGTGTAAAATTATTTTTATTTAATTTTGTAGCCAATATAATTTGCATAAACTATGTTAGGTTTGCTAGGGTTTTATGCCACCCGCCCATTATAGTGAACTACTTCACGTCCTTTTAATATATGAACACATTATTCATATTAAAAATTCATTTAAAAAACTGTACTAAGTTACTTGTTAACTTATATTTTCTTTATTGAAAGCAGTCATTGGAGGCTAAGGAAAATACCATTTTTAAGAGCAAATCTATGAGTTCAAGACATGAAATGAGTCAAATTATCTTTGAAAATAACATTGCTTAATAGTCAATAGCCTTGCATAAAACCATTGCATTTTATGATACATATTTTTCACTGTGCACTCACAAAACTTTTTAACTTCCATTTTTAAGATCTACAAAATAATGACAGTATATAGAATAGTGAGGAGAGAAGCAGTAGTTTCAGTAAGTGAGAATTGCAATTATTCCCTGTAGCAGGTGTGTTCTCTTCAATTCCTGAAAAGCTGGTGTGTTTAGCTGCGTTAGTATCTCTTTGTGTTATTTGAATTCAAGAATGCCAACCCTCAGGAGTTTCAGGAATGAATCTGGAAAAGATGTCAGATCTGCTGATCTTGGCTGATGCAGTCATCCTGAGGCACCCAAAGACAATTAAGGAGCTCTGAAGCTTCTCTCATTAATGCTGACTGCTAAAATTCAATAAGCATAAAATATTTGAATACAGTTTGGATATGTGCCATTAACTTTGAATGGTGCTCATACCTGAGCATCCTGCCTAGTCCTGAAAAGTTTGGAAAGAGAGGAAAACCAATGTGGCTTACTGTATGTCTTCAAAAATCTTCATAACTGTATGGGGTTGTCTGTCCCAGAGGTGTTTCAACTGCTGGCTAGATGGAGTCCTAAGCATAAGGAAAACCCCAGAGATTTCACATCACCATTGAATATTGTTCCTCCTCATACAATACTGATTGGCCTTCATAAAGGTCAATCAGTTATGATATTGCTTAATAACTCCTTTGAGTATTTTTCAGCCACACAGGCAATAAGCTTAGTAGAGTTTCAAATACGATTTAAATTAACATCTTTATCAGCTAAATTATTCCTCTGACCTGATCTTCTATATCAGTTATAAGTTTTCATTAATAAAAGTTAAAATTAACAAAAACAGTGAGAAAATCTTGTCAGATGATGTTGCTGCCTAAGGAGACAAGCCTTTATAATTATTTAGGAAGAAACTTTATTTCTCAGAATAAAAAAATCCATATTTTATATAAATACTTTCTTATGAATACATTTAGAGATTTATTAACTTGTTGGTCTGGAGAGGAATTGTCAAGTCTTGAACCAAAGGAATTATCCATTACTGTCCCTGTAACAACATAATAGTATAATGGCATAAGAGTCAGCTAAATTTGAGTTTGGTTGTATAACGGCATATCAGGGAAAAGTAATCTAATAGGATGATATTAGCAAATCTGTACATATATTGTGACAACTATAGCCTCAAGGATGCATTACTGCCACGTTAACTCATTTCAGATTTCATTCACTGTGTGAGGAACCTGCAACATTTTTTCTGAAAGGAATGTCCTAAAGCTATGATCTATCATTCTGAATATATCACCTTTTTCTTCATGAGTTAAAAAAGGATAAACAATGAAAATAAACTATCATTTGAAATTGCAAAGAACCTTTGTAAAAGTAACCTGGTTTCTCATTCTGTCTCTCTGGATCTCTTTCTCAATTAATATCTTCCCTTAGAAAAAAAACAAAGCATCATTTAATAAGAAGAAATCTGTTTCAACGATTGGATATTGAATACTTGCCTGAAAAAGTTATTAAAAAATTTATATTATATGCCTGGAAAACAAAATCACTATCCTCTAGCACTATATCATTACTGTTATTACAGCTCTGCTGTTAAATTTGTGGCATGAAACCGTCTGGTTCAGAAAAATAAACAGAAAAAGGAAAACTGTGAGCTGGATCTTGAGTGGTATAATTCAGTGGAATCTGATGAAAACCAATCTAACATCACAGATGATCTGACCCATAACAGATCTAGAAATCATGCCTCCTTTGGAATAAAAGATTAGCAGTTGGAATTGACAATGAGGGCTTCTGACAAATATTGACTTTTTCTAATGGTAATTACTGCAGAGACTGTTTAAAAGCATCTGAAAGAAGAATCTGAACATGAAATGCTGCCAAGATTAGATAATATAACTTGTCTTCAGTAGCTGTAAGTAACTGACGGGTGTGGACCTGCACTAGAAGCTCTGAGTTTTAAACTAGAGGTCATGCAAAGAACAGGGCAAAACACATAACTCTAAACATAGTAGGGTACCCATATTGTATTTTATTCCCATTGAAAAATAATTTTCTGAGAATAAAACCTGCAAATCCTGGTTTCTGTTTATGCAGTGAAATACTGCATAATGGCTTTATCGCTGGAGAAAAATCCTGACAAAAGCTGTAAGTTAGCAAAGCGTAATTGACTTTTGTCAATTTGTAATTGACAAAATTACAAATGTAACTACAAGTGTAATTGCAGGGGACTTTCCTTTTTAATGTGTACACAGCAATCACTTATAAGGTCCCTTACAGGCCAGTACTTATTGAACAGTAGATCTGGAATGTCCTATTTCCTTCACGGACTTGTGGTGTCTTATCTGTGCAAGCGTCTTCCACTAAGGTGCTTCATTTGCAGTTATTCAGGTCTAGCTTCTGTGGCTTAAATAGGTCAATGACATTTGACTATCTAAGCAGGTTCAGTACCTGAAAAATTAAAAATACATCTCAGTAAAAGAGTAGCTACTTGAATATCTTCTGGGTTTATACAGCAGTTCAGGGGAAGGGAGGATATCAGTATGGCTGTTCTTTTGCTTTATGCGTCCGCATCTTAAAATAGGAGGATTTGTAACCATATATTTCATAAAATTAATCTTTTGTGACTCTCCAGTAAACCCCTAAAATGGAAGAAGGCTCACAGGAGATGGAGAAGGGGAAGCAATGTGCTCCTGAAGCTCAGGGTCTAATGTGGATCATGACAAGTGTTGCAAATAAACTGACATTACCTTGGCACAAATGGAGCCAAGGGTGGTAAGGGTGATGGCAGATAAGCAGTTATCGACATCTGAGTGGATCAAGTGGTGAATGTCTCCCTGAGTTGGCCAGGTGAGTGTGGCAGGAGTGCATATGTGGCTCAGCCCATAGAAAGGCATAAAACCTAAATAACTACCGAAATTATTTCAAACAGAGTGAAGGGCTTGAGTTGTCTTGAGTGTACCTACTCCTTCCCAGGGTATTCCAAGCATTGGCAATGGGAATGACATGGGTATTGTGATTAAACTATTCCAATTTTTATATATATAAATACTTATATATACTTTATATATTATATATATAATATACATATTATATATATGTCCTGTGTACCTTACATTTACATTGCATTATGCAATATATGTTGTATTGCTCTGCTAAATGAGAAATCCTGTGTGATACCTACTATCTTTAAAAAAGTAAACTTGGCAGTAAATATTTTAACAGCCTTTATGCATGGAATTACTAAAAGAACCTGGTCAGAGAGTTTGGACTCTGACACCTTCACATAACAAATATCAGTTTAGTAATAGCTGAGAGAGCTGGGGATCCATGTGAATCACTCTGTGTCAGATGCCAGTGAGAATAGAGGATTTGTGTAGCATATTTGTACATTGACAAGCTTTTCAAGTAACAGATAATTTTTTTGCAAAGTTTTTAGATAACATTATTCTGAGTCACTGACCAAAGATTCTCTTACCTAAATGAACTAATAAAAAAAGCCTGGCATCAAAGGTTGCAATTATTGCTTTGGTGAATGAAGGGGAAAGTGAAATAGATGTAACATTTTAAAGTGTGCTTCATGGTTGTGCACTAAACTTTCCATGTGTTAAATGAGGGATTAAATTCAGTATTAGAGCTCAGAAATACAAAATGCTATCAAATTATTCCATCCATCTGAAGAGTCAAGTAAATCCAGTTTTATTTGATTTCTGGACTATTTTAAGCTTTACATGGTTTTTGATTCAATAGGGTTTAGGACACATAGGTTAAGCTGGTATACTCAGTATCATTTATTTGATAAAAGTAGAACCAAAATACAGGATATGCTTTTATGTATAACCATGAAATACATAATGTGAACCACTGTTTGCAATATAGTGCCGTGGTATTATCTTGGGAGATGTAAATGTTATGTGTTATTCTGTTGTTATTGCCTTTTTTATTATTTAACTGAAATTCATCACACTATAAAACTATAAATGTTGCCATAGCTGCTCTTTTCATATGTCGTCATTACCAGGACAAAGAAACATATAGTCTTCTTACTATTACATTGCATTTTGCAGAACTGGTGTCATTCTAAAAAGTCAGTGTTGATGACTGTAAAATAAGTTGCAGTCTGCATCTATGAGAATAACATATTTCTTAGAGAGACTGACAGATTCAGAACTCTTTTTCAGGCTGTCATCTAAACTTATACAAAAATTAGGAATTATACATATGCACCAATTCTTACACACCATGAATTATACTGGGGCTTTGTTTTTAAATGCGAATGCGTATCAAGCGCATCTTACAGTTTCATGGCTCCCAAGAACACCTTGGCAGTGTTCTATTGCAGGTTGCTCACTTGTGCCAGAATATGTTTACTGGCATTTTTTTCTCTTCAAATATCCCTTCTCATGTCCTTGTATATGGGATACTTCAGCTGTTTACACTGTTCATCTGTTTATTTTTACCTGTTATGTATGTGCCTCTGTAACTGTTAAAAACTTCTTTCTTTATTCTTTATTGTCATGATACAAGTACTCTGTGCAAGGGAATAAGGTTCATGGTTTTTTGAGTTGTGCATATACTGCGGTGTTGATTCATATGCTCATCCTTCAAAAAAGAGTTATGATTCAATAAGTTTGTGCCTATGTATAACTTTGAAACTGGTTCTTGAGTATTACTTTGGCCTGTACTTGAATTGTGTGTCTAAATCTGCTTATTCTCTCTGACTGGGTGATTAATATTCTGCATGTTAGTATGGTTTCTGCCAATCTGTTTTGTACTGGTTTTTCAGTTAACCTGTTAACTGGCTAGAATTCAAACTTCACAGGATGGATAGTATTAGAAAGCCTTCTAGGGATCAAGACTCTTTTAACTCTAGCAAGTGTTACTCATTACCGGTTTTGAAGAAGCCTTCATAAAACACAGCAGGCATGAGACATCTCATATTCCAAATATGCAAAAATAGTGATCTATTTTATAACTTAGTCTTTGAGTATCAAAGAGAAGACACGTTACAGTGGATTGCTCTTTCATCTTCTGAATATCAGGCAGATGATTTTCAGGCTGTTAGTATCCCAAGAAAAAGAGGATTCTAAATACCAATTCTCTTTGGCAAATCTGGGTTTGGTCAGCTAAAAGCTCTAGAAATAATTGTGATAGTCACCCTTTGAAAAGAAATTTAAGGATGCTTAATTCTCTATAGCAACTTGAGCACTCTAAAAGATATTTGTAAACAAAATGAAACAAGTCACCTGTTCAGTAGAACTTCAAATCATTTATTATCCAGGCTGAAAAATAAATAAAAAAGAACATGTAGAGTGTGTGGTAGAGGAAAAAAAATAAAAGAAAGAAGAGAGCAAGAAGTGTTGTTCAGCATTCTCTTGATTAGCTAAATGCTACTCCCATATAATCTCAGGAACAGTTCCTCACCAGAAATATAGACAATCTCATTTTCTTTCTGTTACATGTGGAGCAATGAAAGCAAGAGCAGCAGAAACAGTTAAGACAAATCCTTGCTGGAATCGTTTATTTAGTTCAGATGAAAACAAGTTGTCTCCCATTGTGATGAAGAATCAGAAAAATCTCTTTAAAGTACATGAATGACTGTACTTCTGTCCTTTCCAGATGTACACAGGGAGATAAATAGCATCATTTTGCTTTCCACTCGGGCCATGCAGCATTAGCCTTTACATTCAAGACCAGAATAAATTCTATAGTGAGCTCTTCTATCCTTTTCTTCTGTTTTTTTTATAAGTAGAATTAAAGGTCAAAGGGCTCAATGTCCAACTTAGAGATCAGTGACAAATGGTATTTCTCAGGGATCAGTATTGGAACTGTTCATGTTTAACATCTTTTTGTTAACCTGAACAGTAGGATTGAGTGCACCCTCAGGAAGTTTGCTGATGACACCAAGCTGTGTGGTGCAGTTGTTGTGCTGGAGGGATGGCATGCCATCCAGAGGGATCTTGACACACTTGAGAGCGCCCATGCAAACCTCATGAAGTTCAACAAGGCGCAGTGCAAGGTCATGCACCTGGGTCAGGGCACAATCCCAGGCACAGCTACAGGCTGGGCAGAGAAGTGGTTCAGAGCAGCCCTGCAGAGAAGGACTTGGGGGCATTGGTCAGTGAGAAAATGAACATGAGCTGGCAGTGTGTGCTTGCAGCCCAGAAAGCCAACCGTATCATGGGCTGCATCAAAAGGAGAGGGACCAGCAGGTCGAAAGTGGTAATCCTGCCCCTCTACTCTGCTCTCATGAGACCCCACTCGCAGTACTGTGTGAAATTCTGACCCCTCAGCACAAGTGGTATGTGGACCCGTTGTGTAGTGAGTCCAGAGAACGGCCACGGAGATGCTCAGAGGGCTGGAACACGTCTCCTGTGAAGACAAGCTGATGGAGTTGGGCTTGTTCAGCTTGGAGAAGGCTCATGGGAGACCTTAGAGCAGCCTTCTAGTGCCTAGAGGGGGCCTGTAAGAAATCTGGAGAGGGACTTTCTACAAGGGCAAGCAGGGATAGGACAAGGGGAATGGCTTTAAACTAAAAGAGGGTAGATTTAGGCTAAATATTAGGAAGAAGTTCTTTCCTGTGAGGGTGTGAGACACTGGAACAGATTGCCCAGAGAAGTTGTTACTGCCCCATCCCTGGAAATGTTCAAGGCCAGATTGGATGGGGCTTTAAGCAACCTGGTGCCTCTGACAGGGTGGGTTAGAACTACGCAATCTTTAAGGTCCATTCCAACCCAAACCATTCTATGATCCTTCCAGAGGAACCAAATGTACTCCAAATATATATATAAAAAATTAAAAAAAAAAAAACCATGAATGGAAAATAATTTACAACTTCAAACAAGTAGGAAAATGGCTATGCTTGGTGTTAAAACTTTAACATTTCTAATAGACTAGAAACTCAGTGCTTAAATTTAGCATTTTAACATCTATGCAGCTGATAAATCTTTTTAAAATGCAGTATATTTTCTGCAGACTACTACAGTTAGTCTTCGCTTGATATTACCTTGTAAATTATTGAGGCAGTTTCATACAATGCATTACCTTTATTCATTATTAAGAAGGGAAACCGCAGAACTCCCATATTCTTGCTATTAATAACAAGATGAGAACTAACCAAGGCAGGACAAGAATAAGGATTGTACAGAGAAAAAACATTTCAATTAAATTTTCTTTCTTCACTGGACAATGAGGATATATTGGTTAGTTTGGTACCTGACCATGACAAATGGAATGGAATAAGGGGTGGAGAAAGTGCTGCGTTTAGCTAGGATAGAGTTAATTTTCCTCATGGTATCTAGTATGGGGCTATGTTTTGGATTTGCACTGAAAACTTTACAAAACGGGTTTATTTATTGCTGAACATAGTTAAGGCCTTTTCTGCCTCATACCTCCCCACTAGCGAGTAGGCTGAGGGTGCACAAGAAGTTGGGAGGGAACAAAGCTGGGACAGATGACCCCAACTGACTCAAGGGATATCCCATACCATATGAATCATGCTCAGTATATAAAGCTGGGGAAGAAGGAGAAAAGGGAGACATTTGAAGTAATGGTGTCTGTCTTCCCAAGTAACAGTTGCATGTAATGGAGCCGTGCTGTTCTGGAGATGGCTGAACACCTGCTTGCCAATGGGAGGTAGTGAACTAATTCCTTGTTTTGTTTTGCTTGTCTGCGTGGCTTTTCCTTTACCCATTAAACTGTCTTTATCTCAACTCATGTTTACGACCTTTACCCCATCCCACTGTGGGGGGGGGGGGGGGGGGGAGGCTGTGTGAGTGGGCAGTTAAGGTGATGCTTAGTTGCCAGCTGAGGTTAAACCGTGACAAAGGATAAACATTTAAGTCTACATAACAAAAAAATAAATGAATAAACCAAAATTCACTGTAAATTTAATTGAACTACTGATTCGTTATTTTTTGCTAGCTTAAAAAAAAAAATACATAATTGCTAGTGTGCTAGCAATAAGATTGATGATGGTTCTGCAATCCTGTATTACAACATGAAATGTAGAGTTTTGGGGGGTTTTAGCAGAAAAGATGGGTAAATCCTTAATTTCAGATATTCAGAGTTTTAGTTTATAGAACTTTTATTTATTTTATTCATAGTTATTCACTTACTTGTGCTATATTCCAAGGCAGATGACAAGGATACAGGGAAGATAAATGTTTGCTTATCATATGGTAATGGACAGCATGTGCTTGAAAGACAATATATAAAATTGTATACCACAACACTAGGGAAATCTGTAGAAAGAGCAATGCCATTTTGAATAGTTGAGCCTCATGTGAAACATGTAAAATTTTCACAGTCATTTTAGAACACTTGTGGCACCATCTTGTTTTAAATCTAAGCTCTAATTCTATATAGCAAATTGAATGCTAAGCTCCAGCAGTGTTCCCACTACCATTTTGGATGATTTAGATGCTGCTGACAATGTATTCCCTGACACCATTCTCCAGAGATGCTATGACACTTAACAATTTGCTTCAATTCTTTTGGGCTTTATAATTGAACATAGACAAAAATCAGTGCAAATCATATGTGCAGTTCATTATTACATCTTGAACTTTTTAATATAAATCCCTCTGTATTCAAAGGATATTAATCAAATCATCTGTAAATATTGTAATGTCTGTACTTGCTTACTGGGTGCAACTAACTTTTAAAAAATTCATCTATGAAATCCCCATGAGAATACGGTGTTGCAAACCTTAACCTTTATAAACCTTATAAACCTTATCTTTTTATACACTTTTACCTTTTGTTTAATGAGGCAGTCACAGAGTTCTGCACCAGCATTAAAAATGGAAAACTTATTCGCAAGGGTTTTTTTTAAGAAATAGTGGGGGTTTTTTTTTGTTTTTCAACTTGTCCAACTTCAAAATCTTTTTTTTTCTTGCTTCATCATGAACATTCATGCAATATTTTTTTAATGCCAATGTAATCTTTCATGTGTCAATAAGAATACTTCCCATGTAAATACTAGGATTTGTTATTTACTGAAGGATTGCTGCCTCCTTTTCAGTAAACATCACTTAACCCTACCAAGAAGCCAAAGCAATACAATGGAATTTAGATATCTGAACACGAGAAACTGGAGTCGTGTCTGAAAACATAATAGAAAATGAATCTTGGAAAAAAGCTAAAGGCTGAAATATAGTTTAATATTTCATTTGTCATAATGAAGACATCTGTAAAAGTCCAAATCTGAATGTAAAATTATTTCAGAGAGAAAAAGGAAAATATTAACTAGGTCATCATTTCTATCCACGTCTGCTGAGAAAAAAAGTTAGTGGTGGATTTCTTTACAAAATTCTCTATTTACTACCCCAGGTATGGTGATAACTCTGGTATTAACATAAAATATTTTCTTAACTAATTCAAATCATGCATTTGTTGTAAAAACTTCTTGGGGAAGGGGGGGGGGGGAGTTAATAAAAAAGTCTTTCCTTCAGTGAAAGTAGAACATGTCTTTGCCTGAAAGGTAAGTTGAGATTATTGCTTGATGGGGAGTCAGCATGAGCTGCCTGGTCTCAGATAAGCTTTATCATGGTGGCTTACATAACATGTTGACCTCGCAAAATAATTTTCTGCCAGCAACAGTGAGGTTTTTGACTTGACAGTTTTTAAAAAGAAAGTTGTGCATGAAATTATTGAGGTTTGCCTTAATGGCTGTTTGTTTGAATTTTATATTGCTGGTATAATAAGAAGCAGTTTAGATACCTTGTATCGTTAGTGACTACATGCCTACTTTTGGTCTTTGTTATTAGGACACTCTGGGTTGCTTTCGGCTAAACTGGAAATAGCAACTTGATATAACTAAAGCCTACTGAAGTTATCAAACAGGTGCAACAGAGGCATATCCTACCAGTTTGAGACATTTTGCTTATGTAGCAGGTATTGGAATAAAAGCTAAGAGAAATATTATGGGATCCTTGAGTCCTGTGTCCTTGATGAGTTTTGCAATTTGCTAAACTCACCAGTTCATACAACTTACCTTATTTCTGGTCTCTGCTTATGTCGTGGTTGGAGGAGCTGCATTGTCTGTTGTAGTCAGAGTTTGAGTAGCTGCTGTACTTGTCATTGGGGTTGGTGTAGTTGCTGTGCTTGGAGTTGGACTACCTGTGTTGTCTGTTGCTTTGCCATCTGATCCATCTTTTTCCCTTTGAAGGTTCTGGATAGTATTGAACAGGGCTCTGTAGGCATAGGCAAAGCCCCAACATGTTGCCATGATTTGTCCCTTTCTGGTATGACCAGGATGACAACACACTTTACGTGTTTTACTAGTTTTCCCAGATTTTTGTTCATTGGTGAAGTTCCAAAGCCCTGGAGGGGCCCACTGGCCTAGATACTCGCCCATACTGTCCCACACACCCTGCCACTTGTGACTATCCAGCCTCCGGGAAAATCTCTTGGTCCTCCTGTATCGTTGTCTAACCCTAGACAAGACCCAACCCCAATTCTGCTTATCTTTTGAGATAAGGTGAAATGGTTGTGGGTAAAATACACCCTGTATGTGTAGCAACATGGTGATCCCCATCATGATCAGCCCACAGGTCTTGAGGGTATCCAAAGGCCATCCAAAACCTTCAGAACTCTCAAATGACTCTGCAAGTAGTCTGGTCGGGGGGGATGCTGGGAAGGTAAGGGAATGTCTCCTTTATAGGCTGACCACTGGAGGAGGAAAAAAGAGATGTGTAGTTGCTAAACAATTCTATTACATATCTCCCAAAGTATAGAGGTCATGACCACACTGGGAACACACGCCAGACCAGTATCATGATCAATGAGTCTATTGTATTACAAGTCATTACCATGAAGTACAGCTAAACAATAACCTTAGCCCAGGCCCCCCAGCTGATAAACACTAAACCAGCAAATACTGGCTGTAAGTAAGGTATGGCATGCTGAAACTGTGAGATCAAGAGCAACAACTTTGTGAGCCAATAAATCAGCATTGTGATGAGTGGCTATTAATCCGAAAAAATAAATGCTTATCACAAATACGATTAGACACACTTTGGTCAGATCTGTTGTTATCTCAACCCTTCATACCTCACACTGGGTGCTACAAATAACTGTCGTGGTTTAAGCCCAGCTGGTAACTCAGAACCATGCAGCCACTCTCTCACTGCTCCCTTCTTCCTCCCTCCACTCCTGGAGGGATGGGGCAGAGAATCGAAAGAATGGAACTCCCATGGGTTGAGACAAGAACAGTCCAGTAACTAAGGTATAATACAAGACCACTACTGCTATCACCAATAACAATAATGATAAGGGGAACAACAAGGGGAGAGAATACAATTGATCACCACCCACTGACCAATACCCAGCCCGACCAGTGCAGCTACCTGGGCTTTGGGGTCACTCCCCTCAGTTTCACAAAAGGAGAAAATATTTTACAGCTTTGTGCCTTTTTTTTTTGGAAGAAAAGATAAGGTAAAGATAGGAAAATGCTCTTTTTTTTTTTTTAACTTTTACATAGGCTCCTTGAGATCAGCGCTTCAATTACTTTTTTTTTCTTTGAACTACCAAGAATGGTATAATTTATCATATAATTTAGATTATTTTTTTAATGATATAATGTATCAATAAGTTTTATTGAGTCTGAATTTACACCACCTTCAATTTAGTTAGGTTTTATTGCTTGGTTGTATGCTGGAGAATCCTATGGTTAGAAGGACTTAAGCACTTGGAAAAATGTGTGGATGCAGAGCCAAGACAAATGTATTTGCAGACTGTTAGATGAAATTATTCTGAATTCCTTTATTACTGGCTTTATTGACATCAGTAAAGATTGTTTTAATGATAAAACCCTAAATCAGATGAGTTGGAGGCACTGCAAATATTTGTAGTATGGTAGAAGGATATCCATTCATCCTTTTCAGGATACTCAGAATCACATGATTCTGTAAATAAAGACAAACTAGTATGAATAAAACACAGAGTATCACCAAATAATCCTTTGACATTTCTGTTGGATCTGCTGTGGGGTACCATTCGTGGTGGTCAGTGTAACGGAAATCTAACACCTTCTTTTCAAGTTTCAGGTTGGAAAAAATAGTGTTCTGCACAATGCTGGCAATAAAGCCTATGACAGCACAGTGACAGAAAAATATGAACACAGCAACGATGATAAAAGACCAAAAACTCTTAGAAATGTGGTCTGTGTTATTCATAATTGGAAGAAATTCTGCTGACTAAAACTCTTGGCTACCTCTTCTCCATTAAAATATGTAAGTAATAACTGTAAACATGTAACAGCTCTTATTATAATATCTTATTATAATGTATTATAAGCAGCTCTTTATAATGTCATAGAAATAATGAACAGCTTCTAAATAAACTATAGTGATGAACATTCTCAAAACTGAAAGAGTATGTGATATACACAAATTAAGGAGACTTCTTTTCAGCATGATCAGTAATGAACATCAAGAACTGTTCAATGTTTCCACCTAGATCATCTCATCTTATTCACCATGTCCAAAAGCCAACTTCCTTTCAGCTGGTATTATAAGAAAGACAAATTTGTTGTTGGTTTATTTTGTTTTTTTTTTCCATGGACTTCACAACACTCTGAAAGCAAAAGATATTGGATTGCCTGAGAAAAATTGTGAAATGGATTAGTTATTTCAGAGGGTACAATGACAAATAGTTTATTTTTGGGGGGTGGAAAAAAAACACAAACAACCCCACAAAAAAAAACACCACAAAACAACCAAACAAAAAGCAAACAAAAAAAACCCGCACAAAATACCCCATGAGGGATTTAACAAATTAGGTTTCCTAGGATATTTTAGAGGCACTTTAAATATTGCTTGGCTTGTTAGGCAGGTTTCATCCTCTCAAGGGGATCTCCTTGCTATGCCACAAGTTGCCAGTCAAACTTTGACTTTCAGAACTTCAAAGCACTGCTCCATGTACGACTGTAGGTGACTGTACTGCAGGGAGATAAGCAGGTAAAACCTCATTGGTGAAACTACAAAAATGTTTATTGTAAAATGGCTCAGCAGGCGCTTCCATTTTTCTCACATTTCCATCTCAGCCAAATTTACTGCCAGCAGGAGGAGGAGGAGGGAGATGGATTCTCTCGGGAGGTGATACAAGGCTGGCAGGTTTGTTTTCCTTGCAGAAACTCATCTGCTGTATTGGCAGAGTTTTATTAAAGAAAGGTATGTCAGTTAAGATTCATAGAGAAGGTTTAGATAGCTTTATGTGTACCACTAAACCATTCATTTCTGTTGATTATCCAAACCAGGAGCTTTTACACCACTTTCTGTGGAATGTAAACATCTGTGGACTGATGTCTTAATGTTGTATAACCTCTCTAATAGGGATATGACTATGTGTGGGCAGTGCTGATATTATATCTATGGATTGTGCTCAGATATGTCTGCTGAGAAACTTGATTTAGATTTGCTGGCCACAGTTCTCTTTCTTCTTGATCAGATTCATTAAAGGACATCTTGAAAAGCAAGTTTTTTAGATTTTAATTATCAACTATTGCTCTTAAACTGCAAGTTTAAACTGAAGGCCATCTGTGTAACATTGGCAACACTTTTTTAGTTGCTTTGTACTGTGTGTAATGGCTTGCACAGACGTCAGTAACAACTGAACCTTCTGCTGCCTGTCTGTGAACTGTTTTTCTCACTTTCTGGGCAGCAGTGCCTGTGAGCACAGAAGGACCGAGAAGAGGGATGTTCAAAAGCTCAGCACTGAATCTGTAAATTAGTATTTTTATGGAGGTTCCAAAGAGGCACCAAAAAGACAGCAAAGTCTGCATGTCTCCATGAACTGTGTCTGACAAGACTACTTAAAAGCAAAATATGGTTCACTTAGTAGCACCATGAGGCCAATATAATACAAAGTGAAAATGTGGCTTTTGTTTTCTTCTTCCTGGTGTGGGTACCATCAAGTTCTGTTGCAAAGAATAAATGCTTCTTTTTTGAAAAGAAAGACAAGAAAAACTTGGGGGTGGGGGTCATCTTCAAGTCATCAGGTCTAGCACAGAACAGGCATTATTTGTAGATCTGTTGAGGCAGAAAATGTCATTTCCATAGCCATTTTTCAAAGTAGAATCATTCTGTAAGAAGTAGTAGAATTTTAAATCCAAATCCATGATTCTTTCTATTTTTCCAATCTGTTCAGTGCTCTGCAGCCCTCCATCTCTCATGGAAAGTCCTTTGCTTACACACCCATTTGGAACTGCTTTTCTTTCATTTTCTTCCTTTCTTGTGACACTTAATCAGTTCATCTCCTGGGATCGTACTGAAACCTTCTTGCTTCCTGTCAACCCATCCATTCTCTTCAACATCCCCATGGTACAATATCACCTACCTGCATATGGACTGTATCCAAATTCCAGCTTCCTTTTGTGTTTATTCTTCTTAACATATTACCTGTAACTTTCCAAATGTTTTCATGTTTATATTTCCTTTTTTCTACTCTCTTTAAATTACTTTAGAATACTTTTCTTATACTGTATTATACAGTAGTACTTGGTCTGTCATGGGACCCTTTCCTTAGTCTTCAGATTGCCACTTAACCTGTTACGCAGTTGTCTTATCCAACTGTAAAGGAAAATACCCACCAGCATGTCTTCCTTTTACTCTTTACATCAGCCAATAGAAGCTGCTACAGGATGGAGTGGTTATGGAGTAGCAGTCTGTAGTTTTGTCTGGTGTGGGTATCACTTAGTATTTCATTTTGAACAGCAAGTTAAATCCAAGATTATTATTTTCCAACGAGACAGTGTGTAGTTTGATGCTGTAACAAAGAATTCTAGAGTCTGAAAATGAAGCAGTAAAAGGCATTATCATAGTGAAAAATTGATTTTCTGCTTATTAAACTAACAAAAAATTTAAGCCATTAGAACAAATCTTAGTATAGCCATTAATTCGAGTTGTCTTTGTAGTGATTTTTTAAAAAGACCTAATGATTTGCATTGTAACATTCTAGTATATCCAATCCAGGGAACTCAGTATTTGTTAAGAGTCAGGACTGAAAAAAACCCACAAATACTATCAATAGAGACCTGCTGGCACTGAGAGTCCAAATTGAGATCCCTGTTGGAAGTCCAGGCCTAAATCTAAGGAACCACTTTCTATGCAGGTAGCCTGTCAAAGTAAACTGGACTGGTTTAACACCAATCCTGAGAGTATTAATGCCCAAGGCTTTTTGTTTAATTTAAACTGAGCTTCCTAGAGAAGCGCAAAGAACTCTGACACACAGTTCCTGGTGAAAGTGGACACCTGACTTCCTTAAGCCTTGTTGAAAACCTCAGCATGAGGCCATTTAAAGTCTGGACTCTCTCCTCAGTTTGTACAGATAAGTGCTACACATATTCTTCCTCACTATCTACTCCTGTACTCACTGCCCCAATGCTGTGTTGTGCAGGACATGGAAATTGGCAAGCTATGATCATAGCTACCTCATGAAAGAACATCTAGATTAAATAGACATAGCTTAAATAACATGTGAATATCTGATTTTCAATTATTCATTTTAGAAAGGGATTTAGAGAGCCCTACACATTCTTTTGCTTCATTTCAGTGGATTATTTGTCATGAAAAATGTCACACTGACAGCTTTTGGATAAATTTTCTGTGTGTCCATCATAGACTGCAGGGATGCCTTTTGAAAGGAGAGCAGCTGTCAGAAAGGATGTCAATTAGTGCCTGTTGATGGAGTGGGGTTTGTTGTTGACATCTGGTTAGGAGGAAGTCCCATCATCTCATCTGTCATCAGGCCATAAAGAGCCATTAGATTTCTTTTGATACCTGTTAGCCTGTAGTGCATTTCAGTTGACACATACAATGTTTGACTGATCCTTTATTGTTGTATAGGAGTCTGACTCAAGTCAATGGGGACTGCAGAAGCCCGAGGATGCTAATAGATAGTAAGAACCTCTGTAACTGAATTGCCTTCTAGTCTCCTTTGGATTATGTTATCGGTTTTCTATTCTGTGATAACACATACCACTGCTATTCTTACAGAGTAGAATAAACCAGAAATCCTTCTATCTATTTTATCTTTGTTACCATTTAAGCCTGAGGACAGATACATTATTCATATAAGTCTCTAAGCGTAGCAATTAATGTTTAAATATGTACCTCTTCAGGACAGGTTATATGAAAAATATTATACCATCAACTAGTGTCAAAATCCAGGATCACTTATTGAAAGATTAGGACCTGTTGATATAATGACTACAAAAAAGTAGATGAGGCTGCTTGTTTAAATGAGGCATATAATGTGCACAACTGAGTCTTTTATGGAATGTTGTAGCAATGTATTTTTCTTTCTCGCTTAAATTTCTGTTGAAAAAAAGATAAAATGTTGTAAAATTATTGTTATATTGAGTAATAGTAAATGATGAAGCTATAAAGATGTTTTAACTTTGTGGAAAAAAGCTTTGCTGGCAAAGTTCAAGTTCAAGCGGCTGGCTTGACCTAACTACATTGTAATGTGATGTTATTCAGAAATCACCTAATTATAAAGCTTTTGGTGACATGTGCTGCTCAGAAATAAAAATTAAAAACATGGCATTTTTAATGAGGTTAAATGTGCTACTTATGACTTTTTCAGGTGAGCAGTGAAGAATAAGTTTACTACAGTACCTACCATAATAAATATATCTAATTAAACAGTAAACTTTTGATAGGATCTCTTGTAAGTGAAATGAAAGTAATTAAAGTAGCTAATAAGAATTTAACTCTGAAGTATTAACCAATACAGTTACATTATATACTAGGAAATGCATGTATAAAAAGAAAGTATTTGGACACTGCTTGATCTGTTTAATAATGAACACAACAGTATCTAAGAGCCCGATGAATATTTGGGCCTTATTTAACCATGCAGTCTACATAAGAAGTCATACTCCCTGATCTGTAACCAGTATCATCTTACTGATCGCAAATGATCACTGAATACATTTACTTCTGTGTCAAATAGACAAAAATTACTGTTTCATACAGGGACGTGATTTCTCTTAGACTCTATGCAGATGGCAGGGGAGATGCCTGGTGGATCTACACCTCAGGTACCTGTCTGCAACATTCTGTTGCTTTCCCCCAGCCCACAAAAACCCAGAATAAATAAGGGGCTCATTTCAAGAAGGAGTTGCCACTATGGTTCCTGCAGTTCAGACACAGCTTAAATGACTGCATTTGTTCCACTTAGGAAGTCTGTGCACTAGTATAATCCTGCTTCCAACTTTATACTTTCTGTTCAACTCACAAAAAAAAAGTAAAAGAAATCTTATGGGGCATAAGAGCATTAAAGTAAATATAAGACTAACCTGAAACTAGCACAGCAGGAGCAGCCTAACATCATTCATGAGCTTATTACAATTTCTTGCTAAATGCTTCCAGCAAAGATCAGTTACATCCGAAATTGTCTTAGCACATCCTCTTGTCTTCAGCCAGGGAATACTGATTTATTCTTTTTTTTTTAGGCTTGCTCATTGCATTCCAGTCACTTAATTTTCTCAGGAAAAAATGTCAAAACAAAATGTGTTAATAGTATAAGGGCTTCTTTTTATCCCATTGCCACTCATGTATTTTCAAGGCTAACACGTCGTAGGCCATCAACAGATCTGAATAATGCCCCTGTTCATCAGATATCTAAAGAGCTAAATGGAGAACAAGATTTCCTGCTCTCTTTGCCTTCTGTATGAGCTGGCTTGTTCATACTGTTATCCCACATGCTACTTCTATGTGATAGTCTGAGTTTGCTCAGGTGAAGGACAGGCTTGGATTGCTTCTACTGGGGAAGTTTAATTTATTTGTACTGGGAATTATAGCAACCTTAATAAGAGCACTTTATAATGGTACCTATATGTTTCAGTAGTGACCCTTTTTTGTTGTTTTAGTAACTAATTTCTGCAAGTCCAAAATATTCCAAATCACATAGGACAAATAGTGCGGCGTACGAAAAAATAGCAATCTAGCAAACATTATGTGGTAGTAATCTGTAACTCATGGGAAGAAGGAGATCACCTACTTACACATTATATATTTGCAGAGCCCAGTTTGTGCTTAATTAACTCTGTATTAATTAGTATTGAGACACGAAGGAGGTATAGATGTGTATCTTCTCTGAGATTTTACTAAAACAGAAGGAGACAGGGGAAGTTGGCAGTAATAGAAATTTATTAACAAATTTCCAGTTTGCCACCTCTTAAGTAGATAAAAAATTCTGTTCACTAGAGGAAAAGCATCCGCGAAGGGCTCAGAACATACGTCATTGTGACAGGTATTTAAAATTTGGCAAGCAAGTCAGGTGTCAGGCTGAGCAGAGGGCCTAGAAATATAAGAATAAATAGTTTCCATTTATTTACACTACAGAAAAAGCTTGGATTTAGCAATTTTCTTTATAAAAAGAGTGTTAAAAGCATAAAATCATGTGTGTTATCACTGTCCTCACAATAACATTCTTCACCACCAGAATTGCTCAAGATGCATCCCTTTTAGTAGAAACCAAAATCATACTTGTCTTCCTTTTGAAAGCATCCCAATCTCTTTTTGGATAAGAAAGTATTACTACATAGAACGAAGTGAGTAACAGAAAAAAACATGTTAAACTCATTTATTTTTATTGTTTCCTTCTACCTTCAAGCATGTTAAGAAAGACCTGAGTCATTAGGTGCTTGAAAGACACATTTGCTAGCCCAGGTACAAGGCCTTGCAAAGATGCAGCTAAGAAAATCTTTCAAAAGAGAAACGAACTATTTTGACATTGCAGGAAACTGAAGGGGGTTTCAAGATTGAAAATTTAGTGACCAGAACAACTGTATTTCTGTGGGTATTTTCTCTGTCCTTGCTGCTAATTTCCATGCATTAATGATTCTTTCCATCACTCTTATTTGCTATAGGTAAGAAGAAAACATTTATTTAGTGTGGTGTTTAGGTTATTTTCATTTAGTTTTCTAGTTTCACTTATCTCAATATGTAGAGCATTGCTAATAATGCCTCCTGTATTGCCTATTTTCTGATTATTCTTATTAGTATAAAGGGAAAGGATATGTAGTTGCAATTCCCTTTTCTTTGATCATGTAGCAGGTGCACACATAGACATTTACACTAAGCAAACTTTTTTAATTTTACGCTGAAATTTATTTAAACTGTTTCCAACCTACAACAAGAACTTAATCAGGGAAAAAGAAAAAAAGAAAGGGGGGGGGGCAGCAAAATCTCAATATGCACTTAATTAAATTTAGAGTAACAGATTGGAAATCTTCTTTGGACAACTATTTGTAGTTAAATTTTGAGTAATTTTACACTGATTGTTTCTGGAGGGAGACAGCAGAGACTGCATGATAACACCCCTGTGATTAGCAAGTGAAGAGACTGCAAACTGTATTTTACTGTTATAGTGTAACTGATTAGAAATTAACTGACATGCTGATGTGGATTTCATTTCAGTAAGTAATATTTCATCAAGATGCAGTAACATTTTAATTAGTACTCATTGAGGGTACTGTTTTATTAGAAATACACAAAATGAAGATGACTTGGATGTTAAAGCATTCATCAAATGGTTTAGTTCAGCCTTCTATCTCACCAGTAATGTTTCTGGATTAGGAAAAAGTATTTGGTTGCTATTTTTCTTTAGTGAAATTTAGGTGGCAATTTATTTTGACAGGTATAATATCAATTCAATAAATTGTCATATATATTAAAAAAACAACACAAACCCAAACTCTAACTCCAAAACTCATGCTCCCCATAGATGAGCTACTCTAACATTGGTTTTCTTTTTTTTTCCTAGTTAATAATGATAATGACCCAATGAAGCTAATGAATTTATTACATTTCTCTAAATACAGATAAAGCAAGTAATTTTCCTGCAATTTTCATTCTTTCATAGCATAAGGATCAGTTCTAGACAGGGAAATATGTGGTACTAAGGCAACAGAAATCTGATTTTCAAGCATCAGAATTTCCTCTGCTGTTACTGAAGGGAAAATAGCGCAGATCAAATATCATCATTAGCAGTCTTAGTGAACTCTGAAAGGAGTAGCTTTTAAAGTTCAAAACAGGCCCATTCTTTAGCATTACCTATCGCTATTTCAAATAAAACATATTAGCAACCCCTTGTCTATAGGTATGTCTGCTCAAGATGCAATGTCAAATCTGCATTGGGAACACAATGGCACACTGTGGCTATCATTACAAACACAAATAAAGGGACTGTGAACTTAGAAAGTGGGAGTTTTGAGCTGTGAAACATAGCACACACCTTCCCCTCTGTCTCTTGGGGAGCAGGGACATAAGATACTGAGTTACTTTTTTACTTAAAAGGACCCTCCAAAAATCTGAATGAAATATCTGAATGAAGGAGTAAGTGAAAGAATGAATGATTTCTGAATTAAATAATGCTTTACTAAGGAAGTAGTGGTTCAGTGTCAGAGGCAGTTCAAAGTTGTGGAGTTAATACCTTTTATTAGACAACTGCAAAACAGAGGCAACCTTCTGTTTGTTCTAGTCCTTACTGAAGTCTAAAATAGGTGCAGCTTTTACAGCTGAATAAGAACTGAACTTACTAATCTGTCTAACCTGGCAGTTTTTTCCATAAATTATATAAAAGTGAGAAAAATAGCTCTTTCCCACAACTGATTTAAGTATTCAACTCTGACTATAACAAAAGGAGTTAACTCCGTTTTATTTAGATTAAAATAACTGTATAAGAATAGGTCTATAAATATGCAAAGGTATCTTCTGTGCAAGGACATCCAATTTCTAAGCAGCCACAGTTCAAACTACAAGTGTCTTTGTTTTGTGAGAACACTTTATACATTGAACATGTGGCCAAGAAAAGAATCAAGGGAAGCAGGAATAAAAAGATACATATTAGAGTCTAAATTCTTATGAGAACACACAAATATAATTGCAACTTCGGTGAGAATATCGTATGCTGAAGACAATAACTCTTGTTCCTCAGATAGGTTTTCAAAAGCATTTTGATGTACATTCATCCTTTTTAAGAGAAAATTAGGATGCAGTGTATATGAAAGCAGGATTAGCTTCACCATGCCTGTAGTGGTTCCAGATGGAATTGAGGGCAGTTTGGAGTTCTTGTAGCCCTGGCCCATCAGCTCTGTGGATCCATTCCATGTTGCAAGTCTTTAGATCTGGTGGCTTATTCATTGCCTAACCCATCTGATTCAGACAGTGATCATCAGTTGCATCAGTTCATTTTCCACAATTCTTAGTCATGTTTTTCCAGCTTTTATTCCAATTAATATATTTTGCATCATATTCAGTTCTGGTTTTCTTCTTCTAACTTGGTCAAGTACAAACACTTGCTCCTTCCCTGCCTCTGTCGTATGATGTGCCTTATGATGGTCTCATTCGAGTCTTTTCTGGGTGACCTCTGGATCTTGTCATCCCAACTTCATTTTGCTCACAAAATGAGCAAGAGTTTACAGTTTACCAAGTCCTTTGGGTTATATGCTGATTCCTATATATGCATATATATACACATATATATATATATTTTCACACAATACAATTTGGAATGCTTTTAGCATACATTTTTAGCATACAACTTTCTCTGGTGAAAAACAGTAATGATAAAAATCTGTCTAAGTAGTCATGTCTTAAGCAGCTCTGTTTCTAAAGAAAATTTCAGTGGAGACTGGTTGATCAGAATATTTTAGTGTTATGCCACATAAACAATCAGATTTGAGATTACCCACATTTTGAACAAGGTAGGGTAAAAAGTGTGTAATGCAAAGCTTATTAGGATGAAGGACAGTCTTTGCTTCAAGTAGGTATATTACTGAGAAGCGTTTTCTTTGAAAATATGTGTATGACACGAACATTTTTAATGCTTGCTTCTCTTGTTTTCAGAAGTGTTCATCTCTTGTTTATATTATTTATTATAAACTATATGTGTCTACCAATTTCTACTTAAAATGTAAAAAGTGCATACTAGCATTTAAATAGTCATCCACGGTATTGCATCCTGGAAAACTATACACTGTGTTGTCAGCCTCTCTGAATTCCTTAATGTGCAAGATTATTTTCTATTATAAAGTGAAAGTTTGTCAGTTTGAAGAAAAGACAGATCACTGGAATGGAAAATGTTGTGCCTGATTTTTTTTAATCAGTTCATGGTCAATTGTTTTGATATACTGAGCAATTTTAAGTGCTCCTTCTAGCTTGAAGTTACATATACCTTTATGCAACACTATTCAAAGTAAGGAAGCTAAAAGAATAACGCTGACCATCAATCATATGTGCAGGTTGATTTAAGTGTGAAGAAACTGGATCATTCACTAGCATGTGATCCTTATGAAATCCTAAGTAATGGGGCAACAATGACCCAGGTACAATAACAGAGGGCCTGATCTGAAGTCAGTGCAATGGGGAAAAAACCTAAAACAAGTGAACTATAATGAGCTTCAGACTAAACACATGCTAAATTGAATGTTCTATGCTGAAGAAAACATACTGCTTACCCTAAATCTCTCTTGTGTCAGCACTGAAAAGCTCTCTGTTTAAGGAACCAAATATGAGCACACTAAATTTCAAAATGCTGAGATTAAGATATAAATTTTGAAGTACCTTTCATGTTCTGAAGTCCGTTACTAATAAGGATTGACATTTGAATGTGCCCCCTACCAAAGCAGAATTGTGATATAAAAGCTGTTTAATAGCTAAACTAACTAAATATTAAGCAATTATTCTGTTTACCAAAATATTTCTATTTCCTTAATACTTGTGAAAACAAGCTGTCTTAAACTGTGGGTTTTATTTAGATTTCTAACTTTGGGAGTACTCAGTAATTTAGTGTACACTTAGAGATGAGAAAATAACTAAATACAGTCAAAAAAAAAGTATGCTAGAGAAGGTCAGCTATTCCAGGAGAAACACACAGAACAGTAAATCAATCTAAGACTAATTTGTATTCCTCTTTCCAGTTTTTTGTCCTTGACTTATCACATTGTGCTGCAATTTTACACTTTTCCCCCTGTCAATCACATTCGCTGGTGTGAATCCAGACTAGGTTTACGGGCTTCAACAGCATCCCTCTGTATTTACAATAGTATATCTGAGATCAAACCCTGAACTATGTTAAAGTGCCTTCCTCACAGTGAAGCCTCTCTTCTCTGCCAGTGAAGTTCCCAGAGTGCACATTCTCTAGACTGATGCTTACAGTGTAGAAATAATTTGGCAGGTGCATTGTATTAATATAAATGGTCTGTCACAGCACTGATTTCCTGGCAGCCCAAGTGATGCATGCAGGAACAAAGTGGCAAGTGTGCCTGTTTAACTCTTCCTGCTAGTGCTGTTTTAAGTACATTTATTTGCAGCTTGTGGGCATTCTGATCCATTTGTTGTGTTTTTTGAGGGCATTTTGCTTCTTTTATAAACTAAGTGAGCTTTTCTGCAGTTTAATAGGAAGGCCTCAAGGATTTAATTCTTGTCATGTCTTTTTCTGTTCTTAAGAAGGCTGAAATGAAAGAGAAAATACAAGGTTGCAGCAATGAGATAGGAAGCTTAATCTGTTGAAACAAATGTACTGACTGCTTTGAATAAAATTGTAACTGCTTAATTATTACTGTATTACATGAGCCAATAAAATACAGTGTTGCCCTTATGTTTATTGTAGTAGCAAACACCATGTGAAGATAGATGCTGGCCCTGCCATGTAATACATGCCTTGGGGCCAAATTCATTGTACAACCTCACCTTGAGCAATAGTTTGGGCAGTGTTTTCAAAACCTTTGGATCATGGTTGAGCAGTGTCCTGCTTATCTATATGTAAATAGTAGCAATATGCTATAAGTTCAATATCTCCCTAAAAGGCTCTGTACCTGTTACTTAAGTGCCCCTGCTGATTTAACATTACTTACATGCATCAGAAGCTTTTCATCCTCACAGTTCGGCCAGTTCCTTCATTGCTGTTTTTCTGAGGGCAGGACTGATGCACAAAAAAGTCTGTGTAACTTGCTCAAGGTCATACAGAAACCTGTGGCAGAAAATAGAATTGAAATGCTCTGACAATTATGGTTGCATAGATACAAGTAATTCAGTTCTAGTGTATGTAAGAGTAAATATTGAAACTGGATACATTATTCACAGCAAGCATGTTATTCTGAATGTTTAACTCCTATGTAGGTAATATTCAGATTGTTATAAATATGTTTATTTTTCAAAAATGCTCAAGCAACATAGTCTCATACATATTTACTGAGATTGTTTTCTATGTGCACCATTCAGCAGTTATTTGCAACCTGAATTTCTCTGGTGGTGTCAATGATTTGATGTTTTTGAACCTTCTCAGTATTTTCAAGACTATTACAGAATCATTTTTAAAGCACAAATATGACCACACATACTTATGAGAATTGAGAACTTTTTTATAATTTCATTGACAGTATTGAAAAAGAGCACTTGAATATACTACCATGAAAAAACAAATACTCAAAGTCATTGTAGCCAAATAATGAATTTTAGTCAGTCACAACTTTTTTTTCCCTAAAATTCTTTGTCTAGTATCCAGAATGCGTGCATATATTCCAATATTTTGCTACTGTCTGTGACAAAAATACAGTTAATTAGGCATGCTGAAATGAGAACTTTAGCTACTTCGATATGCATTGCTTCTGTCAGAGAATGTTCAAACACTGGTGGTGAATCAATCTGAAAACTCCAAGTAGGCTGCTTAATATAAATTAAATTAAAAGCCCAAGGCTGCTTGATATGCACTTTTCCAGACATTGGCTGAAATCCTTCTTAAAAAGTCCCTACCAGACTCAGGGACAATTTAACAATTATCATATTTCAACAGACTCCCATTTAACTGTAATCTGCTTTCACATCTTTACTGAATACCAAGATATCTGTGTACAAACAGAAGCTTTCCCTTCTATTAACATGTCCCTGAGTCATTCACTGGCAAAGTATTCTTATGCTATAAAGTTATATCCATTTTTGTAAAAATGGTGGAAACATAAAGAAAATTCCCTACTGTTGCTTCTTACGGCTCGAATGCATCTTCTCACCTTGCTCTGCAGACAGTGGGAGCTGTGGCCCTGGGCTTTAGCTTCCTGGGGAAGAGAAAATACAATGACATGTTCTCTGCTGGCTTTGAATCCTGATTCTGTAGGATCACCCTGAACATGGGGCGAGTTTCAAAATCAGAGAAGAACATGATCACGCTTCTAAGCTTTTTCTTATAATAGAGATACTGGAGATTATGTACCTTTTCTTTCTTTTTTTTTTTTTAACTTTTGTATCTCCAAATTTTTCTTGGTTCTGGTGCATTTTCACATGTAAGTTTAAACCCACTTCTTAAAGTCATCATTCAACTGCAGCTCATTTCATGGGCCACTTTAGCATATATGTGTAATTTTCAGAGTATCCCTAAACCTAGTACAGAAAAACAGATTGGGAGGACCTTAAGAGGTCACTTTTACTTAGAATGGACTTAGAAGAATATGTGACATCCTTGACAGAAATGTAGTAAATCTTTTTATGTGTATATGGACTTCAAACTTTCCAAGAGGCAATCTATTCTGAACAGGTCTCTGCTTTTACTAAAGCGGGGTTTAGATATCTAACCTGAACTTTTCTTCTTGTAATTGTCCCATCTACATGGCTGTAGAAAACATTGTATTCTCTTTCAGATAGCCTTTTGCATACTTTTTGCTTCTTATCACTTTTCAATTTACCTTCTCAATCCCTGTCCTTTTAGCCTTTTCCTACAGGTTTCCTAGATCTCTCGATGTTTCTGCTGCCCGACTTCGGGCTCTCTTTCCCCCTGGATTCTTCCTGAAGTGCAGTGCTTGCACAAAGCACTGCTATCCTGCTGAGGCAAATCTAGTACCAAGGCAGAGCTTGAATGTATCGCATCAGGCTTTATGTGGGTGAGGGGTGTTTTGTACAATGGCATTGCATCATTGACTCATATTCAGCTGTGATTCAGTATAACTACAGAATGTTTTCTGCAGAACTGTTACCAGCCCATTGTTCCTCCTCCAGGTTCTGTGAAATTTATTATGCCTAAGTGTGGCACATTCCACTTGTACCTGGAAAATTGCATCCCATCTTTTCGATCTGTTTCTGCAGCTTGTCAAGATGAATTTTCCATATACTGAACACATACTGAAAGTCCTTTTTAGTTCACATTTAAGAAACATACCTTCCTTCCACTGCACAGGGCTGGACCCACAGCAGGCCTCTGACAAGTCCAATGCAGTACACCCTACCTTTTAGCTGTGAACTATGGATGTTGTTGTGAATCACACTAATATTGTCTAGTCCAAGTTTACCTATTTCTTCTATGAGAATGTTCTCTGGGACACACTGGATAAAACTTACATCATCTGAATTTTCTACTTCTCCCCCACTTACAAAGCCTCTAGGCAAGTAAAGGATATTAAAGGAAATTAGGCTGGTCTGACACAACTTATTCCTGACAGCTCCATTTTTGCTACTGCTCATCTCCTTGTTATGGCCAGATGTGAAAGTATGTGAATGATAAATAATGCAGTGCTGACAGTTACCTGACAAATTTGTGTGAGCCATTACTTAGGAAAACCAATTATAACTTGAACTGGTCAACCATTTTTATGGTTTTAAGATCATAAATATTTATGGAATATTTTTATTGTAAAAATGTTTCATTTTATAGTGAAAACCTGTAGAAAAACACAGATTCTATTTGTTTCTTTTCTTGTCCCTTATCCTCCATTTCTCCCCTTCCTTTCTCTATCAGATGAAGAAATCTGAAAAAAGGAAGCAAAATCATAAACAGTATCAAAAATGAAAACTAAATCAAGTTTGTGTAATTTCTGGGATCTGTGAGTTAATTGGGGGATGCAGTGTTCCTTTTTGAAGTATAAAATACTGCTCATGCACTAGAAGCTTATTTTACTCATTAGTAAGAATAATTAGAATATCTGTTGAAGTTCTCTGTCACCTATATATTTAAGAAAAGTTATACTGTAAAAATAGTATTTCCTTGGTATCATAAACCATACATTGTAGTTCATAGTGATATGTGTGTATCTAGATCATATTCAAAACAAAAGAAAAAGTTACTCTCTGCAATTCTGTCTCCCCTTTCCATTATATAAATGATATTACGGTTGCATGAGCAAACGTTGAAATATTAGGCTATGTCAGTGCAATCTTAATTTGGCCCTTGTGAATATGTTTAATACTGTCTTTAATCATATGATTGTATTTTTATTTCTCATGAAAATCCCATTTCACTCTGCGCAAAATCAAAAGTATTCTTATGTTTTCGCAAACTGCTGTTACTTGGGTTGTTCCCCATTCAGTTTTTGAGTTGCTTTAATCCTCTTTTAAAAAAATCATCTGTGACTCAAATGCCTTCTTGTAAACAGTTGTTTTATCCATGAACCAAACAAAGGAATGTTATGCCTCCTGTCCACTCCATCTGTTTGCTAAGTACTGCAGTTTAAAAGTATCACTACTGCAGCTGAACACATATAGGAAAAGCTAGCCTCGTACTGTCTTACTGTAATACAAATGAATCATAGAATCATAGAATAGTTGCTAGCTATTTTGTGATTATTAATTATAAAAAAATGTTATTAATTAAGTAGGATACTAATGTAGGACTCTAGAAATTTATCTGTCTCACTTCATTTTCAGAGTAGGTTCAAGCTGTGCTCTTGTTTCATACTCCGTAGTAAAGCTTCTAGTGATGAGGAAAAAGGCCTTGCACATAACTGTGTTTTGTTTGGTGGTGTTAGCTTCCAGATTTTGCCGCTTTTATAAACTTCTACATTGTTGTTTGCTGCTCAAATAGACTTTAAGCACTTACGTAAAGCATTCCTGTACTCAGTGTACAGTAACATGAATTAAGTCAACATGGACACTAAGCATACACAATACAGCATCCCTGTGGTCTTGTTCACATTGCATGGGCCACCAAACTGTCGTTCTGACAAGCAGGTGAGACAGGAGGAAAAAGTGTAAGCTCCTTTTTGTTGGGGTGGAAAAAAGGACTGACCTCTGAAAACTAGACAAGGCAGACTTTTCATGTTGAAAGTGCTGAGGTTTCTAGTGCCTGAGCACCTGCGACTGTGCTGTACCTGGCCAGTGGCTGCAGGATCTTTGCATGGTTTTTGGACCAGAGTTGTTACAGTTTATGTCTTATACAGTGCCTACATGAGTTGGCTGTCTCATCATCTTGTTATCGTTATTTGAGGAGTCAAGCTCTGGCCATTCTGTTAAGACATGTTTGACTTGCAAAATTTTCTCTGTGTGCATATATATACATGCACATATGACAGCTTTCACTGGGAAATATTTGTATGATTGGGGAACCTAGGTAGTCAAAACTAAGTTTGTCTTTACCCAGATCTAGCTACACAGTATTTAAAGAATGATATCTTCATGTGTTATTACCATGCATATGGCCTATCTCTTTCTATAGTATTGATAATGCTTTGTTTTCCAAATATAGTATCTTAATTTTATGTTGAATTGAACTAACACATTTTCCTGTTAGGAATCATTGGTATTTTAAACACATATGTATTCCCAAGTCTATAAAGTATTTGCAGACAGACGGCGGGGGGAATAAATAGTTTTTCAGAAATTATTTATTTATAAACTGCCTTCTTTCTTAATTGTTGAATGACGTGTTCCTACATGAAAACTAAAAACACTGCCTTTTTTGTGACTGAAGTTGAATGTAGGTGCTTATCATCACTGTATTCATTGCAGTCCTTTTTGTCATGGTGGTTGTTGGCCTCAATATCACTACCAAGAAGCTTGACTGACTTGCTGAAGATTTATCAGCTGTATTAATTCTTATGATATCTGACCCAGCTATCTGAAATGAACACAGGGAAATGACAAGGAAACTGCCCTTCAGCTTTCCCTCCCCTCACTTCTCATTTGGGAAGTGAAGATAATATTTTTCTGCCTTATAGGGTTTTGAGGTAAATGTATACACAGGCGTTTATGACCCCATCTGCTTGGGAATGTGCAGATGTTCCTGGCTGCATACATCTCTTTGCATTTTGTTCCAAGGCATACTCTCATGAGGTAGCTACAGCTGAACGTTAACAAGCTCATATGCATGGTGAGCCTGTTTGAACATTTCTCAATTTAATTTTTTTCCAGTGATGCAGCCTCACAAATACAGGTAAAGCTAAACATTGTTTAGGAAACTTCCACTGCAAAGTGTAGATGGCACTTGTACCAGTCTCTCTTTGCACTGAAGGCCAGGTTTGCATCAACTAACAAGAAAGTAGTGTCAGTTTAGTGCAAAATGAGCTAACAAGCAAGCCTGTGGCTACTATAGAGATGTTCTTTTTGAGTTGGATTGTATCTTAAGCAAACCTAATTAGTTCTGAGTATGGTGTATATATTTGTTCTGTTAAGTTTATTATAATTTTATGGTGAGGGCCCAATAACATTTTGATTTAGAATCATAGAATAGTTAGGGTTGGAAAGGACCTTAAGATCATCTAGTTCCAACCCCCCTGCCATGGGCAGGGACACCTCACACTAAACCATGTCACCCAAGGCTCTCTCCAACCTGACCTTGAACACCACCAGGGACAGAGCATTCACAACTTCCCTGGGCAGCCCATTCCAGTGCCTCACCACCCTTACAGTAAAGAATTTATTCCTTACATCTAATCTAAACTTTCCCTGTTTAAGTTTGAACATGTTGCCCCTTGTCCTGTCACTACAGTCCCTAATGAAGAGTACCTCCTCAGCATCCTTATAGCCCCTCTTCAGACACTGGAAGGCTGCTATGAGGTTTCCATGCAGCCTTCTCTTCTCCAGGCTGAACAGCCCCAACTTTCTCAGCCTGTCTTCATACGGGAGGTGCTCCAGTCCCCTGATCATCCTCATGGCCCTCCTCTGCACTTGTTCCAACAATTCCATGTCCTTCTTATGCTGAAGACACCAGAACTGCACATAATACTCCAAGTGAGATCTCACAAGAACAGAGTAGAGGGGCAGGATCACCTCCTTCAACCTGCTGGTCACGCTCCTTTTGATGCAGCCCAGGATGATGGTTGGCTTTCTGGGCTGCGAGCGCACACTGAAGCCGGCTCATGTTCATTTTCTCATCCACCAACACCCCCAAGTCCTTCTCCACAGGGCTGCTAAAAGAATAGCAAACTGCCATGTGCAGTGCCTCACTTGGATGTGTTTGCAGTCTTGGAAGCTTGACTAGCATACGTTTTCCTACAACTGGACCTTGAGCTTGTTTGGAGGTTTTAGCAGGGGAGTGCAGCTACCATATATCTGTAACTGATGAAAGGTACCACCTGTATCAGGGAAGGTCATCCTCTTTGACCGAGTGTGCAGCTTCAGGAAGGACTCACTTCCTGAAGTGAGGGTGAGGGAGGAAGGGGACACCCACCTAGCCAGTGAGGTCAACCGAATCAACCCTAGCAATCAATGGGGTGACAGATGTCGCAGCCAGATTGCCCTCACATCCACACATCCTCACATCCACATCCTCACATTTATCTGTGTATGGATATCATTGATTTAATGAAGTGTAACTTGACTGGAGTCTTGCCTCAACAGAGTGGCAGAAATAAACTGAGATTTAATTAACTGGTGAAACAATGGGTCAGAAACTCAGTGTGTGTGAATTAACACAGCTGACTTGAGAGCCAGCAAAGCACCATCAATTTATGCCAGCTATCTCATTTCAGTTATTAGAGAACTCTTTTAGCATGGTAGCTGGAAAATGTAACCAAATCTTGTCTTTGCTCGTCACATTGTCTTTCATCTGTTTAGCCCATAAATATTTGTAGGCTGTTATCCAAATTGTCTCTACTTTCAAATTAGAACAGAAAGTGGCCATTCAAATTTTGCTATTCATCGGAAGTTGCGCATGAAATAATTCATGTGTGTTCCTTAGGTTTCTGGTTTCAGTTATTTGAAAGTTGCGGGGGTGGGGGGGGGGTGGAGGAGGGGAAAGATAAACTTTTAATCTAGTTTACACTTTCTTTATACCCCTTGACAATGTGGTTATTCACTAAGATAAAGATACGCTCTCTGTATTTTCTTTTCTCATTTTACTGTTTTCTTTCTTCCACTGTATTCACAGTGATGCTCCTGAGATACTTAGAATGTTTTCTGAAAGTGTGGATCTGGAATGGTTGTAAAAGTTAGTGCATTAAATCTATGAAGAGATGGAGCACCCAAATACTGAGCTGTTTGCATAACATTTGGGATGATGGTGAATTAAATGTGAAAATGTGAGTCAAATTGGAAAAGAAAAAATGTTTGTTGTTTGCAAAGACCTCAAAGTCAAATTTATCAGACCTGCACTTTATCAAGTAATTTTTTTTTATTGAGTTGTTTCATTTTCAAGAATTTTACATTCCTGTGGAATAATGATACATTCCCTTTCAGTCCGTGTCATATGAAATTGTATTGCTAATGGCTTATGAAGGATCCTCGCCATTAACAAAGGAAAAAATTGATCTTCAAATTTAAATGTCTTGTTCTAAAAATATTAGACCAACTTTATTCCTCTGGTTATTTCACTGATTAATTAGAATAGCTTCTTGATAGAATTTGCCTTATTTTACTTACAGTTTGTGGCATGTGACAAAAATAAGATGCTGTTATGAGCAACTGCATTAGGCAGTAGAACTTATTTCTACTTCTGAAAATAGAAACTGAAGGAATAGCAATATCTCTGAAATGCCTTTTCCTTAATCATCATCTATTAATCATTTTATGCATAGGATGTTCTCTTACAAATCCAGACTGATGCAAAGATCTATGAACTTTTAAAATTTTCAGCTTTAGGAATAAGCTTTGATCTTCCAGGTGATGTACTGCTTAATGCTTTGACCTTTTTAAAATTTGGTTAATGTGTCTTTTTTTTTTTTTTTTTTTTTTCCTTTTAAGTCTCATTCATTTCAATAGAAGAAGTCAAAATCTAACACTAGAAATAAAAGTTTCCTTGGAAGAATTGTCTATTAGATGCATTTCTCAGAAGTAATTTAATGACAAATTCAAAGAACCTTATAATTTTGAAAAACAAATATTAGCAATTTAAGAATGCTTAGCAGATGATTCTCTTTAGTTACTGAAAAGTGCTTTCCACATCTGAAATGACTTAGTTTTTCATAGTGGCCTATGAACTGCTGCTAGTGCAGTCTTTGTCAAGGATGTTCAACTTATTTCAAAACTATTTTTCACCTCAAAAACAATGTTGTAGGATATACAAATACCACTCTAATCCAGGATTGAACAAAAGTAAAATAATAACCCACATGCCACAGTGGAAAAAGTGATATATCAGGACAAAGGGGAGAAGTTTAACTTTGCGTGGATGACAGACATGGGTTTTTGCACTTATTCCAATGCAGTTGCAAGCATATTTAAGTCAACATATATGACCTAATACATGTTTCCCATTCTCTGTTTAAGTAGCTTTTAAAAGAAACCATGTAGCTTTTAAAAGAAACCAGTAGCTTTTAAAAGAAACCATGACTTTAAACAATTTTCTTCCAGAAAATATGAACTGATTCCAACCCTTATTTCAAAGCTTGAAAAATCTCTGTACTTGTGAAATATCATCCAAACATGCAAATACTATCTAGTGTTCTGGAGAGAGTGCTTGAACTCTTTTTGTCAGCAACTGACTAATATATTAGGCTTTACATAAGTCTTATTTATTGTGACAAATCAAAGTGCTGCCAGGGTGCTTATCTGCCATGGAACTAATTATTCATGTCATCTGTTGTGTGAATTGGAAATGAAAAAAAGCTTTCTTTAGTTATAGATCTGATCTGTGTGTGGAATAAAATGTATGGGCTAACCTCTACAAGAGAAATTCATTTGCAAAGATATACAGGGTTGTGTGTATGCACAGGGTGAACTCTTGAGTATTTCATTTTCCACACTTGACATCAGAGCACTGGAGACTGGCAACAGAATGGTTTCAAAGGTGAAGTCAGGCTTTATTGTACAGAAGTACATACATATCTTTTAGGGAAAAAAGCAGTTTGATCTTTAGTTTGCATATTAAAATAACATAATTTTGGTCCCTTTTCCTATTAGGTGGAGTGATCTGTATATTTTTTTCTCAGTACTGACAAGGTCTGGATTTCATCTGTTGTGGTCTCTTTGGTTCTGGTGAGCTTGATACAGTTTTGTTTCTGATAACCTCACAGAGTTCAGTGAGCTCAGAATATCAGAGTATTCCTTCATCCTCTTTACAGCTCCAGAATCTATCCCCTAGAGTGCAAGACCTGTAATTTCACCCTGAGTGTCCCCTAAATTAATGCCGAATTATACAGACTATTATATTTTTTTAATGAGTTTTCATTTAATGTGATTCATTGAGGCTTCTGTTTTGCATACTATTGCAAGGACCTCTGTGGTAACCAGGAGACAGAATGCCACCACTCTGAAAGTGGACATGGCATGCATCTAATAATGTATGATACAGAGCCAGCCCTCTGACATACTGAAATAGAGGATACAATTGTACAAGGATTTAATTTGCATAGCAGAAAGATGTGAAATGTAACATGACTTATTACAACAGTGGAAGTGAACTTGGGGTTACTGGAAAGTAAGTTGCACACTACTGAAAGTGTTACTCTTTCCACTTTATTATTCTACGTTTTCCTAAATAGGATAACTATTAGGGGAGAATAACTACAGAGAAAGTAACATAGAAGACCTCAAATTCTTCATATCAGCCTTACCACCACAGTGATTTGGAGAAAATCATTATCCCCTTCAAACTGTCACTTCTTGCAACTTGGACATATTGTTGAGAGAAGTTCACCTCCCCTCAAGATACTTATTTCTAAATTTTAGGAAAGGTTGCATTCAAACCCTAAAGCTTGGAATGTTTAGATAGCAAGCCTAAAAGTTGTAAGAAGGATTTAGGAAAATAATGGGTGTAATTGCTTAAGACATAAAATGTGGGCCTTTGGTAAGACATCCTCTTCTGCACATGTTATTATAGACTAAAATTCCTGTTTGGTACAACAGTTTAGGGACCTTTAGGAGGGCAGTATGTGGTATGAAAGACACTTTTTTAAAGGAGCAGATCTAGGCAAGTTGAGAGGCAAAAGCTCAGTTGCCCAGTTTGCTATTAAATTTGAGCAGCTAATGGCCAATCATTATGTTGCCTTAGGAATTTTGGTGCTTGAGCTGATTTGTAAATCTAGTAGAGTCACAGAAGGCACAGAAACGATTAAAATTTGCAACTACAGTGGGCAGTTTTTTCTTTCTCTTCCCTCTACTGTCTCAGTCCTTATATTAACAAATGCATTTACCCTAGAGATGACACATTGTTTTAGGCACTTCAAGAATCACTTTGTCCAAACAAAGTACTTATCTGTATAAAAATCTTCTAATAGTTAATGCTGATGATTTGCTATGTTGATTCATAGAGGGAGGCTCTGAGTACAAAGTCATTCTTTCAGGGAGAGTGTCATCTCTCCTCTAGAATTATATTTTTATGGTTTTGGTCTAAGTTCTTGTGATGAGTTAAAGACTGTGTGCCTTGAAGAAGTCAAATCAAGTGAAAGTATGAAGACAAAAGCTGCCTTTTTTGTTCAAGTATTCCAATAATAATGGAAATAAAAGTAAACCTCTGTGCCATGGTACAGCTACTGCCAAGATTGGTACCTCTTCAAGATAACCTGAAATACGATGCTAACTACAGGTAGTCTCAGAGTTGTGACAGTACTCTGTAATACTGATCACCTTTATGCATTCTTCTGTTACTAGTCTTTCTTTGCTGCCTTCCCACTCTAAGCCTGGTTAACACCATCAGCACAACTTTAATAAGGAAATAAATAAAGACAAAACCCACAAACAAACCCAACAACATTCCCCACTCCTTACCTCTCCCCCCAGAAAACTCCACAACAAACCACATACAAAATGTTTTCTTGGTCCTGGGTTTTTTCTATAGAAATGTAGAGAGGCAAGCAGTCTGAAAAACAAAGAGCAGGGAAAGTGAAGATTGGCTTTTGCTTTATTTGTCCTCTCTTCCTAGTCACTGGACAGTCCTAAATTATAGAAGTAATTACCAAGTGCTTCTTCATTTCATATGCTACTGTAATATAACTACTGTATATTTATATATACATGTTTTCACAGTATTTCATAGATGCTTTCCAGCATTTTCAGAGTAATCTCCAGCAACATGTACCTGTACGAGATTGTAGGGCTACAGCCCTACAAGAGTGCTACCCAAGAGCATATAATGAATATGTTTTGCCATAAAAACTTGATCATGATTTATGTTAGTTAAGAATTATTATTATTATGGACAGGGCCTTGGGAGACATGGTCGAGTGTGAGGCTTCCCTGCCCATGGCAGAAGGGTTGGAACTAGATGATCTTAAGGTTCTTTCCAACCCTAACTATTCTATGATTATTAATATTGTCTTTATTATTAAATATATTAAGAATAAAAAAGAAAATCCAACATTGAAAAATGTAATACTTCCACATGGGAAAAACTTTTTTGTGTGTAAGTTTGAAAGAAACAGGAGTGAAGTCTAGATGCATATGTTTAAGCTCATGCTTTAGGATAATATAGATGATCACTGTTTCCAAATCTAACGTGATTTACTATCAAGTTTTCCTACTTTTTTTCTTCTTCTCTTTGAAATCATATTTTGTGGCAGTTATATAAATACTTAGATATCTGTAACTGAATACGTTAAGTGTTTGGTAAGCATAATCTATCCCCATTTTACAGCGTGTGAAAGGTTGCAATGACGAAAATTTAATGTGCAGTCTGGGAAAGAGACAGTCCCTTGCAGTGCCCTTGCGAATTGTTTAGATAAAGGTAAGAATTGGAGACTAGGATTAAATGCTGAAAATATCTTTGAATGTTGATAAATTGTCTTTTTTAATGAACCTATAATCACAGCAAACCATTTGAAATGTCAGAACAGTGATATCTCTTTGCTTGAACAGTAAGAGCATACTCAAAGTCAGCAGTTCAGTGAGATTTACAGTTGCTCTACAAGCCTGCCAGTCACTGGCCTGTAAGAGACACAAAAAAAAGATGATAAAACAGTAAGAAGTCTGCCACCAATTTCATGGTATGTACCCCACAGGTGTGCTTTATATGATAATTAGATCCAAGTGGATGTGAACGCTTCACTGAATGTCTCCTAAATAGAAGGAGAGCAGAGAATCCTGTTTGGCTCAAAGATGCTGATTTTGCACGCTCTAAACTAATATAATATTGAACGTTTGCTCATATGAATTTTCCAAATTTAAAATGCACTGACAGAAGTGTTGCAGGATTGAAGCCACATTGTGCATAAAAGAATCACTTGCATTCACTTCTTGATTACTGTCAAGAAAACTTGCTGTCACTCTCTTTACAAAAGCAAGAAACCAGATACTAATCAGACAACTTCTCAATATAGACATCTGAAATATAACAAGTGCTCATGGGGGGGGGTGGGGGGAATATCCCAAAATTGCAAATACTATAATAATACCATAAAAGAAAAAATATGTATATATATTCCTTAACAGTGCAAATAAATGCATTTACTCTGACAGATACAAAGAAGTTCTTACTATGTTTCTATAGCTTACTTCATAAACGGGTCTATAAAAGCCTTTAAAACATGAATTTTCTTAGAAACCTAAGACGATGTTATTCCTTCACAGGCACACTATTCCAGTCTCCTCGATGTATAATCGCTACATTAGCCATAGTGTTTTTTGAGATCTAGCAGAATATCATGGCAGTTTCAGTTCATAGTACTGGTGTATTTTGTATTTTTCCTGCACTGGACCCAACCTTATCTTCATACATCATGTAGATGTTTGCTGTGTTGGGGTGTTGATCACAATTTTTTTGTCATACAGATGTGGGTTTTTTTTAAGAGTACTTTAGTCAAACAAGATAACTTTTAAACTAAAGTAAATGGCAATAATCTAGACCTACTGCAATATAAGTTTTGTCAGAAAAAGCTTCTTGCTGTACTGGATACTTCAACCAAACTAATAGTCTTCAGTGATTGTTTGAAAGAAGTGTTTTCTACAGAGATAATCGTGAGGATCTGAAAACGGGGTTGGGAAAATGAAGTAGAAGCCATTTAATTTCTACTCAAAATAGCATATATATTTTCTTTCCCCAGGATTACAGAATCTCTAATACTTATGGTTAAAAGTTGTATGAATCAAAACCATTGAGATTGTACTCCCAATATAAGAAGATAAAAAATCTTGCAGAGTTGGTAAATAGTGAGGCAATGACGCTTTCCTGCCTCTTTGAACTGTATTTTCATCTTGCTTTTTTCAATCTTGTTTTGGTATTGCTGCAATGCTTCTCATAGATACTCACAAGCTACACCAGTGGTGGACACCTGAAGCAATACACTTGGCAGACCCTGAGTTCAAACAGACCCAAACTCTTTAAATCTGAAGTAAAATTACTGAATGATTGTGCCTGCCAAAGCTGATAAGGCATTCTGTTCACAATAGTGCAGAAACAACTGTAGCATTTCCCTATTCTCATGCACTCGAAAAAAAAAATGAAAAAAAAGCTGCTTGTATTTTTTGTGCTCCTGTGTGCAAGAAGTCCTCCTTGCCAAAGGAGGCTCTGGCCCAGTGTTGCTCTGGCCTTTGCAGATTTATTAATGTGTTGACTACAGGTGATTCAAGGACTGCTGATGGAAATACTGTCTTAATAGACAAAGACAAGTATTAAAGAACAAAACAAAAAAACAAAAAACAAAAAACCAACAAACAAAAAAAAACAAACAAACCAAAAAAACCTTCAGTTGTGAAAGATCATTTGAGTTTATTTCAAACCTGAGAAAGGCAGTGTTTGTCCAAAATCATGTTTGCTTTTTACCAGCCTGCCACTTGTTCTAATAAGTACTGACTGCAAATCTATTCTATTCTGTCGTTCAGTCACCAGTACCTACATCACTACAACTACACAATGTACCAGTATAACAATGTATCAGAGGAGGCATGTCTGTTTTTGAATTAGACTCAAGGCTGGGAGTGCTTTGGCTGTTCTAATCTTTTATTAGTCCATGATAAATTTCAAACTGCAGTGAAACATGTCGCAGTCAAAATTTTTACTCAGCTAGGAGTACCAACCTCCATGTCTCTGAATGCAATTTGCAACAGAATACACAAAAATTATATTCTTGGGGGTTTGGGTTGGTTTGTGTTTTTGGGGGGGGGGGGGGGTGTTGTTTGTTGTTTTTTTTTCTGGAAGGCAGTGGTGATTTCTGCTGTTGTTTAATGTTCTAAATTGCTTTTAGTATTCTAAGCATGGCGTGCTGACTTTTAAAGTGTTAAACATGTAAATATTATGGCTGAAGGTTACTGAGTGATTGGTTTGAAAATACTGAGAGTTCAACCGTCTTGAAGGAAAGAGGAAAAAGAGGAATAAACCAACATAGTATTGTTGACAGTAACTTTCACTGCTGTAGCCTAGTTGAGGGAATAGAGTAAATATTTTGCATGTTAATTTCAGTGTGTACTTGATATTATTTTTCTGGCATGTCAAATTGAATCAAATATCTCTCTGAAGAGATGAGTGAAGAACCCTGCATTTATTTATTTAGATACCCTTTTGTGGATAATTGCATAACATTTGAGGGTTAGGCTCCATGTTTAGAGATGATGCTACAAATAATGATGAAAAGAACAGTGTGGGTGAAATGTAGATGCATCACATTTCTAGAAATGCCGTTTGGCAGCTAGCAGGTAGAAAATGAGCATTGATACTGGCAGCTGGAGGACAGTAAATACCAATAAATGAAATGAGGTGGCACATAACAAATCTGGCATCGTACTGCAGATAGCTGAAAAAAAATATTGGACACTTCTATAAATTTATTTTTTTTGCCAGTCCAAAATGGATTTACAGTAAAAAAGGACTAGATATGCTGGATAGAGATCCACGCAAATGGAAATGTAACAATGATGGACTTTGAAATTACATATTATAATTCACTCAACAAATAAAAGGGTAAAGAGGAAAACATGGATACTATCAACTGGTGTGCCATTGCTGAAAATGAGGCAGTTTTCACTAGCATTTCTACTCCTCAGTTAAAAATAACTTGTCAGCATTTGACCTCACATGCCTTGTGCTTCAGCAGCTCTGAAGATCGTGTTCACCCTATCCCTCATACTCAGTAATACTTGGTAATATAACACAATCAGATGTGGACAAACAATCTGCAATATGAGAAGTTACTTTAAAAAGTCATGAAGTGATGTTGGAAAATGTCAGTTTTGAACTACTCATTTTAAAAACGAGTTTAATTGACTTTAGTAAATAGGTGGATGATTCTCTAAACACACAAGTAGATAAAGAAGCTGTCTAGTAGAGTGGGTACACAAGTCCACGGGACCTGAAGGAGCTGGCAAATGAAGTTGCTAAGCCACTGTCCACCATATTTGAAAAATGAGGGCAGTCAGGTGAAGCTTCCGATGACTAGAAAAAGGGAAGTATAAGCCCCATTTTCAAGAAGGGGAAAATGGATGTCCCAGGGAATTACAGACCAGTCAGTTTCACCTCTGTGCCTGGCAAAATCTTGGAGCAGATTCTCCTGGAAGACATGCTGAGGCACATGAAAAACAACAAGGTGCTTGGTGACAGCCAGCATGGCTTCACTGAGGGGAAATCCTGCCTGACCAATTTGGTGGCCTTCTAGGATGGGGCTACAGAACTGATGGACAGGGGTAGAGCAGTTGATGTCATCTACCTGGACTTGTGCAAAGCATTCGACACTGTCCCACACGACATCCTTGTCTCTGAATTGTAGAGACATCAATTTGATGGATGGACCACTCGGTGGATAAAGAACTGGCTGGATGGCCGCACACAAAGAGTTGTCGTCAATGGCTCAATGTCCAGCTGGAGACCAGTAACGAGTGGTGTCCCTCAGGGATCGGTGTTGGGACTGGTTTTGTTCAACATCTTCGTCGCTGACATGGACAGTGGGATTGAGTGCACCCTCAGCAAGTTTGCCAATGACACCAAGCTGTGTGGTTCGGTTGATACCCTGGAGGGAAGGAATGCCATCCAAGTGGACCTTGACACGCTTGTGAGTTGGGCTTATGCCAACCTTATGAAGTTTAACCATGGCAAGTGCAAGGTCCTACACCTGGGTTGCAGCAATCCATGGCACAGCTGCAGGTTGGGCAGAGAAGGGATTCAGAGCAGCCCTGTGGAGAAGGACTTGGGGGTGTTGGCGGATGAGAAAATGAACATGAGCCGGCTTCAGTGTGCGCTTGCAGGCCAGAAAGCCAACCATTATCCTGGGCTGCATCAAAAGGAGCGTGACCAGCAGGACAAAGGAGGTGATCCTGCCCCTCTACTCTGCTCTCATGAGACCTCACGTGGAGTACTGTGTGCAGTTCTGGTGTCCTCAACATAAGAAGGACATAGAACTGTTGGAACAAGTGCAGAGGAGGGCCATGAGGATGATCAGGGGACTGGAGCACCTCCCATAAGAAGATAGGCTGAGAAAGTTGGGGCTGTTCAGCCTGGAGAAGAGAAGGCTGTGTGGAGACCTCATAGCAGCCTTCCAGTATCTGAAGAGGGGCTATAAGGATGCTGGGGAGGTACTCTTTATTAGGGACTGTAGTGCTAGGACAAAGGGTAATGGGTTCAAACTTACAGGGGAAATATAGCTTGGATATAGATTGGATATAAGGAAGGAATTCTTTACTGTAAGGGTGATGTGGCACTGGAATGGGCTTTCCAGAGTAGTTGTGAATGCTCCATCCATGGCGGTGTTCAAGGCCAGATTGGAGAGAGCCTTGGGTGACATGGTTTAGTGTGAGGTGTCCCTGCCCATGGCAGGGGGGTTGGAACTAGACGATCTTAAGGTCCTTTCCAATCCTAACTATTCTGTGATTCTATGATTCTATAATTTCCTGCAAGCTGTATGCAAAAGGGTAGCAGGTAACTGTATTTGTGTTCAGGGTTGCATTATTCCACAACTCTTCAGAAAAGTTTTCTGCCATTTCCCAGGAGCAGGAGCTCTGGGAACATGCTCTGCCTGCATGTGTTGGTACCAAGCAGGAGAAGGTCAGCTTTGCCTCTAGCAACTTTCTCTTCCCTTTTTCATGCAACCCGCTACTCACATAAAGGCATGAGTTCTTATTCTTCTGGCATATCTTATGTCGATGTATAGTGAATAGGCTCTCTAAACTCCTTACAGACCACTCAATTCTCAGTTGAATGAGTTTTGAAGTAAACACTTTCTTTTGCAGGAAAGCAATGATAAAGTGCAAACTGAATTGTAAACTGCATATAGAATAGTTTATTCTTTGGGGGGGGGGGATTTTTTTGGTGGATTTCTCTTGAAAGTTTTAATGAAATTTATACTTTTTACTAATTCTTGAGAGATTGTAATATAATAGCTAGAAGTTTTGAATACTTGTCAGTATCTTAAAGTTCTTTTAATATAAGCTACTGTTGTTTCTATATAGGCATCTGGTTCGGATTTACTATATTCCATTTATCAAAAATTTGCTTGGAATACTGTATTACCTGCCACCTACATTTTTTTCTAATACTTCTCAACCCTTTTATGTGTTGATTTTTCTCCATCATTGGTTACAATCTCCAATTGCAAGCAGTTTATTCATACAGTCCTCCATTTGCACAAAAAAAAAACCAAACCTTGGAAGCAATAAAGCTGCTTTTCCTTCTTAGTGCAGGCTGAACAAATCAATTTTGCCTACAGAATGCCCACTGATGGAAATGTTTCTTCTAAGGTATACTGTGACATCATCAGTGTTTGATCTGTTTAAATTAAAAGAAAAAGAACCCAAAATAACAAAACACAAAAGCCGAACAACCCCAAATAACAAAAACCCCAAGCACACATTCACCACCACCCTTCTCTCCCAAAAACACAAACAAAAATCCAAATGAGACCCTACTCATTATTTCTTCATTCTGACTCAAGGCTAAACCAGAGTATCAAAACCACACATAGACATCAAGTGACTAGGAGGTGAATAAATGTCATGTTCACACAATTGTCTGTATCTTATGTTGATAGAGTAAGTTTAAGGAGGAAAAAATGTTGTGATCCAAAGAAATATCCTGATGAAGTGGCATCATATTTTACACAGTTGAGGAAGACAATTTCTCCAGCAAGATAGTGACGCACCAGTCTTTTAATACACACAGTGTATACCAGGTGAAAATGGCTTGCCGGGAGAGCTATTCTGATTTAAAATCAAGAGTGTCTTCTTATGCCTGAAGACTTTGTCTTTCCTTCAGAAAGATTTTTTGGGGCTGCCTTAATAGATTTTACATTCAGTGCCATTGCCATAAGGTCACACATAAGGGGAGAGGGGAATCTTTCAAGTAACATATTAAGAAGAAATTAAAGGAAAGCTGCAGAGAGGGTTATGTGTGAAGTCCATAGTTGCTTGCTTGGCTGACATAGTTGCTTAAATAATATTTCACATTTAAGGTAGGCTACTAGAAGGTTTACTTCTGCATTTGAACAGACACAAACACATAATATAGGGGTGGTGGTGGTAAGCTTATTTTCTTGTATCATCGTTATTTTGCAAAGTTTCTTTTGAAATATCACTATACCCAGTTTCACAGTATCAGAATTATGTAAAAAAGTACTTTAAAAGAAATATAGCCATATGATAACATGGCATGGTGCAAATCTTAAAGTCATGAAGGGGTTATTTCTTTTGTGCTTGAACAGCTCACTACAGTTTTGTTCCTGCATTTCTTATTTGTGCATATGAAAAAAGTCATAATGCACAGGAACATTTGTTGTGTAAGAAAAGCTCTTTTTCTAGTTCTTTATATGGGAAGTGCTGGAAGATAGAAATATGAGTAAAGAGTGAGCATTAAAATGTGTTACAAATTACCTTCTGTTAAATGAAACAGATTTCTTAAAAATACAGAATTGGGAGCCAGATCCAAAGTTCTCCTACATCATATTTGAAACTACCATTTTTGCTCAAAAAGACACTTTAAGTATGAACGTTTATGTTTAAAAATATGTAGCCCTACAGCTGTGAGCTAAGTAAGGCCTGTGATGTTAAACATTAATGAAAATAATGATAATTATTATAATTGTATCAGTAGAACATTTGAGTTGATAAAGGACCCTGGATTTTATTCCTTGGTGTTTATTTCCTGTACTCAAAATAAGGATGATTCCTTTTGTACATATTCTCACATTTATAGATGTCAAATGAGGTAGGTGGTGCTGTACCAGGAAAGATACTGAAAATATCAGGGGACAGTTGGTTTCTTCAGATTAGGTTTTCCTGATCAGTATGTAAACAAATGACATCCTTATTCAACAGATCTTTCCTTCGATAAAAATTATCTCTTGTAGAACTATGAAGTCTATATAGCATTTAGGATCTACATATATCTCAGTTTCAAGGAAGAAGATATCTCTTCTGTATATCTTTTATGGAAAAGCAAAGTTCACATCTGAGCATTACCAACATCACACCTCTTGACAGTAAGAACAACAGCTAAATATCTAATACACCAGGAAGATGTATCTAGACCCTAGTCAATCTTCTGAATTATCAACACAGGCTTTAGACATTTCCTTTGTCTGGGTGGTTAATTTTATTTTTTTTTATTCAGCATGTGTTGTATTCGATGTTAGATTTCCACCAATTTCAGTCTCACAGATTGGTTTAAAGTTCCTGTCACTAGTAAGCTGATCAGATTTTATGTGTTAGGAGTAATACAGGAGGAAGAAAGGATAGCAGAAGGTACACCTTATAAAAAAAAAAAAAAAAAAAGCCATGATGTTTTCCAAAGAAAAAGGAATTTTTCATCTGTCCTTTGTGTGCTATATTAATTATAAATTGTCGTTCGTTTTTCAGATAAAACATTGTTTTTCCTTTTTTCTAAGTCTCTGAAAATGGCACAGCATTTAAACAAACTGGATCTTTTTAGCTTTCTTCATGTTAAGTGCTTATTCCTACAAAAGTGTGAATTGATTCTCCATGTGCAAAGACTTTGAAACGAAGAGATTTATTAGAGAAAGTGAAAGCACACTACTGTTCTAAAAATTTCAAAGTAAATCTGTAATTGAAAATCTGTAAGAACTGTCAATTTTCCTGTAGCACTTGAGCATATTTCGAACTATGGCATGACTTGAAAATAGAGATGCAAACCAGAATTTTCTTCTTTATTTTTTTTTTTACAAGCTTTGGTGGAAAGAAGTATGGCTGAAGTGTTAACAACAATAAAAGCTCATTTCTGGAACACAAAAACATTCAGCTTATTTTGCTATTGTTCAGTGAAGTGTTGCTTGCTTTCCTACTGTGAGCACATCGTGTTCAATCTGTAATGCAAATAGATTCAGTTCCAATTCATTTCATCCCCATGTTTTACTTGTTTGTATCCCACAGAGCCATTCTTTTGATGCCAGATATCTGCTCACTTTACTTTTTTGTTTGTTTTATTTATTCATTGCCTTGCTATACAGCTAGGCAACCCATTCTATCTGTCAATAAGGTATATTTGAGTATATATATATTTATCCAGAATAATAATGGTCAGCTGCTATTAAAACTGGCAAGATTACTATGTCTCATAATTTGCATGATTTTACTGTGAGACACTCATTAGTTCTGACCTTTGAATATGGCTTTTTAAATCAGATTAATTTAAAGTTTAAAAATGCCTATTTAAAAAAATCTGTCCGGGTTATGTATACTTATACTACACTTGGATGCATAGTATATTTATCTTTCACTATTTGTCATATAAGCCAGTTTCTTTTTTAGAAATTTCTTTCAAAGCTATGCATAAAGATGCACACTAGGATTGCTTTCAAAATTAGCTAAGATGAGTATAATTGTGAAGAGTTATATTTAGTATTGATTAATCCTTTCCCTGGCAAACAAGTTGGATCTGTCAAAATGTCTGCACAAATGTTCACTGCTTGGTTCAGAATCTGCATCCTCCCAGCACTACTGAATGTCAGAAACTTCTGAGTATTTTCCTACTCTTTTTTTCTTCTCAGTGGGAGTGCTATAGAGGAACAGTTTCTATAGCTCCTTTCTTTATGTTCTTCCAGAGGCTGATGGTACAAACCAAAGATATTTACACCTTTGCTGGATAACACTAGAGCTAGACAGTTGTTGAACTCCGCAGAAAATTCCCTTTTGCTACAAGTTCACTCTAGTTAAAATCTACTGGTTTTAAAGACATGTGCTTTCAGGCGATTTAGGTGATTTTTGATGGATTTCCATCATTCCTATGCAGATCACAGGTGAGATATTGAAAATTCAATTTTAGAGTGTATCTGGCTTAGAAATATATACATTGAAGTTAAAGATTCCGGCAAAATAGTCTAATGTCAACCTAGTACACTTTTTTTCCCCCATACTAGGATTTTGTCTCAGACTTCAGCTGTCCATTAATCAGTGTCTCCACCAGAACCTCTTTAGCTTTGCATGTAGTGAAGTCCTTTTAAAATAGTATCTTGTGTAAGAAATGATAAAAAGTATTTATTAGGATTTTTATAATTCTATTCTGAAGGGGAGGCAGACCATTTTTTCCATCATATTAGTACTCATGGATCTCTAAAACCCCTCTATTCTTCCTTTTAGTGTTTAATTTCCAGAAAAAAAAATTATTTACATGAATACTACTTAGAAGTAAATTCTTAATCCAGCAACTGGGGCTTTTACATTAGCAAATTTGCAGTATAAATGGAATAGGACAGACTTCCTGAAAACTCTTGACAGCACCCTTGTGCATAGTCAGTTAAATCAGCCAGTTTGCAGTGAGACCAAACTCCTTGCAAGCAGAACCCTACACATAAAATCAATTACTTAGTCTGATTCTAAGAGAAAATTGAATATAAATGATGTCCGTAACTAGGGGATGCAGCAGCAGCCTGAATTTTCTAATCATGAGGTCTCAGAAAGAGCTGTGGCTAGAAAAAAAAAACAAATCAAACCAAAAACAAACCCAGAGACCCTCCAAAGAGGAAGTTTTAACATATTCTGAGGTTTCCAACCTGTCCTTTTTAGTCTGTCACTTATTTTTCTTGCTATGACGAGATGAAACTTTGACAACCCCAGTGGTTTATCTTGTTTTGTCTTGTGTTTCTAAGAATGACATCCAGTCAGTGTCTCATGTTAAAGGAGGAACAGAACTGGAATATCAAAATCACAATGTAATGTCAACAGTTATTTCACATATTGATCATGAAGATTAAAGAATTGTTCAACTTTAAAATGTAAATCTATCTAGGGAAAATATGATCTGGTTTGGAGCATGGCCACTGAGAAATGTGCTTCTCTTTGAAATGCTTTTGGATTTAAATATATTGTGTGTTTACTTTCATTATACATGGCTGTGGCAGAGACCTGGAAAACTGATGGACTTTTTCTTTTTCCTCCCCCCCCCCTTTTCTTTTTTTGCTTTTTTTAAGTGTGTAAACAAAGTTGAATTTGATCATTACCTTGCAAAACCCAGCCTTTGTCAGCAAAGAATTGTGATTGTGGTGGATTTACCTTAGCTTGACATCAGGTGGCCACCAAAGCTGTTCTATCAGCTGGACAGGGGAGAGAAAATATTATGAAATGGAATTATGATATAAGGACAGGGAGATCACTCAGCAGTTACTGTCATGGGAAAAGCAAACTCAACTTGGGGGAATTTAATTTATGACCAATCAAATCAGAGTAGAATGATAAGAAATAAAACCAAATCTTAAAACACCTTCCCATCACCCCTCCCTTCTTCCTGGACTTACGTTTAATCCCAATTATCTCTGCCTCCTCGCTGCGCACCCAGCAGCACAGGGGAAACATGGAATGGGGGTTGCAGTCAGTTCATCACATGTTGCCTCTGCTGTTCCTTCCTTCTCAGAGGAGGACTCCTTACAGTCTTCTCATGCTCCGGTGTGGGGTCCCTCCCACAGGGAAGGTCTTCCAAAAACGCCAACCTAAGCCCTTCCCACAGGCTGCAGTTCTTCGTGAACTGCTCCAGCATGGGTTCCTTCTGCAGGTACAGTCGTTCAGGAACAGACTGCTCCAGCGTAGGTCTCTCACTGGGTCAAAAGTCCTTCAGAGAACCTTTTCCAGTACAGTCTCCCCATGGGGCCACAGGCCCTGCCAGGAGCCTGCTCCAGTGCAGGCTTCCCAAAGATTACAGCCTCCTTTGGATTATTAAAACATAATATAGTAAGGATAAAGGCTTTTACATGGAAGAGCTGTATATAGAATTGTTAGAGACTTTTCTCTTGTATTGTGTTTGGGTTTTATTTGTTTTAGTTTTTGTACTGTGGTAGGCATCAGTAGGTTTTGGTTCAGGTCCACAGAAAAGATTTCTAGTAAACTAAGGGAATTTGTCCTATGTCTTTAAATTCTGAAATACGTGATATACTGACTACTGGGAAGTCTCAGCTAAGTGAGAACAGAATAGCATAATAAATCTGCTGAGCCATGCTAATTTTATTTTTGAAAAGAGAACTTTTCAACTTACACAGGCGCCTGTGTATGGTCTGAAAGTCTCTGAAATAGATAATCTTATTCTTAATGATTGTTTCATTTCTCTGACAAAATTAAAAGCCCTGTAAAAGTTCAGCAATTATACAATCAATGTGTTAATCTGAAGGTTTAGGAAATAAACAAACAAGGACAAGTTTAGCTAAGAAGGATAAATTATTCTTGAAGCAGGAAGCAGATGGGCAGTTGATTAGCTTTAACAAAATATGTTATTCACATGGACTTCAACAAACTGCAGCAAATTAGGCTTTGACTAAATGAGTTATTTGGTGTCCAAAAGCCAGTAAAGAGAATGTTTATTAAGTTTGTTCTGATTTTTATAGGATGACGTGGAAAATGTCAAAAGATGAAATGTTGCATTGACTCAGTAAAACAGCAAAAAATGTAATTGAAGAAATACGATGTTTTTCTATGTACTTGGAAAAAGCAAATGAAGGCAGGGAGATGGGAGAAGAGAGGTACAAAAGCTAGAGAACAAAGTTGATAGCCATGAGTAATATCATATTTAGATGATGCTTGCATTAGCCGTTGTCCATCTGTAATGTAGTAAATGTTCTCTTCAAAAAGCTATCAAGGTCTGAAAAGTATCAAGGAAGGGCTAAAATATTATGGGCTAAATTAATGGAAAATTCTAAGGAACAAATATTTAATAAACTGGTTGATTTTGTGAAATGGACAGCTGAGATTGTAGAAAAAAAATAATATAAACGTGTTCCCATTTGTATTGATAAATCACAGTCATTGAACTAAAGCTAAGAAAGGAATAATTCAATTTGACTATTAGAAAGTGATCAGTAATCAAAGGTTACTGCAAATATTTTAAAGACAGTGCATGATTTGATCAGTGGTCTTTACCATGCTTAAGTGTCTATAGGTTAGAAATGTGGTGTCAGTAAGTATAGGATTAGCAATGTAATCAACATTTTATTAGGTGTTTGAAAAGGCTATGGTAACATGGAATTAGAAATTGCATTTAAATTGCTGTCTCATTGGGATATGTATTCACTTAATGCAGCTCAAATATTATGAAGCCAATAGAGATTGACCATAGTTCTATTCTCCCAAATCCTTCTAGCATAATATACCCTTCAGCAACTATAGAGTATAGCTTTGCTTTCCGAAACTTCTTATTTATGCATAGATTCCTGTATGACTCTATTACTAAATACCAAAAGACAGCCTAAATATGTGAAATGCCAATAAGATCTGAATATCTTCACCCTCTGGATTATATCTCCTGCTATTGTTGCTGGAAAGTAATCTTTTATTGAGAAGCTCCTATGGAGTCTAATAAAACCTGCATAAAATTTTAAGCTGTAACAATTTCAATTTCCCTTCTCTGGCAGATTGATGAAGATAATTTTTCATCCTTTCGTAGGTATCTTCCTTAAATTCTTCCTGAATATATGCATAAAAATACTTTTCTTTTTTTTTTTTTAATTTAGATCAAAAAGCACTATTTCATACAAAGAGCTGTAGAAAGTACGGGTGAAAATAATTTCTTAAGCAGTCTCAAGCCTCTCATTCTTTAGAGCTGAAGTCACAATCAAACAATGATGAGAGGAGTTGCTGAGTATAGGATTTCATCTGCAATGGATCTAATATCTGATCTATTTATTGTATTTTGGGTTTGTTTTTTTTTTAATTATACTAGTCTGTCAGGGATATACCAGTCTATGGATGTTGTCCTGTATTCCCCAAAGAGTGATCTTAACAGAAATCAGTCTATATGATCTAACACATTTCTAATTGAGAATAACTCATGAAGCTACATTTTCAAATATAGCAAAAGAATATTGTATATGGTGATAGCTCAGAATAGAACTACATGTCTAGAGACCTAGTTCACTGAAAGAAAACATACTACTGTGAGCCCATAGGAGAAGGCCGGCTGTGGTCTATCTGGGACTTCTGTCCAATGAGTTCAGTGAGGGCAGGATCCCATCCCAGGATTTTTCTTTTTTTTGTTTGTTTGTTTGTTTGTTTGTTTTCATGATCTTCATGAAATTCAGCTAAATCCATCTTGGGAGCCATCCAGTATGATACTGATCGCTTTCAAAGAAGCTGAGATGGAAAGGTTTTTGAACTGAAGCTTCATCCCTGCAGTCATCATGACAAACCTGGCATTTTCATTCAAAGGAATCATGGATGATTATCCTAAGTATAAGGCTAATTTCTTGGATAAGTTTATCAAACACATGTGAAATACAACAGATCTTAGAGAGATTAGACAGCTCTCTGTGACTCAGCCATCACAACTCAACAACCCTGAAGTTCAAAGGCAGCATTATGTTAATGAAAAAATAAACTACTTCCTGACAAAACAGGATGTCCTGCCCACTTAAGCTTGTCTAGTTTCAGGAAGGAGAATAGGTGTTACTGTTGTATATAATAAATTACTTTTAAAAAGTAGTTTAAATACTCTTTTATTTAGTTACTTAAGTAAAGATTCAATCAATATGCTTTTGTTGTCTTGCAGCTGTGCAAGTTCATAAAAATAGAATGAAATTAAACATGCTGTCGTAAGCACAGTTATCAGGATATTATCTTGTACATACTCCTGCACTATGCAAGGTCAGAAAACTGTTTCTAAGAGGTAATAGACCCACCTGAGGGATAGAATTTCAGCAATAGAGGTACTACAACCAGTGTAGGCAATCTGAGGGTTTGGGTTTTTTTTTATCTTCAGTGGGTTAAACTTTGTGCAGCTTCCATCAAGTTAAATAATTTTGATCTCTTTTGCAATTAGCATGTTTTTAACCTACATTTTTTCAGACTTGCACACATCCTGTTTGGTTTTTTGTTGTTGTTGGCTTGGTTTTGGTTTTCGTTCGGTTTTGGTTTTGTTTTTTTTCAGAAGAAAAATATATCATCACTTAAAAGAATACAATTTTTCATGGCAGCAAGCTGAATGTTGATTCAGGTGTAACACATAACTTTGCCAAAAGTGACATTAACAAATATGGAATTTGGTTATATGCTTTTAACAAAACAAGACCGTAGGTTGATTTGGAATTTGTTTCACAATTATTAAAATTCAAGTCTAACTTTTTTACAGGTGTATAGAACTTCCTATGATGCAATGTGTTTTATCTAGAAACTGTACAGGACTCATTTTCAATTAAGTAGTACACTTTGCAAATGAGTATTTTTCTCTCCCTTACTCCCCAAGTACTTCATTAACTTCTAGTATAAATTTCCAGATAAACAATCCTTCTTGATAAAATTAATTTTTAAACAATTAATTGATTTATAAAGTAGTACCAAAAACACTGCAGGATACTCACTTTCACAGATTCATATCATCATCCAGAACCGTGCAGCCACTCCAGTGCCAGCTGGTACACTGCCACAAAGAAATGGGCCATTGTAGCGGTGAGGTAGCTATCACAACTGTCAAAGGTAAGCTCAAAGTAAAATAGTACAAATAAAGGGATCAGGCCTTCTTCATACAAAAAGCCATGGCTGACCATTGCAAGCCAAATTCTGTCTCAGAGGAGGGAAAACAAGGGAGGAGCTACTCATTTCAGTCATCTACCAGCTACTGGAAATGTGAACAGTATTTGGCTAGAAATTTTCAGTGAAGTTTTATCCAAAGTACAGTGTCAAGGATTAAAATGTAGTGGTTTTAAAATTTATTCTGAAATTCTCTTATTTATCTTTCCTGTTCTTCACCTTTACCTGTCCCACAAACAAATACTTAAACCTCTCTACGTATGTTCAGATAGAAATCATTTTCTCTCCTGGATGAGTATGTTAATAAATAAATAGCTTAAGTGGAACAAATTGTGTGCTCCTGTCTGATTATAATATGCCAAAATAGCACCAGAACTATAAAAGAAACTGGATGGTTTCTGCCTTTCTTACTGTCTGTCTTTAGTGCGAATTATTATGAGTATGAATGTGGCAGAGGCTTTTTCCACAATTTGTGGTAAGCAATCTGGTCTTTCATTATTATTTCTAGAATGATTTAATTGCTGTTCTTGGGTTTTTCTTTCATTTTTTTGCGCATAATTCAGCACAGCTCTCAAAATAGAAATGACCAGGTTCCATTTGAATGCTTTCAGGCCATATTCATCACACCATCATCTTCATTATCATAATTCTTCCAGGAATACAATGAACTTTCTTTACTTTCTAGTACCATTTAATTTGTCAGCCTATCATTATTAAAACTATTCTTAGAAGATCAATAGTAGGAAACAAATCTTACTGGTATGGTACAATAAAGTTCAAAAATTTTTTACCTTCAGAGGCTTCTTAAAATTATTCTTTTGATAAAACTATTGTTTAAAGAACTAGCTCGAAGAAACTGATAAAGGAAAATGCTAAATTGTTCTCCTAGTGATTTGTGCTAAACATTTGTAGAAGGCAAAACTGGTTAGGTCAACAAGTGCTCTACAGACCAGGTATTTGCTAAACCATTTTCTTTACAATGGTGAATGAAATGCTACGATTCACGCCATAAACCTTAGTCTAAAAGAGGAAATTGTATATCTAGCCTATTAGCAATAATCCCGATGCCTAGAATTATTAGGCACTGTATCGTGATGCAGATAGTGACGGTGCTCACCAATACAAAGCACTTTCTCCGTAAAAGCTTACAGTGAAACAGCTGTAATAAGTGGATACAGCAAGACAATGGATTGGTGGTGAGCATGAGCAGGGTCTACAGCAAGCAGATCTTTTGTAATCAAGTACCCATCAGTCTGTTGGCACACACTACAAATTCAGTATCAAAGTTGGTTATGAAGAAAACAATCTTTGAAACTTTCTCTGATGCCCTGAGGCTAGTGCTTCACTATTCTGTCACTTTTCAAATTGGTCCAAGTTTTCAAACCCAAGATGATCTAAATGCCTTCACTTCATTTTGCTGTCAGTCCTTGTTACTTTTAAAATGTTCATTTAGTTCTCTGGGTTTATTTCCCATTCTTTTTCCCTTCCACATTTTGTCAAATTTTTGATTGCTACATACATCTCCAAATGCAGTGCAAGCTAGATGAAAATATTCGTTAATTTCTTTCAATACTAAGAAACTGGTTGCAAGATACAATTTTTTTTTTTTTTTAATTCTTTTCTGACCCTTTCTGAGGTGAATTTACATTCTACTTAACTAGTGGAGATCTAAATGTAAGTAACTCTATGGAAAGTCTGCAGTGTGGCATCATCTTCATTCTTCATGCAAATATTCATGAACCTGTGTTTAAAAAAGTAAAATAGGTAAATGAAACATCTCTAAGTCAATGATCAGAAACTCATACATTTTTAAGGTGTCATGATTACCAGATGAATTTATTTTTATTTTTTTAATAAACCTTTTCTGATGATTAGTAGAAGAAAGACTTTTCCAAACAGAATCGATCCCTTGTCCCCATCCATATCAATCCAAAGTTAACTGGTTCACTTTCAGTCAGTGTTAGAAGAATTAATCTGTCTTCCAACAAATTTATTCACAACTTCATCCTGCAATCCTAGATACTCTAGACAGCTCAAGAAGAATAATAGCTGCTTGTTTCCCTAAAGAAACAGAAAATGACTGATTTGTACAACAGGTAATCCTTTGTTTGTCCTGCACTGTTTTTCAACACTCAGACACTTGAGCTATAATGCATATTACAAAAGCTGAAACACCTAGCACTGATTTAGCTTTCTAAATGGTCTTGTATCTGCAAGGGAGAAGAGACATTTGGAAGTTCTAAACGCAGATTTGTTTTTAGCAGAGTGAAAGCTGTGAACAGCTCCTGGCTAAGAGCCAAATGCACGGATTTTTGCAGTCCTGTTTTCACTTTAATATTGTGTACATTGTTCTTACCTTTTTGTTATGATAGAATAACGCACAATTTAAAAAAAAAAGTGTTCTTTTCACTCTTAGGTAAGTCAGAATCTTGTATGTTAAGAAATAAAATATCATAAACTAAAATAACTTTTTGCAATAATAAAAATAATATTATTAGGGTTAATGAATATTAGGAGGAAGAAATGAAAAAGCCTAATATGACCCTTCCTTCTTTTCTTACCCAGAGATGAAAGGAAGATGTAGGGCTCCCAGGGGTATCAGAGATGCCTGGTTCCTCTGAAATAGTTCATTTCCTGATGGTTATTGTGATAGATTCTGATGGTGCAAAGGAGCAACTAGAAACCATTAGTATTCTATAGGCTGTGGTGATACAGGATATGTGGAGGAAGCTTTCTGTAAATTTTTTTTTTTTTGCCATTTCTTAGGTGAAGTGCTTTGATTTATGCTGAGACAGGTTACATCTGAGGTACTGGCTGGGACTGGCACATTGTCTCTGATTCCTGGCTTGCAAATTGTAATGAAAGCTGAAAGGGAAAAAGTGACATTTGCCATTGTGTGGTTATTTTATGCTTGGATTAGCATTAATTCTTCACCATTCCACATTTCTGCTAGGAATGCACTCTTTGCCTTTTTTTTTTTTTTTTTTTTGCCAGGTCTTTTTCTTCCTAAAGAAAGACTTCTTTAATGAATTAGATTTTGCAGTGTGTAAGGGGAGAGATAAGATTGTTTGATAAATTGGGGGACCACTGTTTCAGTATTTGTGAAATTTCCATGCTTTGTGTGCAATTAATTAAAAGTTTCAGGAAAATCTCTTTGAACAGATAATTTCGAGCTCTCAATTGTGTTAATTGAGATCATCTGACTCCAAAGTATCTGCCTTTTGCAGTTCTAATAGATAAACCAGAACACCACATTGCGTATGCCATTTGCTTTATGGAATGGTCTTACCTATTTTTAGTGTCACTAAGTTTGTAAGACTGGATATGCAAAAATTCATGTTTGAATTACATGGAATGGAAATTTATGAAAGCATTAACAACCTGTGAATCAGTCCAAATGAGGTCAGAGTTAAAAGAAACTTAAGGACTAGTAATCTTATGCTTTGCACCTAGACCTGGATAGCTGCTTCGTCACAAAACATACAGAAACATGTGTTTAAATTCTTATTAGTTTTCTTTGTATTTCTTTAGATTTCCTGAAGTTTTCTCTTTAATCCTTTAACAAAGAGATTTGCGCTTATTCTGCTCTATTGAGTAAACTTTCGTACAGCTCAAATCACTAGTGAAGTAAGAAAGATATGCAGCTCTGTGAAGAAAAAAAAAAAGAATCCTGCTGTTTTTATTTTGGTCTTTCTCAAGTCTTACCTGCATGCATTTATTCCAGACTTCCAGTACAGTGCCTTTCAGTTGTATCCACCACCTTGCAAAGATTTTATCCCTTTGTTTCTTTTCAGCAAATTTCAATGTTTTCATGTAGCTTTCCATTGGAGAGGAAAAAACATCATTAAGCTTATTTGGGGAGATGGTTGTATCCACAGTGAAGCTGAATTTGAGGATATTTTGGTTACTGCAACGCTACCTTTTCCACACAACATTTTTATCTAACTCCTGAGCCTTAACCAGAAGTTTCTTTTCCTGTGACTCCGCACTACATGGCTGCTCTCTGAATACATACAACGCAAGTCTAAAAATTCAATATCAGCAACTTTCCCTAGTTCATTTACATTAATTACCCTAATAATGGGATAACCGAAATTTCATTATAAGTGTGTTTTCGATCTCTATAGCCTTAATGATTTCATCTGCAACATTGTATTCGCCATCCTCTTCATTGGGAGAGGTATGCATCCAAATCTATATTATTCTTCTCTTGAAATGGAATTTTAATCCATCAGAATTCTGTGTTATATATAGCCCTTTAGTTAATTAATTTAATATGAAGCATTCATGTGATATTACTTTTCATCAGCATGTCACTACCCTTCCTGTACTGTGCTATTACTCATATTAGTATTTCTATTTTTCACAAGTCTTATTTCTAAATGCTCTGTCAAAATGAAATCTGCTTAAAAAAAAAAAAAGCAACCACACAACAGAAAAAAACAGATTTAATTCTTGTTTTTGAATGAGTCCACAAGATATTTTGACTCTGATTATGTGTCAGTTTTATGAATTTGTCTGCACTGTTTATTAACCAGTTTGTAAAGAATGCATAATGCTCAGTCTCCCTTGTACAACCAGAGCCTAGTCTGAATGCATCTCCTGGTTTGATCTATGGAAATTAACACATAGGCATAGCATGCCCTACAGTTTCTCACTTACTGGAAATGAGCACATCAAATAATCACAATTTCTCAAGAATTAAATTGTGCTTATATGATCCTTGGTCTAAGGAAATCACAAAATTCTCTCTGTAACAGAAAAATAATTCACACAACATTAATATGTATCTAGAAAACTAAGATTTTTTTTGTTAAATACAAAAAATAAAAGCCTGCCTGGCAAGCGAAGCATCTTTGCTTTTAGAATCAAACAAACCAACCCCCCCATACTCTGAACTGTGATTGCTGGAAAGAACTGGAGTCAGCAGAGAAAGCTGACAGGAAAAGAAATTACATCTTAAATGTGATTTAAGAGAAAAATATTTTTTGTTCCCTGACTGCTCTTAGTCTCAGATGAAAAAAAAATTTCTAAAGGCAAATCCGCAGATATTGGCAGTGCTGAAGCATTCTTTCCAGCCAAACCAGGCTGATGAGTCGGTTTCTGTGTTCACCTGGCTAGAGGGAATTTTCCCACCCAAAGTGGACTCTCCAGAGAGCAGCTTGCTTCTATTAGGTTTGAAACTAATCAGGTCACTAATGTACTAAAACTGTGCTGAAACACAAGCATTACAACCTCTTTGCGCTCTCTGGGAGTACCTAATGTGAGTACAGCAGAACTGTTCCTGAATAGGCAACAGCAGCACTTGTTAAACATGCATACTGCTAAGCCCAGTCATGACACCAGAGTAGGCAATGATGGCTAAACACAATGCTGGCTAAACACAATGCTATCTGAAAACAACTGTCAGAGCCCTGTCTGAGAATAGACACAACTTGTCACCAGCCCCAGAGCAAGATTTGGAGCTGTCCTAGGGTGAGGAGTGGCAAACTGATGAGTTAGATGAGGTTGGGCTGAGATTTGCAGTGGGGTATCTCATTTTTAGAGGAGTTCTTCCGACTCTAGAGTCATCTCCAGTTTTTTCCTCCATATGTGTGTCCTTTAATTGCTGCATTGACACAAATCTTAAAAAAACTTGTCAGTATTCCAGAAGTCAACAGGGGGCAAGGTTTATATGTTCCCTTTTTATGTTTCTGAACAGTCAAAGATTCAACTAAAGCATCATTTAATCCCTTATTACTTATGAGAGAAGTGCTTTGAGACGCTGTAAGTTATCATCTTGTTAGGCCAAAAATCATTTACAGTCTCTGGGAGAGACCATTTTTTTCTAAGTAAAAAGATAAGAGGATTCAGAGGCTGAAGTTTTAGACAAAAATCTTTTGGGGATCTAACTCTTTCTGGTTAGCTTAATAACAATACCAGAGGGGATAAGGGAGGAAAACCAGTCACAGTTAATGTGAGTATTTCCGATATAGGTCACATTCAGGTTCAGTTTTGATTGAGAATTAAATTAATATTCATCAAAAATTAGTATCAAAAGCAGAATTTGAATTTAGGTTTAAAGTATTTGTTTTTCTTGGTATGATTTTGGGATATGATGCATTGATACAGTGTCTTCCTATGCTTCTGCATAGCCAGAGCTTGTTTAACAACAGGCCAGCTGAACAGAATTTATGAGCTACAGCAGCTCCCACTTTAAGTTGTAGTAGCCATAAAAGCAGTCTTAATTTCTTCACTGTATTGGACTGTAAATTGCAGAGCATCATAACCAGCAAAACCATCCTTTCAGTGGAGACGCAGTACGTGTGTCAGGGTGTGGCATTTCCTTTAATTACTCAGACCTCCCAGTTTCTCAACAGATCAAAAGAAAAATAACAACAAAAAGATATTGGGCTTGAAATGCTCAAGATAAGGATTCCATTTTGTCTTTACTCTTCATCTAAGTCTCTCACCGAGCTTCTTTTGTAATGTGCAATATACAGAAGAAATGAAGTTCCAAGCCACTATAAAAGTAGATCTTAATGACCTTGAGATTTGGACTGGAAGCTGAGGACATATTTTGTATTTCTGTGCCATTATTACTTCTTATTTAACAAGAACAGGAGAGAAATACTTTTCTTTCTAGCTGTCTAGAATGAAATACTTACTGTATTAGCCAGAAAGACATTCAGCCCACAAATGTGGAACACAAATGTTCTTTTCTCCATAAAATCATATGTTGCTGTATGTGTGCCTGAGTCTGGTATTTTTTTTAAATATGTATTATATACTTGGGAAAATATTTCTCACTTTAGATTCCCTTTTCATTTACAACAACTGGAAGCAGTTTAAGGCTACCAGCTGTAATATCAAATTCACCTCATTTCAGGTCATTATCATGCAATCTATCAGTGCTACCAATATGTAACTTTAGTTTCAAGTAGTGTTTTCCTTAAGTCTTGTTTATTAAGATAAAATTCATAATTTATTTCTTTGATCTCTATAGTGTGAGCTTCTTGTAATCTATTAAATCATAGTTATAATTACTTATAAGAAATTGAGCCATACAAGGATATTTTGGAGTGAATGAGGGAAATTCCTGTGGTATATTGTCACTACAAATTTCAGTAGATGCAGGTAATATTTCTAAAAGTTAGGGAATTGTGATCAAAGTATTTTTAACTTTGACTTTTATTTTATTGTTCAATACCTGGATAGTCTTTTTTATAGTGTCAAAATAAATCTAATTTGTACAGGATGCATCTGAAATACAAGACTAGTAAATCCAAGGCGATAATGCATAATTTATGTGTTGTCTTGTTTTCTTAAATGGAACAAATTGACACAAGATTAATGCTGCATATAAATGGACTCTGTATTTCTTTAGATATATTTGGCTATCTTTACAAGTTCTTAATCTTTTTAGTGGTATTTTAGAAGTTTACTTAACTACTTTAGCATCCTGTTCTTTTCACACCTAATGAATGAGGATGCATTTTAGCTGGCAGGTAATGGTACAGTGGGGCTAAAGCCATTGTTTAAAATACTATGAAAGACTTCACAGTAAAGCACTTCATAAATTAACTGCTACTTACATGTAGTACCTTCCTTGGCTTTGATTTATTTTTTTTTTAACAGCAAAAACATCCAAGGTATCCATTCCAAGTGGATGCTGCTTTAATCTGTATGTGTAATTTGAAAGACGATTGCAGAATTTTGTTAGGGTGTGAAGGGTTAATTAACGGAAACAGCATTGGAAAAGGAGTTTGTCAGAGGTTCTTTTAAGCTAGCTTCCCTTTCTAATGAAAATAATCAGCAAATGAGCTTTCTATTCTTAATTTATAAGAAGCCTACATGCAGAAGTCCTGCAATAGATGACATAAACAAAGTGCAGTTTGGCTAGAGAGGTGCCAGATACTGATAATAAATCAATAATTAATCTGTTACTGGAAAAATTAAAACATTGAGAATGGTTAAAATAGTATTATTTTAGTGTATATGGCGGTGTTCAAGGCCAGGTTGGACAGACCTTTGGGTGACATGGTTTAGCGTGAGGTGTCCCTGCCCATGGCAGGGGGTTGGAACTAGATGATCTTAAAAACCTTTCCAACCCTAACTATTCTATCATTCTATGATTCTATATGCCCTGCACTGGAAATGTTCAAGGCCAGGTTGGACAGGGCTTTAAGCAACCTGGTTTAGTAGGTGTTCCTGCCCATGGTAGGGGGTTTTGAACTAGATGATCTTTAAAGGTCCCTTCCATTTCAAACCATTCTATGATTCTATGATGATATTGGGCATACTTAAAAATAACTGTGTTTAATAATGCTTTTTTCTAAGTGTTAGATTTTGAAATGCTTCAAAGTTTTGATGTTTGGGGTTTTGGTTTTTGGCTTTTTTTGGGTTTTATTTTTAGGTTTCCCTGATCTGGTCAAAACTTGTCATGAACTGGTGAAATATTTTCATCAATCCCAATTTTTACTTTTTACCTTGCCCATTAGTGCAATCCCAGCTGGTGGCTGTCTGGATTTCTGTTTGATCTTGAAGATATCTATTTGAAAGGCTAAGAGATGAATAGATAGTGCTGCAAGATCAGTTCATCTCTCTTACCATGGGAAATGACAAATATAGCCATATCAAAAAACTCTGAAGTTTGTTTTAAGGAAATAATTTGGTATTGACCTTGTCTGAATCATCGCATATGGTATATTTAGTGGGATTTTACAAATTGTGTAGAAAATAAAGGACTTGTAAGAATAAATGAACAAAGCTGAAGTTCTGAACTTACAAACGATCATATCTACATGGAATCCTCTATTTCTTGTGTCCTTTTATGACTTAGAAATTTTTCACAATTTTCAATACAAATTGCACAATTTTCAGAGTAGTCTGAAGTGGAGTCATTTTGTTCTGCCTTGTCAAAGTAGTCTACCACTTTTTTCTCCTGATGGTATTATTCCCCTGCTGTAGACATTTTGGAGGCTATACAATTAAATTTGTTTTCAAGGCTTCTCTAAGTAATTCTTATGACAGTTTTACAAATCCTAACTATACCATGGGACTCACTGGACAAGATAATTAAGAAAGGCCTTTTTTTGCATTCAGCTGGGCATAATTCTTTCTATCAGGATGCAAAAGGTCATAAGCTAACAACTTTTTCTTTTAGCTGAAGAATTTATGCTTTTTAGGTAGAACAATACAATATTAAATAAAATATACTTAGCAAATGACTTGATGTACAGAGAGTTAATTCAAGAAACTACATAAGCATAAAAACAAAGTCCTAGAAACTGCACTATTTTAAACTGGAGGAAAGGTAACATCCAAAATTTTTATATAAGCTGGTTTGGACAACTATTCATTATTAATCATAACTGACACTTTTCACTGAAAATTCTGCCTCTGAGAAACTTCATCTAAACAAATACATTTTAAAAAATATTATTTTTAACTCCTGTGTGCCATGCAAGTTCCACAGCAAAGGATGGAGAGCTCAGCGAGCTGTCAGCCATCCTCATTCTGAATTCTATGTAAGGCAGCATCAGGCAGGCAGAGGCTCAAGGTTAAGTGTGTGATGGGCTAAGTGATGAAAAAAACAGTGTTATATTCTTTCTCTGGAATTTCTTAATAGCAATCCTCATCCTGCAATATTTATTTTTGTCGGATGCTCTTGAGTTCTGAATTCCTTGGGTGTTTTTCTAATCATGAATGGTGTTTCCTTCCTACTGCAAATTCATTCAGAGTGTATTTTGCAGTATTTCCTCAGTAGATCATGCAGTGCAGAGAATATTCTTCTCTAAGCAGAGAACAATGTTGTGCCATTCTGTATTTCAGTCAGATCACTAAACATAATTTCCAAATTAGATGGTGTCAAAATGCTCCAGAAGTAGTTAATAACATCTAACAAATGGGACTTGTTTCAAAGTGTCTTTCTCAAGCTGGGAAAGAAGATACGAATTAGTTAAGTGGCAAAGTGACAAAATTCACAATAAGTGCATCCTGACATGCTTTATGCCATTTGTAACTTTTCAATATTCATAATGTTCTTTTTTATATGGGTTTTTATGACATGTTATCAGTATCTTTGAGTAGCATCAAGAAAGATGTATGAATATACACTTTTTCCACATTCTCTTCAGCAGTAAAGCATGAAGATTTTCAAGTTTTAGTAAGGTATTACAGCTACTGTTTCTATGATGTTAGTTTTTTTTTTCAGTCTGCACGTTGTGTTCAGGTGAGACAAAGTAAGAATAGGAGCAGTGTTTGGAGAGGGTTTTTCTGAGGCAAGAAATGAAAAGAGATGCATCTTTATGAGGTCCCAGATTAATTTACTCCATAGTCCGGACGCTATGACTGGAGAAGCAAAGGCTCTCCTCCTGGGTGTTGTTGAATCTTTGGAATGTCCTGAGACAGAACATCAAGAATCCAAAAAGGAAAGGAATGAGCACTTGAACTTCAATCAAAAACTGTGTTTAATCTTGCATGTTGCTGAAGAAACAAAAAAAAAAAATTGTCATTTTGTATACCTTTGAGTTTCCTAAATGCAAACCTTTTTTTGTTGGTATAGTCTCCACAAGTGATAAAGGTTTGGATTTAGGCATGTGGTCTCTCAGTCAACTGAAGGAGGCACTTGTCTCACTCTCAGAGACAGTAGCATGGTTGATGTCAGGAGTGGTTCAAGGGAAGAAATGAACAGTTTGTCAGAAAATATTTCAGTTGCACTTTGCGAATGTGGTAATGTATTGAATCATTCAGAACTGAAAGTATTTCAGTGGCAAACTGCATCAGTGAATACCTGATTAAATGGACACACTGGAAGTATGTAAGAATATTGTTTTAATGTTAATTGTGTATTCCAGTGCCCACATATAAAATATGTTGACATAACAGTGGCATCATAATATTTCTGTATATACCAAAACATTCCCTCTATTATTAATTATGTCAGTTACTTCATGCAGTTAAAATTAATGAACCACTTTATATCAGTCTAAAGAAGTCATATGCAGGCATACATATGTATTGTTTCAAATTGTTTTGTATGTGACTTAGCTCATACAATTTAAACTTACTGTGAATGTACAAGTGCTTAGTCTCAGTTACTGTTTTACTTATTACATCATTGTAGACTAATACACTAGTCCAGAGACTCGTAAGTTAAGTAGCTGTACAGTGTTGAGCTTCGATATTTTGTTTGTTATATGAAATGTCATAGTGATTATGCAGCCTCAGAGAATAGGGTCATGCAGTCTCAATGAATTAATTATAAACCTATATGAAAATGGCCACAGCTTGCTATTCCTCAGTAACAGCAAAATAGGAAAGAAATTTATTTTTCATTTAAAGGCAATTGTCTATGGATTGCATGTTTCATTACACCAAGTTCTACAGCCTCCCAGTCTGAGTTATGTCTCTAGCTGACAGGAAGCAGAAAAGTGTTAGTCTTGCTCATTTTTTGCACCTTTCTGCCCTTTTTAATTAAATGGCTTAAAACTCACTGAGATGACAAGTGCTAACTTCCTGCAGTTTTGCACTGTGTTATGTCACCCAGAGACAACTAGAAATGGTTGTGTCCAAAGGAAAAGACAGTGAAGTGACAATTTGTGCTGGCCTGCAGGAACTTGATCACCTTAATCTCTAATGGAGAAGCTAATGTACATCCCCTCTGGACCGTGTATAATGAGTTAAGACTGAAGGGAACAGTGTTTCCTCTACTTGAATATGTTTGATTAATTTGCAAAGTATTGCTGCAGCTTTCATTTTTATCTCTGACTGGTAAAAACCTTCAATTTAGCCTCTTATTGCTGTTCATTTTTTCACTCATTTTTCAGTGAAATGAAAAAACAATTGATAAATCACAAATTTTTACTCAAAAATAAATAAATAACAATTCTAAGGTACTGGGACTCATGCAATAAGGTATTAGGAATTAAGAAATAATGGGGAGCAACTATTTTCATCAAGAAGTGAATTCATGTGCAAAATTATCAACTAAAACATACTTTACATATAGCAAATTCAATGTGTTTCGTAGTATTCGAATGAAGTTTTCACATCAGTTGCAAACCTTCTATCTGTAATATATATATTTCATTTGAAAAGCAGGGTCAGTCTTGTGGATAGCACACTTACCTGAACCCAGAAAAAATTATTTTTGCGCCTCTAATTTCTATGTCACTCAGCAATCGCTTACCACCTTAATTATTGTAACTGGAAGCAACGGTTTATCTTTTCTTTTACCTTGCCTGCCAAGATTTTATTACCCTTAGACCTAATAAGAGACAGTCCTTACTTCATCAGTGATGTCTGCAAGTATTCATGAGCTTAGTTGCTCAGAATATTTCTGCTGTGTAATAATCATAAGACTATCTATTTAAAATCTATTCATTGTTTGTGTTCTTTATCTAACAGAGGACTTGTGAGATGGAAGTGCTAAACAGTTCCATTCCTTCTTTCTACTCATAAGGAATTTTCTTTGTCAGGACTCACTAAGCATTCAGAAACACTTTCAATGCTAATGTTTGCATAACCTATGAAAGATGTTGCCACTAAAGTTTCCAAAGTCCCATAGTAATATAAATTGGTATATAAATGATTCCAAATTAATTTAAAAATTCGGAAGTGAAAAATTATGCAAGAAACAAGTTCAAATTGAATCCACAGTTCTTTTGAGAAGACAAGGATTTATGAAATTAATCTGGAAGGACAGTTCCAGTGCCATTAGAAGTTGCCCTTCGCATTGTGCATGGGACTCCCTCACCCAAGCAGGTTCAGCTTTTTACTATGCACACGGCAACTTAATACTCCACTAGGAAAGCAAGAAGTGTTTATTCATAAGCATCCCACAGGCCTTTCTGGGGAAGTTTTCTAGTCTTTTCCCTAGAAAACTCTAGAAACTTAAAGAGAGAAAAAGCTACCCTGCAAAATTTCTCAGTAAGACTTCATTAAATTTCGCTTTCTCTTTCTTACAGTTTTATGCATTTAAATGCTATTTGTAGTATTTATAGTATATCAAACACTAAGAAGCAATGACATCAATACAACTGGCATTTTTTTATGTATTATGCAAGTAGTTCTATCATTCAAACAGACAGTTTTAATACTTGTTTTCCCACACAGATTCCCTGATCTACATGTGGACTACTTTACATGGTAGAAATTTGTGCCTAATGTAAAGCCTCAAAGGGATGTATGAAATCCTTTAACTGTGTTTGATCACAAAAAAATATGTTACATCTACAGAAAGAATTCTTTCAACATTTCTAATTCAGTAGTCAGGAGGAAATATGCTGTCTTTTTTTTTTTTTGTACCATGTTTCTTACACAAATGGCACTTAAGATCAGCTGCATGCTTAGTCACATGAGTCTTCCATTGAAGTATTCACAGAAACCCACCAACCTCATTGGAAAGAAAACCTTTGTTTTGTAAGTAAAGTTGACCAATAGTTATTTTAGTTCCAAAGCGTCAGGGAAGAGGTGAGCTGCTGAAAAAGGCATGGTACATGCCACATAAAAGGTTCTTGAAGTAGCATGACAAAATACTAATTTGGTGTGCAAACATAATAACTATCAATTGAGCATTTGCATGACTGCATACATAATGTCACTTATTTACTTTTGAAGATCTGTTCCTATTTTTTCACACATCCGTGTCATATAACTATCAACTATTTCCTCTGAATAAGAGACATCTATATTATCACAGGGAAATGCTGTTAGTTCATGTAGTTTATCAAATTAGGATCAAAGCAGTGTATTTTTTTTTTAATTGCTGTATTATTGACTGCCATATGAACTATATGGTGATATTGATTGATTGATGTCTTGGCTTCGTGTGCAAAGATTTGGGAAGGGCTTTAACCACGCTTACTACAAGCAGGATGACCAAGGGCATGTGGGATATGCAAATCTGGTTGGAAAAAAGGTTGCTTTGGTAATCAGGAAGTGTCCGACCATGACTGTCAACTCCTGAGCTAACTCATGCTACCCATGCGCTGGTCCGCCCACATGCAACGTTGGATCTGCGGCTTCCCATGCATCTTGTCACCTACAGTTTTGACCCTCGCCCATCCATACAGACAAGTGAGAGTAAGCCCTTCCAGCCTGCGTAGTGGATTTTATAGGTGAAGCGCAGCTTGCGCAGAACTGGCCCCACCCTTTAAACCTGAGGTTTGACTGCCACAGCCTAGTTAGCTAGGACGGTGACAGCAAAGTCCACAGGTTGTAGGTTTTGTAAGAGTGTCCTTCTCTTTGATGGAAGATCATGCAAGGCTAGAGGAGCTCCATCAGCCCGGGTTTGAAGATCAGAGTTTTCCTTCTCCTATGAGAAAGGCCTGTCTTCGCTAACAAAGATTTGGGAAGACCTTTACCCATGCATTCTGAACAAGACTGTCATCTCCTGGGTTAATCACAAGCGACCAATGACACAATAGCACAGCAAGCATCTAGGCGGGTTCTTAGAGGTGTTCAGTCATAAGCCCGCAGATGGGAGCCTCGCGCCAGTGGCTCCTCAGCCAAGTGTGAGCAGGATTACTATTGCAACAACACATCATCAGTAGGGTAAAACTAACGTGTCTCACGACCGTCTAATCCCAGCTCATGTTCCCTATTAGTGGGTGAACAATCCAATGCTTGGTGAATTCTGCTTCACAATGATAGGAAGAGCTGACATTGAAGGATCAAAACGCTTGGCAGCCACAAGCCAGTTATCCCTGTGGTAACTTTTCTGACACCTCCTGCTTAAAACCCAAAAAGCCAGAAGGATCATGCGGCCCCACTTTCACGGTCTGTACTCGTACTGAAAACCAAGATCAAGCGAGCTTTTGCCCTTCTGCTCTGTGGCAGGTTTCCATCCTCCCTGAGCTCGCCTTAGGACACCTGCGTTATGCTTTGACAGGTGTACCTCCCCAGTCAAACTCCCCACCCGCCGCTGTCCCCGGAGCGGATTGCGACCGGCACGTGCTGGTCACTTGGTGCCAGAAGTGAGAGCCCCCCTCGGGGCTCCCCCCCGCCACCTCACTGTGTAAGTGAAAAAAACATCAGAGTAGTGGTATTTCATCGATGGCCAGGACACCAGGGCGCTGGTCACCCCACACTGCCAAGTGCACGCCCGGCCTCCCATTTATTCTACACCTTTCATGTCTTTCCACAATGCCAGACTAGAGTCAAGCTCAACAGGGTCTTCTTTCCCCGCTGATTCCTCCAAGCCCGTTCCTTGGCTGTGGCTTCACTGGATAGTAGGTAGGGACAGTGGGAATCTTGTTCATCTATTCATGTGGGTCACTAATTAGATGACGAGGCAACAGCTATGGTGATATATATGAACAATAAATGAACTATACCTTCAAGGTCAGTATTTGTAATACAACAACTATAAAATATTTACTTGAAAAAGTGTACTCCCTTTTGAAATGTGTAAGTAATAAGTGAGAAAATCAGTTGTACTAATGGGGAGAAATTAGAATTGCAATGATATTAAATATGCACAAAACCTCATCATCTTTACACTGTCATTGGTGATTGAGTGCTTAGATAGCACTCTCATTTCTTGATGTAGCCAAATAATTTGGAATATTGCATTCACATGTGTTTTTTGTATACAAGATGTTCTTGGATAAAAATGAGCATAACAGATATAGATAGCATTGTGGTGTGCATGTTCATTAAAGGTACTGTTGCTAAAATATTTGATATCATGGAGGACTAACTATGCTAGTGCAGCCTGTATTTACATAAGACTACTGCCAAGAAAATATTTTGAGGGAGTGGGATATAAAAACTTGCCAAAATGGAGAACTGCTGCCATAAGAACAAGTTAAACTTATGAAGACTAGCATCACCTAACCTAAGTAAAATCACCTGGTTTAAGAAAAGCACTGAGACCAAATAAATGAAAACAAGCAGTTGATGGCAGCGAAAATCAATTGGCATGTCATGCTGGGCAGTTGGATGTGTCCTGTTGCAAGACATTGTGTTCCAAAGGGGTGTCTGTGTCTTATAAAGACTAATGGAGACACAAAGTATTGAGCGGCATGTACAGAAAGAAATTCCATTAACTTTATTTCTTATTGTTAGTAGTCATCTATAGAGCTTTGCAGACGTGCAAAGGCAGAATGCCATTTCTGATTTGTACACAGTTCCAGTCAGACAGTTGAAGAAAAGTACTGTAAGCATAGCAGAATTTTTCATCTGAGGTTACTGCAAGCAGCTAAGCATTTATATCACTGCAAAGATGATGATCAGTAACTGTATTTGTCCAGTGGCTTTGTGTATCCCAACATGAAAAACACTTTGCAGATTTTTTTTTCCCAGTTATGCAGTGGAAGATGTTGATCATAGAATAAAAGCTTCTTCACAAAATCTGATGCATTTTCACCTACAGGGTTTTTTAATAACATTTTATTTTCAGGTCTTTTAGTATTAGGGTATCATGAATCCCAGTGCATAATGTTTACAGATTGTAATAGACAGGGATGATTCCCCATCTGTTGCCTATCTTACCTCTTTCCAGGTGACCTTAAGAATAGAGTATGTTCATAGGATTTATTGAAGCTTTATGACTTTAGTCCAGCCATTCAAATCTTTAATCAAATTGACATTGCTTTTTTCTCATGCAAGTACAAATCACTCTCACAAAAATGCGGCAAGTCAGGGAAGAATAGTTTGGCCTATAGCAACCTTTATCTGAGAACTTTAGAATGATTTATAGACTATTAATTAGTTGATCCTTATGGCACCGTGTGTGGCAAGTTGTACTATTTATCTGCAATAAGCAGGTGTTTTCAAAATCATGCAGCAGCTAGCTCTAAGAAAACTGAAACTTCCACTGCTTTATGTATGTAGTCAGGGCTGATCTGCATCTGGATTTAGGGAGAATGAAAGACAAATATAGGCGACAAAATGAGAATTACATTTGTACTGTTTGCTAATCTATGTTTCCTCAGCTGTCTGAGCTCTATAGGTGGAAGTGCTTTTAGTACACAAGACTTCTTATGTTTAGCTTACATGTTTTTTAATCTTTTATTTCAAGAGAAACAACCCTAATTCTTCAAAGGGTCTTTAAAGATCTCTGTGTTGTTTATATCCACTTTGGGCTGTGTATGGTACTGAGATTTTATGTGAGTGTAACACCGGTTTTAAACAGTCAGCAAGGATAATTTCCCAGGATTATACAATTTATAGTTTCCAGTTCTGAGTACTTTTCTTAGAGTTTCTGGCAGGTTTCTTTTTTCTGTGCTACTATGACTTGACATAAATGAACCTGTAAAATCATGAAGACCAGGTACCTGAAAATGTTTGAATTTCAGTCACCACACTTCAAAAACCTCTGGATATCTAGTGGGAAGCAATACAATGAGGGAAATTTCTCCAGGCCTGAAAATACATGAAGAATGAAAGGAGAAATGGAGGACAGGAGAAAGTGAATTATACATAAAACACTTCTACGTGGATCAAAGAGAGAAGAGGGGAAATAGCGAAAAACAGGGAGAACAGTTTCAGCCTTTGCTTCTTTTCTCTGTGCAGGTGTTGAAGGTTTCCACAGAAACTTGATCATAGTCTGAATTTGGGGGAAAATATGATTTCTTCCATTTTTGTTTAACTGCCATAAATGCTATACGGAAATAGAGGTATGGTTTCTGTTTTTCATAAGTAAGCCAGCTGCTTACACAAAAAACATTCGCTAAAGCTAATGAATCTTTTGAGCCTTGTGGTAAAATTATGAATATAGGTTATTTATACATGTCACTGGAGCCATGGTGGTCATAACACAAAGTTCAGTGGCATCAGGAGCTGAAATGCATCTTTTCTTTCAGCAGGTGGTGCACTTAATGTTATATTGGTCAAACAGGTTTCTTGAAAAATATGTACAATTTCCCATCTGTGTATGCAAAATGCTGATACTTTTCATTATCTTTTAGTGTATAATTTTTTTCTATTTCTTCAATGTCAAATATTGGCTTTTGTTAAAAAGTAATGTATATATTATGCAACATTGCTATCTAATGAATAATTTCTATAAATAGATAAAAAATTAATAATGAATAGACTGTGTAGTTGGTGTATAGTTAATTTTTTCTGAGGGCAGTTACGTATCTGGAGTTTATTCAGATACTATCAGCCTGAAGAAGCTGACAGTTACTTTGACATTATCACCTCTCAATACCATCAAGGTATGAAACATTTTCAAATTAAATTCACAGCTGTGGATTTATTTTTAAAGTATGTCTTTCTTCCATAAATGTTAGAAATAATGATGGATGGACATGTTGTTCAAATGTAATCTGCAAAACTGCTCCTGCAGAAAGTGCAAAGTTAAACAGAAGCTTCACAGTTTAATTTTAGAGAGTTCCCATATCTACACATATCTACAAAATGTGTAATTGAGTGTATCACAGGGAAAGGTAGTTACTCCTTCATGTTAGGGAGAAGTTAAGTTCAGTTCTACAAGAGGAATATGGACACTGCTAAAAAGGTGGAGAGATCATTCCCAATCTTGTCTGAAGGAATTTCTATACATTTTTACAGCAATTGATCATAGAACTTAGTGCCTTAAAAAAAAAAAAAACAAAAAACAAGAAAAAAACACAAAAACAAAACCAAAAAACTTCAGCAAGGAGCAGAATACAGGATTCCCTTTTTTGAAATAAAAAGCCAGAAGTGAGTCACTGGGTACAGGCATATAAGTACTGTTTGTGTCCAGTGGGGAGGATGTGAAAAGCAGGGCTGCTGCCAGCACTTGGCCTGTGCAACAGCCTGGGAACTTGGTATAGTAGTGCTCTCCTAAAGCCCATCCTTGGACTTTGGTACATGCCTACCCCACAGTGCTCCTCAAATTTTGTTCACAATGAAACTACTGGATGCTGTTCACCACATGGTATCACTTACTTGGATAAGCATAGACGCATGTAAAACACAGCTCTGATTGTTGTTGAAAACAGGCTGCATGAATTTGGGTCTAGATTTTGATAAGAATTCCAAACTATGGTAATTCAGCCTGCTTTTTGTTGTTGATTTCTATCATTTATCTCACTTAAAAAAAAAAAAAACTTCTCTCTATGCTGAAAAGGAAAGAGGTGCAACTATTTCTCTACACATATTATTGTTCATGAGGAATAATTTTACCTAGAAATACAAACTTTGAAAGATAACATATTATTGGAAAAACCCTATATATATTAAAATAAAGTTTTATTGAGATCAAGCCTAAAATGCCAGTAACATTATTATTAACATTTACATTTAATATTTAATATATTTATTAATTTTAATGAATATTTTTACCTTTTGTATTTAATGCTAAATATTTAATATTTGTTACTTATATTTACTTGTAATTATTTAATAAATAATTATTCCCATCATTTAGTTTTTATTGTGATGATTAGCTACAAAATTTCTCTTTACATTTTTAGGATGTCTAGTTTTCTCTTCCATTGTAAGCATTCTTTCTGCTTTTTTATTTTTTTTCCTTCCTTCATTTTTATTTGTAAAATCAAAACCATGGTTCAGCACACATACATTTTGGTAATATTCATATTGCAGCTGATACCCATGTTCTGACTTTGATTTTTTTGGTGCCAGTGGAATTCCTGCAGTGATGGCTTTAAACTGTGCTCTTGGATGGTCATCTCCAAAGTGTGTATAAAGGGTCTCTGAATTCTGTGCAATTTGAATTAAGTTATATTGGTTAGTACCTCATAGTCTCACCGAAACCATTAACGTACAATATTTCATTGTGTGCTGTTTCCTGAGTAATATTGGCAGAAAATGTCTGGCTCCAGTGGGCTGGAGGCTTGAATGCTAAATTAAGGATGATGTTCTCATCTAAATTATTTTAATTATATCTTTCATGAGCACTAAAATTAATAAATATACATTAAAATAAAATACACAGTAGTTACTTGCACTAAACAACAACAGAGATGCCAGATGCTAGTCACAAAGGTTACTGAATGACTAGAAAACACTTTACAATGTAAGGATGAGGACAAACAACGATCAAATAGGTTATCACAGAACATCCGCAAAATTACCTCAGTGAAAAAAGTCTGCCCAATTGAGTGCTCCAGACACTCACCAGTCTGATAAGAGTATTTGCTTGAGTTACTCATAGAAAAAACACTTGAAATATAAAAGAGCAACAAATAATAAAAAAGCATAAATTGTAATGTGCAGAATTTTTACAAGTATCAAGAAATGAAAAATGTTTCAACCACAGCTGAGATAAGAATACATTAACTTAAAACAAATCTGACACTGAAACCCTTTCTTAAAAGTCTGTACCTGTGGTCAGTTTTTCAACTTTACGCTGTTAATGCCTTGAAATGATCTTTCGAAGATCTGAAAGGCACAGTTAAAATATTCTTTTAATATGCATCAATTTTAAATAGAAAAGCATACAGGCACACAAGAAAATTTCTTGGTGATCTATTTCATGGTTTATTAAAGCACACTTCAGTATGCTTCCCATTACCCAAGAACTTGACTCTTGTTTAGTCTGTACATTTCTAAAAGGAATAGATTTATTTTATCTTAAACTTCAGAGCTTTAGCTCATCAGAATTAAATATGTTTTGATTTTTTTTTTATGATCTTAGTATACAGAAAAGACCAGCCGTATTCTGAAAATTCTATCACAAGTTAATTTGTAGACAGGTACTATTTGCTTCTTCCTTGATAGGGAATTCAGTTAACAAACATAATAACCTGGTTACCTCTGTGATTAGCAGGGGAATCTATTTTTAAGCATTAGAAGTGTACTGTCACTCAATTCCTGAAAAAAATAGCATAAATTACTTCTTATTTTGAAGCAGTCTAAGTCTTGGGAAAAAAAAAAAAGAAAAAGGGGGTGGGAGAGAAATTTGTTTCCATTGGACTACAGCTGATTTGGACTCTTGAAGTTTCCATAAATATCAGTTCTTTAATAAAGAACTCCTTGAAGGGTTGTGAGGTCATTCAGGGTTGGAACCTTCTGTTAGCAAATTTATTCCCTGTTTTAAATTTAAAAAGTCCTGTTTTCCCTGTGTTGAATTCTGAACAACTGGAATATTGGATTTGTTTAGGACAACATTTGTAGCATTAGAGGAGAATTAATTTACCAATCTATAGTAGTAGGCCTCCATCCCACAATTTAAATTTATGGAGACCATTTATATGAAAGTCAATGGCAGCATTTTACATCATTAAAATAAACAATATGACCCATGGGATGACAGCATAGCAGCTCTCCAGGACCTGAAAATTTTACTAAGAGATTTTCATTTTGCTCTAGTATTGAAAATCTATGGAAAGCACTTCCAGAAACTTCTTTGAGATTTCTCTTTTATGGTGAGGGTACGGTTGTTTGGATTCACAGTCTTTTGCTTCTAGTTATGTTATCTAGTGAATAACCTAGATTTTATACTGGTAACATAAACTGCACCAAGATTTTTCATTTATTATGAAATTTGTGACAGATGTCAGTTGGTACCTTGTTCACTATCTAAAATGTGATAGGAAACGAATAATATACTTTAAAATTTTCATTGTAACAAAATGTTGTTTTGATCAATCATAATGCTGATTGTTTTCTAGTAATTGAAAAAGGTATTTTTATATGAATTCATTATTGTTGCAGGATACTTTGGAGGATGACATTAGAGAAACTTTTTCTAAACAGACATGATTTAAATCCTTGAAGGCAGTGATACAATTTCATTAATTTTACAAGGACTGATTTCACTGAAAATTCATTTCTTTCTCATTCTATAGATAATTTTAGAGAACTTTTCTCTCTTGCAACTCTGTAAGTCAGATGTGGCCAGCATATCTCCCAGCACATTTCACCGTGATCACAGGAAGTTGAAAGCTTCAGGCACGAATGTGTACATGCCCATTTCATATGAAAACACATGCATATTACTATCAAAAAAAATGTCTCTTCTAAATGGAGGTCTGAATCTCTCAATGGAATATCAATTTTACTGTTACAGATGAGAACTTAGCTTCTAATTGTTGCCTTCTTCTTTGATGTGCAATAAGAATAATGTCTGTAGGCAAACTTTCTGTGGAACACGTCAGATGTAAGTAGTTGCAATGAAACATGATTATGCACATCTCTTAAAAGCTCTTGAGCTAAGTGGTGTATTACTTACAGTTGCACAGAATTTAAAAGTCATAGGGTAGAAAGACCAGATAGTATTTATAAGCATACATTAATTGCTCATAATTTTGTTGTGATAATAAAACCAAATTTTATATTGATATTTCTATTTTCCCTTCTCAGCACCTACTTTTTCCCTCTAAAACACAAAATCTTCTACAATGAAATTATTTGTCAAAGCAGCTATTATTTGCATTGCTGAAGAATTTTAAGAAGATCTGGCATATATTATACAGGACAAAAAAATCTTGATGCAATTTATGTAATTTTGTGATTCATTAATTCATCTTTTCTCTTGAATAAGCAAAAGTAAGTCTCAATTATGCATCAAAGAACTGTATCTATCAAAAAATGCTTTTCTTAGTCTACTATTTGTTTTATGTTGGTAGATAATAAGTAAGTCAGACAGGTTTATAGGTATAGTCTTATGTATATAAATCTGGAATTGATCAGATTGGTGCTTTAAAAATTTGGTATATCTTCTGAAACAAGAAATTCTGTTTTTCCAAAATAAAATATTGATTTAACTTTTGGTCACTGATTGTATTATAAATCTTTAGAATCTTCTTTTAGTAATATACATAGATACTGTTCTGGAGGCACTAAATGAAATAACAAAGGAAACTTTAAAATTGCTCAGCTATGTCTGCAACCCCTAGAGGCTCAAATGCTTTAGGTGCTAGACTTATGTAGACAGAAAACAGTTTATATGAAACTGATGTTGCAGTTCTGTGACTAACTGTAGTGTTGATCACATATCATGTTATGTATGTATGGGACATTCAGTGAGTGTAGAGTTTTTTTTTGAGCAGCCCAATTTCTTATTAGATGACTTTTCCAACTGTTAATTGGAAAAAAATAGCAAAAAGAAAATTTGAAAAGTAAATAAGGTTTTAGCAAAATGCTTTTATTTGTTGGAAAGCTATAAGCAAATCTAAGTGGTTTAAGGAAAGACACCAAAACAACAAAACCAATGCAAATAACCAACATCCACAACCTCTCCCTATTCATGGATATTAAACTTAGTAAGCACTACTGCTAGATTTAAGTTCAGGTGCTGTTTTTGATCTATGTTAGCCAGTGTGGAGAAGCATTACGGAAGTTGCATCCAAATCCAGGAATCAATCAGAATCTTAATTAGTGCTAATAACTGTATTCATGTGGGCAGTTTCTATAACTTGCTCTCAGAAGTATAGTTCCTGGATTATTTTTAAAATACATTTGTAGTCACATAACCCAAGCCAGATTGCTTCTTTTAGCCTTGATTGCTGTAGCCATTGTTTGGCCTGAAGGACCACATTACTTGCATTTTGAGAGGATAACAGGCTATTTAGAAAGAGAGAAAATTAGACTCAAGTGATCCAAACTGAACATTTTTCACACAGAATGGCAGATTAGCAGTGGAAAATGAAAGTTATAGACTCAGTCATTACTTAGGAAAATCCATCAGAGTCACAGAAATTGCTGACGTTTGGGCCAGACTCAAAAATTTTAGTAAAAACAACACATCTATTGAGCAACCTGTAATGGAACTCAATGCAGTTCAGAAGTGTTGGTCAGAAGCGGTACATTATGTCCTTACCTAGGAAAGCTAGGGACCAGGTTAGGAAAGCTAAGGCCCAGTTAGAATTAAACATGGCTAGGGATGTGAAAGATAACAGGAAGGGATTCTATCGGTATATTGTAAATAAAAGACAGACTAGGGACAATGTGCCCCCCCAAGGCTATCAGGAAAACTGGCTACCCTGGATTTGGAGAAGGCTGAGGTTCTTACTGACTTCTTTGCCTCAGTCTTCACTGGCAAATGCTCTGACCAAACCATCCAAGTCTTGGAAGACAGATGCAGGGACTGTGAGAATGAAGACCTTATTCCCACTGTAGGAGAAGATCTGATTTGAGAGCATCTTAAAAATCTGAACGTCCACAAGTCGATGGGACCTAATGAAATCCATCCGCAGGTCGTGAAGGAGCTGGAAAATGAAGTTGCTAAGCCACTGTCCATAATACTTGAAAAATCAGGGCAGTCAGGTGAAGTTCCCGATGGCTGGAAAAAGGGAAATATAGCCCCCATTTTCAAGAAGGGGAAAATGGGTGACCCAGGGAACTACAGACCAGTCAGTCTCACCTCTGTGGCTGGCAAAATCTTGGAGCATATTCTCCTGGAAGGCATGCTAAGGCACATGAAAAACAACAAGGTGCTTGGTGACAGCCAATATGGCTTCACCAAGGGGAAATCCTGCCTGACCAATTTGGTGGCCTTCTATGATGGGGCTACGGAACTGATGGACATTATCTACCTGCGTGGCTAAATAGGGAATTGCTGGGTATGCTCAAGTGGAAGAGGAGTTTTTACAGGTCATGGAAGGAGGGGCTGGCCACTTGGGAGGAATATAAGGCTGCTGCTAGAGGATGTAGGAAGGCAACTAGGATGACTAAGGCCTCCTTAGAATTAAACCTGGCGAGAAGGGTCAAGGACAACAAAAAGAGCTTTTTCAAATACATGGCAGATAAAGCTAACACCAGAGGCAATGTAGGCCCACTGATGAACGGGATGGGTGCCCTGGTGACAGAAGATACAGAGATGGCAGAGTTACTGAATGCCTTCTTTGTCTACTCTGCTGCAGGCAGTCCTGAAGAGCCCTGTACCCCGGAGACCTTAGATGAAGTCAGGTTGACGGAGCGGTTTGCCTTAGTCGATGAGGAATGGGTTAGAGACCAGTTGAGCAATCTGGACATCCATAAATCCATGGGTCCAGATGGGATGCACCCGCGGGTGCTGAGGGAACTGGCGGAAGTCATTGCTAGACCACTCTCCATCATCTTTACCAAGTCTTGGGAAACGGGAGAGGTGCCTGAGGACTGGAGGAAAGCAAATGTCACTCCAGTCTTCAAAAAGAGCAAGAAGGAGGACCCGGGTAACTATAGACCGGTCAGCCTCACCTCCATCCCTGGAAAGTGATGGAACACCTTATCCTTGGTGCCATCTTAAGGCATATCAAGGATAAGAGGGTTATGAGGGGCAGTCAACATGGCTTCACCAGGGGGAAATCATGTTTGACCAATCTCTTAGCCTTTTATGAAGAAATAACATGGTGGATGGATGATGGCAGAGCGGTGGATGTGGATGTGGTCTCCCTTGACTTCAGCAAAGCATTTGACACAGTCTCCCACAGCATCCTCACAGCTAAATTGAGGAAGTGTGGACTGGATGATCAGGTAGTGAGGTGGACTGTGAAATGGCTGAAGGAGAGAAGTCAGAGAGTTGTAGTCTATGGGGTGGAGTCTAGTTGGAGGCCTGTAACTAGTGGAGTGCCTCAAGGGTCAGTACTGGGACCAGTATTATTTAATACATTCATCAATGATTTAGATGAGGGAATTGAGTGTACTATCAGCAAGTTTGCTGATGACACTAAGCTGGGAGGAGTGGCTGACACGCCAGAAGGCTGTGCTGCCATCCAGCGAGACCTGGACAGGCTGGAGAGTTGGGCAGGGAATAACTTGATGAAATATAACAAGGGAAAGTGTAGAGTCCTGCATCTGGGCAGGAACAACCCCAGGTTCCAGTATAGGTTGGGGAACGACCTGTTAGAGAGCAGTGTAGGGGAGAGGGACCTGGGGGTCCTAGTGGACGACAGGATGACCATGAGCCAACACTGTGCCCTTGTGGCTAAGAAGGCCAATGGCATCCTGGGGTGTATTAGAAGGGGGGTGGTTAGTAGGTCGAGAGAGGTCCTCCTTCCCCTCTACTCTGCCCTGGTAAGACCCCATCTGGAATATTGTGTCCAGTTCTGGGCCCCTCAGTTCAAGAAGGACAGGGACCTGCTGGAGAGAGTCCAGCGCAGGGCAACGAAGATGATTAAGGGAGTGGAGCATCTCCCTTATGAGGAAAGACTGAGGGAGCTGGGTCTCTATAGTTTGGAGAAGAGGAGACTGAGGGGTGACCTTATTAGTGTATATAAATATATAAAGGGGGAGTGTCACGAGGATGGAGCCAGGCTCTACTCAGCGGCAAACAATGATAGGACAAGGGGTAATGGGTACAAACTGGAACACAAGAGGTTCCACTTAAACTTGAGAAGAAACTTCTTCTCAGTGAGGGTGACGGAACACTGGAACAGGCTGCCCAGGGAGGTTGTGGAGTCTCCTTCCCTGGAGACATTCAAAACCCGCCTGGACACATTCCTGTGTAACATTATCTAGGTGTTCCTGCTCCGGCAGGGGGATTGGACTAGATGATCTTTCGAGGTCCCTTCCAATCTCTAGCATACTGTCATACTGTGATACCTGGACTTGTGCAAAGCGCTTGACACTGTCCTGCAGGACATCCTTGTCTCTAAATTGGAGACACACCAATTTGATAGGTGCACCACTCTGTGGAAAAAGAACTGGCTGGATGGCCGCACACAAAGTAGTCACTGGCTCAGTGTCTGCCTGGAGACCAGTAACAAGTGGTGTCCCTCAGGGATCGGTGTTGGGACCGGTCTTGTTAACCATCTTTGTCGGTGACATGGACAGTGGGATTGAATGAACCTCAGCAAGTTTGCTGATGACACCAAGCTGTGTGGTTCGGTTGATACGCTGGAGCGAAGGAATGCCATTCAGAGGGACCTTGACATGATTGTGAGGTGGGCTGATGCCAACCCTATGAAGTTTAATCATGCCAAGTGCAAGGTCCTACACCTGGGTCAGAGCAATCCCAGGCACAGCCACAGGTTGGGCAAATTCAGATTCAGAGCAGCCCTGTGGAGAAGGCCTTGGGGGTGCTGGTCGATGAGAAAATGAACATGAGCCGGCAGCGTGCACTCGCAGCCCAGAAAGCCTATCGTATCCTGGGCTGCATCAAGAGGAGCGTGACCAGAAGGTCGAAGGAGGTGATCCTGCCCCTCTACTTTGCTCTTGTGAGACCTCACCTGGAGTAATGTGTGCAGTTCTGGTGTGCTCAACATAAAAAGGACATGGAACTGTTGGGACAAGTGCAGAGGAGGGCCACGAGGATGATCAGGGGACTGGGGTACCTCCTGTATGAAGACAGGCTGAGAAAGTTGGGGCTGTTCAGCCTGGAGAAGAGAAGACTCCGTGGAAACCTCATAGCAGCATTCCAGTATCTGAAGGGGGCCTAAAAGGATGTTGGAGAGGGACTCTTTGCTAGGGACTGTAGTGATAGGACAAGGGGTAACGGGTTAAAACTTAAACAGGGGAAGTTTAGATTGGATATAAGGAAGAAGTTCTTTCCTGTTAGGGTGGTGAGGCACTGGAATGGGTTGCCCAGGGAAGTTGTGAATGCTCCATCCCTGGCAGTGTTCAGGGCCAGGTTGGACGATGCCTTGGGTGATATGGTTTTGTGTGAGGTGTTCCTGCCCATGGCAGGGGGGCTGGAACTAGATGATCTTAAGGTCCTTCCAACCGTAACTATTCTATAATTCTATGATTCTACTTCTCTGTATTTACTGTATGAGGTTGATAAAGTGATTTGACATTCTGCATGATATATCTTAAAATTGGTAATGAATTCTGTTGATAAAACAGCCCAAGTTTTGTATTAAATGAACAGTTAAGCTTTTCTGTGGTGCTTCAAAAGTGTTGTAAGGGGACATGGAAAACTCAGCTGTCACATTAGTGTTTGTGGATGTAAAAGGTATATAATTAGGTACAATAGTCATTAGCTGGGTTTCACTTTGAAGAAAAGTATGAGGACATGAGGTATTTTCTTCCAGTGTGAGAAAACTGAGATTCATGACAGAATAGCCAGTTCTTTTTAAAAGGAAGAAAACCATGGCAGAGAACCCAAATAAGTAGTACTGCAGGTACTCATATGCAGGCAATGTACAGTAGAGAATACCAGAGGAATGTAACTATACATTTACCATAGAAAATCTAATTGTTCTTCTGTGCTATATATCTCAAAAAATATGCATTTTTGTACTAAAAACTGCTTCTGTCAAATACCTATTAGAAAATTATTGGGTTGAGGTTGAAGTTATTAAGTCAAGAGTAATTAAATTGTAACACTTTAACAGAACTTTTACTTCAGAATGCCCGAGTCAGATTTTGTGTTTCTATCACTACTGACGTATGCTTGTTCTAAATGTATGTAGTTCTTTAAATTTAGGAATCTTTCTACCTGAAAGAGATTGTTTTTACTGCTTTTTCACTTCTTGTGTGCAAGAAATCTGAATTAATGACAATTATGAATCTGTGAAGGCAGATTAGAATTAATAAGGAAATTGATTAAGTGTTCAATATCTTCTTTCTCTAAATAATGGCATATTTACATTTTAAGCAAGTCTTACGAAGCAAGTTTTTTGTTTTATTCATGTCTTGATTCTTTTTTTGTTATGGTCATTTTAGATAGTTACAATCATTTTGGCTGTACATTGATGTATATGTAGGTAGCATAAACTTTTATAGTGGGTATGTTTTAAATCCCTCCCCTATAAATTGGATAGCTGGACAGACTTGGTCGATCTTGAAAGTGTTTTGAAGAACTTTCATGAGCCTACAGCTTTTAAATTCTTAAAATCCCATTTAAACTTTTCTCAGTTTCATCTTTAACAAAGAACTTTATAGAAAAGCTATGCAGGAATAGCAATAAAGAATACATTGCAGTGCATGACATTCCATTTCTTTGTAGCTGGGGAGATTAATGAACTTGCCTGTAGCTTGGCCACTGCTATCTCTAGCGATACAGAAATAAAATGCCCATAACTGTAATGCAGTCTCTTTTGCTTAGGTCAAATGCAGCCTTCTGTTGAGTTAGGTTACTTTAGAATGTTTTTCTTTTTCATTTTTACTAAATTAACTGTATTTTTACTATAGAATGTCAATGATTAATTCATTCTATCAACAAAATGTAAATATAATTTTCATGAATGTAATGATTAAGCCAAATTCAATTCAAAAGTGGGCAACTAAGGTTAGATATTTAAAATTTAGACAACTAACTATGTGATGTGGTTTTTGAGAGTACTGCTTGTAAAGAAGTAATGTCTAAAATGAAACACCTCTGAAAATAGCATGTTATAGTTATGGTATGGAATTTAAGGACTACAGGAAGGAACACATTGCTCTAAATGTCTCCACATTAATCAAAAGCATGACCTATCTAGTATGGATCAGGTTCAAGTAAATATTTCCAAAAATAAGTTATAATTAGACCTATTTATTCAATTACCACAATCCTCTTGCGTGTCAGAATATTGTAAATGTTTTGTCCTAATTTTCTGTATTTTATTATCATAAATTTATTTGTATTCAGGAAATTTGTTTCCTATAACATTCTGTGGTATATGATCAGGATTTCCAAAAAGACTTCCAAGGTCACGTTCCAAAGTTCGTTTTATTACTGAACAGTGTTCTTTTCATAGCTTTTTTGGTAAATTATTCATGTTGACTTCATTGTGCAGTCTATTAGGAGAACCTCTATCTTTTGATAAAATTGAAAACATTTTAAATATAATTTTCAGTATTTAATTGGAAAAATACTATTCAAATACCAAAAAATAAGTTAAAAAAATGCACACCCTAAGACATGTTAATTTTATTTACTTTAATTCAGTTCAAAATTAATCTTATAGCATCTTGGGTGACAAATAAAGTGTGCTGACAGGTGTACTGTGGGTATTTCATCAGAATGAAAAAGAGCTCATGTTTTAATTACCTGCTGGGAGGTTATTTTTCAAGAAAAGGGAATCTATTTTTCACCAAACAAACCTTCAGTTTGACTAAATGCCCACCTTCTAGCTTTCTTCAGTTTTTCTTTCACTATACCACAGCACATACAAAGATCCAGACATGCAAATGTTCATATTTCTGTAATTAAAAATTAAATGGAAAAAATAAGAAAAAGCAAATGTTATACTGGGAAGTTGTGTGAGAAAGTCTGTTTTATTTGAACTATTAGTAGTCCAATTTTAGAGATTTTGAGATGAGCTAGAATGTACTGATTCTCTGTCCATATCCTGCACTCAGTGATTCAACAGTGAGAATAGTAAAAATTCTATTAGTATTATTATTCAGTTCAAGAGCTGAAAATTCTCATATGGGAAAAAAAAAAGAAACTACATACAGCTGAAAATAATGAATGGCGATTCATCTCCTACTTGATAGCCAAAGCCTTATCCTAATGTATCTTAAATGTACAGAAGGGGATACATAAACTAATCAGTTGCACAGAAACAGACATAGGGGGCTCAGACTATCCAAAAATGCCTAGGGAAGAGGTAAATGGTCTGGTAATATTTTCTTGGGAGAGGAAACAAGAAGAAAAATGAAACACACACATAATATTACAAGCAAATTAAGTTTTCCCCTTATTTAGTTGATTAATACTGGTATGCATCCCTGGATTAGGGTGTTCAATGAAGAGAACAAAGAGATGAAATGGCCTTTCGCAGCTTTGTCAATGACATTCCCTTTCTCATGAAGCTGTCCAGAAACAGTATGAGCTACAAACAGTGGCAGGCTACAACTCAGACAAATTATTAATGCCAAATTAATTACTTATATAAAATACCAGTTGAAGTACTACTAGCTAAGTATTTTGTTGACTATTAGGGTACAAAATAGACTGCAATAAATTTATTCCTAGCATGCAAATATATTTTGCCTTGAAGTATTCTTATCACAAACTTCAGATTTATCATTTTTCCACACTACTAAACATTCTAGGAATCAGGTATGCCTAAAATTTTCAGCTTTTACCATTCAGTGAGCTAATTAAGATAAAGCAAAAGAGATGTATTATAGAGGCATGGAAATGAATTTGTTGTCTTTTTTCCATGAAATCAGGCACATCATTACAGAGCTGGGTGCCAAGATGTTAATTTCCATGTTCCACAAGGATTTACAAGCACTGCCAAACTGTCTGTTCTTATCAAAGGTTGCTTGGTTGCAAATGAACAAAAGATTTCAAATCAAATTTCACCATTTAAAGGAATTTGACTAATTACTAGACATGGATTAGATAATTGAATAAAACTCATACTCTAAAGTATAGAAAAATAGCTTGTAAAATTTGTGAATATTAGGAAAAAAAAACCTTCAAATATCCTACCATTCAAAATTGCTGTTGCTTACTAATACTATGAGGTATAAAATAGAAATGCATAGCTAACTTTTCTCAGATTTCTTTCTAAGTACTAACATAATTTCTGCCTATCAAAAAAAGTACAGCATTTGCTATATATTTCTTAAAACAGTATTCAATAAGAGGATGTGTCAAAGAACCCTGGACAACATATGAAGTACAACAATGGGAAATCCAGTTGGTCCCAGCTCCAAATGTCATGAGACATTAATCGAAAGACCTTAGCCTATCTGTCAAACTGTTTTCTACGTACCAGCTTTGTGATATTCAGATGAAGCTGGGCACTCGCAGTCATTTATGGTTTGCTCCCTCACAGCTAGCATTTGCACAGTGGCTGGGTGGAGATGCACTCTTCACCTGTCTGCTTTGGAAAAAAAAAAGGATGTGCTTTTCTTTCTCTGCTTGCAGGTTGGTTCTCCCCACTGGCCTGTGCACTGTGGCAGGTTGCCACCGAAACATATGGTGGTGTCTGAACGCTGGTGTGAGTTCAGGACTGCCATGGGGACTGTCAAAGGTGTCTGAAAAACTAAACCCAGGAGCAGGGTGGCTTACTCGCTGTCACCTCCTATCTCCACAGTTTTGCCTACATGTTCCCCAAATAACTTTAACAGGCATCAGGTTCACTGTTTGGTGTCACACTCTCCATGGTAATAAAATAGTCACAAATGGTATTCACACAATTGGCATATAAATCATGTGGGATATGATAATATCCATAAACAATGGACATTAACCTCCATTAAAAAATATCCATAAACACCGCTTCAGTTTGGGCAGAAAAGTGATTCAGAGCAGCCCTGCAGAGAAGGACTTGGGGGTGTTCATTGATGAGAAAATGAACGTGAGCCAGCTTCAGTGTGCACTCACAGCCCAGAAAGCCAACCGTATCCTGGGGCTGCATCAAAAGGAGCGTGACCAGCAGGTCGAAGGAGGTGATCCTGCCCCTTCACTCTGCTCTAGCGGAGACCTCATAGCAGCCTTCCAGTATCTGAAGGGGGCCTATGAGGATGCTGGAGAGGGACTCTTCATCAGATACTGTAGTGATAGAACAAGGGGCAACAGGTTAAAACTGAAACAGGGGAAGTTCAGGTTAGATATAAGGAAGAAGTTCTTTCCTGTTAGGGTGGTGAGGCATTGGAATGGGTTCCCCAGAGAAGTGATAAATACTCCATCCCTGGCAGTGTTCAAAGTCAAGTTGGATGGAGTCTTGGGTGATATGGTTTAGGGTGATTCTATATGATTCTATGATTCTATAATGTGTGTGGTCATTTTCGAAGCTCCAAAACAGGACTCAATGCTGAGACAAGGGGGCACAAAATCACAAAACGAAATATAGAAACCTTTAGAATTAGTTTTAAGTAATGTTATATTTGCTGGCTTTGTAACAGTAGCAATGGAAAATTACTGAGGTGCATGATACATAGAGAAAAAAAATAGAGTACAGCTAGAGAACATACTGAGAATTCTTGTACAAGATAAATTGTTATAGTTGTGACATAGTCTAAGAAAAACAGTCTAGAAGAACAGGACACAGGGATAAGGAGTATCTGGGAACCGCACGTGTCCAGGATGGGCTACAGTTAAACTAACTGATAAGTAGGAGGATAGGAGGATTATTATGTCTCTGGTGCTAACGAACCAATTAAACTGGTATGAGCATCTACTGTGCATGCTTCAAAGGCTGCCAGAAGTGATGAAGATTGTTGGAAGAAGTAAACAACCCTCAGAGACCACCACTACAATTCTGTACACATGTGGGGAACTTTCTGGAAAATTATGTAATCCATACGTAGCCTCATGAATATGTATGCATGCCCAGTGGCTATAAAAGGATGGCTTGTGTGGCAATGGGGAGACACACGTTAGGAGAAGCTATCCCCCCTGTCTCCCGGCACCGCAATAAAGAATACTGGCTTGTCAGCTTGAAAACTTTGTTGGCAAGTTTGTCCCTGGAGTTTTCTCCGAATCAATGCCCAGTAGGGTTTGCACGCAGCACCCTGTGATTGTTAGTGGCTTAGCACCTTCAAAGGCAGAAGTTGGCAGGCACATGCTTAGAGACCTTGATGTGTAGCAAAGCTTGGCCACGATGCCATAGCATAGATTCAGCCCAAGAAGGGGAGGCCCCCCTGGTGACCTCTGAGCCTCTGCCCACCTGGCCCTACTGCCTCCAGGGCACCTGCCAGAAGCAGGGTCTAGGGCCCAGGTGGGGCAGGAAGGGTGTGGGGTCACAGGTGAGAGGAGGTGGCAGCCATCTTGTAGGTTTTGGAACACCTTGCAGCTAAACAGAGGGGGGTATCAAAGATTGTGTCGTGGTGTCTTTGTTGGACTGTCTACACTCAGCAGGGGAAGCCAAAAGTTTTAATGTGAGAATGCTTTTTACTTTTCTTTGTTTAGGATAATTTATATTTTTACACAATTTTGGCAGATACTTCTCTTCCAGGGCTCTGGCCTTACAGATAGTAAGTACGTGAATCTCCTCCTAGCTGTTAAGCCAAAGTAGGATTTAAGCTCTCAACAAAGCGTATACTAAAACCCACCACTTTTCCTGTATTATTGAAAATAGCTGGATGAAAAAATTAGCCTGAATTTTCTGTGTGGTAATTGTAACCCTTGTATACTGTCCTTGTCCCAAGGAATATATGCCGAAGAGAGAGAGCTTCCTGTATAATACCAGGCAAAATCCTAGATTTAAAGAAACAGCTTGGTTTGGTTGGGAGAAAGAGGTCTTTTGCTACTTCTGCTGGTGTGAATGATGTTAATGGAAAACAGCTGAGTAAAAGATCAATAGCTGGTTACCACTGGTGTTATTTTTGTACAGAATCACAGTGATGTACCCAGGACACTGATATAATCCTTTGATGCACACCTACATGATAAAAGCAGTTTATTTTCTAAGGCATGAGAATAGCTGACTGAAAATATTTACCTAGATCATCTCATGATTTTGGTTTTTGACTGGAGAAGCATTTGGGTAATTTTGTAGCAGTGTCTCCTGCTGAAGGGATGTACATCTGAAGTGTAAAAAAGAAGAGTACAAAGATTTTCTCTTCTCATGCTAATGCTTCGTACGGTTTGTTCCCTGTGCTGCAAGCTACTGACAAGGGAGAATGAACATTTTATCTGAAGTTTGAGGTTCTTCAGAGCTGCCACACAGTGAGGTGTTTTGGCATCTTTTCCTTCTAGGTCTATGCTGAGTGAACATCTTCACTCTAGAAGCTGTAAAATCAAATTTTTTTTTTTTTTTTTTCATTTGACTTGCTAATTCAGGGTTTTGAGAACTGTAAATTCACCACTTGGCTATCAGTAGAGTTCACCATGGCCTGTTATTTGAAGCCTATGGAATTAAAATAGTGTGTCTGCTTATAAATTGGAAGCAAGAGTGGCTCTAGTGTGAAATCTTTTCCCTTGATTTTGGATAAAAAAAGGTACAGTGATTTTCATCCTAGTCTGGGAAATAAAGTGAAGTCATAGCTACTCTTGCATATGAGGATATCTGATAATCTGTTTTCTTTTTCCCTTTTGAGAACTGTGTAAATGTTTTTGCACGAAGTGTATGAAGAATAATCTTTGACATTGAGTCATAAATAAGCAGTTACAATGTAATTATGAAAAAGAAAGTACTAGACCTTTTCCAAATGGATACTAATATTTATTCAGGATGATTTCCTAGGCAGGAGTTTCCTACTTAATGATTTAGGTTAAACAAATTAATGCCTTACCAGTCAATTAGCAGTTTCGTGCCACTGGTAAATTAGTGCTGTGCTATTTCTGCTCTGTAGTAAGTCAAACCAATTTGTAATTGTCACTTCTCTTTCATTTTGTGGGTATGACTATGATATCAAACAAATCTGTTGGTTTAACAACATAAAATTAAATAATTAAAATTAAATTAAATATTTAAAAAATAAAATTACAATCAAATTAAAAATAGGCCTGGAAATGCAGGAAGGACATAGCAGAATAGCTTAAGCTTTTGTTGGATTTATTTATGCCATATAGAAATGTGTACAGAAACACAGAATTTATTGAACTGGAGTCGTGCGCTTTTAGTTAGGAGCTACATTACAAAAAGTACACTGTTAAGAGTTGCACTGGGATATGACTGTATACAGGGAAGGTTAGGTGATTTAAATTGCAAAAAGACCTTAAGAAAAAAAAACATAATTGTATTTCTTGGAGAATTAACCTGGTATATTGAGGATATGGCTTTGATTCTGTGTAGGGTCTTCATTTGGTTTAAATTGATAAGAAATGTTATTCTGTAAAATTTTAATATTCCCTCTACTTACGTAATTTTTTATTCTGCATCTAGAGCTTAATACTAGAGCAGCCCAAATGGCGATTGGAGATAATTCCTGACACACTGCTTCACTTTTGTGAAGTTTTGTGATGGGACTGGAGGTGACAGGGAATGGCTGTTAGCCCATTCCTTGGCCTCTTTCCTAACGTTTTTTTTTTTTCCATTTCTGTAACTTTCAGATATGATTTTAATGCAGGAGAGGTGCTAATTCAGTAAAGCAATGCCTTTCCCTTTTGTCATCAGAGTAACCAGCTAACTTCTGTGTAACTGTCCTACACTCTGATTCAGGCAAGATACTGCTGGTACTGCTTGTTTTAACTGCTGCCTATGACTGAATGAAAGTGACTTTCATGACAAATAAAGGCAACAAGTTTTTCAGCTTTCTGCAGGAAAGATACAGTCTGTAAGCTAGTTAAACAGTAGTAGAAGCATGTTAGGACTTTGGGTTTACTTCATAGCCATATAAGATGATCATGGTCTCTGGACCTCCAAGATGAAACTCGTGACCTAAAGAAAATTGTAACAGCTCTCCACAGGTGTGATTTATGATGTCTTTATTGTCTTTTTATTTTAGGCTCTTTTGATATTTTTTTACCTTGTTATTTTCTTCAGAAAGGGTATTTTTTGGTGCACGTGTCCTGCAGTTTTACTGAAAACTCAGGAAGTAGCTTGCAATCAAGCTCCTGTCTTAATGATTTCCTGCCTCTGTTACTAGGAAGGAACTTTTTGTGCACTTTGCAGCAATGTTTCTAATGTACAGGAAACCAGGAAAGTGCAACATAAAAACTGACCTTTATACCTTTTTTATTAAATAATCTTATGTTATAAAACAAAAGTTGCTATAACTATTTTGAATTATTAACTTATGATACCTTTCCCACCTCAGATCTTGCAGGGAAGAAAAGCTGCACCTTTATGTTATAAAACTCCCAGGACTGACAAGATTCTAAACCTGTTGGAAGCAATTCTTCCTTAGATTCTTTTTTTACCTGAGTCCCTATGCTCAATTAGTTAAGATTTTTCTTATTATTAATTTTTCTGCATATCTTTCCCATCCACAATACCTATGTCTTCACATTTTGACCAGTGTGTATTGACATTTCTGGCTGAAAGTGGGTTGTTGCAATTTTTCAAAATGCTGTGTTTCAGGGGTAACCTGAAAAATACTTGATGCAGAAATTTGGGGAAATATCTCTGAAATATTTCAGCAGCTTTTTTCTGGGTTCCTTATCCAAGTTACTGTGTTGAGATGATCTTCAGTGACATTTGCATTCAAACTTTCCCCAAGGTGCTCACAGGAAGGACTGCTTTGATGAGCCAATATGTTTCTGACAGCTGTCAACATCTGAACTGTGTCTTTGCTCACTCATTGTGTGGATAGGGTTTTGCAAATGCAGTCTACCTTCTTCATGTGCATGCTCATATGGGAATGGAAATATGGCTTGGCCATGCCCCTGACCAGAATAAAGTGTTCTTTAAGGCACATTGCTTAGTGCTCTGTAAGGCAACCCTGTGACCAGTAAGTACACACAAGTTTTTCTACGCAGGGAAAGGAGAGAAGAAAATGTGGGAAATGATTGTGAGAATAGTTTGTCAAAAAATGATGATGCTGATGTTTATTAATAGTTTTATTAACAAAAATAAGTATTTTGGGCAAATGGAAAACGAGGAGTTAGCTTTCTACCAGTCTTCTGTTTATAAAGTATGCTTTTGTCCTGGGTTCAGCAGTAGCAGTCATGTTTTTTCCTTTGTGTTAACTGGTGCAGTGCTGTGTTTTGACTTCTAGTTTGAGAACAGCGTTGGTGAAGCCGATGTTTTCGGTTGTTGCTAAGTGATGTTTACCCTGACCAAGGACTCTGTGAGGCTCATGCTCTGCCAGAGAGGAGGGGAGGCTGTGAGGAAGCAGAGACGGGGCGCCTGACCCGGGCTAGCCGGGGAGGTATTCCATACCACAGCACGTCATGCCCGGGGTGGGGGGTAACTGGGAGTTACCCGGAAGGACAGGGGCTTCCGGGTGGAACTCGCTTTCTTGGCCGGTGGTATCGTATTCTCTTCTCTTGTTATTTTCCCTTATCATTGTTTTAGCTGATAGTAGCGGTGGTGATTTGTTGCTGGACTGTTCTTGTCTCAACCCATAGGAGTTGCACTCTCTCGATCCTCCTCCCCGTTCCTCCGGGAGCGGGGAAGGGGAGAGCCCCGGTGCAGGGGGGGGGAGACGGACACGGACCTTGATTGTTGTCAGCTCGGCACCACTCACTGGGAGTGAGTGAACAAGTTACCTGACTGGGTTTAAACCACGACAGTTCTTTTTGGCGCCCAACGTGGGGCACGAGGGGTTGAGATAAGAACAGATCTTTACTGGATTGATAGTCACTCGTCACAATGCTGATTTATTGGCTCTCAAGGTTTTTCCTCTTGATCTCACAGTTTCAGTACATCATATCTTACGTCCATCCGGTATTGGCTGTATTAGTGTTTTTCAAGTGTGGGGCTTGGGCTAAGGTTTTTATCTCATTGTACTTTATGGTAATGACTTGTAATACAATAGAATCATTGATCATGAAACTGATCTGGTTTATGTTCCCAGTGTGGTCACCACCTTTATACTTTGGGAGGTATATGATGGAGGTGCTTAGCAATTACACATCTTTTTTCTCCTTCTCAGGTGCTCAACCTGTGAAGGAGACATCCTTTTACCCTCCTAGTCGTCCCCCCAGACCATTTACATTTGAGAGTTTTGAATTTTTTGAATGGCCTTTTAATGCTGTTGAGACTTGTTTGCTGATGGTGATGGGAATCACCATGCTAACACGCATACAGAGTGTGTTTTGCCCACTACTGATTTCAAGAGTTAAGCAGATTCAGGTTTGGGTCTTGTCTGGGGTCAAATGACGATGTAGGAGGACCGAGAGATTTTCCCAGAGGCTGGACAGCCATGAGTGGCAGGGTGTGTGGGATAATATGGGCAAGTATCTAGGTCAGTGGGCCCCTCCAGTATTTTGGAATTTCACTACCGAACAACTGCAAAATCCAGAAGAATTAGTAAAACACTTAAATGAGGTGTGTGGTCATTCTGGCCATACCAGAGATGGACAAATCACGGCAACGTGCTGGGGCTTGGCCTATGCTTACAGGGCCTTGTTTAACACTATCCAGCACCTTCAAAAGGAAAAGAATGTCGGCGGATTTGAGGGCAAAGTGACAGTCGCTACTCAAACTTTGGCTGCAATGAACTGCGCAGCTACCCCAGTGGCAAGTACAGCAGCTGCTCAAACCTCAACTGCAACAGACAGCGCGGTTACCCCAGCTCCAAGCACGGTAGCTACACCACCCCCAGCAACAAGTACAGTCGCTACTCAAACCACAGTGATAATCACTGCAGCCAAACCAGAGGACCAATTCGTACCAATATCAGTTGCCCCTGTACGCAAGAGAACAAGCAAAAAGGAGGCAAAAAGGGTGAAGCGAGATGAAGAAGCAATGAATTCACCACCCGGTCCAGAATCTGATCAGGAGTCATCATCACATGACGAAGAAGAAGAAGAGGTAACTTCTCAACCTCGGACCTCAACCGAGCTGCGGAATATGCGAAAAGATTTTACCCGTCAACCAGGGGAGCACATCATCACCTGGTTACTCCGATGCTGGGACAATGGGGCCGATGGTCACGAACTAGAAGGTACAGAAGCCAAGCAGTTGGGATCACTTGCTAGAGAAGGGGGAATTGACAAAGCAATTGCAAGAGAGAAAAAGTCCCTCAGCCTTTGGAGGAGGCTCTTGGCAGCTGTGAAAGAAAGGTTTCCGTACAAGGACGATGTTACGAGTCGTTCGGCCAAGTGGACTACTACAGACGAAGGCATCCAGTCTCTGAGGGAATCGGCCATCGTAGAGATGATCTATCACATCAAGCCGAATAACGGGGATACACCTATAGATCCAGATGAAGTTGAATGTACACGACCCATGTGGCGAAAACTTACACGGAATGCACCGTCATCATATGCCCATTCATTGGCAACAGTAACCTGGAATGACATAGTACCACTAACAGTGGATGAAATGGTTCATAAACTCCGAGAGTTCGAAGACAATCTCACTCCTTCCATCATCTCAGCTGTGAAAAAACTGTCCCAGGACCTCGACAAATTGAGGGACGATGTATCTGATTTATCCAGCTCCTCACATGTACCAACACACGTCTCAGCTATTAACAAAAGACGTCCTATTGTTCAAGAGAGGAGATACAGAAGGTATATGCCACGGGTTACCCTATGGTTTTACCTGCTGGATCACGGAGAAGACATGACAAAGTGGGATGGAAAACCTACTTCAGCTTTGGAGGAACGGGTGAGTGAACTGAAGAGGGGAGCAAGGGCCAAGACTGATCGTCCCATGAGAGCTACGGCTTCAGTCTCTGGTGAGCAGTTTCCAAGATGGAGTGGAAGAGCTGATTTTACTCCAGCTCCTGTGATAATGAAGAATAATCCCTTTCAACACGACTTAAGTGTCCAATGCTGTGACGACCATTAGAGGGGCCCTGCCTCCAGCCAGGTGGAGGTAGGGGACAATCGGATTTACTGGACTGTGTGGATCAGATGGCCTGGCACATCAGTCCCACAGAAGTATAAGGCTCTAGTAGATACCGGTGCACAGTGTACCCTGATGCCATCAAGCTGTCAAGGGGTGGAACCCATCTATATTTCTGGAGTAACAGGAGGATCCCAAGAGTTGACTGTGCTGGAGGCTGAAATCAGCCTGACTGGGAGGGAGTGGCAAAAGCACCTTATTGTGACTGGTCCAGAGGCTCCATGCATCCTCGGCATAGACTACCTCAAGAGAGGGTATTTCAAAGACCCAAAAGGGTACTGGTGGGCTTTTGGTATTGCTGCTTTGGAGACTGAGGAAATTGAGCAGCTGTCCACCTTGCCTGGTCTCTCAGAAGATCCCTCTGCTGTGGGGTTGCTGAAAGTTGAAGAACAACAAGTGCCAATTGCGACCACAACAGTGCACCGGCGGCAATATCGCACCAACCGAGACTCCCTGATTCCCATCCATCAGCTGATCCGTAGACTGGAGAAACAGGGGGTGATCAGCAGGACCCGCTCACCCTTCAATAGCCCCATATGGCCAGTGCGAAAGTCTAATGGAGAATGGAGACTAACAGTAGACTATCGTGGCCTGAATGAAGTCACACCACCATTGAGTGCTGCCGTACCGGACATGCTAGAACTTCAGTATGAACCTGAGTCAAAGGCAGCCAAGTGGTATGCCACGATTGATATTGCCAATGCATTTTTCTCCATTCCTTTGGCAGCAGAGTGCAGGCCACAGTTTGCTTTTACTTGGAGGGGTGTCCAGTTCACTTGGAACCGACTGCCCCAGGGGTGGAAACACAGCCCTACCATTTGCCACGGACTGATCCAGACTGCACTGGAACAGGGGCAAGCTCCAGAACACCTGCAATACATTGATGACATTATTGTGTGGGGCGATACAGCGGAAGAAGTCTTTGAGAAAGGGAGGAAAATAATCCAAATCCTGCTGAAAGCCGGTTTTGCCATAAAACGGAGTAAGGTCAAGGGACCTGCACAGGAGATTCAATTTTGGGGAATAAAATGGCAAGATGGACGTAGACAGATCCCCACAGATGTGATCAACAAGATAACAGCAATGTCTCCACCAACTAATAAGAAAGAAACACAAGCTTTCTTGGGTGCAGTGGGGTTCTGGAGAATGCACATCCCAAATTACAGTTCGATTGTAAGCCCTCTCTATCATGTGACCCGGAAGAAGACTGATTTTAAATGGGGCCCTGAGCAGCAACAAGCCTTTGAGCAAATTAAACGCGAGATAGTTCATGCAGTAGCCCTTGGACCAGTCCGGACCGCGCCAGATGTAAAAAATGTGCTGTACACTGCAGCTGGGGAGAACGGTCCTACCTGGAGCCTCTGGCAGAAAGCTCCAGGGGAGACTCGAGGTCGACCCCTCGGCTTTTGGAGTCGGGGATACAAAGGATCTGAGGCCAGCTATACCCCAACTGAGAAAGAGATACTGGCAGCCTATGAAGGGGTTCGAGCTGCTTCGGAAGTGATTGGCACTGAAGCACAGCTCCTCCTGGCACCCCGGCTGCCCGTGCTGGGCTGGATGTTCAAAGGCAGGGTCTCCTCTACACATCATGCAACTGATGCTACATGGAGTAAATGGGCTGCACTAATTACACAACGAACTCGAATAGGAAATCCCAGTCGTCCAGGCATTCTAGAAGTCATCATGGACTGGCCAGAGGGCAAAGATTTCGGAATGTCACCAGCAGAGGAGGTGGTGCGCGCTGAAGAGGCCCCACCATATAATAAACTGTCAGAAAGTGAAAAGCAGTATGCCTTGTTTACTGATGGCTCTTGCCGTATTGTGGGAAAGCATCGGAGATGGAAGGCAGCTGTATGGAGTCCTGGACGACAAGTTGCAGAAACTGCTGAAGGAGAGGGTGAATCGAGTCAATTTGCCGAGGTGAAAGCCATCCAGCTGGCCCTGGACATTGCTGAACGAGAAAAGTGGCCAGTACTTTATCTCTATACTGACTCATGGATGGTGGCAAATGCCCTGTGGGGGTGGTTGAAGCAATGGAAGCAGAGCAACTGGCAATGCAGAGGTAAACCCATCTGGGCTGCTGCACGGTGGAAAGATATTGCTGCCAGGGTGCAGAACCTGGTGGTGATGGTACGTCATGTAGATGCCCATGTACCCAAGAGTCGGGCCACTGAGGAACACCAGAACAACCAACAAGTGGATAAAGCGGCTAAGATTGAAGTGGCTCAGATGGACTTAGATTGGCAACATAAAGGTGAATTATTTTTGGCCCGGTGGGCCCATGACACTTCAGGCCATCAGGGCAGAGATGCAACATACAGGTGGGCCCGTGATCGAGGGGTGGACTTAACAATGGACACTGTTGCCCAGGTTATTCATGAGTGTGAAACATGTGCTGCAATTAAACAAGCCAAGCGGTTAAAGCCTCTTTGGTATGGAGGACGATGGTTGAAGTATAAATATGGGGAGGCCTGGCAGATTGACTATATCACACTGCCACCAACCTGCCAAGGCAAGCGCCATGTGCTTACCATGGTGGAAGCAACCACCGGGTGGCTGGAAACATACGCTGTGCCCCATGCCACTGCCCGGAACACCATCCTGGGCCTTGAGAAACAGATTTTGTGGCGACATGGCACCCCAGAGAGAATTGAGTCAGACAATGGGACTCATTTCCGGAATAACCTTATAGATATTTGGGCCAAAGAGCATGGCATTGAGTGGGTATATCACATCCCCTACCATGCACCAGCCTCTGGGAAAATCAAACGGTACAATGGGCTGTTAAAAACTACACTGAGAGCAATGGGTGGGGGAACTTTCAAGCATTGGGATACACACTTACCAAAGGCCACCTGGTTGGTCAACACCAGAGGATCTGCCAACAGGGCTGGCCCAGCCCAGTCAGAACTTTTACATATTGTAGAGGGGGACAAAGTTCCCGTGGTGCATATGAAGAATTTGCTGGGGAAGACAGTCTGGGTTATTCCTGCTTCAGGTAAAGGCAAACCCACTCGTGGGATTGCTTTTGCTCAGGGACCTGGATATACTTGGTGGGTAATGCGGGAAGATGGGGAAGTCCGATGTATACCTCAAGGGGATTTGATTTTAGGGGAAAACAGCCAGTGAACTCAATTGTATGCCGTTGCCTGCTGTGTAATGCTTTTATAGCCCATCAACTAGATGTCTCCAGGTCACCAGCGACTGGCCCTGACTTCCCTCCAGCCATCATCCCAATAGAGAATGAACTTGGAACATCATGGACCTAATGGACTCGGCAGCATTATAGGGATTGGTCCATGCACTAAGAAAATGATTTTTTCCTCTTGGTCTGTATGTATATGGATGTATATATGTGGGAGAGCGATGGTGTATTGAAAATGTGGGATCTGAGCATGACGTGAATGGTATGGAATAAGGGGTGGATAATGTCCTGGGTTCAGCAGTAGCAGTCATGTTTTTTCCTTTGTGTTAACTGGTGCAGTGCTGTGTTTTGACTTCTAGTTTGAGAACAGTGCTGATAACACCGATGTTATCGATTGTTGCTAAGTGATGTTTACCCTGACCAAGGACTCTGTGAGGCTCATGCTCTGCCAGGGAAGAGGGGAGGCTGTGAGGAAGCAGAGACGGGGCGCCTGACCCGGGCTAGCCGGGGAGGTATTCCATACCACAGCACGTCATCCCCGGGGTGGGGGGTAACTGGGAGTTACCCGGAAGGACAGGGGCTTCCGGGTGGAACTCGCTTTCTTGGCCGGTGGTATCGTATTCTCTTCCCTTGTTATTTTCCCTTATCATTGTTTTAGCTGATAGTAGCGGTGGTGATTTGTTGCTGGACTGTTCTTGTCTCAACCCGTAGGAGTTGCACTCTCTCGATCCTCCTCCCCGTTCCTCCGGGAGCGGGGAAGGGGAGAGCCCCAGTGCAGGGCGGGGGGAGACGGACACGGACCTTGATTGTTGTCAGCTCGGCACCACTCACTGGGAGTGAGTGAACAAGTTACCTGACTGGGTTTAAACCACGACAGCTTTCCATCCCATAATGTGCCAACTATGAAAGAGAAAAGTATTTTAATAAGCTATGTTATTGCTGAAATAACTGCTGGAATTAATGATGACAATTTGTTAGTGGAAGAAAACAGTTTTAAACAGAACACAAGTAACGAAACAAACATGCTGCAGTTAAAGCAGATTTATTATTTTTCTTTTTTGTCAGTAGTGAGATTTTTAACAGGGGGTAGGTGATCTGCTTGCAGAAGGCCAAGGAATCCTCCTTACTCAGTCTCATTTAGTTATCACCAATGGCAAGGAGGGCTCTTAAAAGTAAGGAGTCATACTATGCATCTGAATTCTCTCTTTAAAAAGTCTGATTTTTTTTTTTTTTTTTTTAATTCAAGGAACTGCCTGCAGCCAGGGAAATTAATGAATATTACACTGAAATATTATTCTAATGAATGCTATAGTCAAAATTAAGTCCTCTGTTTCTCTCAGTTTACCAAGTTCCTTTGTCAGGCTACAGGATATGTTGTCTAAACTACATCAGCTCTTAACAGAAGAGGCAATTCTTATCTTAAATTAGAATTAAATCTTCTTGTGTGGGGGGTGGGGGAGCGGGATGCTATAACTATTGGTAGTACATTTTGGTTTTATACTGCCTCTGCTGATGTTGAAGGCCTGGTGGTGTCACTGTGCCACAAAAATAGCTGTATCTTGGGTTGGTTCCTTAGTGATGTTGCTTACTGGTTTGAAAGATTGACACCAGCAAAGAAATCTTAGGAGAAGAGTGTCAATGAAGTTGAAGAATGGGAGTAGAGTGTGTGCCATTTCCTGAATGCAGAGGATTTAGATGATCCATTTCATGCTGTACACTATTATCTCCTAGTGTAAATCTAAGGGAAATCTTATTTTCTTACAGTTAAAATGTGAAAATGAAGGGAAGTTCCTTTCACAGAGCTGTCTAGGTTCAGAGAAGACAAGGACTTTCAGTAAAATAATTTCCACAATTAAAATATGTAATGTTTTCATTTGCATATATGGGTTAAAAGCTCCTGTTACTAGATATTTGCGTATTGTTTAGCAGTACAGTGAATAAGTCAAAGTGTGGTTTAAAAATAGGTAATAAAATAATACAATCCAGAGCCTTTGGTGAGATTTAGAAGGAAACCCCATGGGTTTTTAGGAAAATAGGAAAGCTTGGGGAAGACTTATTTTGGTTATTGCTGCTTAGGATTTTTTTTTTTCTTAGTATTTCTTTGATTTATTACTTGAGGTATTCTGGTTAATTAAATAGCTGATTCAAATATGTAAATTTTTCCTCTGAAATCAACTTGTGTATAAAATTGTTTATACTTTAGTCATTCTTCTACCAAACCAGGAAAAAATGCCAAAAAATCCAGTACTAAGAATACTTTAATGAGAATTTGCAGTGCAATTTGTACTCAAAAGACACTAAGTCATACACATTGTTCAAAAATATATTAATTGTACTTTTTCTTGTGCTCGCAAGTTAGCATTTACATTAAACAACTTACAGAGTCACTGGATTGGCACAGAAAGGCTCAGCTCATAACCACCCTATCCACAATGTTTGCCCTTTATCTGTTCAGTTGAGTCATTTGGCTTTGAACCCTGTCAGCGTAACACAGTCAGGCCCACTGGGAACACTGACAAAATCACGTAGTCAGACTTGGCATCTGGGTAATTCAGGTTAGGGTTCCCCCCCCCCTTCTTTTTTTTTTTCCTACCATAAAGGGAAGGCCATCTAAACCTTTGTGATCCACACCTGTTCTCTATCTCATGCTGTAGATCATGAAAATGTTAGTTATTTGTCTTAGTTAATTACCTTAGCCTGCTTTGCTTCATGAAGAAGCTATTGACTATACAACTTTGAAGCTTAGTTTTGTGTACAGAATACTAGTAGAAGCCTGGCACAACAGAAAGTATTTTTTAAAGGACTTGAGAAAGAGCCTTGTATAAATGGATCTTTCAAATAATGATTATAACTTACTATAAATTATTATTACCACCTTTTAAACTAGTATTTAAAAATCCTTCAAGATTAATTGCAAACAATACATTTAATTTACCACAACAAACTTAATTGTATGCAGTTCAGATGTGTCAGATAATGTTGGCTTAGTTTTGTAAATCAGCATTTCCTTAAACTTATTCCTCCATTGTGATTTTAGAGAGTAAAGCAAAACATACAGAACAAATATGCCCAGCCAAGTACTACTTCTGAATAAAAGAAGCTCTGGGAGTGAACTGGTTCAAGCTTCAGGTCTTTTCACGAAGATATACTAAGAAATATTTTAACCATTTTTGTGACTGTATGATATTTGTCTTTCTAGTTTCAGTAGTTTTAAGTTCAAAGGAATATTAAATAAAGGTAGCATCTATTCATGTAAAGCCATCTGCTAGTTTGAACAAAGCAATCCTTATAGATATAATCTGTTGTGGTTACAGCAAAACTTACAATCAGATCATTAATAATGCTCATAATGACAGATAAAGCTTATGGGCAATATAGACAAGAGACATAAAAGGAGAAACTGGAAAGAGAGATGGAGATAGTGGGTTGTAGAAGAACCAGAAATAGGATTTGATTTTTACATTCCTCTGACTATATTCTATTTCACTTTCATATTCATGTAAGTGTTCTGAGGTTTCAGTTGGATTTTTGGGATGCTTATGTTAGTACCTGTTATAATAAAGTGGAAGATTACTTCTGTGTAGAAGATTACTCAGATAAAAACTCAGCCACAGAATACCCACAGGATCCATTTAAAATAAATACTAATTATTATTAATTTTACATGATTACTAAAAATACACAAAAAAAGCCTACTGAATGGATTTTTCCCCCTTCAATGTAATGAGTGCAAAGCAGAATAGAGAAAATCAAATCTGTGAGGTAAATTTTCATGTAAGGAACAAGTGTAAGCATTTTTCATAAAAAAGTAGAACAGCTCACCATTGAGAAGCGTAAGGCAGATCCTTAGCCGATGTAAAGGTGCTGTTTGCTAGTTTTGAGCTTTGCTAACATTACTGGGTGCAATCCCACCTTTGCTGTGCCAGCAGTGAACTCTCTATGCTATTCAAAGTTACTATACTGAATCCCTGTTTTCTAGGGCATTGTCTGTGGGCAGTCTTCAGTCCCTTCTTGTCATTCAGGCTTTCCTGAGTTTTCCTCACATACATAAAATGAAAAGATTGCATTGTAAGAGAAAAAGCTGATGCTGGATAAGTTTCTATATCATCTGTTCCAGGGAAATGTTTGAGGAAAAAAGTCCAGACTTTTTGTATGGATCATATATGTATACATTATGCCATTCAGAAGGCTACATATTATAAAACAGGTAGTACGTTATGCTTTGGACTTATTTCAATCTAGAAAACTATATGTGTTGCCCTATACAAGCATATGTCTGTGTATGTGTTATCATACATATATATACATATATACTGTTGCCATATGTATTTAAATATGTATGTACATGGTTGAATACATATACATATACATGTGGGTAAACATACATTTATCTAATCTGTAGGCTGAATCAAGCCCCAAGTATAATAGCCTTTTTCTTTCAGAATAATACAAGAAAGAGGGGATCATTTATGGTATTTATATATGTGTGTGAATAAATAGATGGTAACATCTGCTTTTGCAACCCACTTGACAAATTAAAATATAACAGAAGGGAAGAAACATCAGCCCACTGGAAATTGTCAGAGCAACCAGCATGTCCCAAAGTGGAGTCTGTCATGCACATGTACAGTTCCCAAGTGACAAATGCAACAGCAAAGCAATGCATGTGCTTCTTACCAGAGAAAGCCCAGAGCTGTATAAAGCTTTTTATGTGGTCAACTCCACAGTTCATTGCTGGAACTGTCAGAATGTCAGAATGAAGGTCATTCTCAAGAGAAGGTCCATTGCCAGTGAAATCTGTCCATTGCTCCCCCTTGAGAGTGGGAGAAGATAGGAGAGGATGCAGAATATTCTCCCAGTTACCTATGTTGACAATTCTCCTGTGATGTATCTTTCCAGTTGAATTTAATTCTGGTGAAAGACATCTTTTTCTTTTTTTTTTTTTTTCCTTCGAGGGGTGAGTGGGCAGGGGAATTGCAGTTCTGAATATTACCTTTTTGTTATTTCAGGGAATAATATTTTAGGGTTCTTATCACAAAATATAACTGAGTTTATAAGTAAATATGGGCATGATCATGATTTTACAGTTGAAATTAAACTGAAAATAACCTCAAAACTAATCTTCAAATCTCATTAGCCCTGTGTATATTTTTGATTTTTCAGGATGTAGAATGGGACTTTAAAAATTTCTCTTGGTTTTCAGACTTGTCAGTGATATATGCTAATATTCATAAAGTTGGTGGTTAGCTACCAGTCTGTTGTCTAAAGTGTTGTTTGATTTGCTATCTCTATTTCTTTCTCTGTCTATTGCTATCCCTATCTATCCTATGGTAGAGCTTGTTCTTGGAGTGTCTTCAAGGTAAGAATTTATTTACAGTGGCATTTCTTCATCCTTGTGTAGCCATTCAAAGTTAGATTTGTTCTGAGGCACTTCTGTAGAACAAAAATGCTTGAATATCTGGTCCAGAGTGCTTATTTTGTAATACAAATAAATTTGGCCACAACTCTAGGTGCAGACACTGGAGGCATGTTCAGATCCTTGCATTAATGTAACTTTTTTTGTGATAAATATAATGCCACATTTCCAGATCACAAAAAATAGGTGTTATTTTCCCTCCTGAGCCCAGTAGGGAGTTGCAGTTAATCTCAAAGAATAAATACATCCGTCATTGTTGTTTAACCGCAGCCAACAACCTATCTGCTTGCTTGTTCCCACCCTGGGGAGATGGGGGAGAGAACCAGAGGGTAAAAGTGGGAAAACTCATGGATTCAGTTTAATAAGTAAAGCAAAAGCGACACACACAAGCAGAGCAAAACAAGGAATTCATTCACTGCTTCCCATTGTCAGGCAGATGTTAAGCCATCCCCAGGAAAACAGGGCTCCATCATGCATAATGATTATTTGGGAAGACAAATGTCATCACATGGAGGGTTCCACCTTTCCTTCTTCCCCCAGCTTTATATGCTAAGCATGATGTCATATGGAGATCCCTTTGGTCAGTTGTCCTGGCTCAGTCCCCTCCCAGCTCTTGTGCAGAAAAGGCCTTGACTCTCTGTAAGCAGCACTCAGCAATAATGACAACATCCCTGTGTTATCAACACTGTTTTCAATGCAAATCTAAAACCTATCCCCATGCTAGTTACTATGAACAAATGTATCTCAGCCAAAACCAGCTTATCCATGAAAAGCTTAATTTCCCAAAAGAGTACAAAAAGGCCTCTCATTTTGCAAGATCATATAGGAATTTCTCTGAGACTCCTTATAGGAATAAGTCTTCAAAAGCTCCCCTGGGGGCTTCTTTTCCTGGGGTACAATGGCTAGGTCCAGTTCCCAAGGTGAGAAAATACTTTGGGCATGTTCTGTGTCTGTGTCCTCACTGACACAGAACCTTTCACTTTTGATGCCTACAGCCTGCTTTCAGGACACATGTAATGAGTCAGGTCCATTACTAGGGCCAGCTGTGATGTATTTATCCAATTTTCAGGCTCATTCACCTCTACAGGGACAGGCAATTATTATTACTTAGCTATAGCATATAAAATACAGCACTGGAGTTTGACCTCAGAGGACTTGCTTCTAATACTTGAATGAACATGTTACCTGTGCTGGTGCTCAAATGTTTCAGTCATCTAATCCTGCTTGTTTAGTTTGTGTCCAAACCAATCTGCTGCATGTGCTGTGGCTGATCTACAAATAAAGTGGAGAACTCCAAATTTTGTAGCCAATTTATTAAAATAAAGCCTTCTCCCCTAAGAATTCTGGTCAGGCACTTTATTTTTAAACTTTCTGTTGCATAGTTGTTTAGATCTTCTCTTTCGCTTCTGAGGCTGAAGAGGTAGACTGCGCCATTGCAGACTCTTAGTGCTGAAAGCTGGGGCAAGATGTTTTCCATTAACTCTTGAGAAACAGATATTAGCAGAAAAGAAAGACTTTTAAACACATCAAAATTTGTGGGGTTTTTATGTGCCATGCAATGGCTGAATATTGAATTTTTAGATGTTAAATTGTTTCAAACCTGCTTTAAAAAACAGCAATAAAAATGGGTAAAATCTGAAATTTTACCAGTAGTATTTTTTTCTCTCTTATAGTCTAGCCATTCACCTTAGAGTGCAGGTGATAACTTTTACTGTCTGAAGGAGCTGATGTTTCAAACATTTGATTAGTCAGGGATTTTCTCCATGATTTTACTGTAAGCTGGCCAAACTTTTTGCTGAACACTTGCATATGCAAATATAAATATATGTTGACTTATGGGGGTTCTATTTTATTTTATATTTGCCACAAGCAATTAAGATCTCTGTATTGTCAATAGGCTGTTGATTGATCCATTGAGTCTGTTATTCTCCCTTCAGCTGGTTACTTGAGCAAGGGTTACCTCAGTTTTGGTTCCTTAGTCTGTCATTGCCTCTTCTTTCCCTTTCTTTATGATTTAAAAAGAATTCTTCTGTTTCCCAGGCTGTCAATCTGCCACTTCTTATGAGTGCTAAATACACTAGGGAAAAAAGACAATTTATTACATTTTCACAACTGAGGAAGGCTGCATGGCTTGGGAGATTAGTAATGAGCCTAAATACTGACATTACAGATTCAGCATAGAGCTACACATGTACTCACAAATTCAGAGATTTATCTGTAGAAACATCATATAGACTGCACCAGAGAAAAGGAAGAACTAAATGCCATTGGTGGGACAGATTTTCTAGTACATGGTTGAAGTATGAACTGAAACACCTTGATGAATTATTTTTTTTTATATACATGCCTTTCCCAGCTTTTCTTCTTTCAGGAACCTATTGCAGATGGACCTAGCGCAGAATGTTTTTTTTCTTTTTGGGTTCAGCTGTACTTAATTGTTGCTTTCTTTTGAGCTTTCTATTAGCAACTATTATGCCAAAATACTGTCTAACAGGAAAAAAAAAACAATTCAGTCAAACCCAGAGTTTGCAACAGGCAGCTGTTTAAACAAAAAAATTCAAACAGCAGTGGTCTGGAGACTCGTCAGGGAATGTATTGAATAGCACTATTTAAGTTTCACTAAGATTTAATGATCTCCAGGGGCTTTTGGCTCCAGTTATTTTAGTCCAGTGATGTGAGGTTGCTCCTAACTTTGATTGAAAATTCAGAGTAGTGGACCACTCTGACTGAAGAATAAATCATAACTTTTGGAAAGGAATTTACAGTATTTATATTACATTCACTAGCCATTTTGAAAAATTATCTGAAATATTTGTTTATATTTTATTAATTGATGTAGGAACTTTTGAGATTAAAAAAGGTTAAAATTCAGTAGAAGTTTGGGTGGCTTGTTTGAGTAGAAGTTTATGATATTCTTCAAACAGGAGGTTACAAGTCTTTTAGCAACTTTTACATTTATAACTACTTAAGCAATATGGATTTTTCCAAGAGGATAGGTGAATTAGGTGTGTGAAAGCCAAATGATGCTTACATACTGCTATTTTCCACTGCTTGAAGCAATACCTGAAAAACTTAGTATTAAAAGCCAAAACAAAGAGGAATGAAAAAAAAAAAGTCCACTAAAAATACTCTTACCCAGCAAAAAGTAAAACCCCGACCCCCAAACCCTTCAACAAACCCATCTTCATTCCTGTGGGATATACTAATATTATTGCCTTGTAAAATAGCTGATGTGACAAGATGCTCATTTTACAGTGTTTAAACATGAACCCTGATCAATAATAAATAAAGCAGTAACTTTAAATAGCTTTGACACCATAGTTTAAGATTGAATTTTGAGCCAAGAATATCCTAGCAACTTACTTTCATGCAAGGCAGGTGCAGTTGTCTTCCCAGAAGCTGAAGATGATAATCTTTAATGATCTTTGGTTAGGAGGTGACCTAGGAATGCACTTAATCTCTTAGCAGACTAGATCCATGAGGGAAGGAAAAAAGGCATCTACTCATAGCTAATGCAAGTATTCCATACTTGTATATTTTACATACTTTATAGATATGTATTTTTTTCTACAAAAAAAAAAGAATTTTTCCACTTATTAGCTATTATTAAATACAGTTTGTTCATAATTTTTGTATGCACATGGGGACATAAGAAATATATAGGGAGGAAACCAAAAGTTAAACCCTCCCCTACAAGGACTGTAAAAAAAAATAAAGAACTTGACAGCCTGGAATCTAAAAACATATTCAGATGTGACACTTCCAGTTCTAGCTATTGGAATACATGGTACAATTCTGTTCACACAAAAATGTAATCAAGGTGAATGTGTATATTGGAAAACAGTTTAAAATTAACAGCTCTCTCTTTCAAATTTCTGGGCATTGTTTCCCCATGCTGCATATTTTTGAATATTATTTTGTATCTAAATAATTCATCCTTAACTGGCAATTAAAAAACATTCACTCAAGAATAGCCTTTTTGCTTCACATTTGATTAAAATAACATATTGTTTACATTTTCAAGCCTGTCTTCAGTCACAGATGTTGAAAAGTACATGTGAGAACACATTATTTTTATATTAATTTTATAGAAGTTAATAATGAATTTAAAGTTACAAACATAGCTAGATACCAGGTGAATAGCATGGCAGATTTTTGAGTTATCTGCTGATGGTTTTGCAAATATACTTTTGAATGAGTCACATGCTTGTTTACCTTTGTTCAGCTAAGCATATGTATTTGTATATATTTGGCTATACCTAGACATATATATAAATACACACAAACACAGAATATTCGTTCCTACAGTGTCATAAGGGTCATAGAGGGAGAGCTATTTGTGATACTTGAAGCCGTTTTTCTTCCACGCTGAATCCCATAAAATGAAGATAAGAATACACAACAACCTTTTTTAAAAACAACAACAAAGTGTATGTACAGTTTTCACAAATACATTCTCATTTGGAAAAGTGTTGTTGAATCTCTCTGATCTGGTTGGTAAAAGCATGAAAATTATATAGTATTTCTTTCTCAATATAAAACACTCCTAGTGCAAGAGGCTTCCTAAAATGGAAATTAATAACTACATTACTGTGAGAATTCTGTAAGGCCTAATGAAGTATGCTTCATTACAATTTAGATTTTAGGGAATTTTGAAATTCTTGGGATTCTTTAAAATAGTCTGGTATGACAGAATCACAGAATGGTTTGGGTTGGAAGTGACCTTACAGATCATCTATTTCCATCCCCCCTGCAATACGCAGGGACACCTTCACTAGACCAGGTTGCTCAAAGAAGCTACAAAGAGAATGTAAAGATTCACTTATGACTTATCAGTTATAGTTCTGAGGGTACTCAATCTAAAATAAATTGTATTTTTAAAAAACAATTGCTTTTATCTAGCACACTGTTGTACTTGCAGTAACTAGCTTGAATGAATTTCAAAACTATCCCTGACTTACTGGTTACAGAATGAAGCTGCCTTTAATTCATCATTTTTGCCAGGTATATTTTTTAATCAATGGTTTGGAAAGAACATTATTGCCATAATTGCACACTATCTGACAGATGGTACGATGACAGTGATGTTTTACTAATATACTTATTTATCAGACATTCACACCAGAATTATTTGCCTTTTAGTAACATTGACATAAATTGTGCAGGCTGGAAAACAGATTCCTTCTTCTGGAAAGGTGTTTTTAATAAAATTAATACAATGACATTTGGAACTGCAAGCTTTGAGGCATTCGTATCCTGTACCAAAAAGCTTAATTAACTCATAGCTTAGGGATTTTGTTGTGTTTCTTTTGAGCACAATCACTAACAAAATGAATCAAGTATATTACCAATTGAAGTAAAATCAGCAGTACTATTAAACTTAGTTCATATCTCTTATCATTGTAAAATCAAAACCTTGGCATCAGTATCAGTGAGAAACCTTATAGATCTTCCTCTGATTAATTCTGTAATTAATACCAAAATGCTACTACTTAGCCAAATATCAGAAAATAAGTCACACTAGACATCAAATTGATGCACATTAGTAGCTCAGCAGTTAAAAACTTTTATATTCCCTTGCCTTTTAGTGAGGGTTACTTTGTTAGAAATGTCTGAACAGATAAATTCCATCAGAAAAATTGTGACTATGCATCTTTCAGTCTTGGTACTGTTTTGCTTTTTACTTGGTCTTTTTATATCTCAGCAGATAGTAGACCTTTGAGGTGCTTTACTATTCTGAACAGCAAACAAATAAGAATTTGAAAAAATACTTTTGTGGAACTAATGTTCATTCCCATCATAATTTTCTGAGGTTACAAGAAGAATATTTTGAAGGTTTCTTCCTGTCTGAGAGCACTACTGATAAATATTTGAGAGACTCACTGTGTTCATTTCATGTTATAATTTTTACTTATAATACAAGACATCTTGGAAGAAACACCTTGGTCACTGCTCATTCACTACCAAAATACTCAGCCATGAGATATATCTCCCTGGAAAACCAAACTTCACTAGTTCCACTCCTTGCAGAGCAGCTTGCCTGGGTATATTGCTGCAGGTATATAATTTTTCATATTTTATATGGGTTTCTTTCATGCACTGAAATTCTAGCAAGCTAGACACATCAGAGAGGATTATGCCTTTTATCAGCCAAAATACAACAAAAGACCAATATTTTGGGGGTTGTTTTTTGTTTTGTTTTTGTGTTTTTTTCATTTTTTTTTTTTTTATTAAAGCCTTGATACAACTGTCGAATAGACTGGGGCTGGGAAACTTCCATTCCTTTACTATATTCTCAGCATAAAAGCAATGCAGTTGTCCTTCAGAAGCTCTTCAAATTATAGGTATGCAGTTTTACTGTAGTCAAAGAGAAAATGTAATAAATACATGTATATATACGTACATGTGTATAAATGATCACTTTTTTTTTTCTTGGAAGGAGAGATTTTGTTGTTGGGTTTTTTTTTAATCTAAAAAAAAAAAGAAACTTTAATAGGTTTGGTAGTATTAGCAATCATTTTACAGCATAGACAAGGGACAGCCATATTCTTGGAATGTTAGAAGTATGTACATTATACTGTACCTTTTGGCTTGGAGATTGATACCTATTTGGTTTGATTTTAGGTATTTGAACTAAACTATTTACCAAACTGCATGTTTTGCAATATTCATAACTATGTCTCTAAATCATCCTCTAGGAAGTCACATGTACGATATCCAATTATAATATAGCGTACACTTACAAAAGTATGAGAAAGAAATGTAAATTTTCATATAAAGGCATTTTTTAAAAAATACAGCTACTATATTGAAATCTTGGCATGTTTATGTCTTATTATTGTACTCTGGAAAATCTTAGCCATGCAAACCACTACATGCTAAGAGATCTGAGTTTCAAAGCATTAAAAGCTCTAGTTTAGTACGTAGGAAAGGCAATGCGTTTAGACATTATTTATTGAGATTAAATTTCCTTATGAAAGTGCTAATTATATCCATGCCCAAACAGACCTTAAGAGTTCATTAAAAATCAATTAATTAAAATTCGCTAGTAAGAAAAGATTGAACAGGTAAGAATTACTAGATAGGCTTGATAATAGGATAAGGTAAAGTTTTGTTAGATATTTCAAGGGCTGGAGCCTAAGCCTTGTATTCTGTCTTGGTTTGGCCTTAAACTGAAGGGCAAGCTAATACCTATCAGATTATTCATCAGTCTCCACGTGCAGATTCTTCATTAGCTGCAATTTTTTATACATGAAGGATAACTCATCAGCAAACAGTGGACCATACCAAAGATGGCTTCATTTTTGTCACTTGCAAAAATCTGAAGAGTACATGGTAGACAAAGCAGAACACAGTACATTTCAAAATTACCTGCCTCTTACTTATCCTCAAAAACAGTATAAAGAAAACTTCTAACAGAAAATGAATGCAGGCTTAGAGGAAAGGTGATATTAAAATATGGGGCCACAGACTTGAAAAGACACTATTTCAAGTCCTTGTATAAGTTGTCTCTCTTGAATATGAAAAAATAAAATGAAAAAAAACCTCCATGTGTGGCTTCCTTGCCTACGTTATACCTTTTCCACGGTGCTGGTTGAAATTTGGTGGCATAATTATTGGGAGTTTAATACACAACAGGGCAGGCAGCGGAGGGGTGGAGACAGGACACTATCCATGTGTTGTGATGTTTTTTCCTTGAAGGATGGTCACACGTGATTATGATTATAATATATCGCTAAAATATATGATTAGCTATACAATTACAGTGTGATATCTTTCATGTATTTATATTACATCAGTGAGGTGACAGGATAAAATACAGTCATGAATGATTTTCCATAACAAAGTAGTCTTGAAAGGTTTTTCCTCTAAGTAATTTAATCTTGTAATTCAGTATACTGAATGGAATGGTTTAACCGTGTATTTTCTTATTCTTACAGTGTTAGAAATTACCCCAACTTTCTCTTATGACTGTATGTTTTGCTCTTGACAGAAGGAAACGCACTTATTTACAGCAGGAAACTGTTATGAAACTTTTTATCATGGCATTTCAGATTAAACTCTAAAGCAGCCTGAAAAACTAAAACATCCTGTGCTTAAGTCTTAGATGCATGTAGAGCCACCAGGTTATCCAAGAATTATGTATCCCTAAAAATTGAATTTCACCCTTAAATATTTTGCTTTCTTCTTTTTTATGCTCTGTTCTGTATATCAGGATGCATGAACTTGGCTTTTTTGTTTTGTTTTTTTTTTCTTAATTTTAAAATTATCTGAAAAGGACAGCCCTTTTAAATGATTTCTGAGTCATTAATCTCCATTATTATAGTAAAAAATTACAGGAAGTCACTCTACACTGTGGGGTGTAACCCTTGCAGCATCAACCTAGCGTTACTTAGAGAAATGTCCCATTTTGTTTTTTCATTTGCAGGTTACCAGTGGGACTTCCCACTCAAGATTAGTTATTATAGATGCAGAGCTATTGGGAAATCATGAGTTTATAAATTTCATAATACTGTACTGCCACATGCTGTTTCTATATGTGGAAGTGTATTGATTAGGCATGTTTTATGGTCGGTGTTATGTGCCCCTAATCTCCAAAAGCAATCCTATATTTTTTTTAAAATGTTTATTAATTCAGATCTAACAATTTTGTTAAAGAGAAGAAAATGCATATGTTTTGTTAGAGTAGATGATGGGGGTAAGTGTGGAGGAAAGAGTGAAGAGTATAGACAACATTGGAGAAAGGAGAGGAGTAAAGAAAAGCAGACTGTAAACCAGAAAAAGACAAAAGACAAAAATTACACTGTAAAAATGGATTTAAAAAAAAATAAATATTTCAATGTTTTTCATTACATGTCAAGTAATCTTGCTTCTTTAGGGAAAAGATGTAACTAAGTGATTCCCTGAGCATGCTTACAGGCCTTTAAGATGTCTTGACATTATATTCCATTTGTCACTCAGATAACACTAGTAAAAGGAAATAAAATTATTTAATGTTCCAGTATATAAATTATAAATTTAATTTGTGTTCTTCAGAAGCTGTAGGCAACTGAGTAAAAGGCTTTATTGAATAAAGCTGAAGAGGGCAAGAGGAGTTACTTGAGCAAGTATTAGTATGCAAGTTCAGTTTACATGTAGTCCAATCCTACATGATGGAAAACAGGGAAGATCTTAGCTACTGTGGAGTACTGTCTTCTGAATGTTTTCTCAACATTGCTAAAGTGTTTCAAAAAGTTATTTGTTCTGTTCTTGTGTGTTGGCTTTCCTAGTATAAGATTCTGTGGTTATCTGGAAGGGAAGATTATTTTGTAGAACTCAGAACTATATATAATGGAATTAAAGTGTTTTGTTTTGCTTTCTGGAAGAAGTTTTTTGTCTGGTTTCCACTTGAGAATTGCTTAGAATGTTGCGGGTAATGTGTAGCGATGCTGAAAAATTATACCTGTTGGATATTGAAAGGAAGCTGGGAACTCATTGAGCAGGACTGCTGGAAGGATATAATGTAAGACTGGAGGCAATAGTTCTGAGAAGAAAGCATATACAGCGTTATGCAGAAAACTGAGAGCAGGTGGGTGACATTTTCACCTGTGACATTTATTTTCGATACCACTGATGCTAAAACTTTCATTTTCACAGCTTTGGTATAAACTGAGCCTCTTAAACTCTCTTGATTTGGCAGGAGATTACCGAGTTTTTAAATATCAGACTTCAGGAGCACTGAGCTGCCTCTCATGGCCAGAACAAATTGACATGGGACACTTTCATCTGTCAGTGTGGCAACCTCAGTAGAGATCCCTTTACTGAGTCTATTTCATACTTTTGAAAGGAAACTTGATCATCATGAAAAATGACTTTTTACTATTTTAAGTTTTTTTATTTGCTGGAGTTTTCCAAAGTTCTGGTTTAAATTTTAATTGAACAGTAGAAAAAACATCATGTTTTCAGCTTGGGTGGAAAAGATTTCCCCCTTACCTACATTTGAGGGCAAAAGCAACAAAGGCAGGTAAGTGAAACAGAGTTAAATCATGTAAATTCATATGAACTGTAGGGATTTTCTTACCTTTCATTTCCTTGCCTTGCACATATTTGTGAAATATCACCCTATGTAAAAAAGATGAGCAGGAAAAGGTGTATGTATAAAGAAGGTCTATGTATAAAGAAAGTCTATGCATAAGTTAGATTTCAGATCTTAGGCAGTATTTAGAAAAACATGTGTATCGTGAGCTCTTTTCTAGAGAAAATTTCATCCAACACATAAGAGATTTTTCCTTAATTTTCCTTTCCTTATTCACATGTGTTAAGACTCTGAAAGAGCAGCCACATGATGTAAGTTCTGTTTAGTGTTCAGCCATCTCTATACTGTATTGAATACATGAATTTGGGAGATCATTAGAATAATAATTGGCCATAATTTGTATTTTTCCTAGAATTCTAGCAGTAGGATAAGCCACAAAGAAGTCACAGAAAATTTTTTTCTAATTTGAATGCAACAACTGTGTGTCATGTATTTCAAAATTTGACAGTACATTCACCCATTTTATTAACAGTATAGTGTGTCTTTATTGCCTACCAACATCTTCTGGGAACTGAGAGAGATTAAAAATACATTGTCAAAACATATTTTTATAACTCCCTCTCTAAAAATTGAGGAAGACACAGAGCTGTAACTTTGGTGTATTTGATATTATATTGCAGGTCTGTTATTCATAGAAACAAATGTAAAGTGACAAGAAACATATTCACTATTTCATTTGATAACTTGTAAGAACAAACCTCTGCATGGAATGAAAAGTTTTTATAACAAGTTCTACCTTAGACCTTAGCTAAAAAGACATGTATGTAAACTCCTTCAGTGTTCTCTATCAAAATGAGCATGCAGTGATTTCAAATATGTATTTTTCCCAGTGAAAAAGCTGTGCATGTCTTGTATAATATCAAAGTTTCAAATTTCAGTATCTGTTTCTTCTATCAGAAAACCCATCACTAAAAAGAATATAGAAATGTGAAGAAAAAGTATTCCTTTTATGCAAACACACTTTAATGTTAACTAAAGTCAGTAAGCTTCTTGCTGTTATGTGTTCTGATTACTTTCATAAACCTGTTCTGGGCAAAACTAGATGTGTTTGTTCCAAGTAGAATGTGTTTTAATATTAGTATGTCTATGTGAAGTAATTAAGTATGTAGCACATTCACAGGTACATGCATCCAAAAAAAAACTATTTCTCACATAGTATTATGACTTACGAGTTACATGAGACTCAGCACAGTGCCTCAAAAGCTTTTGGCCCCAGTATTAGATATATTTTGCATACTGTCCATAGCTGTAGCAGTCAATTTTTCTCCTTCTTGGTAGCTGGTGCAGTGCTGTGTTTTGACTTCAGCCCGGGAACAGTGCTGATAATACCGATGTTTTCGGTTGTTGCTAAGTAATGTTTACCCTAACCAAGGACTTTGTGAGTCTCATGCTCTGCCAGGGAGGAGGGGAAGCCGGGAGGAAGCAGAGACAGGACACCTGACCCAAGCTAGCCAAAGAGGTATTCCATACCACAGCACGTCATGCCCAGGGTGGGGGGTAACTGGGAGTTACCCGGAAGGACACGGGGTTCTGGGTTGGACTCGTTTCTCAGCGGGTGGTATTGTATTCTCTTCCCTTGTTATTTTCCCTTATAATTGTTGTAGTTGATAGTAGCGGTGGTGATTTGTGTTGTACATTGGTTGCTGGACTGTTCTTGTCTCAACCCGTGGGAGTTGCACTCGTTCGATCCTCCTCCCCATCCCTCCGGAAGTGGAGAGCCCAGGGGGGAGAGCCTTGATTGCTTCCAGCCCAGCACCATTCACTGGGAGTGAGTGAACAAGTTGTCTGGCTAGGGTTTAAACCATGACACATATCCCAGTGAAAATGAAGTTAGATTGTGACTTGAGGAGTCTTTAAAACTGTACTCCTTAAAATTTTCTATTGCATTACTGAAGTACAGTGCAAGATCATTCCTTTAATTCTGATACAATATCAGAGCAGTATTTGTCTACTGCTAGATATATTGTGAACGTCAGTGTTGAGATCTTTCTCTCCTTTGCGAAACTGGCATTCTCTGTTATGTTCTATTCAGCTAGCAGTATTGAGGAAAGCCAATGACTCAAAATGCTATTTGATTGTAACTGAAACTAGTCTCCATTCCAAAATTGTTAGTTCCCCAGTAAACCCGGGAAATGGGCTGGCTAGCTGCAGAAGACAGAAGGAGATGCTGTCTGACTGCAAAGAAGCAGTTTTGGCTTACACATCTTCTGCCTTCCTCTCACCACTGACTTTCACAATAAAAGTTAACAGATAAAGATTTACTAGGAAGTGGGTTAAAACTTGAAAACTTGGGGTTTGGATCTGTGTGTTCCTCCATCTTCTCAGTATCCACTTACTGAAATTATTGTTTAAGTGTATGTTCCAGAAATCCTACAGGCCTAGTCACAGTGTCAATGCACTATTTATGGGACCTTTTCAAAAATACTAAGTAGACTTGCTGTACTTTGCACACTTGAAAAGCAAGGAGTGGAAAAAATTATAACAGATTTCAATTTTCAATGATTCCTACCTCATTTCTCTTTGATATAATAAACCCTTGGTTGAACAACTCAGTATCGACTGTTAATGCATCTGGTTTACTACTTTTTTGCTGTCTGGGAACAGCTTGATCCTACTCATCTTTTCTTGGCTAGAATATAACCTTACCAAGTCATGCAATCTATAGGAGAGTAAAGTCAGCCAGCCACTTCTGGCTATCCTCAGCTCCTTGAGACCTTCCATTTCATGGTTGACTTACTGCCATTCTTTTACACTTTTTCTCACTCCTTATTGTCTCTTTGGGCCCAATACTCTGCTCCTGCTGTTCTGCATACAGAAATTAAGTTGTGAAAATGTAGAGCTGTTCAGAAAGTCTACCCTCTTTAAAAGGTGACATTTGTAATTACATCTCAGCCAAGGATCTTCTGAAGTACCCAGGAGCCAGTAGGTCACAGATAGTAGTGTAGCAGTAAGACTTGAAGTATCAGCTGATAAATGATTTTTGTGATGTTGATTTCTATTTGTTCACTAGCATGTCAGATCGGCAAAACTGTATATCTGTATTTTCATATTATGAACATTGGGTCCTTATGTGTTGCATATCACAGTCTAGATGAAGTAATGGTAAATGTTGAATGGAAAAATACCAACTGATACATTATTTACCTACAATGTTTTGGTTTGTTTTTTTTTTTTTTTGTTTTTTGTTTGTTTGTTTGGGGGGGCAGGTTTTGTTAGGGTTTGTTTGTTTGTTTGTTTCTTGATATCTCAGGTAGTAGTTCTAGCCTCCAGGTACATAATATGGTATATAAATAACTTGCTAAAGTAGCTGGGGAAAGTCACTAACTTTAAAAATAGAAATAGTAACAAAACCAGCAAGTCTCTTTACCAATAGCCCAATAATGAATAGACTTTTGAGTGATTTTTAAAATATTTACAAGCCGTTTTGATGTCTCTTCTTAGGCTGACCTAGAAGAGCTGGTTCAAACAGATTCCTCATTAATAATTAGTTCATCCTGGGAAGAAATAAAAAATGAAATAAAATGCACAAAGAACTTAGAATCCTGGTTTGGCTGATAATCTTCTAGGCCAGCATTCTGATTTCCATAGGACCATTCTGTTCTACTATCAGTGATTCCATTAATTTTAATAGTTATTCTTGTAAAATATTGGTGTCTGTAAATAGATTCAACCTAGGTTTAAAAATAATTCTGATGGCTGTTTAGATGATAAAAGTAACTAAGGGGCCTCAGTTTAAAAGCAAATGTGAGTTGCATGCAATACACTCAAACATTATTATCTCTTGTTTGTCTGTCTTGCTTACCTTACAGAAGTGCATAAAGTCACCAGCCTAACTAGTGTGTTAGGTATATGAAGTGGCAATATCCACTTCAGGGAATTTGTTATCTGTATAAAGTCAGAGGTCAAAAGATGCAGCAATATAGTGAATTCACTTCTTGACAATATAGAGCAGACCGGTATTAGAGCTGGAAGAAGAGCTTCAGTTTATTTCAATGTTTCATTAAATTAAACTAGGCAACAATGAGAGAAATGACCTTGCTGTAAGACACTAGAGCAATGGATTTTTTGGTTGTTTGTTTTGGGGGTTATGGGTTTTTTGTTTGGCTGGTTGGTTGGTTTTTGCTAGTTTCCCCATGGTAATGATGAGAGGATTGCATAAAGTATATTCTCATACGGAAAAAGTGACCAAGCTTTAATCTTTTGCTCATCAAAAAAGCAGTAAAACAAACCAATGTTAACTTCAAAGAATCATGTTGGATGAGATTTTGAAATGGCATTAAGCTTGATTAAATATACTTAAACCTTATGCATGCTCTTCCTGATGTCAGTTTCTGCTTCTGCTTATCACCTTTTCCATTCATATTCAAACTGCTGAAAGATCCTAGAGTAGACTAGAGAAAGTTCTATTTAAAAAATAAAAAAACAAAACAACCCAAAAAACAACAAACCAACAATAAAAGCACACTCCCACAAAAGAAAAAAAAGGCAACAAAAAATAAAACCCAACCACCAAAATGGTAGTGATTTGCCCAAGTAAATAAAGAATCACTTAATTGAAATACTTGGAATGCATTCTATAAATAGCTGAAGCATTTAGCCCTTGATGTTTGAGTGGTTATTGAGTATTTTGTAGGAGTGACTAGAGATTTCCTGGTAAACACAAGGAAGGCAGGTTTTGCAGTATATCCCTGGAGAAAAAATAGAGAAATCAGGACTTATGTTCTATGGATTTTTTTATTTTTTTGTTCAGAACTTATTGTGTACTCATAAGTGCATATTTCATGTATATTTTGTAATAGGTATATTTTATAGATGTCTGAATAACTGTAAAAGATAAATATTCAGCAAGTTTTTTCATATATAATTTTAACAAAATTACATCATGCAGTCTACTTGTACAAAAAAATGTCCAACTGTACTTTTGTTTGTTTCTTATGTGCTTGTTGAGTGATGAACAGAAACTGGTTGTACTCTCTTCTGTATGTGTTCAGATGTCACTAAAATATACTTGATCATAGCTACATTTTCTTTTTTCATTCTCAGGGGTGCTATACAGTAACACATAATCTTTCTCTAGGATGTTCACGTGCCCACTTAGCAATAATCAGAAGTCACTTTTCATCTGTTTTCTGACTCCTTAGATATCTGTCACCTGACTTAAGATTCTCTGCTAGATGGATAGAGGATGTAATAAAAAATACAGAATTACTGCAAGTCATGTCTGTATTTCTTTCTAATAATTTCTGGTTTATTGTTGATGTAGTGTTGTTTGTAACTCCAGTTGTACTGCTGCCAATCCTGCTGTGGAAATGAGATACTTCATTTCCCGAGGTGTCCCATGAGTTATCAAGTAAACATACAAAAGAACTTGCAGGAGAGACTGAAATGTAAATGATAATATATTGTCTTTCATCATTTCAGTTTACCTCATCATTTCAGCGCATACAAGTCCTCAGGATACTCACAATATGAAATAACATTATGTAACAGCATAAATTTTCATTTTTTAACCTAGGATGGCTTAATAGTAAGGCATTTTTAGAATGTATTAAAATATTAGAGCTGCCCTATTTTATTTACCAGTATCTGGAAAAGAGAATAAAAGTTGCATGAAAGACTGAGACTGAAAAATCCAAGATCTTAAAGGTTTAAAGTTGAAGAACGACAGGGATTTGCATCATGTTGAAGATTTATTCTGGACTCTTATTTCTTATTCCTTGTCTGTCACTTCTACCACTGTCATCTTTCTTCAGGAAATGGAGACATTTACTTAATTTTACATAAAAAAAATAAATCTAGGTTTTTGTTTTTGTTTTTGTTTTGGTTTTGGGTTTTTTTGCATGGGAAGTCATCCCTCTGTTTTTTAAATTATTCAGTTTTCTGTTTCTTGAATTCATAACCAAAGCCATCTCTCAGCTTCAGCAAATCATCTTTTTCCTTAAATGACAGGAATAAGATGCAAGCCCATCACCATATAAGCCTCCACAGTAGATGAAACTAGAAAGGATATTAGCTTCCACTGTACAAATACAGGATTTTCTGAAGACAGAAAACTATTTTTTCTCCTACTTGTCTCTGTTAGAAAATAGAGACCTGGAAACTATCAGGAAAGTGCAGGTATTCCCCAAAAGGGAGGAAGTGCTTTTTCTAATTTTCAGAGTATGTTCCCTTCACCCTCTGTTGACCTTCATTGATCATACAATAGGTATGTGCTGAAGTATAAGAAGTTTGTAACTACGTAAGTATCATTTAGGTAGTCTGCTTGTGTGTGTATAGTTTCATTAGTAAATGGGGCAAGTACCACTTTGAGTAAAAGAAACAAACAAAAAAACCTAGGAGTATTCTTACAGCTGCTGATTACTTTCTATAAACTGCTCTGAGGACAATTCAGAGGCAGTGAAAACGTAACTAGAAGCTCTTCCATTTTTCAGATAGGCTGACCTTTTCTTAATAACAAAGACCCATGTACTGCTTGTATTTGTAATTACCTATATACCTTTACAGTATTGGAGTAAATACTTTAATTCAAGGACTTTGGTCTAACCTAAATACTGAGGCATGATGGTGGTGCTTGACTTGTCATTCTTTTCCCCTTTTTCTGGCCTGACACATGTACTAGATAATCTCTGCAAGACAGCAAAATTAATCAGTGCATTTTCTGTAAGAATCTCTCAGCAGGCTGGAAGTAGAGCAGACCCAATAATTCAATAAGCTCAATCTCCAAAAGTCTGGGAGTATAGACATAGTTTCTGGTGAGATCTGATAGCAAAAGAAATACAAATATGAAAGACCTCCCAGCTTCTTTCTTTCTGTTGTTTCCATTCTTTCCTTTCATTCTTCATGCAGAAAACTACCATTTTGCAATTGATGCCTTTATTAGGCCTTAGTTTACTTTATCCACCACCAGACAAATCAACTGGAATAACAAATAGCATTAATGTCTTCAGACTTGTCATTATGTTAGATAACACTCAGTTTAATATCCTTTTGGACCAAACATTTGTAGAAAGAAGATCTTTGTCTTTCTGTGGTTTTGAACTCTTAAATAACTACTAGTCACTCAGGAGTAATTACTTTCTTTTAATATCTGTTTTTATAGATGGCTGAATTGAAATGTTATATATCTGAGGTCCTGAAGTTGCTGCATCTAGTCAGCTAATTATTTTCAGTACTTTAAAACAAGCAGAAAGATGCATTTTCCAAAGCTGATCAGGCATAAGTGTGTATTAATTTGACAACTGGTCTTTGACATAACTTTCAAAATGTTATTTCATTATTTTCAAGTTGAAGAGTTCAGGAAAATGAAAATAAAATAAGGATTGGAATATGCCTGATTCACATTTCATCATTTCACTGTCTCCAGACAAGAATCTATGCTTCTACAACTGGTATAGAAGAGGCCTTGCACCATGTGTTAATATCTTATATAGATCAGGATCCATATCTAATACAGAGCAGATTTTCCATTGAGTGAAAAACTCACTGTGTCTCAATCTGCCAAAATGGAAATTGAAAATGGGCCATTTAGTAAAGTGCCTTTGAGACTGCTAATGTTCTGACCTGGGTATTTTGTGGTTACATATTGCTCCTTCAGTTGGTTAGACCTAAGAAATAGCAAAGGTGATGTAGCGTGTAATGTTCCTAGACATGTGCAATAATTGTCTCTAGCTAGTGTAATGAACGCTGGTGTGTTGCCAAGACTTCTATAGTATCAGGTTTGTTGTCAGAAAAACAGGAACTCTGAAACAGCATTAATAGTAATTTAAAAGGAAAGGCTTCATGGTTTGTGAAAGCTTAATTCTAAAAAGTCTCTTGAAGATTTCTGAATCTGTGGGATGGATCTATGATAGAAACCACAAAGAAAGAAATTTATCTCTCTGCTCAAATAAAGAATCTTCTGTATGCACCTGGCGGATAAACTCAGCTGGAAGGTTGATTAGTCTCACAATCACAGCATGAGAGCTCCTTACTAGTGAGCTATGAAACTATGCAAGAAAAAAGATAGAAGACTGATGGCAATTTAAATTTTAGATGAGCGGAAAAAACCTCTACTTAGAGAATCGACGCAGAAATGAGACTTTAGCCTCTGAATTCCAAAGCAGTGTCATATATACGCTCTGTATGTAATCACTAATAGCAAAGTAAAACTGAATTCATATATATCAGCAGAGAAATATGGCATGTAAATGAAGCAGACTTGAGGCTCAGAATTGAAGTGTGCCCCCTATAGACAAACTGTACATAGATGGGCATGCATCTTGGTGTAATGTGATCCTTCTGACCTTAGTGTCTGTTTATCAAATTATTAAAGGTATTTAGGAATTTCAATCCTATGTGAGTGGGATTTTAATAAGAATTTTTGCATGTTAGTAATTTTTGTCAAGATGAGGATCAATGTCTTTGCTGCACTTCATAATATACTACTTAAAAGAACCTGCATTCTATTAGTAGTAAGAAAACGTAGGGGTGCACTCTACTCAAGTAACATCTTGATTCCGTGAGTATGTATGTGACATGTAAAACAGGTGATTTTTCACTTGGAATAAAGAAAGAAGAAGGTTGTTGGGTTTACACCAAGTAACGGTTGAAGAACATTAATGTCCCTAGAATGCAAAATTTACAGAACCTAGATAATAAACTGTCATGTGCAGTTCTTTCAGTAGGAATGGATTAAAAAAAGGGAACAGATTCTTTCAGCTTTCCTTTTCAAAGATGAAAGTGATAATGTGTATTGCAACTGCCTCGCATATATTTTTTCTTGTCTACCTCTTGATGACTCCTACTACTAAACATTTACTAAATGTACATATCCCAGTGAAAGTTATTCAGACCTAACTTGTTTTAGATCCAAAAGGTTCAAAACAACCTTGAGCAAACTGATGATCTGTTGCCATTGTTTTTTTCCAGAATTGGTTCCTAATTTTGAGTGTCTTTTCCCATGTGAAAAGTAGTAAGATTGTTAGTAAAGAGTCCTATCACTCTTGACCATTACTTCTGTGAGAATAAGACCCAGCAGACAGACAGAAATGCAGAGTAGTCAGCACCCAGTTTAATCATCCAGCTAAGATCCATCCAAATCTAACTATAAAAATAAAAATACAAAAAGCAAACAAACTAATAAAAACCAACAACAGGCAAAAAAATCCCCAAGCACCTACAAAAAAACCCATCAAAATCGTTAGCTAAGCATTTTATTCACCTGGGTGGAACTCTGTCCACAGCATTTCATGAATAACTGTGTCTAGAAGTGTTCGGATGTTACAAGACTGCACATTTCTCTTTGTTTCTGTCCTGAGGAAAAGTACAAAAATGTTTTCTTCTACAAAATTTTTATGGATATGGCACTAGACATTTCAGAACTAAAAACCACTGAAACACAGGTGAACGTTTTTTAATCTGTAGGAAAAATATTTCAAAACCAAAATACCTGTAGAAACAGACTACATTAAAGAGGAGTCATACCAGATTTCCACACAAACCAAAAGGCACAGGCAAGTAATTCAGGTCATTTAACAGAGTTGCAGAGCTTAAAGCTACTTTTAGATACACTGTCCCGAAGTATTACATATTAGTGGAACAGTGCTACTTCAGTTTTTAACTTTGAAAATGGAAAAATCAGGGATTCTTCTTACCCTCCCATTGCCTCTAAAAGAGTCCTTAAAATGTTTTTGAGATGTATTTTTTCTCTATAAACTCCATAATATATTGATTATTGATTAAATCTGTATATATACAGATTTATTTCTCTAATATGACATATGTAATAATCAAGAGAATCTGATAGTTTTGCGTGATTTTGCTGTATCGGCAGATCCAAAGATGCACTTTCTGGAGTTTAATGGCAACGAGGAACATTGAAAAACACAAAATAAAATGAAAAGTTAGTGTGGAGTGGTAACAGTTTCTGTACAGCAAGACATGATACACATCAGTTTTCACTGGGGAAAAAATACTACTGATACCAGACTTTGTTTCATAATAAAGGATAGCAGTGGCTTGTGTATGGTTCCAAATGATAATTCAGAAGACACATGATCATTACTTTATTACTGTTCCTATAGCATTTCATGTCAAGAAAGAGAATTTTGATTTGTATATGATTATATCTAACATCTCACTAAGTAAGCTTTATAATTATTTTTGCACATAAGGGTGTAATTTTGGCAACAACAAAAGCATGACATAGTCTGCCACAGATTTTATTTTTTCTTTCATATCTGATACAGGCACTTATGTGAAAACCAGTACACAGATTTTATCTTTTTTTATTATTATTTTTATTTTTGATGCCCACAAAATAAGCATGAGCCCATGAAAATTTGTGCATAGTCAAGTAGAATGATAACTGTGGAGACTAAAGGAACTCTTCCAAAATGAAATTTGATGTGATTTTTCAGGAGTTGTAGGAAGGGGGTTTTCACATATGAGTTGAGCATGGGGTAAAAGATTAGCACTTACCTGTGTCTTCTCAATAACCATCTTATTTAGACCTACCTATTCTTCAGTGACAGGAAGTTGAATGTCGTTTTGTTCTTTCATTGAGTGAAGAATTTTTATTCACCTTGTACTTGCTGCAGGGTAAGAAAACGTGAAAACACATATGCTACAGAGCTTTCAAGTATTCCATAACTAAGGCATTAGAAATAGTTTTTCTATCAATTCAAAACAAGATTTTTAGGTGAGGCCTAATTAGCAGTAGTCTAAGACAGGCTTTAAGCAAAAGATGCTGTAACTTTCTGTAGACCTTGATGTCATGCTATGATATTATGTTAGACATGACTGTAGAAAAGTATTTAGGCATTTAATCAGAAATTGATATTAAGGTATCATTATCATATTTAGCAGTAATGGATGTATTTTTACTGCAAACAATTGGTTCTATGTATTATGAAAGCATCTTTAATGTTTCTTCCTCCAAATTGCCAGATAAAATCTTCCCTATACAATAGCATGGGTCTGCAACATGATCTTGTGTAGAAACAGTTACCATTGTTATGTTAGAGACATTTGTTTCTCACCATTTAAAATATAAAACATAATCTATTTGTTACTTCAAGTGACAGAAACTCCTGTGTTGTTTGCCAATGAAATTACTGCTGGTTTTATCTCACTTCAAATATTTATGTTTACAATATCATTAGTAGGTTTGAACTGTCTTCCTTTTACTTTAGACAACATGTGCAACGTGCATGAAGCCTTTTTGACTATGACTTCCTAGAAAATTCCTTCTTACTTTTCACACTTGGAGTCCATGAACTTTTAGTATGTTTTTTGGACATTAAATGTATTTGAATATATCATATTTAACTATGGTCCATTGGACAATATAAACTTCTAATGTTTTCATTTGTTTGTCATTTACTTTCTGTTTCCAGACTTGCAGTACTGCTTTTGGACACTTAATTGGTTTTGCATATAGGCTTCCAATTACTTAGAATCATAGAATAGTTAGGGTTGGAAAGGACCTTAAGATCATCTAGTTCCAACCCCCCTGCCATGGGCAGGGACACCTAACACTAAACCATGTCCTCCAAGGCTCTGTCCAACCTGGCCTTGAACGCTGCCATGGATGGAGCATTCACAACTTCCCTGGGCAGCCCATTCCAGAGCCTTATCACCCTTACAGTAAAGGACTTCTTCCTTATATCCAATCTAAACTTCCCCTGTTTAAGTTTGAATTCATTACCCTTTGTCCTATCACTACAGTCCCTAGTGAAGAGTGCCTCTCCAGCATCCTTGTAAGCCCTGTTATTTTGGAAGGCTGCTATGAGGTCTCCACGCAGCCTTCTCTTCTCCAGGCTGAACAGCCCCAACTTTCTCAGCCTATCTTCATACGGGAGGTGCTCCAGTCCCCTAATCATCCTTGTGGCCCTCCTCTGCACTTGTTCCAACAGTTTCACATCCTTTTATATGCTAAGGACACCAGAACTGCACACAATACTCCAAGTGAGGTCTCACAAGAGCAGAGTAGAGGGGCAGGATCACCTCCTTTGACCCGCTCGTCACACTTCTTTTGATGCAGCCCAGGATACGATTGGCTTTCTGGGCTGCTGGTTCATGTTCATTTTCTCATCGACCAACACCCCCAGGTCCTTCTCCGCGGGGCTGCTCTGAATCTCTTCTCTGCCCAACCTGTAGCTGTGCCTGGGATTACTCTGACTCAGGTGTAGGACCTTGCACATGGCATGGTTAAACTTCATAAGGTTGGCATCAGCCCACCTCACAAGCATGTCAAGGTCCCATGGATGGCATTCCTTCCCTCCAGCATATCAACTGAACCACACAGCTTGGTGTCATCAGCAAATTTGCTGAGAGCACACTCAATCCCACTGTCCATGTCACCGACAAAGATGTTAAAAAGACCAGTCCCGACATAGATCCCTGAGGGACACCATGCATTGCTTCTACTTCACATAGTATTTAATTGTCTACAGCCATACCAAAATGTATTTTTAGGGGTGTTGACAAATAAAGGTGTGCATGACAGCTAAAGCCAGGGCTTTGAAACAGGGTGGTTAACATCTTGACAATATGATGTCTGCATTGTTATTTTTTGACTGTATAACTGTGTTCCAGTGGTTAAGTGTCTCTTCATCTGTCCCTGAAGCTTGATCTGTCCTGTAAGTTTACTGTAGGTAAACTACATTTTTGGCTACCAGAATAGGAGGGAAATGCCTGTGGGTCACAACAAAGAGCATGAAAGTCAGTCTGTCACTCATCTCACTGTACTTAAGACTTGGACACATATATGACAAAGGAAGGCAAATGATTTGGGATGGGAGGAATGGTTATTGCAGAGGACTGCTATGTCTCCAGAGCAGCACCTACTGACAGGTTCTGTTGTCGCCAACTTGCAACAGTAAAATGACAGCAGAATTTTGAACATCTGGGATTGTTGTAGAGGGTTGTTATGAATGGGCATGTAGACCAGGCTACTCACTTCCAGAAGTCAGGAAAATCATCTGTATATCAATGTATAATAAAATAAAATTAAAAAGTGCAGAATAACATTAAGAAAGTATGCTTGAAACTGTGTTAGTTGTCTTAGTCTACTGTCAAAGAGGTTTGCATGTTGTTCATTGAAATACATTTGCACATTTTAGGCATATTAGCATTTATCCTAATTTCCCTACTGAGACCAAGTCATAACACCAGTTATGTTTGAGAGATCAGGTACTGACAGATTTTTCTGCTTTTTATTGGTGAGACTTCAGGTTGGTTGTTTTCCTTTTGGGAGATCACAATCCTGACAAAGGGGAGACAAAAGTGGGTGACATGAAATGTGATAGAATTCATAATACAATAGCAAGACTAGGGTATAGCACTTGGTAAAAATAGGTATGATGACTGGTCCAATGTACAACAAGGAACAGAGGAAGTGTAAGTCTTGTGTTGCAAAAAATAATTTTACAAAAATATAATGTAAAGATAAACAAAAGAAAATGGAAGCAAAAGGAATATCTGCATAGCAGAGATATCCCCAGAATGTTCTTGCTAATTAGGTTATATTAAAAAAATGAATAGACCAACTCTTCAAGCAAATGTTTAATCAAATTCTTGGCAGGAGTTACAAATTTTTGCCAATGTTCTTGGTCTGGATTTTTTTTTTCTTTTTTTTTGACTGTGTCTTATTTTTAGTATTGTTCTTGGAACCTGTACTTGCTGCCATTCTGTCTCACTGTAAAAAGTTGCCCTTCTTTTAAAGGGCTGTGCGCTGCCTGTCAGAATACATGCTTTGCTCCTTGTTTCCAGTGCATGCAAAGTGTATTTCAGCTGAGGTGGATATGCAGGAAAGGTCTTCTAAAACAAACTAACATCTGTACTGGTAAAATAACAGACGGCTCTTCTCTGGCTCTTTCATTTTTATAGAGAGAATCTGTTGGGAGAGAACATTCCTGTTGGTAGTCTTTGATCTTAATGCCTAGTGTAAACCAGTACAACAGGGAATGTGTATCTGTGTATCTCTCCATAGTAACTCTCTGACAAGTAAGTGGATGTGTGTGAAACCTGCTTATCAAAACTGTCTGGACAAAAATGGTGGAGAAAGTACAGTCTCACATTCTGATTTATATTTTGCTGCCGTTTTTTTTTTCTTTAGCATTTGTAGTTGAGAAACGTTTTCATTCTCCCCCTATGCACACAAGATTTTAGAAATATTACAAGAATTTGTGTGTACTTTAATTATTAAATTACAAAATTGTGTACTATTATCTGTACTGTAAAGGTCAGGATACAAAAATATGTAGGAATCACATGCATTAAGGTAAGAATCACTCACAGTATTTGTCATGGTTTAAGTGCAGTCAGTAACCCACACAGTCCGCTCACTCACTTCCCCCACTTTTTTCTCTCTCCCCCACTCCCAGAGGGACAGGGAGGAGAATCAAAAGAATGTAACTCCCATGGGCTGAGATAAGAACAGCCCAGTAACTAAAGTGTAACGCAAATCCACTACTGCTACCACCAATAGTAATAATGATAAAGGAAATAACAAGGGAAGAGAATACAATACCACCTGTTGATACCTAGCCCAACCAAGCAGAGAACTAGCCCTTCTGGGTAACTCTCAGTTTATATACTGGGCATGACGTGCTGTGGTATGGAATACCTCTTTGGCTAGACTGGGTCAGGTGTCCTGTCTCTGCTTCCTCCCGGCTTCCCCTCCTCCCTGGCAGAGCATGAGACTCACAAAGTCCTTGGTTAGGGTAAACATTACTGAGCAACAACTGAAAACATCGGTGTTATCAGCACTGTTCCCAGGCTGAAGTCAAAACACAGCGCTGCCCCAGCTACCAAGAAGAAGAAAAATGACTGCTACTGCTGAACCCAGGACATTATCCACCCCTTGTTCCATACCATTCACATCATGCTCAGATCCCACATTTTCAATACACCATCTCTCTCCCACATATATACATCCATATACACACACAGACCAAGAGAAAGAGATCATTTTCTTAGTGCATGGACCAATCCCTATAATGCTGCTGAGTCCATTCAGTCCAGGATAACAGGTTCCATCTCTTGTAACAATCTTTCAGGGCAGGAAAGGCTGTGTGCAGTATTGGATCGTTGCCTGCTGATGCTGATTGTTCCTTTACTGCGGAACTCATCCGGTTCTATCAAAGTTCATTCTCTGTTGGGATGATGGTTGGAGGGAAGTCAGGATCAGTTGCTGGTGACCTGAAGACATCTAGTTGATAGGCTATAAAAGTATTACACAGCAGGCAACAGCATACAATTAAGTTCATTGGCTGTTTTCCCCTAAAATCAAATCCCCTTGAGGCATACATCGGACTTCCCCATCTTCCCACATTACGAACCAAGTATACCCAGGTCCCTGAGCAAAAGCAATCCCACGAGTGGGTTTGCCTTTACCTGAAGCAGGAATAACCCAGACTGTCTTCCCCAGCAAATTCTTCATATGCACCACAGGAACTTTTGTCCCCCTCTACAATATGTAAAAGTTCTGACTGGGCTGGGCCAGCCCTATTGGCAGATCCTCTGGTGTTGTCCAACCAGGTGGCCTTTGGTAAGTGTGTATCCCAGTGCTCTTAGTGTAGTTTTTAACAGCCCATTGTACCGTTTGATTTTCCCAGAGGCTGGTGCATGGTAGGGGATGTGATATACCCACTCAATGCCATGCTCTTTGGCCCAAATATCTATAAGGCTATTCTGGAAATGAGTCCCATTGTCTGACTCAATTCTCTCTGGGGTGCCGTGTTGCCACAAAAATCTGTTTCTCAAGGCCCAGGATAGTGTTCCCGGCAGTGGCATGGGGCACCACATATGTTTCCAGCCATCCGGTGGTTCCTTCCACCATGGTAAGCACATGGCGCTTGCCTTGGTGGGTTGGTGGGAGTGTGATATAATCAGTTTTCCAGGCCTCTCCATATTTCTACTTCAGCCATTGTCCTCCATACCAAAGAGGCTTTAACCATTTAGCTTGTTTAATTGCAGCACATGTTTCACACTCATGAATAACCTGGGCAATAGTGTCCATTGTTAAGTCCACCCCTCTATCACGGGCCCATCCATATGTTACATCTCTGCCCTGATGGCCTGAAGTGTCATGGGGCCACCGGGCCAAAAATAGTTCACCTTTATGTTGCCAATCTAAGTCCATCTGAGCCACTTCAATCTTAGCCGCTTTATCCACTTGTTGGTTGTTCTGGTGTTCCTCAGTGGCCCAACTCTTGGGTACATGGGCATCTACATGACGTACCTTCACTACCAGGTTCTGCACCCGGGCATCAATATCTTGCCACAGTGCAGAAGCCCAGATGGATTTATCTCTGCATTGCCAGTTGCTCTGCTTCCATTGCTGCAACCACCCCCACAGGGCATTTGCCACCATCCATGAGTCAGTATAGAGGTAAAGAACTGGCCACTTTTCTTGTTTAGCAATGTCCAGGGCCAGCTGGATGGCTTTCACCTCGGCAAACTGACTGGATTCACCCTCTCCTTCAGCAGTTTCTCCAACTTGTCATCAAGGAGTCCATACAGCTGCATTCCATCGTCCAGTGCTTAACCCACAATATGACAGGACCCATCAGTAAACAAGGCATACTGCTTTTCACTCTCTGACAGTTTATTATATGGTGGGGCCTCTTCAGCACACATCACCTCCTCTGCTGGTGACATTCCGAAATCTTTGCCCTCTGGCCAGTCCATGATGACTTCTAGAATGCCTGGATGACTGGGATTTCCTATTCGAGTTCGTTGTGTAATTAGTGCAGCGCACTTACTCCATGTAGCATCGGTTGCATGATGTGTAGAGGAGACCCTGCCTTTGAACATCCAGCCCAGCACAGGCAACTGGGGTGCCAGGAGGAGCTGTGCTTCAGTGCCAATCACTTCCGAAGCAGCTCGAACCCCTTCATAGGCTGCCAGTATCTCTTTCTCAGTTGGGGTATAGCTGGCCTCAGATCCTTTGTATCCCCGACTCCAAAAGCCGAGGGGTCGACCTCGAGTCTCCCCTGGAGTTTTCTGCCAGAGGCTCCAGGTAGGACCATTGTCCCCGGCTGCGGTGTAGAGTACATTTTTTTCCATCAGGCCCGGATTGGACTGGTCCAAGGGCTACTACGTGAGCTATCTCTCCTTTAATTTGCTCAAAGGCTTGTTGCTCAGGGCCCCATTTAAAATCATTTTTCTTTTGCATCACATGATAGAGAGGGCTTATAATCGAACTGTAATTTGGGATGTGCGTTCTCCAGAACCCCACAGCACCCACAAAAGCTTGTGTTTCTTTCTTATTAGCTGGTGAAGACATTGCTATTATCTTGTTGATCACATCTGTCTACGTCCATCTTGCCATTTTATTCCCAAAAATTGAATCTCCTGTGCAGGTCCCTTGACCTTACTCCGTTTTATGGCAAAACCTGCTTTCAGCAGGGTTTGGATTATTTTCCTTTCTTCCTCGAAGACTTCTTCTGCTGTATCACCCCACGCAGTAATGTCATCAATGTATTGCAGGTGTTCTGGAGCTTGCCCCTGTTCCAGTGCAGTCTGGATCAGTCCATGGCAAATGGTAGGGCTGTGTTTCCACCCCTGGGGCAGTCACTTCCAAGTGCACTGGACGCCCCTCCAAGTAAAAGCAAACTGTGGCCTGCACTCTGTTGCCAACGGAATTGAGAAAAATGCACTGGCAATATCAGTTGTGGCATACCACTTGGCTGCCTTTGACTCTAATACATACTGAAGTTGTAGCATGTCTGATATGGCAGCACTCAATGGTGGTGTGACTTCACTCAGGACATGATAGTATACTGTTAGTCTCCACTCTCTGTTACACTTTCGCACTGGCCATATGGGGCTATTGAAGGGTGAGCGGGTCCTGCTGATCACCCCCTGACTCTCCAGTCTATGGATCAGCTGATGGATGGGAATCAGGGAGTCTCGGTTGGTGCGATATTGCCACCGGTGCACTGTTGTGGTCGCAATTGGCACTTGTTGTTCTTCAACCTTCAGCAACCCCACAACAGAAAGAACCTCTGAGAGACAGGCAAGGTGGACAGCTGCTCAATTTCCTCAGTTTCCAAAGCAGCAATACCAAAAGCCCATTGGTACCCTTTTGGGTCTTTGAAGTACCCTCTCTTGAGGTAGTCTATGCCGAGGATGCATGGAGCCTCTGGACCAGTCACAATAAGGTGCTTTTGCCATTTCCTCCCAGTCAGGCTGATTTCAGCCTCCAGTAAAGTCAACTCTTGGGATCCTCCTGTTACTCCAGAAATATAGATGGGTTCCACCCCTTGACAGCTTGATGGCATCAGGGTACACTGTACACCAGTGTCTCCTAGAGCCTTATACTTCTGTGGGACTGATGTGCCAGGCCATCTGATCCACACAGTGCAGTAAATCCGATTGTCCCCTACCTCCACCTGGCTGGAGGCAGAGCCCCTCTAAGAGTTATAACAACGTTGGACACATTAGTCTTGTAGAAAGGGATTATTCTTCATTATCACAGGAGCTGAAGTAAAATCAGCTCTTCCACTCCATCTGGGAACCTGCTCACCAGAGACTGAAGCTGTAGGTCTCATGGGATGATCATCCTTGACCTTTTTTCTCCTCTTTAATTCACGCACCCGTTCCTCCAAATCTGAAGTAGGTTTTCCATCCCAGTTTGTCATGTCTTCTCCGTGATCCTGCAGGTAAAACCATTGGATGGCCCTTGGCATATACCTTCTGAATTGTCTCTCTCGAACAATAGGATGCCTTTTGTTAATAGCTGAGACGTGTGTTGGTACATGTGAGGAGGTGGATAAATCAGATAGATCATCCCTCAATTGTTTGAGGTCCTGGGACAGTTTTTCCACAGTTGAGATGATGGAAGGGGTGAGATTGTCTTCAAACTCTCGGAGATTATGAATCATTTCATCCACTGATAGTGGTACTGTGTCATTCCAGGTTACTGTTGCCAATGAATGGGCATATGATGACGGTGCATTCCGTGTAAGTTTTTGCCACATGGGTAATGTATATTTGACTTCATCTAGATGGATGAGTATATCCCCATTATTCAGCTTGATGTGATAGATCTTTTCTACAATGGCTGATTCCTTCAGGGACTGGATGCCTTTCCCTAAAGTAGTCCATTTGGCCGAACGACTCGTAACATCGTCCTTGCATGGAAACCTTTCTTTCACAGCTGCCAAGAGCCGCTTCCAAAGGCTGATGGACTTTTTCTCTCTTGCAATCACTTTGTCAATTCCCCTTTCTCTATCAAGTGATCCCAGCTGCTTGGCTTCTGTACCTTTTAGTTCATGACCATCGGCCCCATTGTCCCAGCATCGGAGTAACCAGGTGATTATGTGCTCCCCTGGCTGACAGGTAAAATCTTTTCGCATATTCCACAGCTGAGGACCAAGGTCGAGAAGTCACTTCTTCTTCTCCTTCTTCTTCTTCTTCGTCATGTGATGATGACTCCTGATCAGATGCTGTCCTGGGTGGTGAGTACATTGTTTCTTCATCTTGCCTCACCTTTCTTGTGTCTTTTTTGCTTTTCGTCTTGCGTACAGGGGGAACCGATATCGGTACGAATTGGTCCTCTGGTTTGGCTGCAGTGATTATCACTGTGGTTTGAGTAGCGACTGTACTTGTTGCTGGAGGTGGTGTAGCTGATGTGCTTGGAGCTGGGGTAGCTGCACTGTCTGTTGCTTTGCCCTCAGATCCAGGGACCTTTTGAAGGTGCTGGATAGTGTTGAACAAGGCTCTGTAAGCATAGGCCAAGCCCCAGCATGTTACCATGATTTGTCCGTCTCTGGTATGGCCAGAATAACAATACACCTCATTTAAGTGTTTTACTAATTTTTCTGAATTTTGCACTTCTTCAGTGGTGAAGTTCCAAAACCTTGGATGGGCCCACTGGCCTAGATACTTGCCCATACTATTCCACATACCCTGCCACTTATGGCTGTCCTGCCTCAGGGGAAACCTCTTTGTCCTCCTCTGTCATCATCTAAACCCAGACAAGGCCTAAACCCAACTCTGCTTAACTCTCAGGACCAGACAAAATGGTCGTGGGCAAAACACTCTGTATGCATGCCAACATGGTGATCTCCATCACAATCAGTAAACAGGTCTCAACAGTATTAAAAGGCCATTCAAAAATTTCAAAACTCTCAAAGGATGCTGTAAACGATCTTGGGGGGGGGGGGGAGGTGTGGCTGGGAGGGTAAAAGAATGTCTCCTTCACAGGTTGACCACCTGAGAAGGAGAAAAAAGATGTGTAATTGCTAAGCACTTCTGTTATACCTCCCAAAGTATAAAGGTGATGACGACACTGGGAATGTAAGCCAGATCAGCTTCAATGATTCTATTGTATTACAAGTCATTACCCTAAAGTACAATGAGACAAGAACCTTAGCCGAAGGCCCCCCACCTGATAAACACTAGCAGAGCAAATCTCGGCTGTAAGTAAGGTTCAACATACTGAAACTGTGAGATCAGGAGCAACAACTTTGAGACCCAGTAAATCAGCATTGTGACGAGTGACTATTAATCCGAAACAATGAATGCTTATTATCTCAACCCTTATAACCCCACGTTGGGGGCCAAAAATAACTGTCGTTGTTTAAGTGCAGTCAGTAACCCACACAGCCCATTCGCTCACTCCCCCACTTTCTCTCCCCCCACCCCACCCCGCTCCCGGAGGGACAGGGAGGAGAATTGAAAGAATGTAACTCCCACAGGCTGAGATCAGAACAGTCCAGTAACTAAGGTATAACACAAACCACTACTGCTACCACCAATAATAATAATGATAAGGGAAATAACAAGGGAAGAGAATACAATACCACCCGTCGATACCCAGCCTGACCAAGCAGAGAACTAGCCCTTCCGAGAAACTCTCAGTTACATCCTGGGCATGACATGCTGTGGAATGGAATACTTCTTTGGCTAGTTTGGGTCAGGTGTCCTGTCTCTGCTTTCTTTCGGCTTCCCCTCCTCCCTGATAGAGCATGAGACTCAGAAGGTGCTCAGTCAGAGTAAGTATTGCTGAGCAATAACTAAAAACATCAGTGTTATCAGCGCTATTTCCAGGATGAAAGTCAAAACCACAGCACTGCACCAGCTACTTAGAAGGAGGAAAAAATGACTGCTACTGCTGAACCCAGGACAGCATTTTACATCTTCTTGGTTTTATTCAAAATAATTATTTTATTTTTCTTATTTCTACTGTGGCTGCTCTCTTGATCATTCTCTCTCAGAAAGCAGTCTTCTATCTGCAACCACTGCTGGCAAATAGGTCTTAAACTGTGATAGAATTAGTCCTCAGAATAAGTATGCTACTTTTTGTATTAGAAGGATACATAACCAGTGATAACTAACCAGATAATAAGTATCTGTAAAAAGTCATTAGAAAAGTTATCAAACCAGCTTGTAGCTGATTTAATGTCTTATCTAAAAAGGCATTTTAGCTTTTACACATATTTTCAAGGTTATTTGGCTTATTCTGAAGTGTGCTTTGAGAACTTTAGCATACTTCGGTATGCACACTGTATACCTTTGTTTTCTTGGTTGCCTTTAAACATCTATAAAATTTAAACATCTATCAAAAATATATGTGATTGTAATTTAGTGCTATCCTATAAATACTTAACATTCTTTGGGACTCAATATTTTTTTCCTCTCATTTTTCTTTTCATCATTCTGCTCAATGGAAATTGCTAAAAATCCAAAACTGTTTAGAAAAATGAAAATAATTCATATGTGTGGCAGATAGTATGAAGATACAATGACCATGTATAAATTCAGACAGCCTCAACAGATCTTTCTCCTTTCATGAATTTCCAGTGGTGGGAGAAATGTAAATGTAGTTTGTGGATGGCTAATAATAATTGCCATGTCAGAATGTATTGAAATGAGGAGCAGAGAAGATTTTATTAAACTTGTAAATATACTAAGTCTGCTTATGTACTATAATCTTCTATGAAGAAGAAAATGTAATTTGTCTCAGCTTTAGAAATACGCATTACAAAATATTTGTATCAAAACAAGTCCACGTCTTGGCTGGGGATTTGTGTTATCAATATAGTAAGTTTTTTCTTTTTTTTTTTTTTTTTTTTTTTACAGAAAGATTTTTATAGTATCTCTAAAAATGCATTAAGAAAAGTAATTATTCAAACTGTTCCATTTTGGGAACCTTTCTCAAGACAATTAAATCATTCACTGCAAAATACTTCATCTAACTCTGCCACTACATAAATCTTCAAATACTTCAGTCCCTTTAGGGTCCAGTGCAATTGGAAATCACTTATTGTACTGTAGCAGAATATGGAATTCGATGGCGAGTTATCACTTTGTGATTTTTTTTTTTATTTTTTTTTTTTTACCATTTAGCTTCTCCTGTGACTATATTCATAAATTAAATACCTTGGAACTGAGAAAGAGTTGAAAATGTCAGCAACATCACACTTTAAAACTACCAGATATGCAACCAATCATCGTTACTTTTTACCATGAAAGTATTTGAAAGTTTTTCTCTTTTTAAACCTAATCATCTATGTTCTAAATAAGGGATGTCTGTGGCTTATAGAGCTGCTCAAAGGCACCATGATACTTGCCTACTTGGGAATACATAAACATGTACTTGTGGCTGAGTTTGAAAACTGATCTTCAAGTTTTCACGTTGTGTCTTTGAGATATCATATAACAAGGGAGGGTCTTGCTGGGGTAAAGAAAAGGGAATGTCTCTGTGGGAGAATAATGGCTTCTATAATCTTGATATGCTTTGTGCTTACCATAAGGTAAGCCTCAGTTTGTCCCTGCAAATTGCATTTAATTTCAGCTTCATGGAGGACTATATTTTTAGTTTTATTTCCTCATGCTCCTTTCCCTTTTTTGTTCCACTGTATTTTTTTTCTAATATATGTCTAGATGAAATGAAATTAAATTATTTTGGTGGAATTTGAACCAGGCTATCTTAGCAGAATTTATGGGTACTGCTGTTAAGAAACTTGCAAGAAAGAAAAGAAGCTCCTCAGGCTTGACTGAATACATTCATATGTATTGGATAGCTAAGGCATCAAGCAGAGAGTCACACACACACATTTGGTAAAAAAGCCTTTATAAAATGGTATGAAAATTATTTTTCATGGTGGGGCTACTAACTCTAGGTTATGTGTCAGACTTCTGTAAATTGTTTTAAAAAAAAATCAGTTCACTTATACAGAGATGAAAATACAGAAATATTTACTAATTAATGACATATAACTGAATTAGGGAGAAGTTTCTAAAACTCCTTTTCTCACATTTTTTTTATTCATATACCAGACTAAAACTAAGCTTAAATATAAGCTAACCTCTTACCATGTATCTCGTTTCTGCATGGAATTACTGGAAAAGAGGAAGTCTGCTCCACTATCTAGAAGCTACAGAAAAAACATGTTTGCCAAAAAGATGAATGTCGTAAGAGATGGTAGTGATATTGCCAAAAAGAAAGGATTATTTGAAATAGCTACTGCTCTGAATTCTCAGATAAGCTATATAAGATGTTGAAAGATCACTGATGGGATATGTTCCCCAGGAAAATCTATAATGATACAGGCAAAACCATTCTGTGCTAGCAGGATATGTGCTTAGGGATCAAATCAACTTAAGGGACCCCAATAGTAAAACTACAGAAGTCCATAACGTGCTTGTATGCAGAAATTCAAGAGACACTTTGCTTTCCTTAGAGACTTGGTGACCATAAGTTGCAAACAAATACAAGAGAGAGACAGTAATATCAACAGAAACCATAAAATATGCTTGCATGCTTAAGTTAGTTTTGTTCTTCTGTATTCCTCCCTGTAAGGTCAGAAGAAATAACTTCTGCAGAATAACAATGCTTATTCAGGACTATACTGTTCTTTCTGTATCTTTGGTCCATTTTTCTTCAAGCTGTATATATTAGGCTGCTAAATAATTTCCTGTGACAGCCTGTGATCTCTTGTGAGGACTTGTGTTTTGGATCAGTTTCAGTCTCTGTTCACCAAGCCTGTTGTTCCAAGCCACAAAAACAACAGAGATAATTTTTTCTATAATATTTATTCCAGAAGAAAACCAAAAGGCAGGATAAACTTAAAGTTCTTATTATACTAAGGATTATAAAATCTATATAATGTGAAGGTAAATCCACAAATCTGTATCATAATCTTTGCTTCTAAATATAAGGTAGGAAGAATGATGGACAATGTAATTTTGTACATCTGTCTGTCTCATAGATAGAATATAAGACCATGACATTTGTTCTTGGTTTTACTGCAGTCTTGCTGCATGACCTTGTGAAAACTACTTCATGATTCTGTCTAAGCTTCCCTGTCTGTCAAATGACTCTTATAAAACATTTTGAGATGCTGTAGTGAATTATGTCATAAGAATTAATACTTTTCAATTCATGGAAATAAGAGGTGTATAAACTTTTAAAGTAAAAGCCATACTGAAATAGTGTACATGACAATATCTTACTAGGATGCATAATGTGTGGATTGTATCATCATACATATATATATAAGAGAACAGAAGTCTATTTTATAACTTCAACTACACCTTTTCATGGTATTTGAAATTTTAAGTTTTTTAAAGCTATGCTCACTGAAAGATTTGCTTACTATTCAAATTTCTGTTGATATTTTCCAGTATACATTTGCTTATAACTTTCTTTTTTTCCCTTTTTTGAACTTTAAATCCTAAATTCTAGTTCTAATAACCACATTAAAACTTGCTTTAAAATAATGTACCATGAGTTTGCATTTCCCTTGAGAATATTTTATGTAACATTGTCAGCAATTCATAGCTGAAATAATTGCTGCCAACACTTTGCTTCTGGACTTGTGGATTCTGTTGGCTTTTGACAAAGAAAAAAAAAAGAAAAAATATTTCTCTTTTACATTGCTAAAAGTTGCTGATATGAAAATTGCCATTAAAAAGTTTGTGAATTGCCTTCTTTTTCTTAATTAAATGTTTTGTAAATAACCTTTTTGTGGATCTGGAACATAAGATGATAACTGGCTAGACTTTGCTGAGATACTTCCATTCATTATCAAAATAGTAACGCTAGAAGTCTTTTTATTAACAGATTTTATTTTAATAGATTAGAGTCATGCAAACTGTCAGATAAAAGGTATCCTTTCATAAATTTTGTCTGGTTCAAATAAATAATCTTTTCTCCTTTAAAAACAACTTAAATTCATATTTTATAGTGTTTTGTTTGTGCTAATTTGCTGCAGTCATAGTAGATCAAACAGCCTTACTGGTTATTAGCTTTCTGAAGTAATTTAGAAGTTAATTTTTCTCACTTGTGAGAGAAAAATAATTACTGTATGCATGAGCATAAAATTATTTTGAGCTAGTAGAAGTAGAAAAACCTGAACAGAAGAAGAAATAATTACTTAACTGTGAATCTGTAGTGTTTCTCAGTGCTTGGAGGGTAAGCTTAAAAACAAATGCTATTGGGATTTTCAAATCAGTCCCATGTAGCATCCTTGTATCATAGTTAGGATGTTATAGTCTGGATGGGCGGACAATTAGATGAGTAAAAAAAAATAGAAGTGTTTGGAGGAGGCATGTACTCTACCTGGATGCCAGTAAGACATGCACTAAAACAGGGGTCTATCATGGGACTGATCCTGTCTAACTTTTTACCAACAATATGGATGAGGTGATGGAGGTCTGCAGTTGACACCAAACTGGGGGAAGCAGTTGATCTGCTCTAGAGCAGGGCTGCTGTTCACACCTAGACAGGTATGATGGGCTGATGGGAATCATATGAAACACGAGGACAAATACAAAGTCCTGCCCCAGTAAGGAAGAGTCCCTGAAAAAAGGCATGCCAGACACTGACTGGCTATGGGGGTCCTGGTAGCCAGCAAGTGGGACATAAGCAAGGAATGTGCCATAGCAGCAACATAGGCCCGCGGCATCTTGGGCTGTATGAGTAGGAACACAACTGGTAGAGCAAGGAACAGGATTATTCCACTCTATTTATCATGCTTTAGATGACATCTGGATAGTGTGCCCAATTGAGTCCACCATTACAAAAAAGATAAAGAAACCAGAGTGAGTGGAGGGCCACCAAGGTTGTTGGGGACTGGAGCAATTTCCCTTCTTCCAAAACTTTAATGCTTCTACCTCTAACTTCCCATACAGACTGCTCAGATTCAACTGTGTGTTAATACTACATGGAGGTACAGGTCTCCACAGAATGCCTGGTTTTTTTGCTTTTTTTTTTGGGGGGGGGGGGGGGTTGTTTTTTTTCAAGGTGGCTTTGTAAGCAGTGCTTTGATCTGGAAAAAAAAAAATGATGGTGTTTGGCAGTCACATATTTAGATCCCAATTTAGATTTGGATTTTCCAAGAATGTTGCTGAATGTTATGCTTCAGTGACTGAATAGTGGTGTCCTGGTTTCTGCTGGGACAGTACAGCATGTTATGTGGACTATGGTTGTATATTTTCCTATGAATGCACAAAGAGTGTATATATATTCTGTAATTTATGGAAATCACAATAAAGTGACTCAGTTTTGTCAGTACAGAGAGTTAACATAGATAAAAAGAATCTCCTAAGTAAATAAGCATGGATACATTGGATGTGGTACAGATTCAGCTAATTCAGAATCCCAGTGGCCATTAACAGGTTCCTGAGAAAGGTAGTAAGAACAGGACAAAAATAACAGCATTTCCTTAGAATACTCTCCCAGACTGCAACATCTTGTACCTTGAGGCTTAAGGCTTGCTTTTTTTTCCACACACCCCCTCCCCCCCTTTTTTTTTTAAATGGTGGATATATTTAACAGTGGAAACATTCTTTTTTCCCCTTTTCCATGCAAAATTCATATCTAGCAAAATCAGGTCTATTAGCTGCAACCCACTGGAAAGCAGGTTGAGAGGAAAACTGCTTCTCTGGACTGCAGCCTTCTTGCAAAGTTTTTAAGTTCAGATAGGAGTACATGTATGTGTTGTGTCTTGCCAGTGACTAAAGCAAAAATTTTGAATTGTCCTGCTACACCATTACCATTCTCAGACCTGCCATTGCTGGCAGATGCAAAAGCAGCACATCCAGTGCTTCCTGAACATCTAAGAGTCTCTGCACACCATGGCTCTGCTCTTCTGGGCATAACAGAATCACCCAATGGAACTAATAGAGAGTTGGCCATTTTCCATTTCTTTGGGGTGTCCGGCAATGTGTCAACAGAAGTCTGGAAAGCAGCTCTTCTCATTGGCAAAAGAAGCAGGGCATACCTGATGATGGAGTGAAAAAGTGGAGTGCAAAACAGATTTCAAAAATTGAAATGGCAGGCTCTGTAATGTAATAGATATAAAATGTTTAAAGTATATACTAATGCATTTCTAGTTCCCTAAAGAATCATACTACTAATTATGTTATTACCCAACCACAGTCAAAAAGTTAAAGAAAACTTCCTTTGCATCCTCAGATCATCTCGGATGTTTTCACACACTTCTGTAGCCTTTTCTACATCTTAATTAGATACATCAATGCCCCATAAAATGCAAATAGAAGCTTTTTCACTCAGTCTATCAGTCTGAAAATTCAAAGTTCAAGAAGCACTGTGAAATATCTGATAATTTATGAAAACCCTTATGCTTCCTAAACTAATTTCCACCTCAGTTTCTGAGTATATTAGTGGAAAATTATTAACTTGTGGACTTTCTGATTGCTGTACTGATCAAAAAAAGGAAGAGTATTTTTTTTTTTAAGTCTTTTTGAAGAATAATGAAAGCAAATGAAAGATGAAGCAATTGAATAACATCAAAAAGAATTATAATTTGATGCTGACATTTCTCTATGCTACTGGTCAGTTTCCTGTTCAAGATGGTATGTTCTCAAGCATACTTTGGACAGGTGGATCCAAACTACAGCTGTGGATCTAGGTGAAGAATAAGAATGAGAATTCAAACCCAAATTCCTGTAAAACTTTAAAGTTAGTGTTTCCCTGATGGGTGAAATGTACATTCCGAATTAATGTCAGGATGCCTCTAATGGTTAGTCTTGAGTTTAATTTCTTGAGTTTACTGCACAGCTGTAATATGACATACCATCATGAGTTTGTTTTATATTACAGTATGACTATATGCAATATATGGGTTCTAATAAGTTCAGATGTGCAAAAATAGTTAAGTGAATATTTTAATGACAGTATCATATTTTCAGAGTGTTCATCTATGGTAGACCATTAGATGTCTCGATTTGAGTCTTCAGTGACAGGAGACCAGGATTATCTCTGCCATGGTACAGTTGTTGGTTAAAAGAATTTTCTGATGTTAGGGTATAATGAATTGTCCAATCCCAGGCACAGCCCAGTAACTGTGTTGCACTAGCAGGTAAGAAGTACTATTAAAAAGTCTTTTTTTGTTTGCTGTGCTGCTCATGCTGACCAAAAATTTAATGGACTACAGATCCAGAGTTGCTTAGCAACAATGAGTAAAATACTGTGTTTCCTTTTAATGGTTTTATTTTTTTTCATCATAGTTCTCTTGTGATGGTTATATATGAAACGTAATATTGAATGTTTTTAAAATCAGAAAGGGCAAAGGGATCCATAACTCTTTAGACCAAAGCTATCCATGGCACAGATGTATCAAATGCCTATAGAACAAATTCTTTATGCTTTCTTTTTTCCTTTTTTTTTTGTTTTGTGTGTCTTTTGGTTTTTTTGGTTGTATTTTGGGTTTGTTGAGGTTTTTTTTGGGGGGGGTGTAGGGTTTTTTTTTGGTTGGCTGTTTTTTGTTTGTTTTTTACAAAACAGTAGGCAGTTTATTCTCTTCTCCTGGTTTTCTTGGGGAATAGTGGCATGTAAAACTGCTTTCATCTCCTGCATTCAGTAATGACCTTGTGGTACTGATATGCTAATGTATTCAAATGAGACATTATGTTTCAAAACCCACTAACAGAGATTAAAAAATGCCAATATACTAAAAATAGAAATACTTTTGGAATAAAGGATATAAATTTAACTGTGTTCACTAACTTAGCAGTCAGGTTCTGAGAATAAATACTTTGTCAAAGGCCAACAGCAGGAATGGAAATTTGTTGCCACAAATGTTTCAGCAATAGCTGCACTGATTTCTTCAGTAGAGGAGTGTTAGATAAGCTTTGTTAGAGTAAAAATAGAGAAGCCTGTGTCATGTTAAAATGACCAGCCACACAGCCTGAGCATTGCTGGAAGGCTGTCAGGAGTAGCATAGGTGGGCAGAGCTGTAGAGGTACATTTTCTGCCTCCAAAGGCACACCTACTCCACATTTCTCTGTCTGCATCATGCTGTCTATGCATTACAGACTCCTTTCAGCTGTTTTAATGCCATACGCATCTGCCACAACAAACCTACACCCTTTCTGAGCAGCAGCACAGGGTGCGAAATACTTGCCCAGATTTTGTGCACTCATGGGCGAGTTTTCTAGCAGTTGTTGTTTTCCCTGAGTGGTTTAGTGTGAGAGTCTTTACAAAAAATCGTAGTAAATTGGTCTCAGAATAAACACTTGTAGTCCTAGAACTGACTGTATATCTTAATAATGTTTGTTTATTAAATATTATGGCCAGATATAATATCTTTCAGAGCTGAAGACTGGATAACTTCCTTAAATCAAGGTAAGGTTATCAACAGTATTTAACAGGAAGAGCATTGTTATCTTGTAATATTTGGTAATTGTGAAATACTTCCTGATTTACCCATTGGAAAGAAAGATCAGAGATCTGGCTAGGGGTGGGGAGAAGAAAGATATAAGCATAAAAATTTCTGTCTTTTTCATCATTTTTCTTAGACAAAAATCAGATTTTTTCAGATCAGGCAGTTCTTGTGTTAGTTATCATAGGTTAACAAATGGAATTAAACTTGCAATTTGCTAATATATTGTCCTGTAAGAAATATCACCAATGACTAAGTGTAAGTAGTAGTAGGTCAACACCTGTACTTGAAAGAAAAATCTGCCAGTATCTAATTATAATTTGCTTTTTTCCAAATTATGTCAGTTTCTCTAAATCAGCCCATTCATAGACAGTGTATAGGTAAGGATTTTTGTTGAAAGGATAGATCTGAATTTTTCTTATTTACCCTTTATCTTACTACAGGTATTGAGGCTCTTGACTTTTCTTCATACCAGGACTACCTGATTTAAACTCTGTATTAAGATGAAATTGAACTGTACTTTTAGATAGCTGTAGGGTAGATAAGCACAGATGAAAATTTGAAGAACAGTAATTTGGAGCAGTTTGTTTGCACATTCCCTTCAGAGTCTGAATTTAATGCAACTTAACAAAATCAGTTATCTGTGTTCATTTTTTAGCTATTTGATTTATTAGGGATAAACCAAGAACACCTTTCACCACCACTGAATTTTTGGGATTATTTATATCAGATATAAACATTCATTGATTCCTTTATAAATAGTAATTAGTTAGTGCCCCATCTTCAATCAAAAAACTATAGCAGAAATTGTTTTTATTATTGTACAGAATATCTTAATCTTTAATCTCTTAAAGGGTAATTTACTGTACAGGAGATAAGTGTGTATTCCTTTAAAAAGCTGCACCCGCTCCCTAGTGTCAACATTTTTTTGTATTTTGTCATTTACCAGAATCAGTCATACTGACATGCCAAGAAATAAAACATTTGGGTATAGTTGAGAAGCATGATTATTTGGATCTGGGTTTTATCAAATTATTTTTTTTAGTTCTTGTTGCATAAACACCAGATGACTCAATACAGAGTCAACAGAAGTAGTTGAAACATTACAAACATGCTTTGTAATTGCCTCTTTGTTTTGACAAGAAAATCAGAAAAAAAATGTTTATTAAGTTTTCTTGCCTGTTTAAATCTGTGTCGCCTGAGTACTTTCTGTGTGACAAACAGCAGTCAAATTTCTCCATGAACTCACTAAGAAACTATGATTAATACTCAGAGGATATTATTGTGGCTTTTCTTGTCTCTACTTTCAATAATGTGAAAATAAACTTAGTACTCAGAATATTATTGTCTATAAACCCTCTTCCCATACTCCCTTGAAGTTCAAAATATGCCATATAGATTTCTTACAAGAGCATTTTATGATAAGAATAAATGAGCGACTTTACGTAAGAATTAGTATTAACTAGATATAGTTTGAGTGGTAACTAATTAAGTTGCCCATGAAGGGTTGTTTTCATACAATCACTAATTCTGCATTCAGTTTCAGTTCTGTCCATTGTTTGGTATACATACTGCCCCTCTACTCTGCTCTCGTGAGACCTCAGTTGGAGTATTGTGTACAGTTCTGGTGTGCTCAACATACAAAGGACATGAAACTGGTGGAACAAGTCCAGAGAAGGGCCACAAGGATGATCAGGGGACTAGGCTGAGAAAGTTGGGGCTGTTCAGCCTGGAGAAGACAAGGGGTAACAACTTAAGGTTCAAACTTAAAGAGGGGAAGTTTAGATTGGATATAAGGAAGAAGTTCTTTACTGTAAGGGTGGTGAGGCGCTGGAATGGGTTGCTCAGGGAAGCTGTGAATGCTCCATCCCTGGCAGTATTCAAGGCCAGGTTGGACAGAGACTTGGAGGACATGGTTTTGTGTGAGGTATCCCTACCCATGGCAGGTGGGTTGGAACTAGATGATCTTAAGGTCCTTTCCAACCCTAAGTATTCTATGATTCTATGATTCTGTGATTCTATGATTGATTCTATGATTCTATGCCTGGAGACACTGGAGAGTCTTCTGTGGCTGTTTCATAATATTCCTTTCTTAAATATCAAGCTCAATGTTGTGATGTTTTGTACCACACCATCTGTTTCTGTGCTGCTTTGTCCCTTAACATAAAATAGTGGTCTCCCCAATTCTGCCTCCCCCAGAGTTTACCTATCCAATCAATTTATAGGCAGAAATTCCATCTTCTCTTAGGTTTCATATTACCATGCAAAGTAGGTTAAAATTTCTTTTCCTCTCTAATATGTTAGCTCCTGCAATTTCTTACTGGGTGGAGTACGTGAGTCTTTGGGACTTTTTTTTGTTTACCTACCTGTCTGATTCATGCAATATTGCAGGTGTAATTTGATCGATGCTGTAGGCTTTTCCACTTCTTAATGTCTTCTCTTCCCAAACTTGTATTGTTTCGACTCTTTACCAAGTAGCATGTGTGAGCTTTTCCTCCCCATCATTCTCAAATGATGAGCTTCCCACTTAATAACAGAAATGAATCTTTGCCCTTCATATGACTATATTAATCACGGTACTGTTTTGTCTCTTCTGAAGGTCAATCAGGCTTTCTTTGTAAATCCATTTTTTTTCTTAAAATGCTACATAATTGCATGTCAGCAATGACTGTCATTGGTGCATTTCTACTTTGTGTTAGTTAATATAAATATGGAATAATATCAGTCTTCATTTCAGTCTTTCAAGAACTGGTGACCTCCCTGTGGCCTGATAGTTTTTTAGCACTACCCATTATCATCTTTTCATTAAATAACATTTTATCCACAGTTCTTCAATGCTACTCCTCCTCCAGCGTAGCTATTATGTGCAATCATTTAAAGATCATTGCTAAAATTGAGATTCATAAAATCTGTCTCATAATCAGTTACCTTTTCAATGAAAGAGGGGTTTGATGGAATATTATGTCTATTTTTTATAAATTATACAGCATTTGCTGCATCTTTTTATTACTTCCATACCATTCATGGGAATAACGGTTTTCATTTGTTTCTTGTATCTGTTTCTTGCTGTTCTTAAATACAGCTATTCCAGCTGATTTCTTTTTTTAAAAAACATGTGCCTAAACTGTATCTCATAAACATACTCTGGAGTTACAGTGGACTTACATACTTCCATCACTTAGCTGCTCATCATGTTCAGACACAGCCCCTAAATGAAACAAGATTATTTCATTCACATGCACCCCCTTCTCCCTGTTTTTGGGGTGGGGATGATGTTTGTTTTGTGTTTGTTGAAGCCTATGACTGGAAGAAGCTAAACCCAACCCTACTGAAGTAGATAGAATTAAACAAGCTTTAAACTAAGCTGTGTACAGATAATTATGACTGTGGCGTCAGAAAAGAGCTTAATTTCTTTTACCTTCAGGCTAATTTTTATTTTTTTATTTTTTAGCAAAAAATATGAAGGATTTTGCAGCTTTGATTTAAACGCTTGCACTTTTAATTCAAGAACTAAGAAAGTTGGAGATCATTCATCTATATTTACACAATGCATAGCCATTTATCTGATTTGCAGTGGAAACTTAGATTTATTAGCAGATGGGAAAACTCTAACGTTGGAGTTGAGATCACAATATATATATTTGGTACTGGTACTTGCTACTTGTAAGAAAACTTTAAATTCTTGTGCTTTATCAAAGCGTAGCACACAAGTTGTAGTATCTAAGTATAACCTGTCTCCCTTGGGCTCTGCACTGCATTGGCAGAAATGTTTGCCTGTCACCCAGAACCACACTGGAGTAGAAACCGTTTTGGCTGTTAAGCACATGCACTAGAAACAGTTGTCTTCTATACTCTTTAAACTCAAATCCCTGTGTTCCATCCAAAAAAAAAGTCTGGTTTTGTTTGTTTGGCCTTTTCTCCCAAAAGTGTCAGATGTGAATACCAAAGAAGGAATTTTTTTTAGATAGCAGATAGGAATTTTAGATAGGATTTTTTTTCATAGTTAGGTCTTATATGGAGAGAATCAAAGCTGCATATGGCAAAAAATACTAGAATTACCTATGTGAGTACTTGACAGGCCATGGAGAACCAGGAATTTGCTTCTGCAGGGGAAGGCAGGTGAGGGGATGGTGTAGGAAAAGAGAAAGAGAAATGGGGCCAAACAATATTACTTCAATTGTTCTCTTATAAACAAACACCTCACTGCACAAATTTATTCTGATCATAGATGAATTCTGTTTCTTTACCTAAGGAACCTGGGTAAACAGCCTAGGTAGGCAGAGTTAAACCATCTTCATTTCAAGATTTGACCTTAAATCAACTCTTGGCTATGGAACACCTAGGTAAAGTTGATAAGTATAATTACTTAGCTGAAACTATGTCAGACAGCTATGGTAACACGTCTAATAAACACACAATTCCCAAGAAAGAGAAATCCTTCTTTTGTGGGAAGGGGAACAGTTACCCTTGTTGACATTGCAATTACAAAGTTGACTTTTTGTCACCTTTTAAAGAGAAATTTTACCGCCTTAAATTCCTGTGACATCTACAGAAAAAGACCTTTTATAAATTTGTCCAGAAAGCAGAAACCATTCTGATAAGAGTAATAATTTTGCTGTAATCCTCCTGAAAGTACAGGAAGATGCAGCTTTTAATCCATTATAGTCTTGTGATTTATTAATGGAAAAAATACATGAAAATTTTGCTACAGAAAACCTGCCATATTTTTTACCTCTTTCAGCTATTTTCTTCGATAGTGACACAAGGAATGAGGCATATTAACCTGTTAATCTTCCCAGGAGCATAAGCATTAAGTGGGTGACTATGGTATTATGCATTTTAGTGTATTGTGAAACAATATAACATATAGCTACTCTAAGTCAGATACAAGGCCACTTTCCTCATGTTAGTACCTTAGTTGCAGTTTAATTAGAATTGAAACCTGGCTTTTCACCTTCTCCAGTTCTCACACAAAAATCATTATTATTAAAACTCTACAAAACTTAATAAGATGAGGAGTCCTTATCCTCTTCTGTCCCAGCAACTCTACTACAAGCATGTCAAACAGTAGTAATGAGGTGAGAGCATACAAGGACACTTGTAAACACTACCCAAGCACTCAGTAAATTATTTTTCTGTAAATATCCACAGAAGTGAAATGTCTGAAAGAGATTTTGTCACCACCACTAGATTATACTCCTTTGAAATTGATATAATTTTTATCTGTGGCAAAAACTGAATTATGAATTCCACTGTGAATATTTGGGGCAATGGAGGTAAATGGCTGTAGCCTTTCTGTTGACACCTCTTGATGTTGTGCATATATATTCACTGATGTGATATATTGGTGACTGAGCTCCAGTATTTATACTGCAGATGAGTATCTTATTGAAAACAGAGTTATTTAGTGTAATGAATTTCACTGAAAAGGACTGTACCGATCAGAGATGATGAACAAATTGCAATTTTTCAATTTTTCACTGAAGTGAAAATGATTGAATAAGCTCAACTTTTGAGTAACATAAATTTGTATTAAATATTTTCTGCATTTAGATGGACTAATTTTCTGCATTGGTTGTAAATAATTATCATAGCATCATAATGCAGAGCATTTGTGCATATGTGATTACAGCAGCCATTTTTGTATGCAGGTAGAATTTCAGTCTGTACAAATAAGTTTGCTCGAGGAGTTTGTATGAACATCTTATATTACCCAAAGAGCAATTGCATGTATGCAGCTCACAAAGTGAGCTCCAAATCCCCAATAAGTTTCCCTAAGAGAATCGGCTTGTTAATTCAGGAAGTTTGACTACATGCCAGGAACTTTGGAGTGAAATCCTTCTCTGTTGAAAATCCAGTGGGAATCTTGCTGTTAACTTCAATAGATGCAGAATCAGGCAGTGTATTCCTATGTGAGTTCAGTGCCGCATTTTGCCCCTATGGGGAGTACTATTGTGAAATTAGGGTTGCTTATTTCATCCATTCACTCAAAATGTACCAGAATTAGTGTTAAATAAACTGTTTAACTACTGTAAGTAAGCATGACAGTGTTTATTAACAAAGTGTAATGTTAAAATTAAGTAAAAATACAGTTGAATCTGGCCTAGTGATGAGAGTACAAGAGCAAGTAACCAATTTTTATTCTTTCTACTGTATTCTAATTTTTATGGATATATTATTAAAATCTTCTGTATAGACATCTGTATCACAAAGGTCTCAGTAGTGTTTGGTTCTCTACTTTTCATAATAAATAAATGGGTAAAAATAATTCTCTGTTATCTGTTACAGTCCCTCTGCAAAGGGGACTAAGAAGTTCCATATTTTCATGTTTGCTGTGCAAAGCTTTATTTGAATGCATCTAATTAAATAATGTCTGCTACATTTCCTCTGCAGTTTCTCTGGCATATTGAAAGTTGCATAGAGTGCCAAAGAAACACTTTTTTATGCAGTATAATTATATACAAGTATCATTGATACTGTCAAGCCTGTAAAATATTTACTCAGCTTGTAAAACATTGAGTGTTAAAAATATGAAATTCAAATTTGAAAAAAGAGAAAAGTCTTTAATCTGACAAAAATGTTTTTGACAATAATTTAAAATTGTTTATTGGATAGAGGTGAGTGGAAATTGATTTATTTCAAAAAATGCGATGCTACAATTTGACTTATTTTTTATTTAGATGAATCTGACTTTAGTAAAAAAGCATTTTTGAGTAATATTAATAGAATTTCCATTTTAAACAATTTACGGGTTATTTGTGCTTAGCCATACGGTATAGATGTTTTTCTTTTTTTAGGGAATGGAGTGTTTGTCTCTTCTCCTTCAGGTCTATTTGTTTATTGATATATAAAACTTCATAGACATATTGCTTGCTGAATCAAAGCTGAAATCATGATTTAATATTCCAGGAGTTTTCTCCACTAAGCACTTTCCAAAATGTGGCTTTGCCGTTTGCTGAACCAATTTTGCAGTCTTGAAGAGTATACAAAAGCCAGCTGTAAAGAAATATTTACCAATTTCTGTGCAATGTCCTTTAAGATTTCCTGTCCCTTTCCAGACTTGTTCATCATTTCCTTATGTGTATCTTGAGAAAGAACTAAAACAGACCTCTGGGCCTCATTCAAAGATAGTGTAATTTACAAATAATTTTCATAACAAAGTACTTTAAAGTTTCAAGAAAAGAATGTCAATCTTTATATTTCACTTTGGTTCACTTTGTTGGGTTGTTTTGATTTTTTTTTTTAATATACTCTATTTTACTTGTCAGTGTAAATTCACAAGACAGATGAAATCCTTTCCTAGTTCTGCCCATCTACAAGGAAAAAGAGAAAGAATCAACACTAAATTTATATTCAGCACTACCAAGGGCAAAGTGAGAAAGGAAAAGTACCACGCTACAAAGTGAGGCAAGCTATGGGCAGGTATAAAACTGGAATAAATCAGAACGGTTTAGGAGGTTCTCTATGAGTCTCAAATGATGGACCTTTGTACCAGCTAAAAATGTGAAAAAGTGCCATATGAACACTTAAGTCTGATGGGGTTTTTGCATGCAAGCTACACAATTACCTGAAGATTTCCGTTCTTGCAGAGGGAGTCTGTTCTGCTAATCCTGAGAGAATTGTCTGCAGCTTTAAAATTAAGCCTTTACAGTCTGAACCTATCTGAAGTAATTTAATTAGTGTCTATTTGCTGGACAAGCAAGGACCTCCTATAGATCTCCATATCATTTGATATCGAATATGTGCCAGCTATCAACATTAATTTCTTGGAACTTGCTTGATTTCCTATTGATTAACTGAGGTTGAGTTATATTTATCCAAAAATTAGACTGAAAATAAAACCTAATTTTTAATAAAAGTTTTAAAATTTTGTCAGAAATTTTAAATATTTTTCGTAAACTTCATTGTTCCCTGGGTACAAAAATCCTTCACACTAACTAACTCCAGGCTTACCATCTTTTTGTTCAACAGACACTTAACAAGCACTGCACCTGTTTCTATTTCATATGTTACTGCTGGATGCAGGGATTGCGTGCCAAGGGCTTATATGGAATAGAGAAGGTGTTCTAGGTAAGGAGTTCTCTATTTAGAATCATAGAATCATAGAATACTTAGGGTTGGAAAGGACCTTAAGATCATCTAGTTCCAACCCACCTGCCATGGGTAGGGACACCTCACACAAAACCATGTCCTCCAAGTCTCTGTCCAACCTGGCCTTGAACACTGCCAGGGATGGAGCATTCACAGCTTCCCTGGGCAACCCATTCCAGTGCCTCACCACCCTAACAGCAAAAAACATCTTCCTTATATCCAATCTAAACTTCCCCTGTTTAAGTTTTAACCCATTACCCCTTGTCCTCTCACTACAGTCCCTAATGAAGAGTCTATCCCCAGTACCTTATAAGCCCCCTTCAGATACTGGAAGGCTGCTATGAGGTCTTCACGCAGCCTTCTCTTCTCCAGGCTAAACAGGCCCAACTTTCTCAGCCTGTCTTCATAAGGGAGGTGCCTCAGTCCCCTGATCATCCTCATGTCTCTCCTCTGCACTTGTTCCAACAGTTCCATGTCCTTTTTATGTTGAGGATGCCAGAACTGCACACAATACTCCAGGTGAGGTCTCACAAGAGCAGAGTAGAGGGGCAGGATCACCTCCTTCGACCTGCTGGTCACGCTCCTCTTGATGCAGCCCAGGATACAGTTGGCTTTATGGGCTGCGAGCACAAGCTGCTGGCTCATGTTCATTTTCTCATCGACCAACACCCCCAAGTCCTTCTCTGCAGGGCTGCTCTGAATCTGAATCTGCCCAACCTGTAGCTGTGCCTGGGATTGCTCCAACCCAGGTGTAGGACCTTGTACTTGGCATGATTAAACTTCATAAGGCTGGCACCTGCTCACCTCACAAGCATGTCAAGGTCCCATGGATGGCATTTCTTCCCTCCAGCATATCAACCAAACCACACAGCTTGGTGTCATCAGCAAACTAATTTGATGTCATTTCCCATGTTACCTATGCTACAGCATAGTAAACTGGTGTCTCTCTAGGGGAACTAAAAGTAAATTTCATGAGAAGCTTGGATGAGAACAGAGCTACCTGAAAGGCTGATATTTCATAGACAAAGAAAGAAATTTTATGCTATTCTTAAAAATGAGACTGAATCAGGTATATTCTAGTCGTTAGCTTTGTGCTCAAGCAGTAGTAGAGCAGAAGTATTTTACAGACTTCAAGTCCTACAGACTAGTTCTGTGTAGGAAAGATCATAGATTATATTCTCTTGTGGGTAGAGAAGGGGTTGTCTTGCTACCTACAGTATTGTTTGCATGCCTCTGACTTTCTGACTGTATACTCACTGCACTTTTATCTCTAACCAGCAAGCTGGCTCTTCCACTTAATAAAGTTTTTAAGTGCTTATTCTTTGACCATAACCATTTCCATGCTGAAGTACTAGGTGTTGCAGAGTTGTAACCAGCCTCACTTGGCTGCTTCTTGCCAAAAGTGGGGGCAAAAGATGCCACTGCAAACAGGGCCCTGGGTTCTTACACTGCCTGTCTGTGCAAAGGATGATTAGTTTTATTTTTCATTATGACAAGATTGACACATTTCTACTTTATTTACTGCACCATTTGCTTTCCTTTAATTTACTTTAACAGAAAAAAGAACAGGCAGTTATTTGCATCTTTCAATCATCCAGTCTAAGAATTTTATAATGAAAAGACTAGGAAAAATCCTGTACTGTGATCTCTAGATTTCCAAAGCAATCTGTGTTTCAATTCTATGCAATTTTCTGAATTTATGTGGAAGGCATATATTGAAAGCAAATTGTGTTCTTTTGTTTTATTAAAATTCCAGAAATTGCTTCTTTTAGTGAAATCTTAAATTTAAATGACTCCCATGTGTAGAAATAATTTTTTTTGATGTAGCTATTGACTGAAAACGCACAGTATTGTGCTGGGTTTATTATTCTTTCCATGAGGAAAATAAATTTAAATCTGAGGCTGACTTGTAGAAGAGAACATACATCACAAAAGACAGGTAGACCTAGTATGAGGAGGAGATAAGAGGGGTATGGAACAGCAGATTTCACACTTCATTGTAATTTGGACCATAGTATTTAAGTCCTTGGGAATGCCAAAGCAAATGTAGCTCAAGTTATTAAAATTAGGAATCTAATTAAAAAATCAAAACAAGTTGAAGGACAAGTTGAGCTTGCATCTGCTCTAATCTTTGATAGTACATTTAAGCTTTTTTTTTTTTCCTGGATTTTTAGAACTTAAAATGTCCTAATACCTAGGTTTAAAAAAGAAAAAAAATTAATTCTAACCCACTTACAAATGCATAATTGCACTGATTATTTTTTTTTAATGTATAAAAAAGGAAAATATATTTGTGCCTCAGGAAATAAATAATTTCCCTGATATTACAGGGTAAATAATTCCTGTAGTGGTCACTCCTGTGATTTGGATAACAGACTTAATAACTTGATTCCTTTATTCATTATAATAAATCCTATAAATCCACAGTGATGAAGAAAATCTTATCAAAAAGGCTGACAGGAATAAATGCAAAAATATTCTTTGTTCTCACAACACTGGACAGAATTCCTCATTAAATATATCAGTGGAGAATACAGAAACAGAACTCATCTGCATACCTTAAATAGTTTAATTTTATTCACAGGATTTAATTGTTGTACCGGCAGACAGAAGTTAATCTGTCACATGGCATATGAACTTTGCAGAGTGGGAAATTCACTTAAAATTGCTTTGCTATTGAATCCAATTTGCATCCTCACTGCGGGAGAAAATATTTTTTGTTATGGGTGGTTATATATTTTAACTACTTCACCTTTACCTCTAAGAATAGCCCTAAGAGGAGTTCCTCATTTTCCACATAGTGCTCATAGCTGTTTCTCAGATACCTCTGTCTACTCAGAACTGTTCTGAATTAGTGAGGATTACTGCCAGTTTTGGAAATAGAGCTTAAGTATGACAGCCACTCTGATTTTCAAGTATGATTCTGCAGTTTGGCTGTATCTCATCCTAGAACTCAGTCGAGTTCCACAAGGAATGGATTAAATGCATCATCTGTATTTCGTTGAATACCTGTGTACAATGAGTAGCTTTTTTGGTTTCACAGATAGGCTGGTGTGCAGGGAGTGATTTGGCAATGCTGAGGAAATTGTATTTGACCAAAATTAGAGTTGAGGAATACCTGTCTCTTTTGACGCTTCTGAAAACATACTTCTGTCATTGTATAACCAATTTGCATTTAGCACTGTCCTATACATCTGGCAGCTCTGAAGAAAAACCATTCTCTTGCGCAGAAATTTCAGAGTCTGTTGGAACCTCCCACTTTTTAGAGCATATGGGGCACCTAGAGACTGGAGAATAAACACAGGTAGGAACTGTCCTTGGCTCAATTGTGAACAGGATGAAACTCCTGAAGTACAAGAAAATTATTTGCAATCATATAAACTGTTACCCTATCATAGGATGAATAATTATTAAAAAGGAAGCTGGTACTGTATGGGGAGGTGTGTGTGTAAAGTTGTTTACCTTTTAAGCTGTGTTTGATTTAGACTAAAATGTGGACCTATTCCAGCTGAAAGCCCTGGAGATCTTTGATTTTTTTTTTTTTTTTTTTTTTTGTTACTTAAGGGTTTTTTACTTTTTTTTTTTGTTTGTTTGGTTTGGTTTTGCTTTAAGAGTGATTGGTTTTGGTGTTAATGTAAACCTCGATGTATGACAGTTTTTCTCTCCCCATTTCCCCAACTTGCATCCTAGCCTTACAAACACACACACACATGCATATAAAATAATGAGTAGCCAAGTAGGATTGTACCTAAAGCTATGGTACCCATACCTCTACAGGACAATCACTAAGAAGAGATTTGTGGGGTTATTTCTTAGATTTTCAAGGAAAACAGAGCTGGAATCCAACATTTACTATGTTAGAAATCAGTTTTGGAGATGAATAGAGCTGCATTAGCCATGTCACATTATGCCTAGGCCAAGATACTTCTGTGTCTATGACATTTGAAAAAGTTGTGTTCTTTCCGTAACTGTAGCTAATTACATATTGCTCAGTATAATTTCAAGATACTGTTTAAATTTCTACTCCATCTTTAAAAGAAATTGTGGAGAAAAAAGTGACTGCACCACATTATTTTTGAATGCTTCTACAGTTTCTTAGGCTGCAAAGGAAAAAAGGAAGGGGTAAAGGAAAAAAGTACCATGAGACCAAAGCACTCAGCCAAGCAGTTTTGGAAACAACAGGCCTGATAAAGCCTGATCCACCATTTTTGCCTTCATATAACTGTAGCTTATGATAAAAAAAAATCAAACAAAATAAAGCTGTATGTATCAGAGGCTCATAAAGAAAATGAATATGCAGATTCTGAAACTATTCAGTATATTAAGTTGCATGCAGGTATCCAGAAGATCTGTCATGCTTCATGCACAGAAATTTAGAACATAGCCAGAACCTTATTACAGAATAGTAATAAACACAAAAGCCCATTTCCACCATGAAAACAATCAGTTTATTTTTTTGAAGGAATTTTGGGTACCAAAGTCTAGTTAGAGTTTCCATGTTTAAATTTTCTCCCTGTTGTTTTGGTAAGACCTGGGTGTGTAAAATTGGACCTCATTTTTCTTCATTACAGTTCCAGGGTTTTCCCAGTCTGAAAGATAATTGTAGTGCATTTTGATTAGCTAGTTAGCTAGTTGTAGAAACAATTGCTGTACTCCCACGCTGTCATTAGTGATACTTTCCCCTCTTTCCCTTATGATATCCAAAGGACTGAAACTGTGTTATTCTTTTTAGGTCTCCTAAGCTGATGTCATTTTGTGCTCCAATCAGTGGAATTTGGAACAGCTCTTTGTGCTGTGATTATATTCAGGGGGGAATTTTTTCACATGAGAATTTTCCTCTGATAGAGTAGAGCTGCTGCTGTGTGTCTTGGGCTGTAACTATCCCCTTGATATTACTTCAGCTGTCTGGGAGTTATTTAATTAAAGAATTAATTATACTTGAACACAGAGAAATGTAAGTGCATACATCTAAGAGAGAAATGTAGGCCACACTTCCATGATGGAAATGATGATTTGGGAAAAAGCAGCTAAAAAAAAAAAGTCTACTGGGCAAATAAATTTCTGATTGTTTAGGACTGAGAGAAAAGGTGAGTAGGAGCCTTAGGTGTAGAAAGAACAGACTGCTGAGCACCAACAACATTATGTATATAGCAAAGATGAGTTTGCTACAAGAATAACGTTTATTGTTCTATCAATTCTTTTATAACACAGCAAATTGTAGAAAAGGTTTCTTAGAACAGAAATATAAGTATATTTTAAGACTCAAGGGATTAATAGGACTAGTATGTAGCTTGCTCATGGTCTAGAACTGCACATTTATGAAGGGAAAAGAGATTTGATTTTAAAGCACTTGTTAACCTAGAAGGCAGAAATACAACAAGATCTCATGGTATAAAATTTAAAGTAGAAAAGAGGAAATAACAATGCAACATTTTAAAAGTGAAAGTGAGTAACCACTGAAGTAGATATCCAAGGAAAAAAGGAAATTTCTTGTCATGTGAAATCTTTAAATCAGTTTCTTTTAAGTATTATATTTTAGATGAAGCTCTAGTAACCAGTGCTGACAGTGCTTGCATGTCTACTTCAGAAATTGTAGGTGAAATTTGATGGCCAATTTTAATTAAAACCTTAGGCTGTACTGATCATCCTATCTGAAGAAGTGAACTGGGATCTTGCCTACTGTTCTGCAGTAGTAATTTTTACTAAACATGTTAAAGAGCTAGATTTAATATTTTGCTGCCTGCTTGCACTTAACCTCATGGAAATACAGAGTAGTGAGCTTATGTGCCATAACACACATGGAACAAATCCCAAGCATCTATTTAAAAGATGAAAGGATGAAGATCTGAATCTCCGAGTTATTATATCACATCTCTTCTGAATGCATGGATTAGTTTCTTTTGGGTCAAAGGAATGCTTTGTAAAATAGATGCATCCAAATCCCAGGAAAGCAATGATGTGAAGGAAATGAAAAGAACTGTAGAAGCTATTTTTAATATCTCTAAACAGCTTTAAGTTATTTAACCTATATTTACTGTGACTGTAACCAAAACCAAAATAGCATGCTTCGAACTGTGATCACAGCTAACCCTCTCTAATACTGCAGAGTTTAGTCTGATGAGGGGAAAAAAACACCAGTCACATATTTTACCTCTCATTCAGAGTTTCAGTCATAGAATCATAAAATGGTTTGAGTTGGAAGGGACCTTTAAAGATTATCTAATTCCAACCCCTCTGCTATGGGCAGGGACACCTGGTATAAAAATCTTCAGTACTAGATTTTAACATCATCACCTTTACAGTTCTGCAAGCCAAATTGCATCATTCTCTCCAAAATGATGTTTTTGAAACCAGATCTAGCTTTTGAATGGAGGACATTCAAGTGTTGTATAGAGTTTGAGGTAAACCTTATTTATCTTGTTATCCATGAGGTTTCATGCTTATTTAAAGGTTTTGACATGATTTGCTGGGATTCATCTCCTTCTCCTCTCCCTCCATCAATTCATTCAAGTGTTTATTTTTCTCTGTCTGTGAGTAGGACTTAAATATGTCTATATGTCTCTTCCTACAGCTTTTAGTAGAGTCTGAGAAAAGAATGGCCTTATCAACATTGTTATGTTTGGTGGTTTGTTGTTTGTTTTTTTTGGTTTTTTTTGTTTGTTTGTTTGTTTGTTTTGTTTTAAGAGGGTAAACTATTGTTCCAGTTTATGGCTTTTGAAATTTCATTTGCTAGTGCATAATAAAGCAGCGTCATTTTGTAAATGAATTTATACTGTTGGATTTTGTTCATGTTCTACTGTGGCATGGGCACGCATTATGCGTTTGGATTTTATTCTGGCTGTGGTTATTGTTTGCATATGATAATATGAGAAGATTAGTGGTTTTTTCATTCTTAAGTCTTTATTTCCCTGCATTGTAGACATGAAAAAGATGGTGGTATAAGTGCATTTGTTCTAAGATTATTTAACGCAGTAACAGAAACAACATGGACAGCATGAACAATTAAGCATTGATCCATCTTGTAACTTCTGGGAGATTTACTATTAGGTGCTACAGTATTTGTAGGCATTTCTCAGATTTTTTATCATGATTTGGGTTGTTGTTATTTTTTTTACATAAAAAAATATTTATACCCATTTTTATCCCTTTTGTAAATTATAATCTTGATGTTGTCCCATGGCTATGTAGAGCTTTGTGAAAAACAAGTTCCATCACTCAGAACCCCAAACTCCCTAATATCACATGCCGAATGCTGATCACATGATAATTTTCTTCTTCAATACCTGCTTAAGGACTGTGAGATTGACATTTACAGGGACCAATGTCAGTAAGTAAAAATTTACAATAAAAATTATACAGCAAGTAAAAAATTTACAGTAAGTAAAGATAAAACTTTATTGCTTCACTATTAAATCTATTAAAAGTCAATCAAAATTATATTTTAATGATTACAAGAGTGCATTCCTTTAGAAATAGCATACAAACATTAATATTGCTGTGACTTTTGTTGGATTTTTCAGGTTAAAATACAAACCTATAAAAATACAAAGCTGAAACTGTTATTTCTCTAGTGTATCTGCAGCTTTTGTTTTAGATGTTAGGGCAACTTCCTAACATCTTTTTCCTACTGGCAGTGCAGTGGACTTCAGTTTCTATGAGTTTTTGACTAAGCATTTTCGATAAATTTCCTATGTCATTATTATTAGAAATAGTGTTTAATTCAGATTGTAGGACATAATGTTCCTAGGAAGCACTAGAACTAGTGGCAAGCCTGTACTTCAAGAAGACCAGGAGCAATATAGGTATTGTTGGTGTATTCTTAAGAAGGCTAAGCTGGCTGTTGCTTGAATAATGAATGACTTGATCCATTTCTCTCTGGGCTCTGTATTGGAAAGACAATTTGTTGTTATTAGCACAATGCATAAAGTTTTTATATTTCTTTCCACATCCTGCTGCTTTTGTATTATATTTTTGTCTGCTGCTCAGATATATACCCACCAGTGAACGATCAGGTGTCAGTCATGATCTGTCCTATCTGATTTGTTTTGCGCACTCTTTGGGGCTTTCTCAATATCACAGCTGAGTTTGACATTCAGGGTCTCTTCCAGTGTTGATTATCTAGAGGTAATGAATGCTGCTTGTATATGCACGTATTTTCACCTGAATATAAAAAAGTTTTGACATTCAAAAAATAACACATCCATCATAGACTTCTAAAAATAAATGGATTAATCAAAGATACCTTGCCTGCTCACTGCTTCATTCAAATTATGTTCATTTGTGAATCTTAGTTTCTAAAGAAATTATAATTACCCGCATGATATTATATCTTTATGGATCGTGACTATAACTTCTGGCTACCAAGGCAAGGTATTTCAACTTGAAGAAAATCAAATAATGAGAGAAAAAGCAGATAATTTTTAATAATTTATCTTTTTGGTAATCATTTGGATATTGCCATATGGAGCTTCAGATGAAAGAATAATTTTACCATTAAGTTTGGGCAGACCTCTTACCAATTTCTACAGCAGTCCCAGGGTGCAGGACCTGCAGCAGCTGTGGCAATCAGTGAAATAGCTAGTGGAAGTTAAGGCCACAAGAGGATGTGGGGAATGTCATGCCTAAGGTGTTACTTTACAGTATGAAGTAGTGGCTGGGAATAAAGGTTCACTTATCTTTTATGTCATTATAAAGATAAAAGTTGGTCAAAAGTAATGGAAAAGATACAGGTTCCATCCTGGCATGATGCAAAACCTAGAGGACACAATGCAATGCTTTCAGGCTCACAGTTAAATTCAATATCATGGAGATGCCTTTTCTTGACCGCACAGTAAAATTAATAGGTTCAGTTTAAATACAGTGAACAACTCTGTCTTCCTGTGTTATTATCTATTTTAAAACTAATTTTGATACTGTTTCTTCTTAAGTATTCTCAAGTTCTGTCATGAATAAATTGATATAAAATAGCCAATCATAGGAAATATTCAAATGCTTCTAGTGGGGAGATCCACAGAATAATCTTTTAACTCTTTAGGGAACTAGTCTTTGTGAATGGCATTTGACCTCAAATACATACTGCTTTCAAAGCGAGTTATGTCTTTGTCATGTAATATGTACATCCATTCAGACTTTAAATTAATGTGTGACAATAGATCCTTCCTTGAATCTATGTATATAATGTGATGAGGTAAGATGAAGTACGTAAATTAAATTTTAAGAACCTGGCCCATAAAGGATCCATGAATCCCAGCTCATGGTGGAACAAGACAAAATATACTCAATCATGGACATCATGCTGTAGTTTGTATTGCTTTAAGTAGATGACTGTATTATTTTTAACTCATGCACCATTAAAGAATTTGCTTTTGGAAACTGGCATAGTGCTGTTATCTTCAGTGGCACTGATTCAATTATGCCAGCCAAGAATAAATTCCAAAAGGAGGAAATAATTCAGGCATGTCAGGCATATATTTATATATAAGGCCTACTGTAATTTGGTACAATTCCAGTTAAGTGTTGGCTTTAAGGTAAATCATGGAGACATGATAAAATCTTTTGATATGAATTAGAAGCTTTTGTTAAAAGCACACTTAGCTGAAAAATAAGAGCAAAACAAAAATGAAGCTGTAAGCAAAAGTGGTAATCAGAGGCACACATGGAAAATATTAAACAAGGCAGCAAATACACTGAATTTTGCAGACAGCATCTACCATCAGTACTCATAAGGGAAGTGAAGCAGTCACGGCTGAGCAGCTGGGAAAGCCTGGAAACACTCGTATCTGGAAGAAGCTGGATGTAAGGAGGGTTTGCCACGTGTTCCAAGAACAATAGCATCATTCTATTAGACTGTGTAAAATTATGCAGGATATTTGGAATTTAATTCCTAACTGAATAAAAAAAAAAATAATGTGACAGCTATGTAGAAAGGGACATCTGGCAAAATGTTGAATGCTGGATCTGGAGTTTCAAGTGACAGTTGAAAATAGGGAATTGCTTGTGCTCAGTTCACACTGAGATGCCTCTGAAGCCTCCCTTCATGAAATTTGTTCCCTTCCCTTTCCTTAGCTATTAACTGCCACGTACTTCACCAGTCCTGTACATTCAGGTATGGGGGCAGACTTTGGAGAATTTCTCCAGGTACCAGAAATCACAGGTTTCCAGCCTCCCCTGTCTTGGGAGCTGTCACCACTACTTATTCAAGCAGTTTCCAACGTTCCTTCTTCCTTGCGTCATTGGCTTCTTGCAAGGCCTAAAACCATGTCCCTCTCCCATTCATCCTTCCTGATGCTATAGTCTGCTCACTTTCTCCTGCAACTCTTATGCCTGTCAACTCAATTGGGGCACACTCCCAGCCCAAGGCCAAGGCACCCCTTCTACCTTGGCCTTGGGCCACGATTTGCACTGTCCCTCCTCTGCACTCTGTCATGGCATCCAATTATCAGACCACTTTCTCCAGCTGGAGCTAGGGGACTGTGGTGGGTTGATGCGGGCTGGACACCAGGTGCCCACCAAAGCCACTCTCTCACTCTCCTCCTCAGCTGGACAGGGGAGAGAAAATAGAAGGAAAGGTTCATGGATTGAGATAAGGACAGAACGAGATCATTCACCAATTACTGTCACAGTAATTGACACCTGCTCCAGTGTGGGCTCCTCTCTCCATAGAGTAGGTCCTGCCAGGAGCCTGCTCCAATGCAGGCTTCCCAAAGGTTATAACCTCCTTTAGGCATCCCCCCTGCTCCACTGTGGGGTCCTCCATGTGCTGCAGGTGGACATTGGCTCCCTTATTAACCTCCATGGGTTGCAGGGACAGCCTTCCTCACCATGAGCTGCATCATGGGCTGCCAGGAGAATCTCTGCTCCAGCTCCTGGAGCACCTCCTCCCCCTCCTTTTTCACTGACCCTGGTGTCTGCAGAGCTGTTTCTCTCACATACTCTCACTCTTCTCTCTATCTTTTCCCGTTCCTAGCCATGTTATCCCAGAGGCACTACCACTGTTGCTGATGGGGTCTGTCTTGGCCAGCAGTGGGTCCATCTTGGAGCTCTCTGGCATCAGCTCCATCGGACATAGGTGAAGCTTCTGGCATCTTCTCACAGAAGCCACCCCTGTAACCCTCCCTTACCCCCCAGTACTAAAACCTTGCTATGGAAACCCATTACAGGGCCTAAGTCCTATAGCATGGCACCAGCACACAGCTAAAGGCATAGCTCAGTGTAATTCACTGATGCAGATGGGGGGGTGTGCCACTGTCTCTTGAACTTGAGACACATAATTAGTTATAATAGTCAGCGGAATGAATTTAAGTGCCCAACATAAATGACAAGGTATAGAATATTCTAAAGCATTTAATGCATGTTGGTTCTTCATTATTTTCAATCAAGGCTTCAAATGAGCTGTGTAAGGAGAGTCTATCAGTGGAGATTGCTGTGTAGCTGAAGTGTGTGTGAGTACAATTTTATAGGTGCCACTTTCTGTCTGCTGATCTGTGTTTTGCAGTCAGAGAGAAAAAGCTGATAGAACATACACTGACAATTTGTGCTTGAATTTTCTGGAAGGTAACCATTGTGACTGTTCATCCAAAATCAGTATGCAAGGTTCAAAGCGGGTACCATTCTTTCTAGTGTGATTTGCAGTAGTAGTGAGCTGTGCATCAAATTTCTGTCAAAACATTTCTAAATGGCCTTTCTAAAATACTTCTAGAAATGTAATTGGAATGTTAATTGGAAAAAGTTGAGCTCTGTGACATTCTCATAAATCTGGGTAAAGTGCAACAACTTAACATTTATACTACTCTAAAGAAAAACATCAGTACAGAGTCTAATGAAAAATACCAAGACAGAATCTTGAAACATTAACGGTGTCCAGCTTCTCTGCAAACTAAATTTGAACTCTCACTGATTTGGATTAAAAGATGAAACTAGCTTCCTCCTTTTCTAATCCACACAGTGTAAGTCTTCCCTGGATTACAAACAGGATACAAGGATCTCAAACAGAATTTCATCCGTATAAAAAAACAAATTGTCTGGTTACAAGTAGGTAGAATTCCAAAGAAAGTCCTGTATCTCAGTTTAAGGTTTGTTTTAACTGTTTTTAAAAAAAGAAAAACTGTTTTTACAAAAAAAAAAAAAAAAGAAGAAAAGAAGAAAAAGCCCTTTCTGAAATTCATTTCCTTAATAAGAAGGAAAAAAAAAAAAAAGCAAAACACACAAATCTCTTTTTTAACTGAAACTACTGGTTTAAAGCCAAATAAAAGTTACAAAATGCTTACAATTGCTCAGGGCAAACAAGTTTTAAAGCCATATGTTTTACTATCAGTGCCATTGCTTACAGCACAATATTAGCCATCCATCATATTAGACTGCAAGAGCTATTCACAACATTCACAGTAAAGACCCATGCTAACAAGTACAGCACTACATTGCAACTGTAGGGGCATGTTGCTGATAAAGAGGTGCATTTGATCAGAACATCTGATTCCAGAGCAACAGGCTGCACATGGGACAGAACAGATTACAGTACATTGTTTCTTGAAGGACAGCTGCTTTACAAACAAAGCCTACTCTAAACAATGCAAAATGCCAGCCTCTTCAGCCTGCAGACGCTATAAATACAGCAGTATATCACACACAGGAAAGCTGCACTGGGGTCACACCATTATATTTTTTCTGAAATACAGCAGGAATTTTGCTTTGAAAACTGGAATGAATTTATATATCCTAAATGTTTCCAAACATTTAAAGTAAAATTAAACTATTTTAGTGAACCATGGCTAACATGAAATCAAAATGTAAACTGGAGCCAAAAGTGAAACTAAACTAGAGAAGGCTGTGAGGGTACATAATTACTTTGGGCTAGATCATTCTCTCCTGAAGAAAGTCAAACAGCAGTGCCTTCTCAGCAGCTGTTTTCAGGGAGGGGTGCCAGGGTTTTGTTTTCTGTTAATTGGGTCAACAGAGCCAATCCTATGGACCCTACAATTTTTCTCACTGAGTTCCATAAGCATTGGCAATGGTTCCAATATCTCATGTCTCTTTTTGAGGGGGATTTCCATACTTTGAAGTGACTTAGCTTCACTCTGAAGTTTCAAACTTGCAATTTCTTTGTAATCCTCCCCTAAAGGATGTAGGGAAAAAGAGCAGAGTGTTTCTCTGACATTGTACCCTGGAGACAGCTCTAGCTCCTCTGTCCAGCAGTTTTGTCTTGCATCTGCAGGGCACAGCTGTCCCTTACCCCCTGTATGGTGAGGTACTGACTGTCCACATCACCATACTCGGAAAAATTATGGCTGATGAAATACAAAGGCAGTTCAGGAAAGTAGTATTTACCTTTGTTATATCACTACAATTACTGTTGGGACTTTAGAGAACTGTGAATTCTTCATTATCAAAAAGAAAAATTTCCTTTGTCTCCTGCAACTTTTTACAAGTTCATAACAGCTGCAAGATTATGTGTATAGTACCTTTATTGAAATGGAGAAGTAATAACAGTTGTACTAATGTAATCTATTCTGAATTTATTTTATTATGAATTATTTTAATTATAATAATGTTAAAATATTTGAATACAACATTTTGGAATTTGGCTAATTGCTGGATTTTGTAGGATGTAACCTGATAAATATTTGTATAAACAGATTTTGTTTTTTTCCAGGCATTACAAGTAATGTATAGTGGAAATAAAAGTCTGACACCCAAACAGTTTGAGTTTAAGCATTTAATTTGGGATCTTCTGCCCTACATTCAAAAAGATACAAAACCATAAAAAAAAAAAAAAACACTACTCAATTGAACCTTTAGCCTGGAATTTGAGAGATATTTTGCTTTGGTCATATTTCTTAAAATTGATGAACCAATTTAACTTCTCAAAAAGGAAAATAACTATCTGGGAGATACTATGGCAGAATTCACATTAATTAATTTATATTAAATGTTTGGAATTACAGCAATAAGAAATTATAGAAATATCTGCAAATTCTGTCTGGAATATAAATTGGTTTAAATAGACATCAAAGACATCAGCATCAAAATATTAATAAGACTGTATTTATTGCTGATGTTTCATTTGTGTTAGATACTGCAATAACATCTTGGAAAATAGAGTCCCCAGAGGATGTTAGATTTGCACAAATACAGTATTGAAGAAAATGATTTGTTAATTCAAAAAAGGACAACCATTTAAATAAAGCTATAATTATCATTAAAAGTTAAAAAAATCACTGAATATCTTCCACGTGTTTTGGTGTTTCCGAACAGTACGGCTGTCCAGAGAGCAAGCTAGAGATTCTGGCAGTGTTCAAAGAGTGCTCCCTCCTGTCACAGTGACTTCTATCAAATTCAGGAGAGAACTGACTTCTGTTGTCCCTCCAGAAACATTTCTGCTGCTTTACCTGAAGTTGACTGCTCTGTGCCAATGGACATCTGGCCTGCTGTGTTCTGCATGTAAATGAGAGAAGTTCATAGTACTAATATGCTCCCTGTGACTGACAATTTTCAGTACTATCATTTAATATTAATTACTATACAGAAGGAGGTCTGTATGAATGTGTGCAACAAAATATGCAGCTTGCTCTCAAAATGTTTTTCTCTTTATACTCGGAACATGTCAGAATCCAGCCAGTATCTTTTGGGAGCATAGTCATATGTTTTTCCCTCTGCACCCGTGTCAGGACCAATATGTTTGGCTGAGTTTGTTTTCTTTGTATACTCTAGAAGTTTTCTGTGGCACTCTCTTTTTTTTTTTTTGTCTGCAAATAACTTAGCTTCAGTTTTGAGCTGACATTTGTGCAAGGAAACAATTATTTTCTAATGAAATATACATTAACCCCAATGGAAAGCTAAGCTTTTTTAAAGCACCAGGATAGTAGTTGTGCTACAGCAAATCCTGTATCACTTAAAAGAAACAAAATAATTTTTCCCTAGTTAAATATTTTTAGTTTTATAAAGTTATTTGTTGCCGTGATGATTTTGTGCTTAACAGTTTGTGAACTGATAAAGAATCTATAGCAGGCAGCCACTTACAGGCAAAAAGATGCAGTATTCATGAGAAATTAGTCAGAATTTCAAGCTGGTAACTAAAATTATGGACACCCGACTCATACAGCTGGTTCAAAAGAGTTATCCAACTAGATGGGAAGTATATCTGTTAGAAAAGGCTTCTGCTGTGACTTCTCTAGCACTATATTTTGTTTTCTGATTTATGAAGGTATAAAATTAAAATTGTGCATAATACCTGCCATAGAAATAGTATTGTAACTTTTCTAACGACTGCAAGTAAATTCCTAGAAATTTACGTAAGCACAGGATGGTAGCAGTAAGAAAAGTCTTGAATCCAGCAGTTTCAGTCATGGAATTAAGCAAACCAGCCTGCAACTTGTAAGTCACTGGAGTTAGTAAATAAAATCGTGTTGTCAATAGTGTCTGCGAGTAAATCAGGCTTATCTAGTTTTATGTGGAACAGTATCAAATTTAGCTGCTTTTGCGTGGCTCTAGGAGTCAAAATATGTCAGTTTATCTGTTTGAAAAATTAAGCACCACACTCTGAAAGGAAACCATGCAAATGAATGAGTGTATCCTGTGTTGCCTTAGTTGAGAATTGGACTCTGAGAAGAAAATTCCCATTTGCCCTTACTTCTGATGCATTGCTTTTTATTTTTTTAGTCATCTTTCCAAATATTAATATTTTCTATAAGATTAATTTCCCTAAAACATCACCCTTCCCAAATAGACTATTTGCATATCTGTTCTAACTAGTGATGCTTAAAAAATCTTGTTATTAGAGTTACACCATGTCAGTCACTACTAAGATGTCAGTCTTAGGACCTTTGCATTCTTCATGTTATCCCAAAAGAGTAAAATGGCTTACCTTCAGATATGAGTACATTGGGGGAGTGAGTAAAGCCAACTATGCTTGAATCCATTATCGTCCTTTGCCTTTTTTAGAACAGCCTTTGCAGCAATGAATTTCCACTTAACAACTGAAAATGCATATTGTTTATTGTCATTATTCAGGTGGTAATTCTAATTTTCCTAATACATTTAAATCAGTCTGTAAAGAAAAGGGTAAAAACTTTTTTCTCATTTGTCCTAGGCTTTGTTCAAGTTTCTTGTATGGAAATGGAATTTATTTACACAAAAATCAATTTTGTGGCCTCAGGGCAAAAGTGATTTAGGGAAAATAGTGGTTAAAAAGGAATTCATTGGTCTGTGAACAAACTCTGAACTGATTAAGGGTAGACAAAAAATCAATCATATTAATCTTGATCAAGGAATTCATAAAGTCAAAGGATTTTTAATTATTACCTGTCAAGGAATGGGCATAAAATGACTTCATAATCATAACAAGGATTCAATATTATTATTGTTATTGGCCTTTTTTTTCCCTCAGAATATGTTCATTAAGTTCTAAGTTGTTAATTAACCGTGAGTTTTATTTCGGCAACTGTAAAACACAGCAACAAGACCACTTTTCTCTCAGTTGTTTTTCCCTTCATTTTCTTTGCCTCTTTAAAATTCCATTTTTAAAAGATAATATTTTCTCAAGACTGAGCTTCACAATAAACTGTATTAACTGAAAAGTAAAGGAACATTTATGTGTGAAACCAGGAATGAATGAACGAAGCTGGTGAATGAAGCTTCCTATGGAGCAAATGGTGTAAACACCTCAGAACTAGTCATATGCTGGAGAGACCTTTTGCAACTACAGGGTCTTTTTACCACAACTTCAGTGGTAAATTTACGAAGAAGTTAATTAAAAATAGCCCAGATTTCTGTCTGAATCAGAATACACTTCACTTTCACTAGAAATTCTCTGTGCAAGGGGTACTTCTAAGTAATAGCATTGGTAGTTATTTTGTTATTTTTAGTAAACCATTAGCCAAGTGCTAGGATAATTTAGCAGCTACAGAGTAGGAAACCTTTAATCATGAGGCTGTTACTATCGGCTCCAGCCCAAAGTAATTATGGCCAGTGGCTGTTGTCTGGTGGTCTGTGAAGTAAATTGCTGAGAACAGCAATAAAAATAAAATAAAAAAACCTCCCCAAACTGTCCTCTCCTCTGCTTTGAACTTTGCACAAAATATACACCACTATTCTAGGGATTTGTAGTTTTCAGATTAAAAGTGTTTTGTGGCCTTTTATCCATGACATTAGACAATTTGCAATGTTTTCACATCTAATATGGGCAAAACATTTACCAGTTTACATGTATGAAAACGCAGAGCAGTATGAGAAGAAATTACTTACGGTTTAAACTTAACAGAAATTTATTTAATGATTTATTATGTGTAATAATAAAGAGAAGTAATACTTACCAGAAGTCCTGGTAAGTATTACAATATACTAATTCAAAGCATGAGATTTAAGATAACAGGAAATTATTATAAAATTTTGTCATTTCGCCTCATCTAAGGATCTAGGACTGGTAGTTAGTACTGTCCAGTGCAAATGAAGACCAAATTTTATCATATGAAATGTTTCAATGATGACTATATCCCCTAGATCTCTAGGAGCTTCATCTGATGGCTCCTGAAGCACCTTTATGTGGGTGGTTTGGACTGATTTCCAGAGTGTGGCTTGTAAAGATTAACAGGGATTTGGCTCAGAGTAGCTGAGTGGGTGAGGAGAGATGATGTTTTCAGCCATCCTTAAGGAGATAAAAATGAAGGTAGGCTGTCCCCTTCAGTGACATTTGTGGACATTGATGGGTGTAAACCAGCCATAAGATTGTGTTTTCAAGGCATTACTAGCAAACCTAGAGTAAATCCAACAAAAATAGTAGGATCACTGGAATGCATTCAAGAGCCAAGCTCAGGAAATCTAGACCTGCAACAGCTTTCAGGAAATGGGTTTCCCAGCCAACCTCTTCTGGGATTTTTGTGAGTAGAGAGAGTTTGAAAGCAACTTTGCAGTTTTTACTTTTTCATTTCTTTAATGAGACTTAACTGCCCTTTTATGCAAGTTATAATTTTGTTAGTGTATTCAGGCAAGTCCTAGTCAAATAAATATTAGTGGTTACTTTAATGAATGTTATGCTAGCTAAAATCAACGCAGCAGCAATGGAGGCAAAATAGAGACACAGATGTCTATCAGCGCTGCCAGTTAAAACTACAGGACCTACTGCCAAAATGCTTGAGTTGAAGCTTGTAATGGTCTATTGAGTTTAACACAGGTTATCTATCAAGATAGATAACACGAATAGCACAGCTCTCCAAGCTAAAAATCTCTAGAAGTGCAGATGGTGGTTACTCCAAAGAAAAAAAGGTTTCCTTTTTGTTTTGTATCTATCAGAGAACCTTGCACTGCATTAAGAGCTGCCATCAGCTCTGCCCTAAGAGCCGGGGGAGATCCAGCTGACCTTCTGCATAAACACAATTGTGCAAAGCCATACTGTGGCACTGATATACAAAGTGGATTGGATAAAAGCTGCAGTTGTGGCCTAGGGGGTTTCCAAGCGCTTGTCATTATTCTCCAAAAATATGCCCAGGTTCTGACAAAAAGCATTTTTCTTCTTACCTTCTAACTATGTTAACTGCAGTTTTTTAAAATTTTGTTTATGTCTTTCTTTTTCAAAGGTGTGCTTCCTTATTTCAGGTACGTGTGAAAGTTTCTGCAGATCACAGACTTTTTAAGCTTAACTTACTTTTGTTCCTTGGAACTTTAAGGATTTTTTGGTCACAGTCTTCAGTATGTTTTGTCTGGAAAAATACTAATTGAAATGAATAACCTTTTAAAGAGTGTTCAGAATACCCTAATTTCTCCTTCTTCCTCCCTTATTTTTTCCCCTAGCAATTCTGATGCTAAGATGTCCTCTGTCTAGTTGGCCTTTCCCATTTTTACAGTCTTTATTGAAGACAAATGATGGGATATATTTAGAATATTAATGGATGTACAAACAATCAACACTGCAATTAAGACTTTATGGAAATCTGTGGCTTTTGCTTACCTAAATTGCTGTCACTCGTTGTTCTGCATGAAGTTCCTCTTTATTTATATAAATATGATCAAAAGGAGAGAAATGGCCCTTCTTATTTCAGTTTTCTGCCTTCATAGATTGCAAGTGGATCACATGGTATGCTGGGGAGATTGTGGCCATTTGTGAGCTAACCCCACCTGGATCAGTGGCTAAATTTCCAGTGAATCTTTGGCTGTCATGTCTCCCTTACAAAAGTAGAGAAATTGTAGACCATTGACATTGAAGTATGACTTCAGTGGTATTTCATACAACAGTTGTATTTCTTTCCTTTTCAGATCTTCCTTTTTGTCCCATTTCCAGTTATTTAGTTTGAAGTGTAATTCATCATAGCTGTGTATCATCTGTTACCTTACCCTTCTTAACATCATGTGTATTTCAGTGATATGTAAAATGAGGGTATTATGGAAGTAGACAAGATCCAAATTATTCTAAACTGATTATAAATTGATAGAACAGTTTTAGAGGGTAAAGCTTCTGCAATGGGTATTTACTAAATATGCATTGTTACCTATATTACTTATTTTAATATATTTATATGGGTCATACTATATAGAGGGGAAGCTTTGGAAAACTGGAGAAAGGCTTTATTTGAAATTCATCACAAATGGCAGTAAATAGTATCTCTGGTGTTTTTTCTCACACTTTCCTTTAGCTGACCCCCTCAGCAGCTTGTATGTAAGAACATAAGCTTTAAAGTGCTCCTCTGATATGGAGGGATTTGAATGTCTGATTCATAAATGTCTGTCTATAGCCACATACATCTAAAGATAAAATTAATGCACTAAAAATAGATGTCTGTGTTAGTAAATATTTTAATGAGAAATTTTGGAAAGAAATTAAGTTTAAACGGCTCAGAATATAATAGTAAGCAGTTAAATGAAACATCAACATTTGCACTAATCAGGGGTGGGAAGGAAGGACTTAACCCTCGTTATTGACCATACACAATTTCTGAATTTCTTAATTCTATAATTTTTTTGAAAACATGCTGTACATCACATCTGCCATCTAGTTTATTACAGAATGAGACCAAATGTCTTCTAAAATACCATGATACAGAATACAGAGTGTCAATTTGGGAAAAAAACACCTTTTATGCAGGCTGTTTATATCTGTTGCTGCAGCCAGTCTCTCAGCCAAATTCAGTTTCCTCCTCGCCTAAAATGGCAGCAGCATCTCTGGCAGGATCTGGTGGTTAGATGGCTGGTGGCTTACTGAAACTGCCCCAAACATTGCTGCCTCATGGTATATGCCAGTCTCCCATGATGCTTCCTGGTGCTGCAGGTGCAAGAGAATGTCTTTAGAGAAATTTTACAAGGATTGGTGTGTTGATGTTGTGTTCTAGATAAATTGTCTTGAGATAACATAGAAAATAGTCTGTACTACAGAGTACAAATAATGTAGGCAATAGTCTCTGCTATAGATTAATAGACAATAGTAAATGGATGAACTGTCTGCATGTGAAATACATAGCAGTTATGTGGAAGGACTTAACTTTGGAAAGAGACTGAAAATGCCTCACCTCTGTTTTTAATTAACTAATTTTAAATGAAAACATAAAACTGCCTGGAGAAGAGAAGACTGCATGGAGACCTCATAGCAACCTTCCAGTATCTGAAGGAGGCCTACAAGGATGCTGGGGATGGACTCTTCATCAGGGACTCTAGTGATAGGACAAGGGGTAATGGGTTTAAACTGAAACAGGGGAAGTTTAGACTGGATACAAGGAAAAAAATACTTGCTGTGAGAGTGGTGAGTCACAGGAACAGGCTGCCCAAGGAAACTGTGGCTGCTTCATCCCTGGAAGTGTTCAAGGTCAGGTTGGACAGGGTCTTGAGCAACTTGGTCTAGTGGAAGGTATCCCTGCCCATGGCATGGGGTTAGAAATAGATGGCCTTAAGGTCCTTTCCAACCCAAACCATTCTATGCTTCTGTAAGTGACCAAATTTAAATTATATCAGCCACTGGGGGGATTTCCGTATTATCACTATGAAGAAAAAAAATCTTCCAGAAAGCCATTGTTGCCACAGTCCACTTCAGATGCGGAGGATGTGTGTGAAGTCCAGAATATCTTAACTGTTTTCCAGTACAGTAGTACAAAACTAAATCCCTTCTGCTGTATTAGAATTTTATACTCTATTCTGCCTAAAACAAAACTATGGGTCTGCCCTGATATATTAGCAATCTTTTAAAATTGAGATTACTTAATAGTCTAAGAATCATGTGACTTCAAAACTTATAATTTTCTTATATTTTTTGTCCCCAAAATTTGTTTACAAGGAATTGAAGTAATTATTTTCTGGCCATATGCATTGTTTACTGAACTATTTTTGAACAAGCTACTCCATTAAGTATCACTTTCATGTTCTCCAAAGCTCAACCTGAGCATTGTGTTTAGGAAATAAATAAGAACCCAAATCACAGCCTACTTCGTTTCATGTCTTCATTCTCCTGCTCATAAAAGAAATATAATTTTTAGGCTTACTTAATCTCCCATCTAAGGTGTTACCAAACAATGTTTGTAAAGTATTAGTAGCTAGGTGTTACAAGTAAAATTACCACCATCCTACTAGTTCTACTCAGCAGTGTACAGAAGACTCTGAACAGCTGTCACTGTTCTCTTTATTGGTCTCATGCTGTCTAAAAACTAAGTATTTCCAAGTGCTTGATCACTGAAGTGTTGAAATTTGAAAATGGAGATTTTTCAGGAGTAAATTTATTTGAATCAACCGCACTGTAGAAAATTTGCTATGAAGAATGGGAAGCCTCTAAAAGGTAATGGTGAGAAATGTCTTTTCCTAAAATGCTGAAATCCCCGAACAAAGCTAAAGCCAGTGGGAGGAGTAAACAATAGCATCCTGATAGCTGTTTCTAGAGAAATGATTTTAAAACAAACAGGTAAAGACGTTAGCTGATTGGAAAGAAATGTTTCTTCTTTTTTAACTGCATTTAAAATTTTGATAGCAACTACACAAAAGAAAAAAAAAAAATCCGTGTTTGTGTTTTCAAATACAATCAAAAACATGGCATGGGACAAATACACGGAAATTAACCCAAGTAGCTGAGGGGTTTAAAATACTATGAAAATATGTAAGTTATACAAGATTAGAAAGACCAAAGATGTAATAGCCCCTTATTGTTTTAACTCTGAGACAGAGCTGTTTCAAACAGTGGGAAAGCTGCAGGGTACAAAAGTAACCGGATCCAGTATCTCACCATTAAGCAATTTCAAACTTTACTGTTAGGAATGGGTTAAGTGGTACATTGTTTTCTCATAGTTTTTCAGGTAGCTGATATGGTCTGCCTTAAATTCGCTGCTTTCAGCTTTCTGTGCCCTCTCATCTGGACAACACTAACAAAGTGGTGCCTTTTCTGCCTTTTCTCCACTTTCTACTCCAACCCTCCTCCCCTTCTTGATTAAATGGCAGGTTGCTTTGTGTACTGCTGAGTTCTCTCTTTCCCAAACTTTCTAAAGTCTTTAAACATAAGAAACGGAAATGAGCAACAGTAACACAACAGCACCACACGCCCACCACAACTGCCCAGCCTCAGGTGCATAATAATATCACAGTATCACAGTATCGCAGTATGCTAGAGATTGCTTTGCTGAAGTCAAGGTAGACCACATCCACATCCACCGCTCTGCCATCATCCATCCACCGTGTTATTTTCTCATAAAAGGCTAAGAGATTGGTCAAGCATGATTTCCCCTTGGTGAAGCCATGTTGACTGCCCCTCATAACCCTCTTATCCTTGATATGCCTTAAGATGGCACCAAGGATAAGGTGTTCCATCACTTTCCCAGGGATGGAGGTGAGGCTGACCGGTCTATAGTTACCCGGGAACTCCTTCTTGCTCTTTTTGAAGACTGGAGTGACATTTGCTTTCCTCCAGTCCTCAGGCACCTCTCCCGTTTCCCAAGACTTGGTAAAGATGATGGAGAGTGGTCTAGCAATGACTTCCGCCAGTTCCCTCAGCACCCGCGGGTGCATCCCATCTGGACCCATGGATTTATGGATGTCCAGATTGCTCAACTGGTCTCTAACCCATTCCTCATAGACTAAGGCAAACCACTCCGTCGACCTGACTTCATCTAAGGTCTCAGGGGTACAGGGCTCTTCAGGACTGCCTGCAGCAGAGTAGACAAAGAAGGCATTCAGTAACTCTGCCATCTCTGTATCTTCTGTCACCAGGGCACCCATCCCGTTCATCAGTGGGCCTACATTGCCTCTGGTGTTAGCTTTATCTGCCATGTATTTGAAAAAGCTCTTTTTGTTGTCCTTGACCCTTCTCGCCAGGTTTAATTCTAAGGAGGCCTTAGTTAACCTACCTGCCTTCCTACATCCTCTAGCAGCAGCCTTATATTCCTCCCAAGTGGCCAGCCCCTCCTTCCATGACCTGTAAACTCTCCTCTTCCACTTGAGCATACACAGTAATTCCCTATTTAGCCACGCAGGTCTCCTGGCCCTCTTCCTTTGACTTCCTACGTGTCGGGATGCTCCGATCTTGAGTTCAGAAAAAGCAATCCTTGAATGCCAACCAACTATCTTGGGCCCCTTTACCTTCAAACAGCCTTGCCCATGGGATTTCCCCTAGCAATTGCTTGAAAAAGCCAAAGTTTGCCCTGCTAAAGTCCAGGGTTGCAATTCTACTTGCTATTCTACTAGTCCTACCACACAAGACCCTGAATTCCACCATCTCGTGGTCGCTGCAACCAAGGCAGCCCTCAACCCTTACTGCTTCGACCAGACCCTCCTTGTTAGTGAGGATGAGATCCAGCAGCGCTCCTCTCCTGGTCAGCTCATCCACCATTTGCAGGAGGAAGTTATCATCCATACAGTGGAGGAACCTCCGGGACTGCGGCTGGGTTGCCGAGTGATCCTTCCAGCAAACATCAGGGAAGTTAAAATCCCCCACGACGACCATGGCCTGTGACTGTGAGGCCGCTCTCAGCTGCCTGTAGAAGGCCTTGTCAACTTCCTCACCCTGATCTGGTGGTCTGTAACAGACACCCACAACAGTATCGCCCCTGCCAGCCTGCCCCTTAATTCTCACCCGCAGACTCTCCACTCGCTCATCATCTGTCCCTGGACAGAACTCAGTGCATTGTAGTTGCTCCCACACATAAAGAGCAACCCCACCACCCCTCCCGGCTGGCCTGTCTTCCCTGAAAAGGACATAGCCCTCCATGACTATATTCCAGTCATGTGAGCTGTCCCACCACGTCTCTGTAATTGCCACCAGATCATAATCTCCTGATTTAACACAGGTTTCCAACTCCTCCTGCTTATTTCCCATGCTGCGCACATTGGTGTACAGACATTCCAGGGAGCGAGCTGAGCACACCGATTTCACCCTAGGATTATAGGAGGCCTCCCAGTCTTCATCAATTCTGGAGTGCTGCCCCACTGGGGCAAGCCCAGCTACAACCCCATCCCCCTTCGAATCTAGTTTAAAGCTCTCCAAATGAGCCCTGCTAATTCGTGCCCCAGCATCCTTTTGCCTCTGTGAGATAAACCTTTCCCACTTGTCCTTGTCCAGACTGGTGCCCTATAAAACCAGCTGTTATCAAAGAATCCAAAGCCCTGCCTGTAGCACCAGTCTCGAAGCCAAGCGTTTATGGACTGAATCTTCCCATTCCTTCCCACATCATCAGTGGAAGATGGAAGGAGTGAGGAGAAGATCACTTGAGCCCCAGACTCTTTCACCATCTGCCCCAAGGCCCTGTAGTCTTTCTTTCTTTTCTTCACCCCCCTCAGACTGTGGGAAGCAGCTTCCCCCTCACCTGTCTGGAAGATCAGCAGCGGGTAGTAGTCTGTCGGGTGCACCAGGTTGGGGAGCACCCTAGTGATATCCCTGATCCGGGCTCCAGGCAGACTACACACTTCCCTACGATGAGGGTCAACTCTGCATATCGGTCCCTCTGGTTTGATGCATGAGTTGCCAGCTCACTTCTGTGGTCTTACTGTAACGCTAGTGCTAAAGATAACGTTTAAGTGCCTTGATGAGTAAAGACTTAACACCGCAATTTCCTTCTCTGTAACAGGGACCAAATCCCAGAGTCTTTATTTATGTGAGTCAATGAATCATTGTGAGGTTAAAGATTAGTAATGTTTATTTTCATTTTGTGCCATTTTCCACTCTGTTCGTCTATATTATGGCTTCATCTGTCTCAAGAGGCATTGTAACTGGCAGTCAGGAATGTATATGGAGTGCCAGTGGAAAAGTACTTATAGAAATGCACACCTAATTTGGCAAATACCGTATGAAAAAAGTGGCAATTCTATGTAAGTGATGAGACCATCCTGAAATACACAGATAGAAATCTCTGGAAAAAAAAAAATCCTAAATTTTCTTTTGTAATATTTTAGTGGATTTTAGTAGAGAATCCTAAACTACTTCTAAAATATTAGCATACTTGGTCTTCCTCTCTTCCCCACTGATGTGATTGAAGCTCAAGCTGCATGTTTTAGGAAATTAATTTTGTCTTTGAAGTGGTAGAGAGGCTGAAGTGGAAAAATTACAGATAATGGTGAAAGACTTACAAACATAGTTGCTTTAAATACTTCCAGATCAACTTGCAGTCCAGTATTGGGAAGAATAATTTTCTGGCATAACACTGAGTAATACCAAATTTGGAAGATGACTATTGTGCTTAAAACACAACACCATTAGTCTTCTTTCATTGGTATTTGCCCCAATTTAAACTTTAATTTTCAATTTAAAAAAAAATAAAGTATTTGCTTGGGAAAGCAAACATTATTTGAAAGAAAAAATATTTAAATTTATATGGAGGTTTTGATTGCAGAACACCTCTTTCTGGAGAAATTTCTTCCATTTTTTATTGCAGTAATAAAACTGCTAAGTGCTTTCCTATTAAAATCCATTTGGATTAAAAATAAGTATGTTACCATATGTTATCATATACCTATTTACTAATCTGTTTTCCTAGAAAAGATAAGAAATAGAAATATATAGAAATATGTATATTTAATTGAACATTTACAATAGAATAGCCTTTTGTAAGCATGGCAAACAGTCGTTTACTTACCTGCAGGTGTGGGAAGCCAGTGTATAGTACGAGTGTGTTAGAAAGAAGACAGGAAAAGTCCTTGAAGATTAATGCAGTGTCTCATGTCATGGATATGTTTGCAGGATTATAAACAAAGGTGTAAATGTTATGCATGGATTAGCATACAGAAATAAATTCAATGTAAGCACTTTGCTATAACAATTGCTTCTTTTGAGCTCAGAGACTTGGTTGCTAACTAAGCGAGTCAGATTTTAAGAGATAGAAAAAAGCCACTAATGAATTTGGGAACATCTATTTTTCACACACCCACAGATGTATTGGAGTTCTTACAGATATTTCTTTTTTGTATGCTATTCTGCCCACTCGCTATCACCTTCTTCTGTATATACCCTGCTGTTTCCTAAGTCCTTAGCATAGTTGTCATTTGAGCAACCACAGTGTTCTAAACTCTGTATTAGTGTTTTGACTAATGTAATGTATCAAGCTCTAAGTGTGGAAATATTATGTCCTTTGAGTCTTTCAGAATCATAAGGCGTTTGTATAAGGTTCGCTTTCCCTCAATTTAAGCCTTATTCTAGCTGATTGTTACTTCATCTGTATGCTACATAGTGTATATTACAGCTATTGCTATGAATAAGGATTTACAAAACCTGTAGACTTACAAGGCTTTTTAGATGGGTAAAACATTCTCTGCTTCAAGACACTCAGGATCTGTATTAGACAAGACAAAAACTGAGGCTCAGGAGAAGTATTTAGGAAGTGCAAAGGGTTAGGATAATTTAAGAGACACTGGAGAGAAGAAAAGTCCTGGCACTAATAGCTTGGGACAGGGAAAAAAATTCTTGGCAGATGAAGGCAATGAAGGCATTCTCAGTGGGAAGCTAATGTGAAAAAAAACTTAGGGGAAATATTCAAATAAAATAAAAGGTTTAGGAAAGTCTAAAGGAAACTTGCAGAAAACTGAGGTGGAACTGAAAGCAAAAGGATTTGTGTGATGGAAAAGGCTTACACACAAAATTTTATACACCGTAAAGGTAGCTTTGAATTTGATGCTACCAGAGATAGAAAGTCAATGGAAGTTTTAAGAGATAAATTCTTGCTTTTATGCTGTGCTGCAGAATCCATGCTGTATGCATACTTCCAAGAGAGCTGATATGAAGAGCTAATATGGCAAGGTGGCTGTGCACTTTTACTTGACTAAATACACTTATTTAGGGATCACTGTACAACATAGACAATTTGTATGGATACAAAATATATATACATAGTGGAGAAGTGAGGCCAATAGATTTACATTCTGAAAAAAATTCCAATCCTATTGACAAGATAGTTGTATGATGTGTAACAATTACCGAATATGCATATATTCATCACAAAAGCTAATGTAGCTCATTTGTCTGTTTATACTATGTGAGTCAAAACAACAGTGTAGCTCTTGAAAGACAGTTGCTCTAACATGAGCTTTGTAGACAGTTGCCACATGAAGAAATGGAAAAGGAAATAATCTAAGTATTCTCACATACATCATATAAGCTTTGTTGACCAGTAAAAAGTGTTGCATAGATAAATCATACAGATTCACATCAATTCAGCACAAAATCCTTTGAAACATCACTTACCGTTGATTTATTGTTGCTTTAACTTTCCAGGCAAATGTACACTTGCATCTGCTGTTGTTAATTATCCTCCGCTCTGCTTTATCACTTGGCCAGGCCCACTTGTTAAACTTGGGATTTATGGATAAAGTTTGTACTTGTTTACCCTTACCCATCATCACCATGATAGTATCCGAGGGCATCCTCAAAGTTCAAAAAATACCAAACAAACCAAAGCCCTTTCTTCTTGTGTTTTTTCATGCATCATAGTTTTTCCTAGACACAGACACAATACTTCACAAAAGCATTCCTACAGAAATGTGTATTGATTTGTACTGTGTGGCTTTGATATACTGGTGTTTGTTCAGTAACTGATGTATAGCCTATATCTGGTTTGCTCGAATCGGTTATTATTATATAAAATTATATTTTGTTCATCTCTTAGCCTATATATCTCCCATTTTCCCTGGTATAATCACTTATTATCCATCAAATGAGTTGGTCTTCAGTTCCCTGTTGATGTCTCAAGTTGTTCAATATACATAAGAGTCAATGCATATTCTGCCATGCCTTGCTCAGTAGTGAGAACAATGTCTATCTAGCTTCTCCCAGCCTAAGAACTGTTACATGTTCCGAACCTTTTGTTGGCACCTTTTGTTTTTATTTTGATGTAACAAATTATGTCCCTTGTTTAACGTTTCCTTGAAATGGGGATGATAATCTTTGAATGTCACATGCTTTCTCAGTTTATTCAAATTATAAACTCTTTGGGACCTTTTCTTCTTTCTGGTTTTCAAGTAATATGAGGTACTTTTCAGCTGGGGCCTCTCAGAGTGTAAGTGGATTCAGTTCTCTTGAACTCCTGAAACTTCAGCAGTATCTGATTTGCATATTTTCATCAAGGATTTTTCATTAAGTGAAGTACAGCTTCCAACATTGTTTCATGTAATCCTTGTTCTTCACAATTCCACAGTGCTTACTGAAAACACAATTAGGATTTTTAGAGAGAAATAGTGTAACTTGGTTATAAGTGCCACAAACATGAAACCAGTCTTCATGGGTGGTTAACCTTACCTTTGAGTTTCTTGACATTTGTGGGTGTTGGTAATCTTTAATTTAGCATTGTTCTAATGGTGTGCTTCATAATAGGTACCCTATCACCTTTCCAATGTAAGTGTTCTTACTCAATAGAAATTGCATTTTGTATTGGAAACTGTTACCTTTCATGATGATTGTCATCATTATGCAACAATACCGTGCATATGAATGAGATTTTTGTCCTGAATTTAGGATCTCAGAACAGAGTAGTCTTTCATGTTTAGAACAGCAACAGAATCTTAAGAAAAGTGAGAATGACAACACCTTGAGTTGTTTGCATGTGCCAAGTGTCTTTACTGTCCAGTTTCTGAAATAAAGGATGAATCTCCTTTCAGAAGGACAGTATCAATATTGTAGTGTGAGAATAAAGGCTGTGAGTAGCCAGTTGTCGTGGTTTAAACCCAATCAGGTAACTCGTTCGCTCACTTCCCCCCCTTTCTTGCCCTCCCCCTGCTCTCGGAGGGACGGAGAGGAGAATCAAAAGAATGCAACTCCCACGGGTTGAGATAAGAACAGTTTAGTAACTAAGGTATAACACAAATCACTACTGCTACCACCAATGATAATAATGATAAAGGAAATAACAAGGGAACAGAATACATCATCTCACCACCAGCCGACCGATCACTCGCCCCCCCCCAGCCCGACCAAGCTCTGACCGATACCTCCTCCAACCCTGCAGTCTCACAGCCCTTCCGGCTAACTCCCAGTTACATCCTGGGCATGACGTGCTGTGGTATGGAATACCTCTTTGGTCAGTTTGGGTCAGGTGTCCTGTCTCTGCTTCTTCCTGGCTTCCCCTCCCCCCTGGCAGAGCATGAGGCTCACAAAGTCCTTGGCCAAACCAAAACATCTCTATCAGCTCTGTTCCCGAGACGAAAGTCAAAACGCTGCACTGCCCCAGCTACCAAGGAGGAGAAACATGACTGCTACTGCTGAACCCAGGACATTATCCACCCCTTATTCCATACCATTCACGTCATGCTCAGATCCCACATTTTCAATATACCATCACTCTTATCTCGGTGCACTCTTATCTTAGTGCATGGACCAGTCCCTATAAAGCTGCTGCGTCCATCTGGTCCATGTCAGGCTCCATCTCTTGTAACAGTCTTCCAGAGCAGGAGAGACTGTGTGCAGTGTTCACACTCGTGAATAACCTGGGCAATAGTGTCCATTGTTAAGTCCACCCCTCGATCATGAGTCCATCTCTGTGTTGCATCTCTGCTCTGATGGCCTGAAGTGCCATGGGCCCACCAGGCTTAAAATAATTCACTGTCCCCTTAAGCAGTTTCTGCAGCTTGTTGCTGGGGACTCCATACAGCTGCCTTCCATCTCCGATGCTTCCAAAGCAGTGGAGGGGCCCAGTGGACTAGATACGTGCCCATACTGTCCCACACACCCTGCCACTCATGACTCTCCAGCCTTGGGGAAAATCTCTTGGTCCCCCTATATTGTTGTCTAACCCCAGACAAGACCCAAACCTGACTCTGCTTAACTTTTGAGATCAGACAAAATGGTGGTGGGTAGAACACAGTCTGTGTGTGTGCCAACATGCTGATCCCCATCACAATCAGCAGGCAGGTCCCAAGGATACCCAAAGGCCATTCAAAACCTTCAGAACTCTCAAACGATGCTGCTGTACTTGTCACTGGGGCTGGTGTAGCTGCTGTGCTTGCCGGCTCTCCCACCAGCAGCTTCTCTGAGTCCAGCTCTTCCTCCTCTGCCTTGCTGGGAAATGCTGCGTGGTCTCCTGCATCGTCCTGGGGCTCGGCGGGTGGCTGCCGGGGAATGCTCTCGGCCGTCGCAGGGCTGGGCTCGGCCGCGGGGCTCGGCTCCTCCGCGGGGCTCGGCTCCTCCGGGGGGCTCGGCTCCTCCGCCGCCTTCTCCCGCTGCTCGGCAGCCGCTTCCTTCTGCTCCTCTACCTCCCCGACCTCCCCCACCGGCAGCCGTCCCCTCGCGGCCTCCGGCCCCGCTCCCGCCGCCGCTTGGTCGCCGGGGCCGCTCTCCCGGGCCGCTTCAGCAGCCGCCGGTTCCCGGGGCCGCTCCCCCTCAGTTCCCCGCAGCCTCACGAAGATGGAGAGTAGGGTGAGGGCCAGGACGGTGAAGAGCAGCCGGACGGCCAGGTACAAGTCCACGGCCACGTCCGTCCCGCCCTGCTGCTGGAGCCCGCCCGTATTACAAGCCATTGCCATAAAGCACAGTGAGACAAGAACCTTAGCCCAGGCCCCACACTTGATAAACACTATCACAGCAAATACCAGCTCTACGTAAGTTACAACGGTCTGAAGCTGTGAGATCAAGAACAACTCTGATACCCAATAAATCAGCATTGTGACGAATGACTATTAATCCAGTCAAATCTGTCGTTATCTCAACCCTTCGTGCCCCACGTTGGGCGCCAAAAAGAACTGTCGTGGTTTAAACCCAATCAGGTAACTCGTTCGCTCACTTCCCCCCCTTTCTTGCCCTCCCCCTGCTCTCGGAGGGACGGAGAGGAGAATCAAAAGAATGCAACTCCCACGGGTTGAGATAAGAACAGTTTAGTAACTAAGGTATAACACAAATCACTACTGCTACCACCAATGATAATAATGATAAAGGAAATAACAAGGGAACAGAATACATCATCTCACCACCAGCCGACCGACAACTCGCCCCCCCCCCAGCCCGACCAAGCTCTGACCGATACCTCCTCCAACCCTGCAGTCTCACAGCCCTTCCGGCTAACTCCCAGTTACATCCTGGGCATGACGTGCTGTGGTATGGAATACCTCTTTGGTCAGTTTGGGTCAGGTGTCCTGTCTCTGCTTCTTCCCGGCTTCCCCTCCCCCCTGGCAGAGCATGAGGCTCACAAAGTCCTTGGCCAAACCAAAACATCTCTATCAACTCTGTTCCCGAGACGAAAGTCAAAACGCTGCACTGCCCCAGCTACCAAGGAGGAGAAACATGACTGCTACTGCTGAACCCAGGACACCAGTGTTAGGATTACACTACCAGGATGTAATTTACCTTTACATACTGGCTTTCCAAGCTCTGTGAAATCATCTATGATGCCACAAACCCCAACTTTTACTACCTACTAGCTATGTGATACATATGTGAAAATTATAATTTTAAATGAGAGCAGCCTGCTAGCAAACCTCAGCAAAGGATCTACTTTCACCCACCTTTAAAATATTTACTTTACTAAAACATCTGTGCTGTTCTTTCCTATTATCTTTTCTTTAGATTTCCATTTTGAAAGCCCCAACCAAACCCAATGCAATCAAAACACTGCTGCACAGGTACTGGACAAAACATCCTCCCCAAAAGGTGTCATTTGTGCGTGATAGTCTAAGCAGGTCGAATAGAAGATATAAGCAGCAAGAGGAGACAAGAAATGTTATCTTGCTTTGCAAGTGGGAAGTGAAACATGAACAGATCTGAGTTAATGATGTAGACAGTACCTCAGCTTGCCACTGAGACTGGTTCAAACAGCCTTAAATTGTCACTGGCTGAGCCCTGTAACAGTGGCATGGGTTAGCTCATGAGTACTGCTAAGAGAGACGCTGCAATACAGATTTTCTGTATTGGACACAGGAATTGGAATTTGCTGCATACTTGATTTGGACATTCTAGTCTAAGACACTGCACTACTCTCTGGTGAGCTGTTTAGACATGCTCAGAGGCTGCATAAATAAGTCTGTGACAAAGATATGAGTTCTCCCAAGATACCCCAATCTCGTCTTCATTGCCAAACACAACTGTTTGATATTGTTGCTGCTGAATTTTACTTTTGTATTTTTCTGTTGATCATACTATCTGCCATCTATCAAACACATGCAGAGTGTCGTAACACAAAATATCAAAAGCAATGATCTTATCATATTGGAAATGGAATAAAGAAGATATGGTTAGGTAAAGTCTCATTTAAAAGTCACACATATTTTTTCATCTTATTCATCTGTGTTCTGTTTCTACAAGCTGAATAATCTATTTTTAGCAAAATTCAGATGATCTGGATTGCATTTTGCTTACCAGGCTAATCTCTATCTGACTACTTATTGATCGTTTTCCCTCTGCTGTTACCTGCATGCTGGCTGCCTGCTTTTTCTTAATACTGTTATTTCCATTTGCTATTTCAATATGTATAATAAAAGAGTTGGTTGTTTTGTTTTTTTTCTTTTTAAAGTACGTTTTCTGATGCAGGTAGCTATTCTTGCTTGTTTGTTCGAATCGCTGCTGTTGTGCTAAAGGGAGAATCGGCAACAGTAAACCTGCGATCAGCTCACTCTAGGTGGCACTAGCAGACACGGCAAATGCCTGTGGTTCACTGCAAGTAAGATGAGGTTGATACAGCATTGCAATTTCACTGCAGCGGTTTATGGCAGACAGTGCAAATTCCAGGTAGGCAAGCGCTGACCTGTCTCTATCTAGCCACAGTCTTTAACACCTCTGGAACACCAGTTAAAAATGTTCTGAAAATGGTGATAGCTGCTTGATGCAGCACTAGGCATATGCATACCTGTATTATTATTTTTGTTGTAAGGTAACTGTATAATTCACTTTTCTGCCTGTTTTATGTAACACTTCTATTTTATGATTAAATTTGGCTCTTCTATTGTACTCACATAATGCTGTTATCTTTTAATACCTCATCTATTCTGAACTTCCTTCTTGAGAATATCAGATTCAATACAGGGAAAGGGGGAAAGAAATTCTCTTTAAAATGACAACAGTAAGCCAGGGAGATATGTCAGCTCAAAACCCCAAACCTGACATTTTCTTTCCTCTTCATATTCCGCAGCCTTCCTTAACTTATGATCACAGACTGGATTCCGCTGCAAGGAGAATATTGTCGTTTGTTGGTTTTGTTGTTGTTTTGTTGATATCATAACTTTCTGCAATGGTAGCAAATCAACTGAAATACTGAACAAGCATTTTAAAGCATTCTGTTTTATTGCTTTTTCTCCCAATTCTTTTTGCCGCTTCTATAAAAAAGAATATACTAGCTTTGATCTCACTTTCACCTCAGCGAAATCAGGTAATACTGGGCTGTGTACAGGGGTTTACAAGGCCAGGCTGATACTGTGTATTCTGTCATGGGCCTGCAAAAGGGAAAGCATGTCAAGTATTAAGTGCATAGGTTGGGTAGGATAGTGATGATTTGGGCAGGGACTGTAAAACATGAACATGGCTCACTAGTTGATGGGTTACCCATGCAGCTATTGAGGGGATGTTGAGAAAATTCACTTAACAATCTTGTTAAAAACACTTAGATAGTAAAGGATGACTATTGCATTTTACCTCCCTGAGGTAAAACTGCAATTTTACAGGAGGATATAGAGTCCTAAAAATAAATTAATCATACATGATTTTTCATACTGACATGCTAAAGTATTGATGAACAATTTTCATAGAGTCACAGAATCCAGGAGCCTATGGAGATCATCTGCTGCAACCCCCCTGCCAAGGCAGAGCCACCTAGGGCAGGTTACACAGGAACGCACGTCTCCAGATGCGTTTTGTGCATGCTGAAATGGCTTTTCCAAATAATTTGGCCATAATTTTTCACTTCTCACCTGAATATGTAAAATAATGTACAGAAATACAACCTGCTGTTCTTAAAGGCACAATAATTTTGTTAGTCATCTGTTGTTGTATTTGGACTATGGCTTCTAAAGTTTCTTCAGTATCTGCATTAGGCACTTATTATGCACTACACATTGGGATTTTTTTTTTTCAAATATGTTACTATAACCAGAATAGGGGGAACTTCAAATGGCCAATGTCATAAAAGCCAACAGAAAATGTCCCAAGAAGTCTGAGATGTTCACTTTAGACAACAAACAGGGGCAGAAATGAACTTTGCATATAAAAGGAGGGGTTCTGAAATGACCCTTAACATTAGATATGACACCTTGAGGTTTTCACTGACAGTTCTGGGAAAACCTTAACTCAGGTCTTATTCGTAATTAAATTATAACCGAATTAAAATTTAGGAATCCCTGGAATTCCTAGTTTCTATTAGGATTTCCTATATGGAATAAAATAGATCTCATTGTTGTTTTACTTAGTAAATTCATGGTGTGACCACATCTTGTATGCTGTGTAGTTATTGTTTAAACTCCAAATAATATACATAAAAGCTTGAACAAAAGAGTAAAGAAGGATGTATAAGGAATGGCATCTGTGTGAGGGAAAACTAAGTAAAAAAGGATTTCCCAAGGTTAAGAATAAAAATTAAAAAAAAATACAAAAACCAACCAAACAAAAAACTCACAAAAAAACCAAACATATGTTTTACCTAAAAAATATATATGTATCAGGGATATGGGATATATTGCTATGATGGAAATGTTTAGAAGACTGACAAATCCAAATTGCTATCCGCAGCTCTCTATCAGATTTCAATAGGCTACTGAGAGAGATTCAGCAAGAACCTGACTCGGGTCCAAAATTTTCCTTTAACGAAACAGCAAGGATATTTTTAAAAACTACAGACAATGCCCAAAGCTTGACAAAATAATGTATTGGAGTTTGGTTTTGGTTTGTTTTTTGTTGTTTTTTTTTAATGTAGGCAATTTTGTGATGGCAAATATGAAGTTACAGATTTAGCAATAGTCACCTGCACAAATATATTATTGGCTATGACTGACAGCGTAATTTTTCTAAAGACAAAGGTCTGATTATGTGTCAGCTATGATTTCTCACTGAGAAAAAGGACCAAAGTAATTCTGAGATGCATAAACAAAAGTATAATTGGTAAAATGTTATACAATACAGCTGTTTAACCCGTGTAAATTCTGAGAGATTTGTGTTGAGTCTACATTCATCACAAAGTGAAGCAATTGCAGAAGTACTGGACAAACCAAGGAAAATAACTACATTTCCAGAAAACAGGACTTGTAAGGAAAGGTTGCAGAAGTTGGTGTCAAGGAGACTGAGAGAAGGCATAATAATTAAGGATATAAACACTATTTAGGAAATAATTTTTTTCACTATTTAAACAAAGTTATATACCCCCATTATGCAGGTTAGTTTGAACTAGGGTAGTAGATCTCTGATTTAAAAAAGGTTAATAAATTAGACACCTTGTCTTCAGTACCAGTTACAATATCGTTATCTTTGATACATCTGAACCACTATTAGCAGCTGCAGGAATGGTTAAAGCTAAGGTAAAGCTAAAATGTTACTGATCAAAATTCACTCATTGGTTATTTTCCATGAACAAATACAATCTCTCCTGTCAAGATTCTGTCAGCTCTTATACAGTTTCATGGTTTCAGTTGTCTGTGCTGGTTACTGGTTTCAAAATCTAGTTTTGCCTGCCTTTGCAATAACCATCACCAGCTTCGGAAGCAGACAAGCCCCAGGGCAAGCCAGATGCAACAAGGGTCACACAAGCCACAGGGACACTACTGCCTGGGCCTACTGAGGAAACCCTTTTTGGACAAAGGCAGTTGAATTTTCCCCACATCAAGCAGTGTTCAGCTGGGCTTTGGGAAGGATCTTCATTCATGGTCCCATCATTCACATCAGTAGCAGTTCATAGCTCACGTTTGCTTGCACAGGATGTTGCTGAGAAACAAAGTATAGAGCAAGAAATTTTATTGTTAGGATATGAGTGTGTAGGCTGCCACACTGTAAATCTTTTCAGAATTTCTACTTCTGACTCCTGTTTATTTTCATATGAGGATTAGACATGCCTTGGAGAATGTTAAAATAATACAGAGAGGGAAGAATAATTTTCACTAATTCTAAGTCCAGGTTTTCTAATTCTGCAAGATAACACTAATAATTTGTTGTGTCTGTTATTTTATGTCCATGCTAGAATTCTAGATGACTGTTGAAATACTGGCTTCCTTTATCAGGCAATGTCCTCAGTGTTATGTAGATCATTACTGTACCACAGGTTCACTACTAGAACTTTATTTCTAGTATTTCTAACTTCTTTATTTCTAGTATTTCTAGTTTCTTTCAGCAAACCTGAACTTTTTAGATCTAATCCTACCTGTGATTTCATGTGTGCGTAGTAGACACGTATATACCAAGTAATAAATACTTTTGGCCAACTAATAGCATACTTTGTTGGACTTACTATTGCAACATAAAAATTTTTACTAGACTGGAATCTGTCAAAGGCTAGGCATGTTTTTTAGGTGACTTACAGTGTCATTTCAGTATGGCTTTTATATGAAAGGAAGGTGTTTGGACTATGAATTGTACCAAAGGCAAGAATGAACAATGAAATTGTGTTATTTCTTTACCTTCTTTACAGTTTTCATGTTTTGTAGACAGGATTACAGAGCTGAAGAATATTCCTGTCTATGTGAGGTGCAGGGCACTGTGTGAAGTTGATGTTCAATGCACTGGAACCGAGGCATAGCTATATACCTGGAGTATAGATATTGCCTATCTTCAATTCAGTGGTAAATAGGGTTCTAACTATTTTTGTAGCTATAGACTTCAGTATTTTGGATGAATGGCCAAATATTTTAGCATTTATTTTCCTTGAAATTGCTAATGCTCCATTCAGAATTTCATATCTACTTATCCTCAGGAATAAATTTGTATAGTTGCAGGAGGTTTTTGCACAGGACTGGATGATGTTGTCTGAAAAAAAAGGATCACTGATAGGAAAATTAATTGTAGCTGTGTCTTAGATGTCAGGAATAAGTCAAGTACAATAAGAAGCTTTTGAGACAACACAGGAATTGAATCCCTCCTCCTACTGTGCTGTTTGTGTAGATGGTATGTACAAGGCTTTGACAACGGAATTTATTTGTGGAACAGAATTTATTACTGGATAGGAAAGCACCTGTGTATCATCTGCCTTATGGCAATTTGAAACAAAATTGTAATTTAAGGTGCTGTTTTCAGAAGCTCCTCTGACTACCCAGCAATTTCTATTAATTTCCCTTAAAGCTCTGCGAAGTCATCAGGTTCCCATCGGCCCCTTGCTCAATGCAAGCTCAGGTCCCTCATCAGCGATGTAAGTCAGAACGGAGCTGGCATACTGCAGTTAACACAGATTCAGGTAAAACCAATAACCCTTACTGGTTTATTCATCTATAGTTGCTTGCATGCACTTAGTTTTCATCACTTAACATGCTGGACTGGTCCAACTAAGTCTTACTAAAAAAAATTGCAAACACACACCAGAGAAAACGAGGAAGACGTAAATATGTTACAAAACACTGAGTAAGGAAAACTGAGAGAAGAATAAATCTTATATGAATGGAATCAGAGTATGAAAGGATTTTTCACTAAGAATCTAAAGAAGATGTGCTGAAATAGCTGGCTGAGTATGTGGTCATGTTAGTGTTTATTGTGATAAATGTTGTTTATATACACACCAGCAGGAAGTGAACTGAGATTGCCTTTTCTTCATTTAAATCCTACTAGTGAAGTATTTGACCAATAGCTGATCTTAAAGTATTGAGATTAATAAGGTTAATTTTTCCTCTTTAAAGGAAAAAAAAAAAAAAAAGACAAATATCCCCTCACCCAAACATTCATGAGGCCACTAATGAAGGAATAAAGACCCAGGCTGTGTCTAAGGATAGAAATGAGCTCTTTGGCAGTGACTAACAGTGAAGTATTTTGTCCTGTTTTACACCAGCAGTACATTTTGTACAGTTGTGAAGTAATGGGTAGATATTATAAATCAGCTACATAAGCTCATGAGCCAATCATAACAGTTTAACTAGATAGCTTAAAATTAATGTGTTTTTCTTTTTTCTATATACAATGAAAGTATGATGAACCTAACTTAAGATTTCATGTAGTTTTTTCAGGTGGCAATCTGTAGGATTCTAATGAAACATTTTAAAACTGGCATTGAGTTTCAGTTCATAATAATAAAGTGACAAATTTCTTAATCTGGTATTAACATAACTTAACCTAGATCTTCTTGGAGACTCTCTCTCATTTGTCATTATTGCTTCATTTATATTTCTTTCCTAGTTCTGCAGTGAGAGAGTTATGAAGGTCATTCTGACCAAATGGCTGTAACATCTCATATTTGTATTTGACAGTTCTTCCAAATGGCTGTTTGATCTTAGCTGTTTACTACAGATGTATTTCCACTTAGAATAAACTGCAACTGGCTGCACGACTGATATACATAAATCTGAGTGCATTTAGGCTTCTGATAAAAGTGCCCAATAAAACTTTGCGTCTGTCATAAAAATGAGCTGAGGTACCATTCATTCTTTCCATTGTCTTCTTTTGGGATCAGTATTAGCAAAATTATTTTTCTAGGGCTTAGAACAGCTGGAATTAAATTCTATATATTGCTGTAGATATCTATGCTTTTCTGTCCCTGATTTGATGCAATGTTAATTAATATTGATATAAATATAAACCCAAGATATTTTATTTAAAGAACCTGACAAGACCTTATTTCCAGTGTTCATAAAGAATAGTCTAGTACTTGCTGGTTAACAGTATATGCTGTTGCTTCCTGTGCAGTTTTCTAATAGATGTTTGCATTTACATTTCTTACCTGAAGGCAAAAAGGCAGTTAAGGAAAGACAAATAAAAAAACAAAATCAAAGATGTTTCATTATTGAAAAACAAATGTATAGAGTCTCTTTGAAAATAATATATTTTAGATGTAATCTTTGCCAGAATAGCATTTAGGCAAATGTGTATGCCATTACCACAGCCACAAAATTATTTTAAAATTCCACAGATATGAGTAAGACTTTTACTGTCTTGCCTTTTACTGTAATAATTACAAGGAAAGAATACATACAAAGAGTTATAGGCTGTTATTTGTACACGGTATGTTTGTACAAATACTAATTTGGGGAGTACTGCTGTATTTTATGAAGTTACAAGTTATATCTACAAATACTATCATATACTTGCCTGATATTTGATTAACATTCTTAGAGTTAAGTATAAAATGTAGACTGTTGTCTACTTTTATGTCCAAAAACTTAGATTAGTAGGTTAGTAAAAATGAAAGCTCAGTTACTTTTGGAACTCTTGGATTCTGTAAGAATAATGAGCCAGAGTCTAAACAAAGCTTTACCCAATTTTTGTTCATTCAGGTTTGGACAGTAGGACCAAAAAGCATAAACACTTTCAAGCATGCTCTTTTACATAGATCTCCTCCTTTGCTATTTTTATTTTTTTTTTTTTACCCCAGGTGTGGGTGTTAACTTTGTAACTACCATCCTGATACATAATTTGAATATGTCAGAACAGAATCATAGAATACCAGGTTGAAAGGATCTCAAGGATTGTGATAAACACATAAATGTATTGGCTTTCGCAAATCATAGGTGTGGTTATGTGGCTATAACTGTACGAGTTTACAATAACAGAAGCAAAACACGCTAAAGACACAAGACCAGACAACAAGTTATAAAGGTTCAGATCTCTTGATCAAAATGGAGTCACGTAGCAGAAGAATTTGTAAAGGTAAAAGAAAGGGGGGGGGGGTGAAGCTTGATATAAGGAAAGCTGCTGCCTGGAAAACATAAAGTACTTTTTAGCTTAACTTAGGTTATAGAAAGAGAACAATGTTTATGTTGTAAGTCTGTGGAATATAGTGGCCCCACTAAACATGAGTTAATTTTTTCACACTCGTCTTCTAAAGTAGTTTTAAAGAGCAATGTTTGTGTTGTAAGTCTGTGGTGAGATAACAGGATTTAGTGGCCCCACTAAACATGAATGAGTTATTTCACACCATCCTTCTACTTATCAGTTAGTTTAGAGACAGAGCCTCCCAAGCATCTGCTAGCTTGGGATACTCCTTGCCTGCCCATCCTGAAATAAATTTTGCAGGAAGGTCATACTGTTTTAAAACTTTGCTAGTTACCAGAATAATTACAGGTATAGCTGGTTGTGTGATTACTGGGGGATCCAACTGTGCCAAAGGTGAAAAGTACACTGTGAGGAAGACTGCTTGCTTCATCTTGAAGAGCCCTACTCACAAGAGGGAGACTGTTTACTTCATCCTGAAGACCCCTGCCCACAATCACCACGGAGCAGTGCGCAGACGCCAAGAGGAGGAGACTTACAATAATAAATTCTTGAAGCTAGTTATAATATCCCCTGTTGATATGCAGGAATTATGAATATGTATGTAACTAATGTAATAGTGAAAGTATATAAACCTGTAACAAATGCTAATCACTTGTGCATCTGGCTACGGTCATGCACCCAGCTCTGTTGCTTTTGCTTTATTGACTTTGTCCCTCAATGAAACCTTGTTATCTCATTTAGAGGAGTGAGTTCGTATTTCACAGGATCATCTGATCCAACCTGTCTTGTCAAAGGCGCAATTTAGACAAGATGGCCTGGCACCCTGTATAGCTGAATCATGAAGGTGTCCAACACTGGGGAATCCACCATTTCTCTCATGAGATTATTCCAATGGAGTAACTTGTGCCCATTAGCCCCTGTCTTTTCCATGTGACTCCGTGTAAAAAGGCAATCTCCATCTTCTTTGTAGCCACCCTTTAAATCCTGGAACATGGTGAGAAGGTCTCCCCTGAGCCTTCTTTTCTCAAGGCTGAACAAACCCTGTTCTCTCAGCCTTTCCTCACATGGCAGGCCTCCTGGTCCTTTGATCATCTTTGTGGCCTTTCTCTGGACCCTCTCCACCCTGTCCACATCTTTTTTGTAGAGCGGGGACCAAACCTGAACGCAGTGTTCCAGGTGTGGCCTGACAAGCGCTGAATAGAGTGGGGTAATGACTTCTTTATCTCTGCTGGTGATGCCCTTGTTGATGTAACCCAGCATCCTGTTGGCTTTCTTTGCTGCAGCTGCACACTGTTCACTCATATTAAGCCACTTGTCCACCAGGACCCCCATCTCCTTTTCCACAGAGCTGCTCCACAGGCAGGTAGATCCCAGCCTGTGCTGCACTCCTGGATTGTGTTTTCCCAGCTGCAAGACCTTATGCTTGTCCTTGTTGCAATTCATGAGGTTCTTGTTAGCCCACTCTTCCAGTCTGTTTAGGTATTCCTGTAGGGTGGCTCTCCCTTCTGAAGTGCACACTTCCCCGTTCGATTTTCAATCACTGGCAAACTTGGTCAGGGTACACTCAATCCCATCTTACAGATTGCCTATGAAGATATTAAACAGAGTTGGCCCAATATTGATCCTTGGGGGACACTAATAGTATCAGGTAACCTGTTTGAAAACAATCTATTTACCGGCACCCCGTCAGTGCAGCCTGTCAGCCAGTTCCCCACCCACTGCACAGACCACTTGCCTGGACGGTAATGCACCAGCTTCTCAAGGAGGTGGCTGTGGGAAACTGTATCAAGAGCCCTGCAAAAATTCAGCTACACAGTGTCCAGTGCTTGCCCCACATCTATCAAGCAGGTTACTCTGTTATAGAAGGCATCAGGTTTGTTAGGCACAATTTGCCTCTGGTGAATCCATGTTGTTTTATTCCAACCACATGCTTCATTTGACCTGTGATAGCTCCTAGGAGGATTTGCTCCGTAACTTTCCCAGATACGGATGAGCCTGTAATTTCCTGGGTCCTCTTTTAAGCCTGTCTTGTAGATTGCATTGGTGTTAGCCTTCTTCTAGTCTTCTGGGACATCCCCTAATCTTCTCAAAGATTAAGGAGAGCATCTTTGTAATGATATAAGACAGCTCTCTTAACGCCCTCAGGTGGATATTGCCAGGACCCATCAATTCGTAGGGGTCAAGATCCTGTATGAGTTCACATACCAACTCTTACTTGACTGATGGTGAATCTCTGTGTCAATCTGGATTTTAGTTCCCAAGGCTTGGGGCTCAACAGTACTGATACAGACAAAGATGAAAGGTGACAAAGGTGTTTGGAGGTTTAAAATCATATGTAGAATGATGAAAGTTTAACTGCAGCACTGGAATGCTGTTCAGCAGGAGGATTATAAATATTACTTGATTCCTTGCTTTGGGTTCAGGTTGTTTTTGTGTTAGCCTGAGATGATACTGATTTGTAAGTTTTTTCCTTCTTGTAGTTGTGCACACTGAATTATCTGGACTAATATCTGTTCCTGACAGTACAGTGCTGCTGAGAACTCAGTTGCTAGTAAAGCATGTAATAAAGCTGCCTTCCAACATGATCTTGCAAAGTTCCATAGAAGACAAAAATCTAGTCTTCAGTGTCTTGATACACAATGATTCCATTAGCCAGTCTGTCCTGGAAAATACAGCTGAAAGTTTTAAGTGCCACATTAATTATCTGAAAAGGCTTTTTACATGCTGCTAGTTGAAACCAGAGACTATAACATAACAGAATTAAAGGGTAAAATAAGAAAAAAGATGGACAAGAATGACATCTGAATAGATAATATAAATGAAGACATCTCCAACAGGACTTACCCTACTGCTGCTTCCTTTTTTTCTTTTTGGTCAGGCTGGTATTATATTGATTATCACATTACTCTGAGCAAGGAAGTGATGTTTTTCCTTTTGAAAAGCAGAATGTACATGTAGTCATTTTTAGAAGTTATAATTGTTGAAATAATTTCAAACTTGAATCTCTAAAATGTTTGTGGATGGTGTACATATGGTATTAAGAAAGCTCATTAATCAGTTATTCTAATAACCTGAAGGTGGCTCTGTAAATTTCTAGCTAATGCATTCTGTAAATACTACCATGTATATGCATTTCACTGCATATGGATTGTTACAAAATGATTTGTTCCCCAGACATACCCTTGTAAGTGAGAAGCAGTAGCTCAACTGATCTTACCAAGAAGGAAAGGTTAAATTACCGCTGCAGTCAGTTTTTCATCCTTCATTAGCAATGAATCAATTTCTTAAAGAAATAAAAGATCATCTTGAGGTTTTTAAAGTGTAAATTTAATTTTTAACCTGCATCAGTCCTCATCTATCGACAGAATAACACATTAATGGTGAAATTGAAAAAAAAAATACGTCCTTCACAAATGGCTATTCATGCTAAACTGCAAGACCTTCACTTGTGGATTTTTAGTAAAAAATGGAAACATGCACAGCTTAGTAAATTGGTTTTAACAAGGATCCACTCTACATGGACTAAACATTTTCTATGTTACTAAAGTATAAATAGAATGTAGTCTTTTTAATTAATTTATATGACTAGTATGTCAGTGTTTCAGAAGGTGGCAGTGATAGGCCTAGAAATTATTTCTGTGGTTTTACTTGCAAAGTACTGGAGAATAAGAGTTCTTGTCTGCTTCCATAATAGATTTTGAAAGAATGCTTTCCATATAGAAAATATTATTTTTATCTATTGAAATATTTTAATAAATGTATGCAATCTCAAATGGTACTCTTATGAATAGGATAAGATCAAACAGTAAGGCAAGAGGTCTTGGAGGTATATATGTTTCCTTAAATGACACTTATGACTCACTAGGTCATCCTTCTTTCGAATCAGTTTTGAACCAGTGTTTCATAAAGTACTAGTGGGAAGTCAGTGTGGGAAGTGCTCTTTCAGATGAGACCATATGCAGCCATGAAAGTTTTCCCTGTTCTCTCTGCAAGAGTAAGATTCAGACGTCTTGATTTTTGTTTTGCCTTGGTTCATTTCATTCCGCCTACTGCATCTAAAAATGACTCCAGTAAGTTTAATTACAGTAGCCATTCCTTTATTTAAAAAATGAACAAAACCAAAGTCTTGATTAGTGTTTTGTCATCTGAGGTCCATTGAATTGTAAACTTAATATGTTTGCAGTATTATAAAATGAAACCAGAATCCATAATTCAGCCTATAAAATTATTTTCTTTCTTTATGAATAGCAAGAGGCTGTTCTTATTATTTTCCTTATTAAATACATGTAGGCTAGGCAATAGGCTTTCTTATATTTTAAATTATGGCAGGCTATGTAAAGGTATTTTTGGTTTGTTTTTTTTTTTTCCAGTAGCATTTGTTACTTTGATCAGATGAGGATTTTTTGATAGAAAGATGATTCTATCTTTATAATTTATAATATAGTGTGTGTAAGGTAACATAAAGAACATGCTGATTATACAATTTTTTTTTTATTGGATCAAATATGCATATGTCATTCCCTTAAGGCATCTTAATAGATAAAATAGTGTGTAATGGTGCATTTACCTGGTAAAAATTCAGCTGCTCTGCATAGCAGTTTGTTCTGTTCAACACCATCTGGCAGCTGCAAGGAGGAAAAACAATAGCCAGCTATACGTGCAGGTAACCTTCCTGTTACTTCACCATCCAATTCATCAAGGCTGAAATATTGTTCATAGTTGCTTTATTGACAACCCACAGAGTACATGCAATTTCTTTCAGATTGTTACTGTTGAAATAATTCTGAGATCCTCGATTTGATAGCAGAATAATGAAAGCAAACAAATATGTCAGCCTTCCTACTGAATTCATTCATATTAGTGCTGTGATTAAAGAAAAGGTGCTAAGCAGATGAGGCCTTTGGTATGGTTTCTACAGTCTGAATATAGACATTGAAAAAGCAAGAAACAAGCTTTTGAGAAAGACTTGGAAGGAGCAATGAAGCATTAGGGAAACCTGAAAATTTTTAGGTATATTTTAGGATCAGATGTTGTTGGTTTTATGCTGCTCCATCTGTTTTTATATTAGAGAAGCTGAAATGAGACAGGGAGGAAAGAAAAATCTTTGAATGTTTATTGATATTTTCAGTTGATGTGTTCAAGTGTGTTTGTATACTGCCTAATTTCTGTGAACATTTGTGTATTCCAGTTATACCGAGTAATGAGTTTACAGGCAAACATTTTGAATGGAAAGTTATGAAAATATGAAACTGAAAAAGAGTTAAAAAAAAAAAGCCGACTCTTTTAAGAATTTCATCACTGTGCTTTAAATCAATTTCACTATCAGATCACTGAAATGCTTATGTATTTCCCTAACTACTGTTACGTATTAAAAGTCCACTGATACTGAATCTAACTTGTGAAGTTTCTCACAAACATAATATGTTAGTCAGCAAGGAACAGAGAAGGAAGAAAACGGAAGCAGCATGTCAGGGTACGTTACAGCTTTGAACTATATACCCTTCTTTGCCTAATGTGGGGGGGGTTTATGCAACCTTAATTGGAATGAAATGTTTATAACAAATATTTAATCAGGATTCAACGATTAAACAGGCAAATTTAATTTTGCTGTCATTATTTTATCCTAGGTAATCAATGCAGGTGTGCTTTAATGACAAAGTCTAATTGAGTACTTTCGTTTTGTGAAAAGAAGATTAAAAGGAGAACATTCACTTTTTAAACTAGAAGTAATGACGGAGGCACGGAACAATTCCTGGATATTAATGACTATCTGAGAAACCTGAAGGCTCAAGGCTTAGCCATGGACTGTTGACCTCAGGTGGTCATTAATTCTTCAAGTAATGCTCCATTGCCTGATCATTATTGCAACTGAACAGTGATGGATTAGCAAGTTTCAGCAATTAAACCACCAGCTATATTTTTAAATGCATATTTTTCTCTCCCACATGGATATCCTGACACAAAGCAAAGAATGAATCAAACCATTGATAGTATCCAGTCAAAACCTTGTGTTTTTCTTAATTCGTATGATCTATCATTGAGGACATGTCACATTATTTGACTGCATCCGTTGAACAACATGTTGCCCTGGTAGCTGTGCCCCACACATGTTATATATATGGCTGGATGTGTATGCCTCTAGGGAGCCTTGAGACTTACACAGATTCTTGTTCTCGCGGTAATGATGCAGATGCTTGACTGGCATCAGAATTACAGTGTAAGCAGCATTCTCTTGTCTTCAGCATTCTGCATGCTAATTTCCCTATCTTTCTGCAATTAAATATGTAATTAAACCTTATTTTGCTAGGGTTTTGAGGTTGTTTTATAGCCTTATTAGTCAAAGGAGAAGCAAGGCAGATTTCCTTACAAGCTAAAGCTAAAACTTGTTAAAAACAGTGTAAGAACTTGTACCATCATATAGCTGATTTGTTACATCTTCTTTATACGGCTTCATGCAATGAGTTCTGATGATCTGCAACTAGAGCTTTACTCAGTTCTGTGAAGAGTCAAAAGATCTCATGCTTTTGATTTGAGATCAACACAGTTGTCTGACGCCACCATATTAGAATAAGTTTTCCTGTATCTAAGCATTGCATAATTTAGTATATTATTTATACACAATATATACTTGGTTCACACACAGAATGCCTATATATTCTGTCTACACAGAATACCCTCAAGTCTTGGCAAAACATGCAGTCTTCTCCAATTTCAGCCACTAAGTGGTTCAGAAACACCTGTTGGAATGCTTCATAATTCTACTGCTGATACATTTTAGGCTATGTGTCAAGGGCAGATTAACAGATAAAAAGAGCTAATCCAAAAATCAGCAGTTTATGCCTGACTGGAGTAAACAGACTAATGAAGCATACAGAGTTAGATAGGTCTCTGTAAGACGCTAATGCACATGTTGCAAAAAGGTGAGTGAGGTCGTCACAACAAGTCACTTTGTAAAGTGACTTTAGTTAAGAAAAGGATCAAGGATTGCTGAAAGCATACCCTAATTAGCAAAACCATTATCACAGTGTCATTGTGGGGATAGATAGCACATACAGCATAGGTAGCAGGCCAGAGCATTTTGATGTCATCTGCTGGTTTCAAGTGCAGCATGTATGAGAATGCATGGCCTGCAGAATAGGCAAATGAAGGTTAAAATGTGTTGTTTCTCATTTTACATAACTTAGAGTTTTAATAATTAATTTCATCTACATAAATGAAAATGTGAGTATAATAAGATAAATTATTTTCAAACTAATGTAAAACAATAAAAACACTAGGGCAATTTTGATTATTTAAGTTGATTGTAATATTTAAATGTTGACAAGATAATGCATTCACCAATTATTCCACTGAATAATAAATCTTTAGTTGCTATTCTCTTCTTGTCAAAATAATGCTCTCTATTTTAAAATTGGCTCTACTGAAACGTGCATTTGTGGTTGTTATCTCCCATAGCTGCTGCAAGGAGGAATAAATTGTATGCTTGCTCTTTTTGCCAGTCCATCAGTATGTTGGTAAAGCGCTTCGTATACATCATAAACATTAATGGCAGCAAAGTTAGAGTTATGGCTGCTACTATCCTCCCTGCCTGCATGGTCCATCTTTGTTCTGTGTCAGTCATAATATTTGGGAGTTTTAAAATTTCCTCCTGAAACAGTGTTTAAGAGAATTCTTCTCCTTATTATATTCCAGCATAGTTATTAGTGGGAGAATAACAGCTTCCCTTTAGTGATCAGTATAAGATCCCAGCATACTGGGCTGGAGGGAAAGGGAAATAACTTCATGTATGTGACTCTGTGGCAATAAAAGTGTGGTTTAAAATGAAAAAGCCAAAACTTATTTCTGATTCATATATTTCAGAAGTATTTTCACATATTTTTATCTCATACCCTCATTTGATCTTGCTCATATGGGCAGCATAGCGTAGTGTGGACAGCAGGACTGAGTGGAATTGAAAATCTTTCTGCAATAAATGACAAGGTATTCAATACCGCATTTCTCTGTTGGAGTTCAAGTAAGGTACTACTAATTACCAACTTGTTGCCTAAAAATGTAAGCAGCTTCCAAGTAGTACTTTGGATGGTGTACATGAAGAACAGTGGTTTACAGAATCACTTCTGAAAGATCTGAACATTGCACCAGCAATCGATACTGGATATCTTAGTTTCTGGATAAGCGTTAGAAATTTGTTATAAAAGACCAAAGTATATCAGGTGTCTGTAACATGAAAACAATAAACATTTCAAAATTCATTCCCTTAGTGTTGAGCTCTGGATATTTGAATTTCACAAGGGGTCTTCTTTTTACTCGTTTTAAGTGAAATATTATTTACCAAAATAAATTTCAATCACCAAAAGTTTTATTTTTTATAGTTTCAATTTTTTTTTCCTAGATCAGTCTCTATGGGGTAAAATTTTCTTTTTCTCCACAGATAATAGTTTTGATAGCGTAGCCAAGCAGAGTATCTGATACTCTATCAAGTTTTTTTTAGTGGGGTGAGGGTGGTAACAAGAGATTTGGGGTTTCCAGCTCTTTCAAAGTCCTAAGTTTCAAGAAGCACTGAAGTCTATCCTCTTTCAGAAATGAAGCTATTTAAGAGTGATTAAATAAACCTCCACTGCAATCTTCCTCTTTCATTCTGTGAAATTTATAAAAATCATCTTGGTCATCTTATCTTATGCCAAGTCACGCAGTGATTAAGGCAGGTTGGGATGCTGCTATCAGTCCTTACACTTCCAATAAAATATGTTTTATTGGCAGTTAAGGCATCTTAGCCAGTTATTTCTGCCTAATATTTCTACCTAATGCTCTGCTGTTCTTCCCAAGTGTTCAGTAGATTTCAATAGTAGTTTAGATTTGTGTATTTGTGCTTCTGATAAAATCTAGTTTTATGTTTGTGATTACAGTTAAAATTTTCTGTAAACTGTGTCACTCAAGCTCAGCCTTAAAGAAAAACATCAGGCTTGATGGCTGTGCAATATTTTCTAAAACATTGTAACAAAGAAAATATTTTTTTCAGTTTAAACCTGTAATTTAAGCCTGCTTTGCTTGAAACTTGTTGTTTATTTGATTACTTCCCAACAACAGGGAAATTCCATATTCTGTGTATAATCAAACATGTATTTTATAGTTTGTGTTATAATTTAAAAGTTATTAGATTAATTTAAAATAAGTATTCAGTCTGATAACTTCATAAAGTAAAACAAATATTCTTTTTTACAATTACTTAAAAAAACGGAAAAAACACAAGACTTTGTGTGCTATGAATGACTTTTTATTACATAAATTGACTAAAATCCAAAGGGGAGCACATTCAGGTTAATACATGGAGAAAAATCCTAATATGTCTCTATATAGCAGAGCTATGCATTATTTTATTTTCTGAAGCAAAACCTTCTTAAGACTGGCTTTACTTTTATATCCACAAGTTTGCCACTCTTCATGACTCTCATTCAAGAAAAAAAAATCCTTTATAGGTTTGATTCTTGTCCTTGTATCTTGATTCAAAGTCTGTCAACATCAAGAGAAAGTCTATTATTCATTTAAATGAGTTGGGTTGGGTGCATCACTGCAGGTTTTCAGCAGCTTCTGTGAATTTCAGACTTCATTCACAAGCAGAAAAATATGACTGATAGTTTGCTGGGTGCTGGTAATACAAAATAAAGCAGAAATTAGGAGCTTTCAAGCATACATTTTGTCAGTATTACAGCTAAGCTACCTGTCTGGATGTCACTGCAGGTATACAGATGTGCTTTTGAACTTGTTAGCTTGGGGTAACAGTAAAGGTGACAGAGACATTGGTTGAAGGAGCTGTCAGTGTCTTTTATGGTGCCAGGGGCCAGTTTGTGCAGCTGTGACTACTGTCGGCAGCAGGGTAAAAAGTAGCTTCATTTTGTGATCAAAAACTTTTCAACAGTGAGAACAGGGAAAAGAGTAATTCCAAAGAATAGTTTGCCAAAAACACGTAAGAGCAAGCAATAAATCCTGGATTGATTTAATGAAATATTTTCCTACAAATGTGGAAGTAACTTAAATAAGGGTCTGTGTGGCCTCTCATACCTAACATGCTAAGTCAGTTGTGCTTTCTATGCATTTGTTTGTTTCTAGAAAAACTGGTATTGAATGTCTTAATTAAATTTATTAACTAAGTAGAGCAGAAGTCACTTTATAATAACTGATGGAAATTCTCTACTTATTTTTTATTTTATCATTTTATTACAGATAAAGACCAGATGTGGAAAGAAGAAGGCAAAGGAATTCAAATGTTTCGAGTTCCTCACAGTGTTTCCAGATGCAGCTGACAGAGATGTACTGACTTCAACTTTTTTTGAGTCAACAAAATAGTGAGTTGCATAGCCAATGAATATAGTTGTGTTCAAGAATCATCAGTTAAGGCTCATGAATGCCAATCCATAAGATTAGAATCTGACTTTAAGCTGTTGTTCATGATATTAAGACTAGAGAGAGGTGTTTTCCCTCTCATATAATGAACCCAAACAGGAGCAATTACAAAGTGGTGTGGGAGACATTATCTAAATTCAGTTTTTACTATCCTGTAGATAGATGGAGTGTAAGGCTATAACTTCATGATACTTTACCTCTTACGGGGTTTCAAGTAACAACATGTGAGCTTGACTTTCTTGTTTCATGTGAGGGAAATGTAATAAGTGACAATATGTGTATTGATTATAAATGCAGAAAGTAGTTCCCAGCACTAGCTTATAATTCCGTAAGGCAGCTCTGCCTCCTCCATTTCCTTTTTTGTCCTTTACAGGAATATTTCTCTGCCCTGTGCAAAAAAAAATCCTTTATTCCTTTACTTATTACTTAAAAGTAATACTGAATGTTGTATAATCATATAAGGTAAAAAACCGAACCTTTTGTACAAAATATTTCGTTGCCAAATTCTGTTTAGTCATTGTGGAGCCTATTAATGAACAGAAATCTTCATCAGAAAATCAAATTAACCAATAGGGTATATTTAGTTGATTCATTTTCAGGCACTTAAAAGATGGGTTATGTTGAGCATAGAATGGGTTACACTGGGGAGAGCTCACTTCAATTTCTATATAGTGAAACTTTGGAGCATGACCATTCATATTAACTAATGCCCTTTTTGTAAGACTATCTCAACTTGTAGTGGATGATACAGAACACACTCCTCCTCCTTTATCTGTTATCTTTATCTTCATTAAAATATGGAGTCAGATTCTTATCATCCTTCTTTATCTCCGTTAAACCACTGTCACTTAAGATAAATTTTGTCCCCCTTTGGGTTATTTTTTGCAATGCTATTGTGCTTTTCTGGTGTAGAGGAGTATATGAAATTTTCAGCTTTCAACTTTCCAAACAGATATTTGTTTGTAAAATCCTGTGATAATTTTGTGCACAGAAACTGAGTCTTCTCTTTTTTACTTGTTCTACCTCCACAGTACAACAGTCATCTTTTCCTCTGACCTTTGATCTCTTCCTAAGGAATTACAAATATATAAAATATTATGCCATTCCCTCATCTTTTTTCAGTGTGGTTTCTTAGCAAACACGGAATTTCTTCTCACACAATATGTGGAATGTATTTCATATTGTGTGTTTCAGCCAGCAGTTTAAACATGCTTCTTGACTGGTAAACCATGAACGGCAGTCTCACTGGCCCATCTGTTTAAAGTATTTTTGAAGTGCTATAGCACAAGCCATAATATTTATGAAATTTCATATTCATTTGGATACTGACAACATTTTTAACTTTAACTCTTACTTTGTTTCTGGGTTTACTGCCATAAAGATGAAATGCTTCAAAAAGGAAAATATACTGGAGCCTAATTCTGTGGACAAAGTCAAAACTTTACATTGAATAAGCAATTGTTTTTGGTTTTTTCCTTTATATTTTCCTGCAAAAAAATAACATATGCCCTGAAAATTTTTAGAGCAATTTTCATACCTTTGGATGCATAAAGTCTAGGTCTGCCTAGCTGAGTCATTAGAGTTTAGTGCAAACCTACAAAAAACAATATAGCTCCAGCAACATGCAGCATTTAGCAGTATGTACCTAATGTAAGAGAGCTTGGAGTTGGGCTTATGGGTATAGTGGTCATTCTCTGCAAATTAGTTTATAGGCTGTGCCAAAAAAAATATTGAAAATCAAATGAGCCTACAGCATAATGAATATTTTACTGAGCCAAATATTCATTGTGTAAAAACAAGTTATTCTAGCTTCCACACCTGTATCTAAAATAAGCATCATGCAACCAAACCTGTCTTTGAATAAACCCATCAGGATATGATTAAAAGTACAGTAATAAGTAGGTTATTTAGTTCTCATTAACTTTCCTTTTACTATCATTATATTCTTTCTAATATGTCTTCAGGTTCTTCTTAGCAAAACGTATTTTTAATTTCTAAGCATGCTTTCTTCAGCTTGCATCATGAAATATAGTTTGCGCTTATATGAATGCAGAAATTAATGTAACCTGTTTGTACATTTATCAGCATATATCTACCCCATTAGCTTCCATAATGGCTAAGCAGTGATTCTTTGTGTATCTGCTGCATTGACCTCATCTATCAATGGGCCCACAGTGGAAAAGATTCTCCTGTTCCATATAATATAAATTAGTATTTAGCCCAGGTTATGCCTTTGAGTTAATTTAATGGTATTATTATGGAGGGTACCATGGTCACTTTCTGTCTTTAGTTTGCTGGTTCATAGGATAATGGAATGTTTTTTCCTGTGGTTTAAACAGATTGAAGCAATCTGTTTAATACAACAGCTGCTTGTATGACAGATCAGAATGAATGCTGTTAAGGTCTGTGATTTTGTTCTGTTCTGTCTTAGGAACTATGAGGTAAAATGTACTCAGGGGACAAATAGTGGTTTTGCTATTCAATGAATAGCTAGTTTTTTTCATGATGGCTACTAGACATGTCAAACCACACTTTGGACGTAACCACTCTTTGGAAGTGCCATCCAGGTATTAAAAAAGTGTCAACTGAGTATTCTTTTTCTTTATCATCCCACTTTAACTCCTTATACGTTCAATTACAAAAGGATAGACTGTTTTATATCCTCTGCATATACTTTCCTACTGTCTTGGGGACCTGTGACATCTGAGGGCAGTAATATATGAGTACATTTCAATCCAGGAGGTTCCTCGATTGTGTAGAAGACAACTTCTTCTGCAAGTAATAGAGGAGCTGACAAGGAGAGGTGCCATGCTTGACCTCGTGCTCACCAACAGGGAAGGGCTCATTGGAAATGTGACGCTCCAGGGCAGCCTTGGTTGCAGTGATCATGAGACGGTCAAATTTGAGATCCTCAGGACAGTGAGAAGAGCGTGCAGCAAGCTCACTGCCCTGGACTTCAAAAGAGCAGACTTTGGCCTCTTCGGGAACCTGCTTAGGAAGGTTCCACGGGATATAGCCGTAGAGGGCAGAGGGGCCCAAGACTGTTGGTTGATATGCAAGTATCACCTGCTGCAAGCTCAGGAGTGTTGCATCCCAACCAGAAGGAAGTGCAGCAGGAGGGCCAGGAGACCTCCTTGGATGGATAAGGAGCTCCTGAGGAAAATTCAAATGAAAAAAGAGGCTTATAATAAGTGGAAGCAAGGACAGGTGGCATGGGAAGAGTACAGGGATCTTGTCCAAGAAGCTAGGGACCAGGCTAGGAAAGCTAAGGCTCAGTTAGAATTAAACTTAGCTAGAGGTATTAAAGATAACAGGAAGGGATTCTACAGGTACATAGCAAATAAAAAACAGACTAGGCCCCCTCAGGAAGCCCTCAGGAGAATTGGCTACACAGGATTTGGAAAAGGCTGAGGTTCTGAATTTCTTCTTTGCCTCAGTCTTCACTGCCAAAGGCTCTGACCACACCACCCAAGTCTTGGAAGGCAGATGCAGGGACTGTGAAAATGAAGACCTTGCGCCCACTGTAGGAGAGGATCTGGTTCGAGACCATCTTAAAAATCTGAACGTGCACAAGTCCATGGGTCCTGATGAGATCCATCCATGGGTCCTGAAGGAGCTGGCAAATGAAGTTGCAAAGTCGCTGGCCATCTATTTGAGAACTCATGGCAGTCAGGTGAAGTTCCCAATGACTGGAAAAAGGGAAATATAACCCCCATTTTCAAGAAGGGGAGAATGGATGACCCGGGGAATTACAGACCAGTCAGTTTCACCTCTGTGCCTGGCAAAATCTTGGAGCAGATTCTCCTGGAAGGCATGCTAAGGCACATGAAAAACAACAAGGTGCTTGGTGACAGGCAGCATGGCTTCACTAAGGGGAAATCCTGCCTGACCAATTTGGTGGCCTTCTAGGATGGGGCTACAGAACTGATGGACAGGGGTAGAGCAGTTGATGTCATCTATCTGGACTTGTGCAAAGCGTTCGACACTGTCCCACACAACATCCTTGTCTCTAAATTGGAGAGACATCAATTTGATGGATGGACCACTCAGTGGATAAAGAACTGGCTGGATGGCCGCACACAAAGAGTTGTCGTCAATGGCTCAGTGTTTGGCTGGAGACCAGTAACGAGTGGTGTCCCTCAGGGATGGGTGTTGGGACCGGTCTTGTTTGACATCTTTGTCGCTGACATGGACAGTGGGATTGAGTGTGCCCTCAGCAAGTTTGCCGATGGCACCAAGCTGTTTGGTTCGGTTGATACGCTGGAGGGAAGGAATGCCATCCAGAGGGACCTTGACACACTTGTGAGGTGGGCTGATGCCAACCTCATGAAGTTTAACCATGACAAGTGCAAGGTCCTACACCTGGGTCGGAGCAATCCCAGGCACAGCTACAGGTTGGGCAGAGAAGAGATTCAGAGCAGCCCTGTGGAGAAGGACTTGGGGGTGTTGGTCGATGAGAAAATGAACATGAGCCGGCTTCAGTGTGCGCTCGCAGCCCAGAAAGCCAACTGTATCCTGGGCTGCATCAAAAGGAGCGTGACCAGCAGGACAAAGGAGGTGAAGACAGGCTGAGAAAGTTGGGGCTGTTCAGCCTGGAGAAGAGAAGGCTGCGTGGAGACCACGTAGCAGCCTTCCAGTACCTGAAGGGGGCCTATAGGGATGCTGGAGAGGGACTCTTCATTAGAGACTGTAGTGATAGGACAAGGGGTAACGGGTTAAAACTTAAACAGGGGAAGTTTAGATTGGATATAAGAAGGAAATTCTTTCCTGTTAGGGTGGTGAGGCACTGGAATGGTTGCCCAGGGAGGTTGTGAATGCTCCATCCCTGGCAGTGTTCAAGGCCAGGTTGGACGAGGCCTTGGATGATAGGATTTAGCGTAAGGTGTCCCTGCCCATGGCAGGGGGGTTGGAACTAGATGATCTTAAGGTCCTTTCCAACCCTAACAATTCTATGATTCTATGATTCAGAAGTGCTGTTTTGCGAAATATTTGGAATGAGAGATCCTATTTAGTGTTTTACAAATAGCTTTGGATTCTTTGCATTTGGGGCACCTTTTCCAGAGAGCAAAATGGCTGCTTTAAAGCAAGCATCATCACATGACAGTGACAGTGATAAACACACTTCCCAGTGGCCTCTGGTTAGTGTCAGGTCTCATTCCTACTATGCTTCTTTAGGCAATGCTCAAAGCCAGATGTAGCTGATTGATGACAACATAACTGACTAAAGTTTCTCATAGCTCAAACCCTGTCAGTAGTATGGATGGCATGCATCATCTTAGGTATGTGTAGTGGTAAATTAAAATGTAAGAGCTGTGCCTGCTCTTCAACACTAACTGCTTAGCCACCAGAAATTATTCCATACTAAGAAAGCTGGTTTTATCAAAAAAAAGTCATAAAACATATTTGTGATTTGGAATTCAGAATGCTTTTTTTTTTTCACTTTGAGAAAAAAATAATACGTATAAAAAACATTTTCAACCAATATAGGAAGAGGACAAGACCAAAGCTTGAGATCATGTGATTTCTGTTGGGAGGAGAATTGAGGGGTTATTTTTTAATTTCTCCCAAGTTCTTATTTTTATAGCTAGCATGTCTGGTCCTTCTCCACTGAAACACCTGGCACCCCTGACTTTTTCTGGCATCAACAACTGACTACATAAAAAGCCTGTAACTGTCTCATGCCACCCCTACAAATTATGAATCCTGAGCCAAGACTTCCTCAAGTCAGAGGAGAATAGAAAATTAGTTTTAGCAAACATCTACAGTAACTGAAGTCTTGTCATGGAATCAGCTGAAATAAAGCATGGTGGTACCCATCTTAATTCCTACATTTGTTTAGTGACAGTTTTTAATTGCTCGGTTTTATAGTTTATGGTAGATGGTTTCTAGATTGTGTACTATGATAACGACTCCTTGTGTCTTGTTTAGTTTTTGCTATTTGAATGGCATCATTCAATATAGTATCCATAAGGCTTCATTAAAGTGCTATTTAAAGTGAAATTTTCTACAGCATATTATGCTACTGAATTAGGAACAATGCTTCACATTACTTATCAGACAGTATTTACTTTCAAATCAGAATAATCTTTAATAATCTTTAAAAGTATGTCAAGTTTGACTTGGTCACTTTGGCAAAGGATTGCATTTGGTAAATATTGATAAAATCTGAGGATTAACTTAAATGGTTTAAGATTAAAGTTACCGGTCTGACATAGGGAAGCCTAACATGAGATGTGTTTGGTTGCTGTGTTTTGTATCTTAAGAGTCACTGCAGATGGTGCTAGCCTTTCATGGAGAGTTTAAAATACTATTTTACTTACTGTAGCAGTTAACTGATTCTTGGATGTCAGAATTAGGTAATCCTCCTATTCTGCTTAATCTATATAACGGTATGTAAAGCTACATGACAGTTTTACAGAGAACTTTAAATATGGTAAGTATGGTTGTCTTACTGACCATGAAGGTGAACTGTGGTTGCTGTTGTGTAGGAAGCATGTTTCTTACTTTCATTCAAAACTGAGTTTGAGAAGAGGTAAATAAATGAAAGATGGTTCCAGAAGGAAAATACAGCTCCAACAGCTACCAGCAATAAAAACTCTCTTAGAAGTGTTTCAGAAATTTCAGAAATATTAGCTGCTGAAGGAATGTGTAACAGAACATGGGACGACAGATTAAGCAATCATTCATCATTTAACATCTGAATCATTTCTTGCTGACTAAAGAGAAATACAGATCAGAGAAGTGAAATAGTCCCTTCCCGTTATTATATGTGATTTGTGAATTCCAGATGAACCATTAATTTAATAGGAGCTAGCGTTAGTCAAAATGGTGCTTAAATAATGTTTAAAATAGCATTTTAAATTTTTTTAAAGTAACTGTGAATTTTTTGTCAGTATGTCTGCAATGTCCATGCTCACTACACCCTTTCAGCCCTTTCAGACAATATTAATATTTTTGTAGTGTAACTGACATACAAATAGATATAGTTGGAACCTTCTCTAACTTGTCATGGTTTAGACCCAGCTTGTACCTGAGTCCCACATAGGCACTCACTCACACCCCTCTTCTTCCCTCCCAGAGCAGGATAGGGAGAAGACTTCAAGGAATGTATATCTCATGGGTTGAGATAAAAACAGTTTAATAACTAAAGTAAAATATACTACTACTAAGAATAATGATAAGGGAAATAACAAGGGGAGAAAATATAACACTGAAAGCGGAAAAGAAAAAAAAAACAATAAACACAAGTGATGCACAATACAATTGCTCACCACCCACCAACAGATACCCCGCCTGACCCAAGCACTGATCAGTCCCTTCCAGGCAGCTCCCCCCAGTTTACATACTTGGCATGACGTGCTGTGTTACGGAAAACCCTTTGTCTAGTTTGGGTCAGGTGTCCTGTCTCTGCTCCTTCCCAGCTTCTTGTGTCCCTCCTCACTGGCAGAGCATGAGACTGAAAAGTCCTTGATCAGGGTAAGTACTAATTAGCAACAAATAAAAAATTGGTGTGTTATCAGCATTGTTCTCAGACTGAAGCCGAAATGCAGTCCTGTTCCAGCTACTAGGAAGAAAATTAACTATATCCTATCTTAAACCAGGACAGTGCTTCTCTATGTTTGCATTTCTGCTACAGAATAAAAACCATACAATCTAAATACCAAAGACTGAAAATTTCATAATTGTCTGAAGAAAATAACATGAAAACCTTTCTGTTGCATCTGTAATTACCCTTAGTTTATTTAATGCCTATATATTCAGAGTTTTAAACTGAAAGATACCTGATGTATGTGTAAGATTTTTTTAGATGTTTGCAAAAATGAAGTTGATACTAAAGGAGTTAAATACATTTATGAAGTCTCCAACTGTCTTGTTTGCTCATGGCACCTTTGAAAGTGAAAGAAGACTTTAGCACCTTGTCACTGATGAGTTCCTCACAGCTGACTCTGCTTTCAGCAGGAAACAGCACTAGATGACCTATTGAGGTCAAGCTGATTTTTCCTCTTTGGTACCTAGTTAGGACTGAAGGAAAAAGGTTCTGGCATGAATTATGATGCAGTTTTATATCCTTAAGTGTCCTAGGAGGGTTTTTTTTGTGTGCTTTAGAAGCTTTCGAGATCATCCAGAGAAACAATTTTGGCATGTAGAAAGTAATTTATGTAGTATTTTGGGAGACAGCTTTGACCCTGTGGTTTGCTCATATTGTGCAAAAAAGCAAAAGTAGTCATTGTCGAGCCATTGGAATAACGCCATTTGAAGCAAAGGTGATTGAAGGGTTTATAAGGATATAATGAGATGTTATGTAATTTAATCATAAGAAATATTTATTTTCTTGCTGGGAAGTATGAAACAGAATTTGAAGCACATGCTTCCTGACTTGATCTTAGTCCCTGCTTTTGACAAGGTGCGTTCAAAAGACAGAGAAACAGTTTTTGACTGGACTTTGGAATTATCTTGATACCATGTGTAATCATTTTGAAGCATGCCATAGAAATTAATGGGATTTTTTACTGTCACTAGATCTGAATGTAATACAATGCAGTTCTGGTTTGATATCTAATATTATGCTTTGGGGTTAAAAAGGTTAGCAAAACTTCCAACTTTGCACCCAACTGTATTAGTACATTTGTGTTCACAGAATTGGATCTCAAGGTTTCTCTCTTTCTCTTGTTGGAATTAAGCAGGATCCTGTCATGAAGGCACTGGACTGGAAGTCAGGATTTTATTGCTTGTGCCTCAGACCTTCTGTGTGGCCGTGGACGAGGCATTTGATTCCCACCACTGCAGTTTTCCATCTGAAATTGAAAACATTGTTTTCCTTTTTCAAACAGATTAAGAAAATATGTATTAATCATGTTTGAGATATTAAGGTGTAATGTTGATAGGTGATTATCGAAAGTTAGGTTTTGTATGTAAATTACTTTACTTGGGAATTCTTTTAGGAAGTTTCTATTAGAAAGGAATCCAAATAAAAATTCAGCATCTTAAGTCTAAAAATATTCCTGATACAGCAGCAGAAAACAAAATGAAGAACCCCTTTAGTCTTACATCTACTTGTTAAGTTCACAGTATTTCTAAAAGCAAGTTAATTTCAGGAAATGAATCTTGAAACTGCTGGTTTGGAATTCAAAAATTAGTGAAAACCAGCTGTCATCATCTTAACTCTCAGCTGAAGGTTCTTATGTAATGTTTATATTGTAAAGGTAAATAGGCAATACTTCTCCAGTTACCTGCATTATTGATACAAGTAATATTTATGGTATTGCTTGTATCATTCCTACTGTATTATTTGTGTTACAAGCATTATAGCTTCTAGGTCTCTCAGTGGCTCAAGCAGGAGAAACCCATTTAAAGTCCCTGAATCAGTGGTGCCAATCAGCTTGTTATCCTACATTCTGATTTATAGATTTATGAACTTCTACAGGTTTTAGTGGGTTTTAAGAACTCTTCTCCAGTATTCATCTTTTTGTTGGTCTTGCAGAGGCTTGTAAGTGAAACTTGCTGGCACCGAAATGTTGCTTAGCAATTTGCTGAAGCCATGGTTTTACTATTGCTCTCCTGCTGTGCTTGAAATTCACCCATTTATGTTTTATGTATGGCAGTATGAAACAAGCAGAAATAACCAGTATTTGTTTTATCATGTCTCTGGTACAAATTTGTTAGCCTTTCATCAAGCAAGACTTGTATTGTCCTCAGCAGGATTTCTGTGTGATGAAGGACTGCTGCATTCAGTGCTTTAAGTTTTTAAATCTTACACTCTCTGCATGAGTATTGACAAATGCAGTACTCTAACACCTTATTTATGTTTTATTGAAAGTAGAACTTGCTTTGCCTCCCTATTCTCAATTCTTGTTGATGTCAGACAAATTTACATGGATGATTGCTCACTTAACATGCTTATCTATCATCATAACTGTGAGATATCGCTGTCCGTGCAAACCAGAAGAGAAGAGGTCACCCAAATTCTGATATTTATGTAATGGACACATTAAACTTCAAAATCTATTTTATTCTCTTTTTACACATCTATAGACTCCCAAGCATTTGTCATGTTTTCATATAAACTGCTCCCATGAAGCAGGTGACTACATGTCCTGGGTTCAGCAGTAGCAGTCATGTTTCTCCTCCTTGGTAGCTGGTGCAGTGCAGTGTTTTGACTTTCGTCTCGGGAACAGAGCTGATAGAGATGTTTTGGTTTGGCCAAGGACTTTGTGAGCCTCATGCTCTGCCAGGGAGGAGGGGAAGCTGGGAGGAAGCAGAGACAGGACACCTGACCCAAACTGACCAAAGAGCTATTCCATACCACAGCACGTCATGCCCAGGAGGTAACTGGGAGTTAGCCGGAAGGGCTGGGAGACTGCAGGGTTGGAGGAGGTATCGGTCGGAGCTTGGTCGGGCTTGGGGGGCGAGTTATCGGTCAGTGGGTGGTGAGGTGTTGTATTCTGTTCCCTTGTTATTTCCTTTATCATTATTATCATTGGTGGTAGCAGTAGTGATTTGTGTTATACCTTAGTTACTAAACTGTTCTTATCTCAACCCGTGGGAGTTGCATTCTTTTGATTCTCCTCTCCGTCCCTCCGAGAGCAGGGGGAGGGCAAGAAAGGGGGGGAAGTGAGCGAACGAATTACCTGACTGGGTTTAAACCACGACAGTTCTTTTTGGCGCCCAACGTGGGGCACGAAGGGTTGAGATAACGACAGATTTGACTGGATTAATAGTCATTCGTCACAATGCTGATTTATTGGGTATCAGAGTTGTTCTTCTTGATCTCACAGCTTCAGACCGTTGTAACTTACGTAGAGCCGGTATTTGCTGTGATAGTGTTTATCAAGTGTGGGGCCTGGGCTAAGGTTCTTGTCTCACTGTGCTTTATGGCAATGGCTTGTAATACGGGTGGGCTCCAGCAGCAGGGCGGGACGGACGTGGCCGTGGACTCGTACCTGGCCGTCCGGCTGCTCTTCACCGTCCTGGCCCTCGCCCTACTCTCCATCTTCTTGAGGCTGCGGGGAGCCGAGGGGGAGCGGCCCCGGGAGCCGGCGGCTGCTGAAGCGGCCCGGGAGAGCGGGCCCGGGGACCAAGCGGCGGCGGGAGCGGGGCCGGAGGCCGCGAGGGGACGGCTGCCGGTGGAGGAGGTCGGGGCGGTCGAGGAGCAGAAGGAAGCGGCTGCCGAGCAGAGGGATAAGGCGGCGGAGGAGCCGAGCCCCGCGGAGGAGCCGAGCCCCGCGGAGGAGCCCAGCCCCGCGACGGCCGAGAGCATTCCCCGGCAGCCGCCTGCCGAGCCCCAGGAGGATGCAGGAGACCACGCAGCACTTCCCAGCAAGGCAGAGGAGGAAGAGCTGGACTCAGGAAAAGAGAAGCTGGCGGTGGGAGAGCCGGCAAGCACAGCAGCTACACCAGCCCCAGTGACAAGCACAGCAGCATCGTTTGAGAGTTCTGAAGGTTTTGAATGGCCTTTGGGTATCCTTGGGACCTGCCTGCTGATTGTGATGGGGATCAGCATGTTGGCACACACACAGGCTGTGTTCTACCCACAGCCATTTTGTCTGATCTCAAAAGTTAAGCAGAGTCAGGTTTGGGTCTTGTCTGGGGTTAGACAACAATATAGGGGGACCAAGAGATTTTCCCCAAGGCTGGAGAGTCATGAGTGGCAGGGTGTGTGGGACAGTATGGGAAAGTATCTAGTCCACTGGGCCCCTCCAGTGCTTTGGAAGCGTCGGAGATGGAAGGCAGCTGTATGGAGTCCCCAGCAACAAGCTGCAGAAACTGCTTAAGGGGACAGTGAATTATTTTAAGCCTGGTGGGCCCATGGCACTTCAGGCCATCAGAGCAGAGATGCAACATAGAGATGGACTCATGATCAAGGGGTGGACTTAACAATGGACACTATTGCACAGGTTATTCACGAGTGTGAACACTGCACACAGTCTCTCCTGCTCTGGAAGACTGTTACAAGAGATGGAGCCTGACATGGACCAGATGAACGCAGCAGCTTTATAGGGACTGGTTCATGCACTAAGATAAGAGTGCACCGAGATAAGAGTGATGGTATATTGAAAATGTGGGATCTGAGCATGACGTGAATGGTATGGAATAAGGGGTGGATAATGTCCTGGGTTCAGCAGTAGCAGTCATGTTTCTCCTCCTTGGTAGCTGGTGCAGTGCAGTGTTTTGACTTTCGTCTCGGGAACAGAGCTGATAGAGATGTTTTGGTTTGGCCAAGGACTTTGTGAGCCTCATGCTCTGCCAGGGAGGAGGGGAAGCTGGGAGGAAGCAAAGACAGGACACCTGACCCAAACTGACCAAAGAGCTATTCCATACCACAGCACGTCATGCCCAGGATGTAACTGGGAGTTAGCCGGAAGGGCTGGGAGACTGCAGGGTTGGAGGAGGTATCGGTCGGAGCTTGGTCGGGCTTGGGGGGCGAGTTATCGGTCAGTGGGTGGTGAGGTGTTGTATTCTGCTCCCTTGTTATTTCCTTTATCATTATTATCATTGGTGGTAGCAGTAGTGATTTGTGTTATACCTTAGTTACTAAACTGTTCTTATCTCAACCCGTGGGAGTTGCATTCTTTTGATTCTCCTCTCCGTCCCTCCGAGAGCAGGGGGAGGGCAAGAAAGGGGGGGAAGTGAGCGAACGAATTACCTGACTGGGTTTAAACCACGACACTACATTAGTTCTAATGCCTCATTTTTCTGAGTATCTGGATCTTCTTGCTGCTATATCAAGCCTGCTGAATTTCTGGGTTTGTAGGGAGAAGTGCAAGCAAAGCATAGATGTCTCTACATTCAATTAGGTTAAACATTTAAAACATCTTCGTGGAAGAGATCTCATGGGAGATTAGGAACCATTTGTGTTACATCAGAGGCTTTTTTCTTATTTGCTTAATTATTGCGAGGTTTTGGTCTGTTTGCATTCTTTCTCCTTGTGCACACAAAGCATTACTTAAACCACAGCATTCAGTTACAGGTCTGATAAGGGTTCAGACTGTGTAGTGTTGTCAGATGGTCCACAGGAGGTTCCTGTTTTATTCATGCAATGAGAGGTCACCTAAGAATCATAATCTGTGCAGAAATTGCTCGTCATAGAATCATAGAATAGTTAGGGTTGAAAAGGACCTTAAAATCATCTAGTTCCAACCCCCCTGACATGGGCAGGGACACCCCACACTAAACCATGTCACCCAAGGCTCTGTCCAACCTGGTCTTGAACACTGCCAGGGATAGAGCAGTCATGATCATTTCCATTCTTGTAGGAATTCTCCTTATTGCTCCCTCCCACCTCCTGCATGACACAGTATGATGGCACTCTGTAGTCTTTCAGAGTCAGCTGTTATCTCCTGTTTATCATTCCTCTTCATCTAGTTTCAAATAAGTCTGTGCATATGACTGATGCACATTCCCATGGGATGTGAATACACTGCAGAACCTTCCTCAGACTGATCAGTCTGAACCCTGTGCGTCTTCTCAGTGAGCACTCTTGATATTATCGTCATCTGAGTTTAAAACTTCCAGGTTGAATAAGTTTCTTCATGCTGTTGAAATTAGTTTCTACTTACCTCTTTTCAAAGGCTAAATAGGTATACAACCAAAAGAAATAGAGCTAACTAAATATTTTTGATATATAAAATTCACAGAAGTCTTAATGGTAAGAGTTTGAAAGGAATTTTAAATATCCAGCTCCCATTTGAGTCTTTGAAAAGTCTCCCTTCTATCTTTAACCATTATAATATTCTTAAATCCCATGTTCCTTCCCCACTTCCTGATGGCAGTCAGCACACCAAACAGTTGAAAATATGGTACAGCTTCAAATACAATGACATAATTGTTACAAGTTGACCACGTCAGCATCTGTTTTGGCATCCTCTTCACAAATAATCTTGCAAAGCTGCATCACTGCATAGACTATGAACTAGAGAAGCTGGTCAAGGAACAGCAATTTATTTGGTGACAGCATTGAGGTTTCTGGACTTTCTCTTCTTTTCATGATACAGTGAAAACAAAACATTCTGAATGGCTCTATGTATCTGAAATTTAATTAATTGAACAAGTTAGAGTTTCAACTTAGGTCTCATCTGCATTTCAATTGAAAAAGAATGCACCCTGGACCAGTTATAATGATATTGCTTTATGGCACTTTTCTGTTTGGCTGAAAAAGCAGTATTCAATATAAAAACCTTTAGTTTAAACCACTTTGGCCAGCCTTTAAAGTAGTCACTTTGCCATCTATTTTAATAAGTAATTTTCAATAGATTTTATACAATATGTGGATAAAACGGTTGTCCCCTAAAAGACGAGCCCAAAATAATCATAATAGTAGACTAGATTCAAAATGGAGTCATAGAAGACCATAACTTTCCCTAGTAAAACTAAATACTTAAGCTTTTTGCAAAACATACAGAGAAATGTTAGACCCTTATCAATGGCATTTATACAAGCCAGTGCACAAACCAAATGTTTAGTGTTATGCTCTTTTTCCCAAGGAATTCAGGTGCCCATCTGACTTTACTTGAAGCCCTGAACCCTCTCATGGAACTGGATATTAAGAGGAAAAAAAATCTTTCCTTCAGAAAATCTGTTTTAGCATTAAGTTTCCCCTAAACTTTATTCAAAATCTTAGCCGCTGGAATATTTTCATATGCTATGAGTCTAAACTCTTTAAGTTACTTAATGGGGCTTTCTTGTTCTTTTACATTCTAAAATAGTATTCAATTTTCCATGATATGCAGTAACCCAGGTAAGACATCTCCAAGATTTAACAGTGAAGCAGTTGGCTATGTATCAACCTCATCCACCCACAACCCAAATGTTTGCATAGATCACTGGACCATAAAATTTTCTGGCTCTAATTGTCGCACATTCTCCGTCTTGCTACAGATACAGCTGCTGGACTACAAGGGACGAAAGATGTAGCAATCAGTAGCTTACTTTGCTTTGAGTGGTATCAAAGAGATAGATCAGATTTTAAAATCATCATCAATCTAAACATATTTTCTATATTATCTTTCAGAGTCAGTTTAACGTCTTTGATTTTATGCAGGCACTTTCTTAGAAATGTGATAGTTCATCATATACCATGATAGAATATAGCTGCTAACACCTTTTTAGCAGAAGATAAAATTGGAAATTGCTGATCTGATTTTGAAAATTATTCAAAACCTGTTAGCTTTTCTGGAGTGAGATGGTGCTTTTCTTTGAGCTGTTCATGTGAAAATCTTTGTTTGCCATTTTAGCAAGGACACACAAGGAATTTTCTGACGGCAGCCAGCTAAGTCTATTTCCATATCTCTCTCTTCACTCTGGGGATAAGGAGCCTGCAGAGTTTTTATTAATCTCAGAACAGAGAATACCAGTGAAGGGCTGCCAGGATGAGTGACAGATGAGAGATCAACGTTTTAAATGCATAGTCAAATCAAATATACATTTTCCAGAAGAAGAAACAGGAATAAAACCTCAGATATCTTTGGATTGGATCTCTATAATTAATTTAATGTATATTAACTTGAAATGATGGGTGTAATTTACCGTAAGTAGAGTTGTAATTTCTGTCTGACTAGGAGCAGAAGGAAAACTTTTAGAATAAGGCTGAACTTCAAAAACCTACATCCCATTTGTACTTAACAGGTACTTTGAATCCCTCATTGTCAGCAAAATCAGAATTAATGGTGTATCAGAAGTTCTTAATTGCTACTTCTTGATTTGGTGGTAGGTAAAAAAAAGTTTTCCTGTTATTGTCAAAACAAATACTGATATTTAAAGTAATTAGCTACTGTCATATAATAGCATACATTTTAGGCTTATAAAAGTGTATATTTAATTATCTTTTTCTCGAACTCCACAGTCAATTATAAGGTTCTAATAATAGATTGTAAAATCCCTACAAAAATGTTCTTGACTTTTCAAGAATGAGTCCTCTCTCTATTTTCAGTTGGTCTTATGGCTGCAGGAAACCTAGATTTTGAATGAGGCCCTAGCATGGATCAAGAACCTTTAACACTGTGTATTGGTCATTTAACACTACCACAGATGATGAAAAATACCCTTGTATCTTGGTTTTGGAAGGTTTCAGGAGAATCTGTGTTCAGAAGTAGCCATAATTTAGAATCATAATTAAATGTGCCAATAACGAATCTGTAATTCAGACAAAATTTTGCATCTTACTGGCAAACTAACCCGAGTGATTGGAAATCTCAGTTAAGGTGAAGTAACAACTAAAAGGTGATTAGTTTTTATTATAAAGTGAGGCAAATAGAAGATTAACTACAATAGCTACTGCATAATTAAGGTGCAGAGTGTTGTTATGAGAAAGCTTTCAGAATATTATTTTAATGACTACACTTGGGTTAAAGGTTAAATTCACTCTTTAACTTTTGTCAGCAAGCCCTTGAGTGTCATTAGCATCAATGAAAGTATTAAAGATCACTATTGTGCTTTTCCTTCAGAAAATGTGGTGCAGCCCAGCTGGTGTTCCAATTTCTGTTACTCCTATTTCTTTGAATAACTACCTACTCATAAAGGATAGTTTCTTTTAAAAGAAAATTTAAAATGAGTGTTTTAATTGAAGGCAGAATGTTACAAAATATATAGATCAAAACATAAACATGAGTGAAACTAATTCATAAACCCTGTTTTGGAGTAACACCTTTATGATTCTGCTATTACTGTGCTGAAAATCAGTTATGGCATATCATTCCTTACTTTCCTCTTTAGAGTGTTTTTTTTAGCTTAGCATATAGAAAGTTCTTTGTAGTTATTTTGGGTTGGATTTTGTAGGAGTATGCTTCCGTAGCCTAAAGTAAAATCTCTTAATTGCAGGGAGGGCAAAATGTATAATGTGTTTTATATATTGAATGTTAATTATTCCATCCATATGTATAGTCCCATCTGCTTAAGCACACTACACTCAAAGAACAGGGGGCTTCTTCCTTCTTCCTCCACCTTGAAGATGATTTCAACAAAGCAGTATAATTTGTTTCAAAGAAATGCAATTCATTCTTTCTTGTAATAGCTCCAGACAGGGTGATCCGGGGTTAGCTGTAATTGCCACTGCTCCCTAGTATGGTACAGTTTAATTCTATTATTTGTAGTGATACATATCTAGCAGTAGGGTTTACAGCCGTACTGGATGCATCCCAATACTAAAGACAGTATAGAAGTTTAGAATTCCCTCTAATTTCCCTCCCTAAACAACTTTGTGGACCAAAACCTAAAGCAACTCTGGGAAAATATATGAGAAGTTCTTCCAGGAAAATATTGAATAATGAGATTGCTTGGTATGTGTTATACCCATATTATTCAAATCTGTTCATTGGGCTTCTTAAGAGTGCACAGGGTGGATCATTCATTTTTTAAGCTTTTCTGCTGAGATAATTATTCATGAGATTTGTATAGGAGTGTGCCAAGACGGTGGTGATGTAAGATTGTATTTATGGGAGTTTAGTAAATTTAGATGTTAGAATTCTGTGTGTGCTTGTGCATAGAATTTCAGATAGGGATTTTGAATAAATATTAATTAATATATTGTAGGGACTGTAGCGATAGAACAAGGGTCAATGGGTTAAAACTTCAATAGGGGAGGTTCAAGTTACATAAGGAAGAATGTGAAGGTGGTGAGGCACTGCAACAGGTTGCCCAATGAAGTGCAAATGCTCCATCCTTCGCAGTGTTCAAGGCTATGTTGGACAGGGTTTTGGGCAACATGGTCTAGTGTGAGGAGTCCCTGCCTACACCTCCCTTGGCAGGGGAGTTGAAATTAGATGATCTTAAGGTCCTTTCCAACCCTAGCCTTCTGTGATTCCATGATTCTATATTGTAAAAAGCCCCAGATGAATGTGTTTTTCTATGGAAACCTGAGAATTTCCTTGAAATTTATGTAAGTAATATAAAACGTTTTACCGTTTTTATCCTGTGGTGGTATTGTTGGTAAGACATGTGGTTTATGGCATGCTATTTAGAAGGTATGAGGGAAACAGAAAGAGCATTCTACACTCTTTAAATGTTGAATGGATTGCTAAAGAAATTTTAAGCTGCTTATGCATTCAAGCACAGCTGTAGAACTTAAGCAATGACTGTAGCGATTGTACAAAAAGTACTGAACAACAGCAATGTTCCACACTGATTTGGCCTTAATGTGCTCTTCTAAGGAAACACAAACAGTGGATTCTTTGGGGTGGGGAGGAAGTGTTGAGCGAAGGCTGTTTGTAAGAAATTACTTTTTTTTTTAGAAAAAAATAATTTGCTAACCTGCAGTCTGAATTCACTAATCAGGTTAAAGCCCTGGGCATTTGACTGTAACCACCAGCATTAAGTTACATATTCCAGAATCTTCAACATTTTTTTCCTAAACAACAGTGTTAAATTCCCTTTTATTGAAAAGGACATTGAAGTACAGTAATTTACCCATCTCGTAAGTTAATTGTAGAAATAAACAGCACATGATTTTGCTAATTCCTTTCCATATCTCTCTTGGTTGTTGATTTTCTATAGATCTAAAACCAGACCATAAAAATCAAAGAATTTATTTTTTTCAAAGTTAATAGCAACCTTTGGTCAAACTGGAAATATATAGAAAAATTACGCTTTTAATATGGTATTTTGATTATATGATTTCTATTTCTGATTATATTAATACTTATGCGGGAAGCTGAAAATGGGTAGGGGGAATGAAAATGAGGTTTTTTCTTTCTTGAGGAAAGAAAATTGTTTGTTTTGAACAGAGGCTGTCATTTTTGATCAGCTTTTACTTTTTTAATAGAGTTGGACCTTCAGAATTGAAGATCATACTTGCTTTTCATCGTAAATATGAATACTTTATTTCCCTTCTATTTTCAGAAAGACAAAAATGCTTTTTTATTTTCTTACAGTCAAGGTAACTATTTTGAAAGGCGAGGCAGGAACATTTTGATTACTTTCAAAAAGTTGCCAGTTCTATTTTGTCATATTTTATCTCTTTTGGAGGATGTGCTCCTGCATTTGTTTTCCTCTGAAGCTCAGGGACAAAATAGCACTCATGTCCTCCTAACTCTTCAGAAACATGTACACATATCTTGGACTCTTTAGCAAAATGCAGAAGACATATACCTCATCATGAATGTTTTAATGGTGTTGTAGAAAAAAAACTCTCATACAGAAATGACGTAACATGGACACAGCATAAAGTTCTGAAAACAAAAACAAGTGAGATTCTAAGGAAAGGGAAGGGAAGGGAAGGGAAGGGAAGGGAAGGGAAGGGAAGGGAAGGGAAGGGAAGGGAAGGGAAGGGAAGGGAAGAAAGGAAAGGGAAAAGGAAAGGAAAGGAAAGGAGAGGAGAGGAGAGGAAAAGAGAAAAGAAAAGAAAAGAAAAGAAAAGAAAAGAAAAGAAAAGAAAAGAAAAGAAAAGAAAAGAAAAGAAAAGAAAAGAAAGAAAAGAAAAGAAAAGAAAAGAAAAGAAAAGAAAAGAAAAGAAAAGAAAAGAAAAGAAAAGAAAAGAAAAGAAAAGAAAAGAAAAGAAAAGAAAAGAAAAGAAAAGAAAAGAAAAGAAAAGAAAAGAAAAGAAAAGAGAAAAGAAAAGAAAAGAAAAGAAAACTGCAGTGGTGTGAGAAATTTCCTAGGTTTTTCAATGAGAAATATAATCCAAGGTCTCAACTAGAAATTCAAGTAAAAGAAAACCACTAAAGAAGTCAAATTGTATTCTAAACTAGTATTATTGAAAACTTTTACTTTGTTGGAAGGACTGCAAGTGAAAATCGTAATTCTTTTTTGTTATTCTACCACAATTTGGCTGTTCTTATTAGTACTGAAGATCAGTAGAAGAACCAAAAGTCATTAAAAGACACAGAAGGAAAAGTATTTTTATCTATTTTCAAAAAGAGGATGTCTTAGGGTCATAGTAATTTCTCTCATTTTCTGTCAAACACAGAAATTAGAATAAAAAAGAAACACTAAATGTTTTATTTTAAAAATACAGTACATGGGGTTTATAGTGTAACCTGGTTTTGAGAGGGTGTTCTGGAGTTAATAATGTTAAAAATAGAGACATACAAACACACGCATAAAAACATATCATGTTATCATCCTAAATCAGCTTAAAAAATATATAGCATGTTATTCTCTTAGTCAATCAGCCTGAATATTATTGGGATATTTAATATAAAATTTACTAAAACTTATTGTTAAAAGTCTTTGTATTCATGTGAAGTAAAATTAATATTTATATAAAGACTTCTTTATATAAAGACTTCTTGCTCTACTAACTGAAAGGTCATGCCTGAACAAGGATGTGTTCTCAGAATAACTAGTAATGCTGTCATGCGTCACCAGAATAACAAGTGTAAATTATTCTTATTTTTAAAAATTCAATGACAAGCTGTTGTCATGCATTCAAACAGTTTTTCTACCAATAAACAGGAGAGACACCCTAATACATGATGGCAGGTCAAATGACATGCTTGCCCATATTGAGTCGCAGAGAGAATGGTTGTTTTGGTAACCAGACAATAAGGATAGCACATCTTTCACATCTTAGTTCAAATAATAAGACTCTAAACTTTGAGTTTCTTACCCAACTTCCTGCTTAGTTCACATATTCCTGGTGTCTTGAAACTATTTACAGAGAGAACTATTGGATGGCTTAGCTGCTCTCCAGGTGTTGGATACCTGTGATTTAGTCCAAATGACTGCGTAGTTTAAACAAAATCTTCTCAAATGACTATTTTAGCTTTTCTTTTCCACCTGCCACCTAGATGATTCTATTCCCAGCCTTCAAAAGGAGCTTTCAGCATCCACTGTATAGAAAAAGACCTTCTGTCAGGACTGAAGCTGTACCACAAGTACAGGTAGAGTGTAATAAAAGTCTAGCTCTTTAAAAATTTTTTTTAGTGTAATTTATTTTTCTGTTGGACCTAGCCTTGAGTAAAAAGGCATAAAAAAACAGTTGAAATAATAAGTGGAAGGGAAAACATAGCAAGAAATTAAAAATTTTTGCACACAAAAAATACAGGAATAATAAAAATAAAGCACGAATCTGCATACATTTTTTTATAATTTTGAAACACTGGAGGTAAGGGGTATACTGTCCTAGATTAAAAGGAACTTTCAACAATTAGCCCCCTGGTAAAAGTAAAATAGCACTCTGTAAATAAAAATTGCAAACTACAATGCAGAGAAAGCAAAAAGGACATTTTCATTTAATGGGAAAGAAATTCAAGTCCTTGTGTACAGCCTTGTTGTTCCCTGAATCATCAAACAAATAACCTTGTACACTATCAGATGACATAATTTAATTGTATATGCTTTTCTATTAAGATTTTACTTGACTGTGTAGGAAAATATACCACTATGCTAAGTATAACTGTACTTTATTATTTCTCTCTGAAAATGCAGTTACAGCTTCCTGAGCTATATAAACCTGTGACTTGGTTCCAGTGCCCATACCACAGTTTACCATAGAGTAGGCAATACTGTAGTTCAAGCACTGCCCTAATAATCTGATGAAAATCCTTTGGAGATAATAGCAAGAAGCAAAACAAGATAGAAAACTTGGAGGAGTAATTCAGAGCAGCCCTGTAGAGAAGGACTTGGGGGTGTTGGTCAGTGAGAAAATGAACATGAACCGGCAGTGTGTGCTTGCAGCCCAGGAAGCCAACCATGTGCTGGGCTGCATCAAAAGAAGCGTGACCAGCTTCATGAAGGAGGTGATCCTGCCCCTCTCCTTTGCTCTTGTAAGACACCACTTGGAGTATTGTGCACAGTTCAGAGGTGGGCCATGAGCACCTCCCATATGAAGACAGGCTGAGAAAGTTTGGGCTCTTCAGCCTGGAAAAGAGAAGGCTGCATGAAGTCCTCATAGCAGCCTTCCAGTATCTGAAGGGGGCCTATAGGGATGCTGGGGAGGGACACTTCATCAGGGACTTCATCAGGATATGTAGTAATAGGACAAAGGGGAATGGGTTTAAACAGCAGGGGAAGTTCCAGTTAGATACAAGGAAGAAGTTATTTACTGTAAGGGTGGTGAGACACTGGAACAGGTTGCCAAAGAAGTGGTAAACACTCCATCCCTGGCAGTGTTCAAGGCCAGGTTGCATGACATGGTCTAGTGTGAGGTGTCCCTGCCCATGGCAGCGGGATTGGAACTAAATGATATTAAGGTCCTTTCAAATCCTAACCATTCTATGAATCTGTGACTTAAAAGTGTGAAAATAGTTACAATATAGTGAGGACTAATCAGTGATTTTTAATTTAAAAATAACTAAATACATTTTAATTTTAAAACTTTAAGATACAGATATGATTTCTTCCAGCTGTATACATAACTTGCTGCATTTTTCCTACATTGTCCTTGAATCATAACCTCAAAACCATCAGAAATAATACATTTTTACATCCAAATCCTAATAGAGGGGGGGTTGGAATTAGATGATCTTAAGGTCCTTTCCAACCCTAAGTATTCTATGATTCTATTCTATGAGGAATCTACTGAGGAAAACTTCATCTTTATCAGCTGTATTTCCTTGGAACCTGGTCCCACTCACACACAGAATAACAGTTGACACTCATTTGTGATCTGTTTGCTGTTGATTCGCAGTGTGGGAACTTGTGAACTTAATAGGAAAACTTTATTCCTCTTTCTCTCTTATTTTTAATGAAAAAAAAATTAACTGCTTGCACAGGCCAAAGCAGTGGCCACTGTTCCTTTCTTAAAGCTTCCACAGACCTCACATCTTCCTTCAGCCGTCAGATGACTAAAGTAAAAGTATAATATGAAAGAAAATGCTGTTATAATTATAAAGTCATATTTAAAGTAACTGGAACAGCAATATATAGGGAGTCAAGTAAATAACTGTCTTGTGTGGTTTGCTGGGGGGGCAGAGGGAATTTGCTCACAAGCTTTAAAGAAAAAATTATTTTTTGATGACAAAACTTTCACAGTTTTGGTTTTAGATCTGGGATAAAATTAATTGGAATAAACTATGCCACCTATTCTGTTGGAGAGGTATTTATATGTAAACATTATTTATTTATTTATTTCAGAAATCTGTTAAACATTAGTTTGCGATTATACATTTTTATTTATACTTATAGGCAAGTAGATAAGTATACTATGATTATGGAAAAACTAGAAAGGAGACATTGGAAAGTACCAAAGACATTGTGATATAACATGATAGATATTGCTCAAAATATAAAAATATTCTTGTTAATAAGGTCTTGAATACATATGTACGAACTTACATACTTTTAGTCTGATATCTTTCAATACTTTTTATAAAATATCCATAATCCTTCAATGTGAAATCACAGTTGAAAATTAGCATTTTTATATGTCATACAAGTCCTAAAACAAAGATGTTACAAGATAAAGCATATGTTTTACATGATACCTGGCACTTCAAATTTTCATTAACTAATCTTCATTGAAAAGTTCTATTTTTTTTTAACAATCCACTAATTTCAGTAAAGTCAGAAGTTTGTAAAATGCTAATTATGACTAGAAAAAAACCTGCAATGGGGCTTATTCTTCCTTAATGGGGGAAGGTGGAAGGAAAGATCAATTTTAATGGTTTTGGAAGGCACTCACTTGTTACCACCCTTTCTTTTGCTGTCAGTTGTTTTCTGTTCCATCAATCCACACTTTCCCTTTCTTTCAGCTTCAGTTTTTCTGAAATACTTCATATTTTTCTCTGTTTGATTCAGTGTTTTGTTCAGCTTCTTCACTATTGTTGCTTCAATAAAATTTGCTATAAAATTTTCAATACCAGGGTTTTGTAAAGCATCTGAATTGCCTACAGCAACAACACCCAAGGCTGTTGTCTTTCTTGTTTTGTTTTGTTTTGTTTTGTTTTTTGAGTCTTTTCATGTGAATAAGAGAAGAGGAAAGTAACAAAAAATGATGAAAAACTTTGCAAGTTCAGAGATGGTTGCAAATATGAGTAGGTGAATTTCACAAAGTATAAGGTGGCAATGTTTCATCTTTCTTTGGTTTGCCCTCACAATCTTAATAAGACTGAAGCGCTTACATTCTGTGGTGGTTGCATAATTGTTGATTTAAGTGGCAAGTCAGCATTTTATCATATGAGTCTTTTTTCCCTGGCAGATGAATACTGAATACAGATGGAAACTGAATTTTTTCATCCTTTTTTATTTGAATATAGATTTTCCTCTATTTTATCTGAGGAAAAAAAATATGATCCTTGAGAGCAGAAAATGTTTTAAAAAAATCACTTTCACAACCCCAAATTCTCTAACTCCTAACAATAAGAAGTAAACTTGGATAGACATTTTGATTTATTGATTTATTGATTTGTTGATTTTATTTCCATGTTAATTTTTTTACCTTTGTTTCTTATTCATCATGCATTCTTTGGATGCCTTAATGGTCTCTCTTATTTTTTTCTATTTCCATCCCTCCACTATATCCATTATGAGCTCTGGGTTTGGTTTGTGTTCTGGTATCCATCCCGCTTACTAAAGAAAGCAACTCAACAGTCACAATTTCCAAATTTATAGTACAGCAATGATGACAGATTAATGAAATATCTACATGCAGTATGCTGGATGTGTTAAAATTTTAATTAATTCTTGAGTTAAAAAAAAAAAATGCAGCTACTATCCCATTTCCATAAATGTATAGACAAGAAAAATAGCACCTATAAGAATATTAACATTCTTGAGAGTTAGAGCTGAAAATGATTCCTAGCATTCACAGCTTTACAAGTTATGCTAATTCTCGTCTCACATGCATATCTCAGATAAATAAATTTGCCAGGCATTATTTGCTGAAATTCAGAACTTTCATTCTTCTACAGAAACACTGACAACTGAGTCATAAATACATTTGAATAATTTCTCTCCATTTCTATGTATTGCATAAATCAAGACTAACACCCTGCAGGTTTTTGGAATTTGTCTTTGTCCAAATTTCAGACTTACTATATTGCAAATAGTTTGCATGCTTAATGAATATTTTCAGAAAGTTTATTGAAAACAAATTATACATTCAAATAAAACATCTGATGCTCGATCCACAAAGTAACATTTTGATACATTCTTATTGTTTTATAATGTTATATGTATAAATATTATAATGTCCCCAGCATAGTATAATTTTCATTTCATAGTATTGACCTACACATGCATTATTTTCATTTGTAGGTTACAAAAAATATTTAGCATTTAATTTAAGAAAGCAATGTAAGAATAGCAATGTTGATTCAGCTCAAAGGTGTTGACAAGAAGTTGTTAACAAGAAAAATAATTCTAACATTGAAATATTAAGTAGCTTAAATGCTGTGCATACATAATCATGAGATTTAAACTTGAGTTTCCAAAGATTTTTAAAAACTATATATGCTGCATCAATTACCAAATGAGAAAACTTCTGCAAATCTTGGTTTCTACTCATTTTCTGGTGGTTAATATGGAGGCTTAATTCCAGCTGTCACACACAGGACGTACCTGGAGATCCTCAGTATTCAGGTATAACCCACACTTCTGTGCAACACGCCAGACAGATGTTCTAGTGACCAGATGCCACTTTATTTCTTTAGCCTGTGACACCACGTCTAATACAAGTCTGCGCAAGTATGCCAGTGCACATGGTCACAAAAGCAGAGCATACCTTTCTATGGCCAGGTCATTCACAGACACTATTGTAACTAGAAAAGGTTAAAGGGTAAAATAATGTCCTTTTGCAACAACAGCATAATGTTATAGAAGAAGAAAACCATAACATGTATTACAATATACGTAATAGTCATGAGTAATTACTAACATTATCTTCAGGAATGCCGTATCAAAGGTAGCTCCCTCTTCTTTCCTTACAGTAAGCCAAAATCTCTTTCTCTCTTTTTTCTCCAGTGTCTTTCATGCCTGTTATCTAAGATGTTACTGGCTTCTCCTGTTCCTCCTTCCATATCATCATTCTTCCTGTTTGGAAATGATAGGATCACAGATATGTTGAATCTCTGCTTTTTTTAGTGTTCATTCTAGTATGGAACACATTAGCTTCATTTTTTAGGTTCTTTTGAATGACATGGAGTACTTATGGACTACATTGGTGTGCATTACTTGTTTTTCCTTTCTTCTGTATGCTTTTGTTGCATATTCATAAGGCTTTCCTGGTTGCAGCTTGCTAAAATGCTTAATAAAAGACCCTTGGACTTTTGAAAACTCTCAGTAAAATGATATGCATAATATTATGAAAATTAATAAATGCACAGTTCTCAGTAGATGTAGAACTGTGCCTTTCTGTGCATCATAAAGTGATTTCCTGTGATATCCTGAGTGCTGACACTTGGGGAATAGCTGCTTACACTGATTTTGTGTTTCCCTTCTGTTTGCCTAGCTTTGAGATACTGATGGTTTTATAGAATGTCCTCTGGGAGCAGTGTCACGATAATATACATTTTCAAAATCTTCCATAGTGGCATGTAACCACTAGTAAAAGTGGTACTAAGGTAGTACAGCATTCTATCTATTCTGCCCAAGGAGAGATATAAATTAGAGACAGATGATTGATTACAACATTGATAATGGATAAGGAGTTGACCTCAGCTGCAAATGGAGGTAAAGAAGATGGTAGAGGTATATGTTATGTCTTGTTATGTTAGGTAAACACAATGGCTGTTTCTCCCTTCAAATGCCATTTATTTAGCAATAACCTTGACCATTTTCAATACTGGCTTTATCTGTGCAAGAAAATAATTCTTTCTGTTCTGTGCTACTACCATCTTCCCTCCTACTGATGAAAGCTTTTACTTCTTCATTTTCATTGACTTCAGTGAAGCCTTCAGCGTCATGCCACTCTCTAAGATATATAGAGATTTCTTTCTTTACTGTTTAGTTTCAATTTTTTGTCCACTTTACTGTTCTGCTGCTCTGCTGTGCTTTTATGTGTGTGTGTATGGCAGCGTATGTTGGTTTCCCTTTACAAAGGCCTTCCCTGCTGAAGTTTACAAAAGCTTATTTTGGTGATCTGCATCAACCTTCTTCATCAATTTTTTGTTCCCTGTAACTCCACATACACAGAGATGATACAATGGGCTTCTGAGTTGAAATTTTAATGTTTTGTAAAAACTTCGAACTTTCTAAAAATGCAGTGATCCGTGCATGTTTACTGCTGGTTTCTTTACTCTGCATGACAAAATGCAGCACAGAGATTTTAGGGAGCATGTCTCCACTCTTACCTCTGTATTGCCCAGTCATTTCCTGCTGATATTTATCTGTTTTCCTATTTACCACCTTGCAGTTGCTGCTGTGAGAATCCCTGGCATCTGAATATAACTTTGTAACATTGCTCCACATTTATAAATCTCCTGACAAGACACAAAAGGCATTACAGAACTTTGAGCAGCCATGTACATTCATTCAGAAAAGCTGCAGCCTATGCACTTCTTAAAATTGTCCTGAGCGTTTAGTGTTTATTTTTTTCTGTCCCCATAACAGATAGACATTTATTAGGTTCAGAAATACTACAAGGTTAAATTACATCACTTCTAATGTCAGGAAAATAATTTTTTATGCAACTTATGAGACTGGTGTTCAGTTTAGCAGACAAAGGAAATAATGAACCAGCACTGTCTTGAAACATTAAGAATGTGTAGATATTTGCTCAGTAAGATGCCAGATTCAGAACAGATTAATACTTACTAATACAAATGACATGCAAAGGGTGTGAACACCTCTGATACACTGACTTCAACATCTGCTGTGACTTAAGGTCGGAATGGATTTTGGGCTTTGAACCTAGCTGTTTGAGTTGTTTTTTTTGGTTTTTATTCCATGTGTTCCAAGAACATACTTTAAGCTTTAATGTTAACTAAAAAATGGTTGGGAAGTCAAGCCTTGCTCTAAGGCAGGCTGTGCAAGCTGACCAACACCCAAACAACTAGAGCAGGCTGTTTGCAGCTATAGATGCAGGTTTTGGACCAGGATGATCTTACATGGGGAGCAGAAATCATAGTGAATAGAAATTCCTAGGTATCCCTCAAAGTTTGTCTAGAATATTGTCTTGGAGACAGTTTTAGCTGTCCCAGATGGCATGAGAGTTAAACCAATAGTTAAGCAGCGTGAGTGACAAGGTCCAATACTTTATTTTCTCTTTAGCTCACTTTTATTTATTAGTATTGATGGAGCCAGAGCATCTGCTTTACACAATCCAGTTCTTGTAGTCAGTGAACCAGCTTTTTATGAGATATTGAGGATGCAAAGCCAGTGGTTTGTTTATCTTGCTGAATAGATATGATCCATACAGGAACTAGTCCCTAAAGAAGTTGTGAAGTTTCATCATAGTCTTAAAGTATATGGATAACTAAAGAGGATATAAATAAGTGTATAGCTATTACTATCTTGTAGTGAAATACAGTACAAAATATGTGTGGCTATGTTTTCTAAGGAACAAAAAGATAGTATAATGCCCACTCTGCATTTTGTCCTTGCCGCCTAGAGCATAGTTATTATAGTAACTAAGTACTCATCCAAAGCACCTGTCATTTACCAGCTAGAAAAAAATTAATATCTATTTTCTCAGTTTGGGATTTTTTTTTTTTTCATTTTCCAACCATATGATTTGCAGATATGTAAAAGATCTTTTTTCATCTAAGTAACTTCACTATATTTAAGCTCTGTGTAAACATTTCTTAAGGGTAAACTATATGGATTTTAGGAGCTAAACAGATTTTTCCACCAGGATTTTAAAGAGTCACACAATGAAACACACATTGGGGTGGGGGGTGGGGGTGGTGTGTGTGTGTTTGTTCTGGAATGGACTTTGGTTTATATGAGGCATTTTCAGTCAGTTGCATATCCTTTATTTATCAATTATTGGCTCAACTGATCTTTTAGAACCCTTCTTGCCTATTCTGTGCTGTGTGTAGTCAATCAACCTATTTATTTTGTTTTGCTCCATCACAAAAGACATTTTTGCATTCCTTAAAGTCTTAAAGATATTAAGTTTCTCTGAATTTTTTGGGGGGGAGGGGATATTACATAAACAGAAAAGACAATTTCATTAAATGTCTCTGTATGAGGTACATCATCTAGTGTATGAGTACCAATTCTTTTCATGCCTACATAAATGCTTGTCAAATTCTTAGGTTGTCTGCATAGATGTGCATAGGATTGTTCTGTGGTGTACAAGACCAGTATTTTTTGATATAAATGAAAGACATACCCTTGACTGCCTTATAAACAGAGGGATTTATCAGTGGGCTTGGATCCAGAATATTCAGATACGCTGAAACTGAAGTTGGTTTTCTAGGACGTATTTCAGCACATATCAGAAGGAACCACAAGTCCATGAGCCCCAAACAGATTTTCTGTTGATAGTACCTTAGGTGCTCATGCTTGAAAAAGTGCAGTAAAACAAGGTTACCTTACAAACAATTGTCCCAACCTTTAATTTATGGCAGCAATCATGGAAGGATGCTGATACAAAACCCTGTAGTGTTTTCTTTAAGTTAGTATTTCCCCCCTCAAGCTTAGTATTTGTCTCGTCATGAGGATTCATCCTATTTTTCTACTCTCATCTAATGTATTAGGCATGCAGGAAACAAGAATTAATTTGCAAGTAACTGTAAATAAAATTTAACAAAGCATGCCAACTCTCAGACGATCTACTTTAACTGCAATGTTGTGGTATTGAAAATCGCTGTGTATATATAACATTTTAAATTATGTTATAAATTGTTATATCCAGGCTGGATATAGGCTTATAGAAAGGTGGGTACTTATGAATATAGGACGTGCAAGTAACTACTGGGGCAAATCCTGCACTCTACTAAGAACATCCTAGTTATATAAGAAGGCCTACATGGGTTCGCTGTCTCTTCCTGAAATGGCACCATGTGTAATTTCAAGGATGGAGTGACAAATAAGCACTTGGCTGATTACTAATACGGTAATTTTAGATTCTCTAATTGTGATGAGTAATAGTCACCCAACCTCACCTCTTGCAAAAAATCTGTCTCTGGCAGTTAATTTATTTCCATTGTTTTTTGTCACTGATGTAAATAATCCCGCTGGATATCTTTTGATACAAAGTAGTCCAGGTCGATGTGGCACGACAAGAAGTAAGGGCAAAAGAGAATTCAGTGATGGCAAGGAATGTCAATCCATTGAGAATCCCCTTCACATTCATAAAGCTGTATCTCTAAGTTACTTGTCTCTTTGCTTTTCCAGCACTCTTTCATAGCTACAGTATCTCAGGATTTGGAGGGATTGGTTTATTCCTCCTTCATTTCCTGTACTCTTGAACAATATGAACAGTTTTGATAAACTGAGGAAATGAGTAAGCAAGAGTCATTACTGTTAAACAAACACATGATGATGGAAATCAAGTGGAAGGAGAGGACAGAAAAGGATGGCACCCTGAGGCTCATGGGGAACTAGAGAGGATTCATAAAACAGTTGTATGCCTGTGAAAAACAAAAATACAGAGTGATGTGAGAAGATGCTCTTACATCACTGTCATTCTGTCACAAAGAATGGGGCCAACTGTGCTAATCTTTAACATCATGACTTCCTTCAAAGGGTATTTTACTTTGTTCTGTCAAAAAAAAGATTTATATTCTATAAGATATTGCATTTTAGATGACATTTTAAAAAGTATCATTTGAAACAACATTTTTTTGTTTCATATAGCAGAGCATGCAAAGAAATTTAGCAGGTGTTATTAGAGCTGGTAGGGGGTGGAAGGTAAATAAAAATTGCTGATAGGGATCTTCTCAGTGTGCCACTGCTGGGATCCTGCAGAGACTAGACAGTCTTAGTTAAAGCTGCAGTATGCTTGCTCTTCATGGGAAATCTATCACTTTTTATATTATCTCACGTGTGAAATCTATTTACAGAAATGGAATTTTCTATTCACCTTTCCTAAGAACATTTTATTTTGTTACTGGAAGGACAGTCTGCAGCTATGTATGGCAAACCCGTGTGATTCATTATTAGAAATATAAATGAAATGTTTTCCTAGAAGCTCTCTTTTTTCATTTTTTGTGAAGGTCTAAGAAATTCATTGGTTGGACTATTCACACGCTACAAGCTGTTACACTTTGTCGCTTTTAGCTTGGTTTCATTTTCTTTTCCTTTTCCTTAACACGTTTGACTAAAACTAGGCCAGCATGATAGATTGATTTTGGACTAAAATACTTTTATAATACTGTGTTCTGGACTTTCCAGCTTTAAAATCACTCTGAAAAATACTGTGCTTACAAGAAAACTAGCATACTCAATTTATTGTTTTCTATTGTCTTCAGTAGAATTTATTTTGACAATTAAGAAATAGTTCCTGGAAGAGGAAAAAATCAGTCTTGATTTCCATTCAAGTTCTTTTGCAAATTCATTATTTTCTGGGAATGGAAGAAGGGCATTTGTTCTCAGAAAATATACACGTCTTGATAGTATTACTATAATGAATGGGTAACAATTACAGAACAGTTGATACTGTGGCAATGACATGACTTTTACCTGCTAGAAGGATACATTTTCTAGATCCATTTCTCTTCTGATGATTAAATTCCTATTCTGCTCTCCTAAAAGGTAAGAAAATGAGTCCCCCTATACATACTTTTTTTCATCTTTTTGCTGCTGGGTTTTTTTCCGTTTGGTTGGTTGGTTTGGTTTTTGGTTTTGTTTTGTTTTGGTTTTTTTTGCTGAAGCTTGTTTCTACTTTTCTGGAGCAAATCTATCTCTTGCTGCTTGTGGCTTAATCAAGATATCTCTTAGAACAGGTACTTGACTAGAATTTCTGTGGAGACCATGAGGCCTTAAATGAAAAAGGAGCTCCTGAAAAAACTTGCACGCAAAAAGGAAGCCTACAGAGGGTGGAAGCAAGGACAGGTAGCCTGAGAGGAATACAGAAATTGTCCAAGCAGCCAGGGTTCAGGTTAGGAAAGCTAAAGCCCTTATAGAATTAAATCTGGCCAAGAACAACAAGGGCAACAATAAAGCCTCTGTAGGTATGTCTGTGATGAAAGGAAAATGACGGAAAATGTGGGCCCTGTCCAAAAGGAAATGGGAGACCTGGTTGCCAAGGACATGGAGAAGGCTGAGGTATTCAATGACTTTTTTGCCTCAGTCTTCATCAGCAATTGCTATAGCCACACAAGGCAAGGGTGGAGACTAGGAGAAGGAAGAACCACCAGTTTGTGAAGGTCATGAAGGAACTGGTGGATGAAATGGATAAGCCATTATCCATATGTTGTGGTTTAAACCCAGCCAGCAATTCAGAACCATGCAGCCACTTGCTCACTCCCCCCACTTCCTTCCCCTGCTCCCAGAGGGATGGGGAGGAGAATCGAAAGAATAACTCCCATGGGTTGAGATAAAAACAGTCCAGTAACTAAGGTATAACACAAAACCACTACTGCTGCCACCAATAATAATAATGATAAGGGAAATAACAAGGGAAGAGAATACAACCGCTCACCACCCGCCGACCAATACCCAGCCCGACCTGAGCAGTGACCTAGCCCTTCCAGGTAACTGCCCCAGTTTAGATACTGGGCATGATGTGCTGTGGTATGGAATACCTCTTTGGCTAGTTTGGGTCAGGTGTCCTGTCTCTGCTTCCTTTCTGGTTCTCCTCCTCCCTGCAGAGCATGAGGCTCAGAAAGTACTCAGTCAGAGTAAGCATTACTGAGCAACAACTAAAAACATTGGTGTTATCAACATTGTTCCCTGGCTGAAAGTCAAAACCACCACACTGCACCAGCTACTAAGAAGGAGAAAAATGACTGCTACTGCTGAACCCAGGACACCATAACATTTGAAAAGTTATGGCAGTCTGGTGAAGTTTCCACTGACCTGAAACAGCCCCCATTTTTTAAAAGCAAAAAAAGTAAGACCTGGGGAACTACAGGTCAGTCAGTCTCACCTTGGTGCCTGGTGAGATCATAGAGCAGATCATCGAGCAGATCATCCTGGAAACTATGCTAAGGTACATGGAAAATAAGGAGGCGATTGATAGCCCCCAACATGGCTTCACTAAGAACAAATCATGCTTGATAAATCTGGTGTCCTTCTATGCCAGGGTAACAGCACTGGTGAATAAGGGAAAAGCAACTGACATTATCTACCTGGATTTATACAAGGCAACTTGTGTTGGACATCTTTGTCGGTGATGTGGATAGTGGGATTGAGTAAAGTTTGCTGACAACAGCAAGCTGTGGGGTGCAGTCGACACTCTGGAGGGAAGGGATACCCCCTAAAAGAGGGTAGATTTAGATTAGATAATAGGGGAAAAATTCTTTATTTGAGGGTAGTGAGGCACTGGCACAGTTTGCCCAGAGACGTTGTGGATGCTCCAGCCCTGGAAGTGTTGAAGGCCAGGTTGGATGCAGCTTTGAGCAAACTGGCCCAGTGGAAAATGTTGGAACTAGATGATACTTAAGGTTTCTTCCAACCAAAACCATTCTATGGTTGTAGGATGACCATTCTATGATACTGAATTGTTCTCCACAAACAGCATTTTGAATGCTGAGCTCACCAGTACAGACACCAAAGTTAGTTTCCTAGAAGGATGAGAGAATACTGTCAGGCAGGGACAAATTTTCTAACTCTAAATTCACATTGTGCCTTAATAATTTTGTGCAGTGATGAGTTTTTAGTATTTTGACTGAGAAAGGGGTTAAGCTGTCTGTAAACCTGTGTGTATTCCCTGTCTTCTCTACTGCACACCACAACCTTTCTGACACTGACAGAAGCTTCTGCAAGGTGCAGGAGAAACTCAACAAGCCTTGCCCTTTAAGTCAGGCTGCTGCATATCGCAAAATGCTATGCCATGACCAGAGACGTCTGTATGCTTGCAGGTTAGGGAAGAACATATTGCTATTGCTGGTCAGTAATTAAATGGCCAGGAATGGTTGAATCTGACAAGCAGAAGCTAAATGTGCACTTGTTATCCTTGGGGTTTGATTTGTTTTGTTTTTAATTACGCAATAGTAAATGCAAATTACATCGCCTGTAGGCATTTTGGCTAGTGTCTGCGGGACCACGTTTTGTGCAGAGCTTATATAGTTTTGTAACAAGCCTCATATGCCCTTACTTTTGATTTTTTTTTGCTTTTTTTCCTGGTAATGGAAAGACCTATGAATGACTGATTATGCCTTTCATATTTATAGTGTTCATATAATCTGTATCTGAAATAGTTAGCTTTATGAGCAAAAGTGAGAGGGTTTTTCCTCATCCTTACTATGAAAACACTTTTTATGAAATCTGAGTTATTTTCTGCCCTGATATAACACTGCTTAAGCGACAGAGAGCATGGGTTAAAATTGCCAAGTGAGGAAACATTAAAAACAGAAATTAAACAAACTAGTCTGTAAGTTACTTTGGCCTTGGCTTCTGTTTGGCTCATTATATCCTTTTTCTGGAATTGCTGTTAAGGAACAAGCAAATAGGCAATACTGAGCAACCCATTTACAGGCAGAAATAATCAAGAATTGTAAAATACCTTGTTTCTTTTCCTACTCACGGATGGAAATATTTTAGCATCACTTATGGATTAAAACATAGAATCAAATAAACAAAATTCAAATTCTTTTCATGCCCTACAAGAGGTTTTAAAGGTATTTTTGGTTATGGACCCACTCTTCACAAATGACTCTGTATTATGCTGTTAAACTTTTAAAATCAATGCTATTCAATCTTAAATCTTGAAATTCATATTTGCACAAATAGAATTGGACCATTTTTTTCTATTTTAGGGCCTGTCCTCATAGGATTAAGTTACATAATGTTATGCAGAATTACAGCACTGATTTCATCCTGTTTCAAACTTGTTTCTAAAAACTAAGGAAACCTTAATAAGGAAAGGATGAAGTGGAAAAATATAATACCTTTAATAGAAATTCAGGAGGTTATATACTCACTAGTACAGATAGTACTGTGCATATTTGCAGGAAAAGAAAAGAAAGGAAAAAGAAGTATAAATTTTGCCCAGCAAGGTTGACACCTTGAACTTCTCCATATATCTTTTATTCCTTACAGAACTGCAACTTCACAAAGACAAATATTCATACATCCTACATGTTTCTGTTGAAATGTCTTTGAACATTTCCAAATGCAAAATAAATGTCCTTTATCAACGAAGAATATTTCTAAATCAGTGGTTTAGAATATTTATTGATTTATTTATTGAAACTTGCAATAACCAGTGGACCCAATTGGTATAGATACACTATCTTTAACTTTCTATAACATTTTCATTCTAAATAATCTATAAACATACATGCTTTTTAACCCTGTGTGCCTTTTATTTACAGTCTTCAGTTTCACTTTACACCTTGCTGTGATAATTAATTTGACTGTACTGAATGTGTGATAGTCAAAACTACTTTTTCTATGACTGAAGTTGACGTTCATATGAGTATTATTGGAAAGCTTCCTTCTTGATATCCATGAGTAGTATCAGGGTTAGAATATGAGCTTGCAGTTACAATAATTCAGATGGTCCTTTTTTTTTTCTCCTTTGATACTGTTACATGAGGATAAAACACACCTAATATTAACTTACTTTCAGGCCTGCACACATTTTAAAAGTTGCTATTAGAAGACACTACTAGAATGCTTGAAATACTTTAAAGAGATTAATATGTACCTCAAGCCCGTCTCTCAAGTGCCGTAAAGCTGCCTAACTCAATGGAGTTATTCCAAATATCTGGCCCTTCAAATTTAATTCCAGTCATTTGATCTGTCCTAGAGAGATTTCCATTTTTCACACTCCCGTGTGATGTGAAAATTGGTATTCACACAAGGTCCTAACTGGTAATGAGAATTCTGTGGGTTGTATACTTAGCAGTATGGAAGTTGAAAGTGCTGCCTCACAAGACTTCGGTATCTGTACTCAGGCTCGGTGTATTTCTAAACACAGAATGATGAGCATTCTGGAAAATTAGTAGCATGTATACTTACATATTTACTTTTTCAGAAACTGTCTATGACATGCCTATCTCCCTTTCATCCTGACTCCAAACGATACTTCTTTTCCTACCTGATACATTCACTCTCAGGATGCCCTGTCATTTTAGAGAACAAGATGGAGTAAGAACCCAGCTGAGATTGTCAAATTTATAGATTTCAGCCTGTATGTTCAGAGGTGGGGTTATGCTTTAAAAGAAGATCTAGAAATCAGAGAAGGATTTCAATGCTGAGTTATTCAGCAGTCTAGTGAAACTTTCAACTATTTAGCAAATTACTGCATTAAACCATTATTTCCTTTCTTTTTTTTTTCTTTTTTTTTTTTTTTTCTTTTTTTCGAGGGGAATTATTTTAGGAACTTAATAACAAGAACTGTGTATCACAAATTCTTTGAGCTAGTGTTAAAGAAAGTCTACAGAGTATATGGGCTGGCTTCCTGGTGTTATAGACAGCAATGAAATATATCGGTATTACCTTGCCAGAAGTGTTTTGCACCATTTTGGGTTCCTGTCTCTTTTGCCATTGGATTTTAGCAGTTGTATTTAACAAAGTGTTTTTTGCTGCTGCAGCTTTGCAGTAACATCCCTGAGGGAAGAAACAGACTGTTTAATGCGCTCTTGTCCTAGTATCATGAAAACATCAAAGACATTGTGTGGCTCATCCTTATAAAAATATACTTCTGGTGAAGAATTTAGAATTGTTAGATTTTTGGTCTGTGCATAATGCCATGCTGTTCAAGGGTATCCTCCAAATACTCAGGGAGCAACTTGTCTTTTAAATAAGTTTTTCAAAACTGTGTTCCTAGTACTCTATTGATTTTGATGAGAAAGTAATATATGTTACATAAATGCTAAACGTCAGTTATAAATAAACTTCGAGCTTTTAACAGTTGTAATAAACCCATCATATATATATAGTTTAAACTCAAATTTTGTCATGCTATATCCAGTACCTGTATGTGCTTTAAAGTTCTGAAAAGTTCTCAGCACAGCAGCAGCCTGTTCTTTTTCGAGATATTCTGCTGCATGTAATACTGCACATCTTTATTTAATCAACTGATGTATATATTTGTGCAAGCACAGTGGGCGACTTTTGGAGACAGGTGAGAGCACAGCTACACCTCAGATTTTAATGATGGAGAGGGGAGAAGGATTTTTTTTGTTTTGTGAATTTGTGAAAATGTATATATTTTGAGGTTGGTGTAGAGTGGTTTCTAGTACCAAGAACAAAATGTTCTCTCTCATTTGTGAGTTCTTGATGTTTGCTATAATTTTATTTACTCAGATTTTGAAAATACCATCATGAAATTTTTATTATTTAGAAACTGTCAGAATTTTCAGCTAAAACTATTTCTGAAATTTTTGACAAAATTAAAGGAATATCAATAATTTCAGCATCCTGTCATAAAATATTTTGTATAACTTAAACAACAGTCAGTATTTGTGACCATGTCCTTTGCTTCGCTAGTTTCAAATGTTCTAGTACCTTTTGGGGGGTAAGTAAATCCGTACCAGATGTTACCAGCAAATATTACAATTGAGCAAAAAAAGGGGCAGGTCAGGCTAGACAGATGTTTGTACTTCATTTAATACTCAAATAGGAAGTTATAAAATAATTTCTATTTAGCTTTATTAAGACGCTGGCAACCATATTTGGGAGATCTTTGTTTAAAATCATTATCAAAACACTACCATAAAATTGTGGTAATAATTGTACTTATAATATGGAAGGTGTCCTTCTACCTTTTTGCCTTATCACCTATTAAACTGACAGAATGGAACAATTGCTGACAGCTAACAATAGGTTTTGAAGATTTTTGAAGCTTGTCGCCATTATCAATGTGATACATGAATTGGTCCTTTTCTCCAGCTGTTACATTTTATTAGCTGTTTCAATTCACTTTGCTTGCACGAGGTGTTTTATCTTTGTGGTTTTGACACAGTTCTGTTATTTTAGAATTGCATCAAACTGTGAACTTGTAGTAAACGGTAACAAAGGAAAGACGTTAACTCCAAAATGTGATACTGATTTATTATTGCAACAGATTGCAAAAATGCATTTTGGTGTTTTCAAAATAGGCCTTCCACTTTGAAGATGGGATTTAAGTGAAGTTCTTTCAAGATTTCCCTTTGCAATAGGAATTCCAGTACAGATTAAGTCGAAATAGAAGAAAAGCAAATGACAAGGAGACAGATTAAATAGGCATTTTTAAAAGTGCTGTGCTGTGTGTGCTGTAAGTTAACTTCTATGTTGCATTCATTATGATAAGGAAATGCATTGGATAGGTATCAGCTAGGACAAGTCATTTAATTGTCTGGATGGTACTTTCACTAACTCCTTGCATATTGTGTTTCAATGTACTGAAAACATGTACCCTATCTTCTATGCAAGTGCTATTTTGTAGAATCATAGAATAGTTAAGGTTGGAAAGGACCTTAAGATCATCCAGTTCCAACCCACCTGCATTGGCAGGGACACCTTACACTAAATCCTATCACCCAAGGCTCTGTCCAACCTGGCCTTGAACACCGCCACGGATGGAGAATTCACAGCTTCCCTGGGCAACCCATTCCAGTGCCTCACGACCCTAACAGTAAAAAACATCTTCCTTATATCCAGTCTAAACTTCCCCTGTTTAAGTTTTAACCCATTACCCCTTGTCCTGCCACTACAGTCCCTAATGAAGAGTCCCTCCCCAGCATCCTTCTAGGCCCCCTTCAGATACTGGAAGGCTGCTATGAGGTCTCCACGCAGCCTTCTCTTCTCCAGGCTGAACAGCCCCAACTTTCTCAGCCTGTCTTCATATGGGAGGTGCTCCAGTCCCCTGATCATCCTCGTGGTCCTCCTCTGGACTTGTTCCAACAGTTCCATGTCCTTTTTATGCTGAGGACCCCAGAACTGCACACAATACTCCAGGTGAGGTCTCACAAGAGCAGAGTAAAGGGGCAGGATCACCTCCTTTGACCTGCTGGTTGTGCTTCTTTTGGGGCAGCCCAGGATACAGTTGGCTTTCTGGGCTGCTGGCTCATGTTCATTTTCTCATCGACCAACACCCCCAAGTCCTTCTCCACAGGGCTGCTCTGAATCTCTTCTCTGCCCAACCTGTAGCTGTGCCTGGGATTGCCCCAGCCCAAGTGTAGGACCTTGCACTTGGCATGGTTAAACCTCATGAGGCTGGCATCAGCCCACCTCACAAGCGTGTCAAGGTCCATCTGGATGGCATTCCTTCCCTCCAGCATATCAACCGTATTTAGACTTTTCTATTTGGGCTACAAAATTTCTGCCACTTTAGGGGATGTTCATATTGCTGGAATACTTTGCTCTCCTTTACACGTGAGCAGAGAGAGTCTGGGTAGAAAACATACATGTCAAATAATCTGGTAAGAAGAGTAACAGGTGATGGAACTTCTGTGACTCTAAACCCCAGTGTTGCCAGCGAAATGAGTATTTGCTCTGTCAAATGCTGACCAAAAGATTGTCAAGGCTTTTTGGAAAATTTCAGTCTTTCCCTGGGGAGCTTTTTCTATGTGTGTATGCTCATATTAACCGGGAAGCCTGAATCAGAGAGTGATGGAAAGAAATGCTCTTATATTTTTAGATTTTAGCTGCAAGTTAGGCAGTCATGTGTGTATGAAAAACATACACACTGTGGGGTTATAATCCATAATTAGGGCTTCTATAAAAGAAATGCCCATCAATACACTGACGAATTATACTCGCATTGCGTATGTGTATCTAGAAATGTACACAGTAAAGCAACAGTAGGTGGGGCTCTATCATTTATTCAACAATAAACTTTTTTACTTTTCTGAGATGAATTAAATGCTGTTTCTGGGGAGGACTCAAGATGTAGTCATGGATACGTAATATCAACTGAATGGCTGGGTTATCTAAGACTTTGCACCCTGACCACCCACACTTTCCAGTCTTGTGTGGCTGCTGTCTGCCCTTTTCTTATTTCTTACTGGGGAGGAAGGCAAGAAAAAAAGCCTTCAAAAAGCTGTTTCTTACTTTATTTGCTCTATAAAATACTACAGAAGACTTCTTACTAAAAAGTATGAACCTTGCCGGGGAAAACAAAGTCAGCAGTGCTTTCCTTGTGGGTAGCAACAAGCTTTCCAAGCAGCAGCCTGTTCCTTTCCATGCTCCCTTCTTGGCTGATTCACTCTATTAAGTCTTCTTACTAGGAATACTTCTCCTTAGCCTGTTCCCAAGATCTGCATCCTGTTTACCAGAAATATTAAGCAGTACAAAATCCAGCATTTTCCAGAGAGGCTGTAAAGCCTCCAAAATTTAATATATATTTTAGATCTTTCTTTACACCTCACAGAGCTGTAACAGTAATGTTCTTTAACGGGGAAGGACTAGGTGAAGAGGGGCTTCCAAAGGGTTTTTAATCTCTTAAAGCAACTGACAACCTAGAGTGTCAAGAGGCTGCTGCTGCCCTTATGTATATTCACACACTATTCCTTGATCAAATTATTGGATGGGTGTATATTCATCCTTCCAGAAAGTTTTGTCCGGCACCTTGCTGTTGTGTCTGCATGGGACCTCAAAGCCCAGGAACTGAGAACTGTGAATATGTGTTTGTGCAGAGAAGTATACCCAAACTCCCGCCTTTCTTAGTTCCTTTAAATTCTTAATCCTTCCAGTGCTTTCAAATTCCTATTTTAATAAGACATTTTTTCTAATTTTTAAGCTCAGATATGCAATAAGCTAAAAGTAATATAATTTCCTCTACTAGAGAAACATTACAGCAATATTTTCTAATAAAGGAATATGGTTCTGATACCATGTCAAATCCTTCATGGAATGAGGGGATTTTGCTGTTGGAAATGATCATTTTACCATGAAAACATTGAACATTCCCTCTGACAGTTGCAAATCTATGAAAACTCACACCTGTGCTCTGAAGGTGGAATTTCATAATTCTTACAATGAATATATGCTTTCTCTGACAGAAATGATGAGTGTTTCACCCTGGAGATATTACACAAGTGCCCATGAAAATACCAGTTTTCACACACGTGTACTCACAAAGGGAAAACTGGAGGAACAGTTTGAACGCTAGCCAAGTGAAGCAGTAGTATGAGGCCATGCATGGAAATACAATACTTCATTGATTCTTGTTAAAGGATTGTACTTCTCAAAGACAGGATACATAGGTACTGTGTATCAGCCATTCACTAAAACTAAAAAATGTGTATTACTGTAAGCGTCTTCCTATATGTCTGTAACTATATTAGATGACACCGCTGCAACTGTGCTTTGGCTAAAAATATGGCTTTACATCTAAAGTTCCATCTGTGTTGTTGTAATGTAATTGTAATTCAGCTGCAGAATGCAAACTCTTGTTTCACTGATTCCCTGTGTCTTTATACTGAGTAATGTCAATGAAGCAGAGAACAATTTTATCCATATATGAAATATTCTCATATGATATCCTACTCTGGAAGTCATTTTTGTTGACCAAGGAAAAAGGTCAAACAAGTGAGGGGGAAAAAAACTTCAGTGAATAAAAAATTTGGCTCAGGAGAGCCAATTTGATATTTTTCTTTAACATTTCATTGAGTGTTTCAATCTGGGTAGAGAAAAGCAGTTCCATTTTAAGGAAGCTTTCAAAAATTTGGTTGCCTTCCAATTTGAAACAAATGCTCAAATCTTAACATTTTCTACCAGGCCCAATTAGAATTGTAGGGTGAGGCTGTACTTGAACACAGAAACTAAAAGGCTGGAAATTCCAGACTCCAAAAATACCTATGTGGCTTCAAGTGAGGTAGCTCAGAGCAGCTGGCTCTAAGAATAGGAGCAAGCTAAAGCTTGCTGCCTGCCAGCATGCCTCAGTTCTGCTCTGCTCCATCTGACCCTGTGAGTGTTCACTGTTGGCTAACAGATATGAGACAGTCTCAGCTGGTACAAATTGTTCTAAATTTCTTGGTCTTTCCAGTTTTCTGTGTGAATATGTGGATTTCAATTTGGTTTAACATATTTTTTACTTCAGTTGAATTGTCAATTCATTTCAGAAAACAAATATATAAATTACTGTGGTTACCAAGGTCTTCTAAGCTTTTAGATGCTACAGTCTTCTAAGATATTAGATTTGGTCCCAGATTTTCTACACAGATTCAGAAAACAATATTTGTTAAGGTTTCACATTTCTGTTGGGTACAGATTTCTTGGTAGATGCTGTCACATCATGAATATATTAGGTGAGATTAGGAGTTATAATAACTTCTACAGCAAGGAGCCATGTGCGATTTGGCAATTGGTATTTGTAAAATGTTACATGCCTACTTGAAGGCCTGAATGTGTTATCCTATTCCTTACACAGACTTAAATGGGATACTTTTTCCTTATTATTAAATGATAATCAGTGTATCATTATATTATTAAATATATTTATTATTGATTATCCCTTCTAAGAATCATACGTGTTCCCTGTTCACAATTTACATTTCCCTTTGAGAACTTTTCATGTAGCTTTAGATACTAAAATTTTATTAAGCTGCATAATTTTTCCAGCTCTTTTTTTTAACTTGTGTGATATGCAAATACCTAATTACAACTGCTACTCTGTTGTGTTTCAAGCTGTAGGGTTTTTTTTTTTATTACATTCAGCAGGTGAAAACACCCACATTGTATAAAAACTCAATTGCTTTCTCATACATTTAAACAATAATCATGCAAACAAAGCAGAAATTAGTGATCATAAGAGCATTTAAGGATGGATCCTGCTCTGCTGAAATTATACTGAAATGATGTCCACTGTCTTACACATCATTCTTCTGAAAAGGAAAATAATGCATGCATTTAGTCTATTGTTGTCCTTTCTATGACAAAGCGATAGTATTTAAGAGGTTCCCAAACTCCTAGCCAAGGCCTATTATACTCCTGAAAAGAAGCATAGCAAGTGTAAACAAAAACCAAAACAGCCAAAACATTACATGCATCTTAGTTTTCTATCAAATTGGTAAAAAAACGGGTCTTCAGGCCAGACACTTAAAAACCAAACAAAAAAAAAAAAAAAAAGAGAAAGGGAAAGGGGAAAAGAGAGGGAGAGGAAGGAAAACATTGAATACCTTCTGAAGAATCTGAGTCTCTGCCAAACAAAGGCCTTCAGTGTTACATGCAACCCACCAGGTAGGTATTTGACACTATGAAAAATGTGTTGGCAGTGTACAATAAATAACATCACAGATCCGATAGGGATACTGCAAAACCTACAAGAAAATTTATCTTGACATTTCATATCACTCTGACACTGCTAACACACTTAACAGCAGAATTGTACTTTGCATCACCTCTTGAAAATGTATGCCTCACTGAAGAGTCAACCAGGGAAACGCTAGTAGTTGCTGCTGAGCGCAATGTATGATGAAGCTACACATAATGACACACTCCTGAACGTACACATTACATGTCCCCTCTGTATTTTGGTCTGTCTGAGCACACTTAAATCTTCAGCAACTGGAGGGACTGTTAATAGGCCAAACAGGTTGCAGTATCACACTGCCCCAGCTCATTATCTGGGCTTGTTGCATTAGAGATATGGTACTGGGTAGAAGATTCACAAGCTGTATGCTCAGAGTAGAGAGGCCTTACCCCTGTTTCTGTGAGAGCATTGAAAGCTCTATCTAAAAGCTCTATCTAAATGTATAAGTCAGTAATGTTTTCTAGATGATTACAACAGCATTTAACTTGGGCACTGTGATTACAAGGCAAAACTCTACTTGTCTGAGGGGATAAAAGGTTGCAAGCAGAAAGATGGTTTTGTCTTCCTATGTAGAAAGCACGTATGATGTGCAGTTAGGTGACTTTTAGGACTGCTCTGGTAAACATGTCTGCTTCAAGTGTTAAAACAAGTGGCTTAAGAGTAAATGGGTAGCACTGGCTAAAATCTAGACAGCTTGGATACAGCTGCTCAGGATGATACGGATCTATGTATTTGTGGCTGCATAATGGATGTGTGAATTATGCAATGTCCCATGGTGGCACACTGTACATCAATACTTTTACATTTATGCATTGATATAAAACTATAATTTACAGCCTGTCAGGATGATATGCTAACAATTTAAGTACAGAGACCTCATACAGCAAAGCAATTACGTAAATTAAGTACATAAACTTGAGTTTAATTTTAAGCCTGGGAACAATTACAACGAAATCAAGAAAACCATTTCCATGTTAAATTCTAGTCACTGCCTAGCTGTGGAAGTATGCTACAAAGAGCACTGCAGTAATACTGTACATGTCTGTAATGTCTGTGACAGGGTTTTCTGATGTGAAGCCTACCACAGCTACTCAAGTAATATGCATTAGGTCAAACCCTTCTGTGACCTAGCACTTGATGTTACTAGCAACCAGACTGACTTTTGCAGGTTAGTGGGAAAAACACCCCATCTAGATTTTCCAAACTCATGTTGTATTGCAGACAAAAGAATTTCTGCAGTGCTATTATTTGGCAGTTTTGTTTCCCAAGGAGGGATCTCTCATTTACTACCATTATCAGAAGCTTTTCAATATGAGACAAAAAAAAAAACCAAAACATCCTAAACACCACCACAACCAAAAAGTGTTATTAATCGTAAATTTAGTAACACAGCGACAAAAGCAAACTGTAAAAGAATAGGAAAGTCATATGAAATCTTTTATTAACCTCTTGTCCTACCTATGCCTTTTTGGTTTTTTTAAAGATGAAAGTCTGCTGTGAAAGCCAAGAGGTCAGTTCAGCAGTATCCCATCTCTGTAATAACAGCCACCATCTCTCAGAGTATTCTTCTATCATTAGGTTTCCGTCCTTTAATTTTTGTTTTCTACTAATTGCTAGTGCTCTGTAAAGAGCTAAAACCTCCCTCTGCTTACATGGGGCTCTTGGTCTGCTGTAATATTTTTTTAAAGTATTAATCATAAAAGTTATTATTGTCCTTAACATGCCACACTTTCATTTTTCTTTTGTTTTGTAGTATTGCTTAGGGTATCACATCCATGATGCATTTATCAACAGTCGTGCTTTTAGGGTTAGTATGTTACACAAACACTGCAGAAATACTGATTTAACTCAGTGCCCATTATAGGCTGAGATTTGGTTGACTAGATATTACAGTTCCAACGCCAACATTTTTATAGGGAAAAAAATGCCATTTTATATACCAGATGGTGAGAGAATGTTACAGTATTTTTTTTTTTAATCCATTACCCATGCAAAAGGCAGTAATTCCATAGACTTCCAACTTTCCTTAAAACACACAATGCTTTCTACAATTCTACTGGAAGCCTGAGTTTTCCACCAGTTGTACAGATACCAAAATATTAATTTGGTCAGCTTACTAGCCTTGAGCTGGACATACAGTATGAGTGGACCATATGAGCATTCAAGCAGCAGCTGTGTGATGAAACAGAGCTTGTCAAGAAAGATATGGCTATTGGAAAGTATTTAAAGTGCTTTTCAGCTGCAATTCACTGAAAGCTATTCAAGTGTTAACCTCCTGGAGTCTTTTACTACTGGCAGGAATTATTAAGAAATGAAAGTAAAGGTATATGAACAAAGTACTGTATATAATGTCTGCAGTCTACAAGCTACAAAATATTTAAAACTAAAGAAACTGCTTTAGTGGATACAGGAAATGCACAAGTGGTGGAAGCGATTACTTGTCTCTCATTGCCTCACCCACTCATACAGTCTGTGCCTGACCTAATCCATTATCCTGTCATCACTGGCAAATAACAACGGAATATAATTTTTTTTTAATTAAAAGACAGACATTTAAACTTTAGAGGAAACAGAATGAAAATGCATAACTTAAAATCTCTGCCACTAGCTGGATTTGTGTTTTGCTCCTAGGGAAAAACCATAGACAGTAATTTAGCTTTAGAAAAATGGCACGTGAATAATGGGTCAGAACTTAGTTAATTTCTGCTATAATAAGACATATCTGAAAATACTATCTAAAATATATCTATTATAAGTAGAATCTAGTTAAAAGTTTTAAATTTACCATTTCTAGTACATTAAGTGGCCTTTTGTTTTTCCTACAGACAGTTTTAATTTAGCCACAAATATTATGTTGAAATACTTCATTCCAGACATACAGCCTTAGAGAGTTGTGCAGTCCTCCAAATATTTAACTCTGAAGAGAATACGTTAGGAAAAAAATAAAAAAGAATATTTCTGGAAATGTAGAAATCTCCGTATGCAGTTCATTATTTCAGTGCTTTCATGTGCACCTTTTCAATCACTCAGCATCCATTTGATGAATTCCATAAAACTAACCAAGTAAAAAATAAGCTATATTAATGTATTGGAGAAAGGTTTTTGGTATTTACATACTCATTCTTTGGGAACTAATTAAAATTGATTCTGCTGTTGTTGTTTTTTGATGCTGTCCTACATTGTGACTGCTTTTTCCTACGATTATTTCATAGGTCTGAATCAGGAATGATGTAACTGATGCCTGGCAGGTTTGACACCCATAATTTTTTGGACATAAATATTTAGGTTTCCTGACAGAGCTTAACTTGTTGAAAAACTTGGTATGGTGTAGGCATCACTCAGTTTGATCTGGTAAGTTGCGTAGTGTGGTGTTTTAGCAATCCAGTAAAGTGTAACCACTATTTGTATGCAAAGCATTGCAATTACAGTAATTTTCTTTGCTGGTGATTCTGAACTTGAAAGAAAAACAAATTAGAATAAAAATGCAAACTCTTTATACCCCAGTATATTATACATTATTTGAACATTAAACCCGACCTTCATAGCTTCCGAAGAAAGGATTGTACTTCCTCCTGTTCTCAGTTTGAATCACTTTTTAACATTTTAATTATCTTTCTGGTAGGTTTTGATTTCCGGCTACCTTGGACATAGATGCATCTTCTTAATGTTTCTCAAGGTTCTCAGAGAGATGAGGGCTTTACAGTACATTTGAAAATGAACAATCTAAGTATTTTGCTATTTTCTAAGATTAGTGAGCATGGCCACTTGTGAGCTAACAGTGAATTCAGATTATGTAGGAATGTCAGCACTTGGCTTTTACACTAAACCTGACTTTTATCTGATTTGCTTGACTAAATTGAAAACTTCACAGAAGTTTCATAATAATATAGAATTTTCTATATTGATAAGAAAGATCTCTAATTCAGTAGACTCTGTACAAAACATCTGACTCATAAATTACTGCACTGCACAATAGGTGATATTTTTGAACAATGTTATTCGGAAGTAAAAATGTTATTAAAAAATGAATGTTCAGAAAATGTTTGTTTTCAGAAAAAAAAATCAGAAACATTTTCAGAAAAAAATGTTATTTAGAATTTTTCTATCTAGAATTAATTCAAATGGGGGTTTTGTTTGTTTGATTGTTTGTTTTGGGTTTTCATTTGTTTGTACTGGTTTTGAAAAATAAAGACCCCGTGGCAAACACAAGCATCTGTCGGTGACCTGTTTGTCACAAGGTGACTGCCAAACCAAAAATCTTATTGTAAGAAGAAAGATGTCAGGACAAGAGGACTACATTTCATCAAATGGTGATTGTTCTTATCTTACTTTTAATGAAGAAAATAATTTCTATTTTAGTACATTTTTGATTCAGGAAGTAAAGGTATGGAATGTTGTGGGGAAGGAAATTCGCATGCCACCACTCACATAAATACTCTTGCTAGAAAGGGAACAATTCTGCTGGCTTTATAGGGGGTATCTTCCAGTGCGTATCCTGAACAACGTAAGAGGAGGTAGGTTTCATCACTGTTTATACAGCTTATTCTTCCTAAGTTTGAAATGGATAGATAATGTTAACTGCTGAAGAGCAAGCAGCACAAGCTTCAGAGAAAAACTTTGCCTCCTGGAGGCCACTGCTGCACCACCATAGTCTGATGACAAGTGATGTGACATTTGTGCTGCTCCCTTTCCGTATGGCAGTGAGTGCTGTCAAAATGTAGTAACAATGACATCATATGATGTGCAGTACAAGTCTGTCTTACTATTGCTCTTTTGTTTTGCCTCAGAACTGAGCTAGTAGCACACAGTGTCCTGCAGACAAGTAATCTCAACAGTTTCACTTTAAACTTGAGTCAGTTCTCTACTTGCCCTGTGAAGATTTTAAGTAAAATCATGTTGCTGTTGAAATATAGAGAAGCTCTGCTGTTGACCACAGCTGGGACTGGATTTCACCCTATGATGCTGTGAAGTTTTTGACATTTATATGCCATCCTCAGTTCTTGAATCTTATGATTGTAACTAAAAGTAGCAATATTTAAAAAGAAGGAATGTGGTTTTCCATTTGCATAACTTTAATGATTGAAGTGATTGAGCTTAACATTTCCTTCAAAGTTCCCACTTTGGCTGGCATTGCTAGTGTTGAAATTGCAAATATATATCTCAAAAGGAACATATTTTTAGAAAATTTTGTGTGATAGGAAACAGGGTCTTAAGATGAAAAGTGCTTTTCTTCTTAGAAGTAATTTTTATCTCACTTGTGTGTCTAAGCAATGTGCTGTGGAGGAAGTATGTTATTAGCTATATGTACACATTTGCCTGCTTGATTTTTTTCTAACTCAATCAAAAGGAGCTTTTAGGTTGAATAACTAGGAGATGAGGCAAGGACCAGAGGCACTACACTCTTCTGTACATTACCTCCTAAGAATTAATGGTAAGACCATTACTGGGGAAGTAATTAAAATTATATCACTCTTTGTCAAAGGAATGCTTAATTATTAAAAACTTTGTCAGAATAGAAAGGCAGCTCAGTATTTAAGGTTTTTACAAAAACAGTAAATGAAGATAGTGACTCTGAAGGACAGATTTAAAACAACTAGGATATTCCAATGTTTATGAATGCAACAGGCTTTCAGAGACTAAAGGTTATAGATTTTCTGTTCTTTGTATATATGCCTATGTATACTTCTGAATTTATATACAGCATATTTAGTTTTAGGGACAATTTTAATTTAAAAACCTGTTTGTCACAAGCTGCTAGAGGAGAGTTTCTTGTAGGTGCCAGTATAGCTTGGCCTGTTGCACAGCAAGGCTGAGAAATGGGCTGAATTTGAGGACTCCATTTAGATCAGCTGAAGCTAGGACATATCGAAGTAATGAAAGTAATGAAATACAGAAGTAATGAAATCATTAAGCTGATCTTTCCCTGCCTTCAGAAGGAGGGCAGCAGCATTACAGTACAGGTTCTTCTTTATTCATGGCATGAACACAGTTATATAGGGTAAATTTATACCATACATTGTGCGTCCCTCCTCATCATGCCAAAAACTAAATCAGGGTTTATCACCTAAAGCATGCCTCTGTCCCTCCTGATAGCAGGTCTGGTCTTGGCTCAAAGTATATGCAAGAATGCAGTATCTAGGGTAGATCACAATACATCTTGACCTTTAAAATTATAGAAATTCAGTTAAACTTTCAGGCACCTAAGTTTGAGAATTGGGTTTATACAGAATTCATGCAATTGACTGATGATTTTAATGGAAGCAGATGATGGGCAGCACTTCTGACATTGGTGCTTTATGTAAGATGTCCAAATAAACATTGAAAATAAACATCTAAAGCACTCAGTTTTGCACAATGTTTTGCTGCATTGTGGATGTCGTTATTTTGTGCTACATTCTGGTGTGGAAATACAGGAAGTGAAGAAATAGCAGTAGAAACTTATACAGAGACCTTGAGGACACTCATGATTCCTTGATCACAGGTTTGGGTGATCAGGATACTAGAGCAACAAATTTTGAAAACTTCATTTCTGGCCTCTGAGTACTGGGTACAGATTTACCTTTCTGCTGAGGCTGATTCCCTGATTATAGACAGATTGACTGGAGAGGTTTTCCAGTAAAATAGGTTCATTTTCCCAAAAGAGATGAAAGGAAATGTGGATGGCTGTAGAACAAATGAATAGCTGAACAGTGTATGAAGTCTAGCCACTTAGCCTTTGCTGACAGTTGTTTTAAATAAAAATGTTCATTTTGCATAGAAAAGAGATACTGAAATTCTGATGCTGCTTTGTTCTTGAAAACTCCATTTATATCTGTGTTGTTTAGGTATTCTTCCATGCATTCCGGCTGATGCTGAGAGACTTGCTTCAATTTCTGAATAGTCTGGTGGTTCATGTCTAATTTGACCCTAATATACAATTCAATAAAGCGGTTCTGTATTGTGTTGTTTCTAAAACCAGGAATATTTGTACATGTGTATTTATATGCAAAACTGAGCTCTGTGACTTTATTTAGCAGCTGATTGGTGCCCGCTTTGGTACCAAATGGGACAAACGCATACAGGTTTGCTCCACAGCCAAGGAACACATTCTTCTGTTTTCTCCACAACTTTAACATCTTTCTCCTCAAATATATATCTACACACACATACATAGATGTCTACATTTATATACATGCATACATATTTATTCAAAAAGGCTTTGCCACTCTCCTTTTAGATATGTTAGTGACACTGAAACTGTAATTTTGTAGGAAAATAAAGAGTTTAAAATAAAGAGAGCCTTGTGTGACTGAAGGCTTGTTTTCTTCAGTCAACTAGCTCAGCTGGCCTAGTAAAAAAACCCCACAAAACAAAACACAAAAGCAAACTCTCAATAAACCTTATATCTCTTTGTTTATCATTCTTCCTATTATTAAAACATCAGATTATGCAAGTCATATTGCTATTGGTATAACATTGTTAAATATTATATCACTGATTATTGAACTATAGAGAATAACTAGCATTATGAGGGCTTTGCAACTATGTATTCACAGTAAACACAAAGAAATACAGTATTAGGATTCAGAATTACTAACTGGAATTTTAGTTTAACTAATTCATCTCTATTTTCCCGTTGGACAAATTAATGTTAACACCTACAGTGTTTGTAAGTGGAAACAGACTTGTGTGTTGGTACTTAATTAGTTTAAGGTTGAATCCTAGGTTTGGGGCTTTCTTTAAGTCTTTTAGAATTCTGAGGTTGAAAGTTGGGCTAAATGCTGGTAATTCTATTGCTTTCAAACTCCCAACATTTTCAGAGCACATTCTTCCTTCCCCCCCCCCCCCCCCCCCTTTCTTATCACAGCTTTTAATACAACAGATCCTGCACATAAAAATATCAGGTAGGTATTTATCAATTAACATTACATCTCTTGTTCTCTTTGAAATATTTATTCAGCATCTATCTTGTTTTAGGCATTGTTTTATTTCTTATTGTCCCTCCCTAGTGTTTCTCCATTTGCAGTTAAATTGAAATCATGGAATCATATATTGGTTTGGGTTGGAAAGAACCTGCAAAGCTCACCTATTCTAACTCCCCTGCAATGAGCAGGAAAATCTTCAACTAGATGAAGTTGTTCAGAGCCCTGCCCAACATGATCTTGAATGTTTCCTGGCATGAGGCATCTAGCACCTCTCTGGGCAACATGTTCCAGAGCCTTCACCTGGGGTAATGCACTCAGTTCTGGGGCCCCAACATAAGAAGATGTGGACCTATTGGAATAAGTCCAGAGGAGGGCCACAAAGATCATCAGAGGTCTGGAACACCTCTCCTGTGAAGACAGGCTCTGGGGAGACATTACTGCAGCCTTTCAGTACTTAAAGGGGGCTTATAAGAAAGATGCAAACAAACTTTTTAGCAGGGCCTGTTGTGATAGGACAAGGCAGAACAGTTTTAAACTAAAGAGAATAGATTTGGAATAGGTATAGGGAAGAAATTTGTTACTATGAGGGTGATGAAAAACTGGACTTAGCCTGACTACTACGACTTCTCAAATGTTGTGAAGAGTGGCTTGGCAACTACATCAGTCAGTTCCCTCAGGACCCTGGAATACATCTTATTAGGTCCCATAGACTTATGTTTGTATACGTAAGTATACATAAATATATACATATATAAATGCACAACAGTGATATATCTAGAATTCTCATCTGCTTTATTTTTCATAATTCTTTATGCTGGTTTAGGCTAAGTATAGAAATGTTCCTTGCAGTTCCATAGGGGTACTAAAAACCAGTTTATTCTGACTCCTGTGTTGAAGGAAAAGAAAAAAAAAGTGTTTTTTCTGCATAGTTGAAATTCACCAAGAGGTGAAGTCCTTGAAAAATGTGAATGATTTCATGGATGTCTCAAAGCTTTAAAGATGAAAGATCCAGCTTTTCTTCCTGATTAAGCTATGAGAATGATGAGATCCTGTGGGCTTTTTCTACTTCAAAGGGTCATTCAAGTATAACTCTCAGGACAGATACCACAAAACTATTTCTATGCATTCCTTTTGTATTGTGTGGAACGCTAAGGAGACTGCTCCCCTTGGCTTGTTGTTGCTCTTCTGGACATTCAAGGCAGCTTTTAAAGAGATACTTGCTAAGCCAGTGAACCTCCTAAGTAGAAGGTGCCTGACATTCAATACCATATTAATAGAACTCATTACTTGTGATATAATTCTCCTGAGCAATTGCCTTACATTTGATATCAGTTAGGTCATATCAGGAATAAATGCTGCTTAACTGATGCATTAGGGTATGGAAACATGGCCTCTGTGATGCAGATTCTGTCTTGGAACATTTGGGACCAGCTTCCACTGGCTATGGGAGAGACAGCCTGTTACAGAAGGGAAAGTCTGGGTCACCATTGTTCTGCATTGCTGTCTTTGAACAATTCAAGATAAACCCCATTTTTCCAAATTTCAAATTTCCAAATTTGTCACATACAGGTTTGAAAGTCAATGGCTGATTTTGACATTTCAAATACAAGAAGCACTCCTTTGGGTTGAACTCACACAAACACAAACAAAACACTGATAACAGAGCTATGAAAAACACCATTACAGGGCTTTACCAAAACGAAATGATGGGACTCACAACCACAAAGTAATTTGGAAAATATTGTTCAGAATATAAGGAAATAGTGATAAAAGAATTTATCCAAGACTTAAAAGCAAATCCATAGCTGGAACGGCTTATTCAGTCTTGGCACCTGGTCTATACTACAATAAGTCATTCTGTAAAATAAATATCTAAACAAATGCTAATACTATGAAGAAAATCATAATTCCAAGTTAATTTCTCTAGGATCTACACAAAATTAATTGCTTGTAGCAGTTTCTTTTGCCACTGTTTTTCCATGTGTTAAAATTGGCAGCAATATTTGGCTTGATCAGTTTTTTATTTGGTCATTCTTGGCAGAGAAGCCAGTCCTTTTGGATGTAATCTAATTGCTGGGACTGATGAGAAAGTTTCAATCTATCTCTGCTCCTATCCACTTTGGGCTTCATGAGAGGGTTAAACTTATCTTAAGTTCTTCTTTTTCCACCACTATTTTATTCCTCTGTCTGACATAGATTTCTGGTGCTTCTGTAGCCCTGATTTGTCTTTGATCAGTGCAATCACTTTACAAAATAATTGCAGTCATTTATTTAAATACAGAATCTCTCTAATGTAACAGCTATGACAAATGTACTATTTATCTAAAGACTGAGACAGAAGGTAATTTTATTTACCATCAAGACTGAAAAGTCAATATGAGTAAATAATAGTAGTCTTAGAGAAAACAATGATTTAAGGCTTAGTTTGAAGTCATCTGGGGGTGCACTATTTGCCCTGTATTGTTACCCTTGCAGATTTACCATTTTAAAAAGCATTCATCTCAAACTGAAATAGGTGAAACTAATTTAGCATCTGGATGCCTCTTGCTCTTCTTAAATTTGACAGTCTCTGTGTTAATTTCCAGGGGAAACTCAGAAAGAATATGTTAGATGCTTCAGACCTGTTACTGGAGGAATTTCCAGGGCTGCACCTCTGTAGCAGAGCTACTACTGGAGCATCCATTACCTGAAGGCTGCTGCCCGTCCCCGGGACTCCTGGGGACAGCAGGACTCTCCTTTCTCTCAGGTACGTTTTGAGAGTGTATAACTTACCCTCTTTGTCCCCATGTGGAAATCACTGAAGAAACAATTTCTTTGTCACCTCTCTGCAAAGACTAAAGCTTCTGCACTGGACAACGGAACTAAAGGTATCTAGATCTTTGTCCATTACTCCGTGTGACAGACTGCTAAAAATGCAAGCATTTCCACATTGTCTCTAACCTTATGTCATGTGACAATATCCACAGGCACATAATGCACCAAGCAACACCTACCAGCTGTGTTCTCTGCACTGGGCAGAAGTTATACGGGACAGTAAACAATTTTGAACAGAAAAACAAAAGCTGCCAAACTCTGAAATATAGCATATATTCCCCTTCTGCCTGATTAATTGGGATCAAGTGTACAAATCGGGATTGAAAATGTAGATTTTCAGGAAAAAAAATAAAAAGGAAGGGAGTTATAATAGTAAATAATTTTAACTTCCTTGTCTGCTGATGACTGATTTCTTCACAGACTTTCTCACTTGCTCTTGTAATAATTTTGTCCTAAATCTTGGAAAGATCTGAATTTTGATTTAGGTCTTAGTGCAAGATAGAGAGCAACATACCAAAAGATTTCTGCTGACTCCACGGTGCTTCAGAGCAAGCTCTTTTGATGGCATTTTTCATATTTGCTTTCAAATATTTCTTCCTCTGGCATCCTAAATTTAAATTCCTGATAAAAATCTCAAGAGGGTTACGAGGGCTCGAAGAGTAATACATGCATTTCTGTTATGTTGCAGTGACTTCAGTGTGTCGCAAGGGCACTATTAAGACTAGCCATTATATTTCCCAGTCTGAAATCATTATTGTGTTCTTAAGGGACTGATACAATACCACTAAAATCAGAATTAACAAATTACTTTGATTTTACTCTTGCCAAACAGAATTTCTCCTAATGAAATCCTTAGAATTTATGGTCAGCTAAAAGAGGAGAATACTGAGAATTTGGCTTGATAAAAGGTGAGTCAGGCCTTTAGGATTTCAGTTACTTATTAATAAAACTTCCACTAAGAAAAGTTTTCAGTTTGCTGATATTTCCTGATTTAAACATGTTTTGTAGGATTTGGGGTGTGGGAGTTTTTGCTAATGTGATGACATATTTCAATTAATCATTGCAAACCATGCAAAGATAAATATTTGAATTGTATATATTCATTGCCATACATTCAAGTGTAATTCTAAATATTTAGTGGCAGCCCTGGAATTTGCAAATAGGTTACACATGACTGGAAAAACTGAGGACATGCTGACTGTTAAGGAGGAATCAGCATACTTCACTGTTTGCAATAATAGGTGTATTTTATCCAATTAATTTAGTCATGTGATTGTTACAGAGTTTATATTGCAGTGAGAGAGAGAAGATTCTTCTCCTTATCCTGAAATTAATTGTCATTCATCTCACACCTGTCCAAGACCGACATAATGCTAACTGGTAGCTTGCCAATGCCTCAAATGGCTGCTACGTGTTTGTGGTGGATTTCTCCCTTTTTGTGACTTGCACTATTCCTTCTTCATACCAGGAATATTCATCAGATATTGTGTAAAAATCAAAGGAGGAATACTTCGGGCTCTACAGATTACTCACAGATTCATAGCCCAAGTCTCTTGACAACATCAGCTGAATAAAGCTGAGTCTGTTTGTCTTGCCTAATTACTATTTTAGCAATCGGAATGGGAAAGACTACTTTGGTTCTGAGCACTGGTTAGTGGGATGAGTGGAACGCTATGTTTCACATGGAAGTAGGAATAGAGTTACATAGTTACATGCAGTCCTCAGACAAAGAGCAAGGTTTTCCCTGACTGTGAAGCAACCGTAAGGGACATGTATGTCGTAGCTGAGCTGCAGATGAAAGCTAAGACGAAGAATGAAGTAAAGAATATTCAGGTGCCCTAGTTTGGGAAAATACCCCAGTACTGTAACACCAATTGATATAACCAGCCCCAATTCCAGCATCCTTTGTTTGTGAACTTCTGTTTTGTTTGCCACATCCAACTGCCTAAAAAATGAGGTGAATGCTGGCGGAACTCACAGTTTTGAGAGACTGTTTATACTGTCAGTGGCTGATAGCACCATAAAGTAAGTGTCCGCAGAGGGTTTGTTGTTCAGACAATATTTACATGAATTAACAACGAATGTCTTCAGGAATTTTGTAAAGTTTGGAGGAAAGAAAGGCTTCTAACTGTGTGTGTATATGGAACTGGAACATAAATACCTCACTGGCGTATTGTTTTGTTCCTGAAATGGACATGGTTCCAAAAGTACCTTATTTCCCAATTTCAGATTTGTTTTCTTGGCTATTTTGAGAATAGTTATTGAACTGATTCCATGATAACAGTTAAAACAAATCTAACTCCTTTAACTGATTTATTAGGTTTCACTATTTGATGACCATGTTGGTGTACATGGTTCTGCTGTATGGAGGCATGTGTGAAGCTGGTCAGGAACAGCAGCCTCGTAACAAAAACATTACCTACTGCACAGCCAAAATGTAACCCCACTGTTACACAGTAATGTAATTATAGCGTATCCAGTATGTGTGCATCACCAGTCCTTCAGAAAACACGACAGACTCCACTGTAGATAAACAAATTTATTCCATCCTAGTCACAGATGTCCTGAAGGAGATACTAAAAATTTCTTTGATTATTATTAAGGAAAGTCAAGAAAAATAAACTACATGCTTTCTGATCACAATAAACATATTTCCAGAAAAAATAAAAGAATTAGGCTATGATACAGAATGAGTAGGAAGAAATGCAAGTGAAATTTACCAAATACCTACGTAAATTAGAATTAATGCACTGAACAGATTCAGTTTAACAAGAGTGGGCTGATTTGAGAAACTGATTATGATTTGAATATTAATTTTTGAGGACAGAGAAATAATCTGGAAGTTTTCAGAGAATGAGTTTTTCACACATCATAGAATTTTAACTCATGAGTAAATTATTGCAGGAAGGGGTTTCCATACATTGCCTGCACTTATGTGTCTAGGTGCATGGCATTATTATTTATTTATTTATCTATTTATTTTTAACTGAAGGATAAGCTATTTAAAACACATTTGCATTTACTGTGGGGTTAAGGAAAAGCTGCTTTGAGCTTCCTGTATCAAGTTCTATGCCATTTCAAATTTTTAGACCAAAGAACTTTCTTCAAAGAGGCTAATAGTCAACAGTAAGATCTTCATTAACTTATCAGGATAATACCTGTTTTTAAGTGATTCACTTAAGTAAGGCATACTGAAAGCATCCCACAATCAATTTCAAGAACAGTCTGTCAAACCTCAATGAAAGGATGGGAAATTGTAAGAAAAGAAGCCTGAAAGTCTTTACTCATAATACAGGAAGTCTTTCAATATTAAACAATGAAATGGCTATACTTCAGGCATCTTAATGGTATCACATCCTGATGTCTTCCATTAGAACCATTACAAAATTTAGGAGATGACAGCTTGAAAATCTCACCGGGAGAAGAAGTACGGTGAAGACAGATGAAACACTGAAAGACTTTAGGACACAGTCATGAGGAAAATAAAAGCTATTTTGTGAGGGCTGTAAAACATTTTTGTTGTGTTTTCCAGGAAGCAAGTACAAATTATTTGAGAATGAATACAAAGCATGATTCATATTGAGCTTAGTGAACAACAATATGGTTGTGGAAGAGGCAAGAGCTAAAGGACCTTTGTGCAACACATAGCCCAGGGCAGGACAAAGGTAGTCACAGTTTGCAACGAAGGCGATGACAGTGCAGAACAGGCACCCACAACTGAATGAACGTGAGTCTAGATTTCCATAAGAAATCCTGGATTTCATAAAATTAGCAACAAAGTCTCCCTGGATTCTCACGACTTTGTCTTGTTCATTTGTTTGCTTTACTGGGTAATACTCATACGACTGTTTCTAAATGCTCTCTCCTAATCTTTCTGCCTGTTCGTCAAAGGAGTAGAAGCCCAGATATTTGTGTTTTCCAATGCTAAAGTGCTTTTCTTTATGACAAAGTGTTTGAATAGTACACTGACCTGATAAGACACTTCTACAGATTTTCCAGATGGCTGTTAGCATTGACCTATCTTAGGGAAGGTGCCACACTCCAGTTGGATTGCTTGAAATGACAATAATCTAGATGTCTGTTTAATGTAACCCTGATGTTATAAATGCTATTATTATTCATTCTGAAGAAAAAATCAAGCAGATATGTTTCAGCTGCAATAATTTTCTATATTTGCCTGTGTATATACAGAACAAATGTATTTCCTAGTTTGTTTCTGACTTTTCTGCTCAATTACTCTTTATAAATATTAATATACTTTTAAATACATTGCAAAGGAAATAATGTGTCAGTAGCAAGAAATTACACCGAGAAAACAGTTCAGAAAAAAATGGGTTAAAACCATCTGTACATACATAAGTTTATAGATAATTTTCTAAAATTTTGAAACTGATGATAAGACCACCCTGTGGTAGACTGCTGTTAATCCTTCAGTGACCAATCTAGCTGTTGAGATGTTTATCCAGTAAGTAGATGGACAGTGGTTGACCACGCTGAACTTGGAGTTCAACTCTGGAGTAGATAAAAAAGCTGGAGTAGTTTCAACGTCCTGAAACCTGAATCTCAACACGTGCCTGTGCCATCAGTTGCGCCCCCCCCGGCTGCTAAAAAGGCCCATCCTTTTGTCGCAGGTGTCTGCTGGTTTTTGTTTTTCCGTTAGGGAATCCCCTTCAAAAACAAGAACAAAATGCTGCTTAGTTATCGGATAACGCCAGAGCCGGAGAATCTCTTCTCATCCTGAGCCCTCGTCTTTGGAAGGGAATCCTCTCGGAAGGGCTCTCCACCTCCCGCACGCACCTGCACACCCCTCGCCGCCCCTCCCCCCGTGTGTCTGGCACTGAGCAGCAGCCCATGGCACTGCGGCCACAGGATGGGGTCAGGCGTCGCCCGCCCTTTCTTTTTTTCTCTTCCCTCCTTTCCTAGGCTCCACTTGCCGTAGCATACATCCTCCCGTGGGGTTTGACTGGATCATTTATTTATCTTGTGCGCATTAAGAAACCACCATTAGGCTTTGGTGGGAGGTGCCTTACTTTCTGCGCGCTAGCCTGCCTCCCTTGCGCTGCGATAGGAATACACAATTGAACAGAAGCTGCAAGCTTGGCAGGAGCTGCCTTCTGCGTGTCTATTTATTTGCCGGATCCGTATTTTTTGCCGACTGGGTCACTGTCGCCCCGTCTCTAGGGTTTCATCTTCTTTTTTTTATGCTTATTATTGTTATTATTATCATTATCGTGTGTGTGGATTTTTATTATCTTTTTCTATAATTTTTTTTTTTCCGGGAACCCTCGCCGGAGTTTCGACGCCGGGCCGGACTTAGTGCTGGCGCGGAGGAGCTGCGCGGAGCCGTACCTCCTGCCCCGGGCCCCGCCCGCGGATCGGCCTCCCTGGCCCGGCGCCGGCCGCGGAGTAGCGAGTGCGCTACGCCACGCCGCGCCGCCGCCTCCCCGCGGAGCAGCCGAGGGATGCTGCTGCGCCGCGGCCGGGCATAGGTAGGAGCCGAGCGGGCGGGGGAGGGAGCGGAGGGAAGCAAGGAAAGACGGAAAGAAAAGATCCCCCAGCCCCAAGGGGAGAGAAAAAAGAAGAGAGACGAGAAGGAGCGTGAATGTGAAGGAATGTGCCTGCCCGCTGCCGGAGCCGCACGGTTGGGATAAAAAAAAAATAAAAACCCAGGAGGCTGATTCTTGCGACTTATCACCTGGAAAAAAAAAAACCACCAACAACCAAACAACAAAAAAAAAAAAAGCAAAGAGAGGAAAGAAAGCCTCTGCGACCGAAGAGGCTGAAGCGAGCAGCGCAAGAGGAGGGCACTCGGCGGATGGCGCGGCCGTACCGGTGACTCCGCGGCCGCGGGAGGCTGCGCGGAGCATGCCGTGCTGGCGGCGTGACTGAGCGGGGCGCTCCCGCCGCCCGCGCCGCCCTCCCCTCCGCCCCCCTCCGCCGCATGCCGCCGGCAGCCGCGGCGCGCTGATGCCCCGGGGCCGCGGCGGCGCTGCGGACGGCCCCTAGAATGAGCGAGGGGGCTGCCGGCGCCGCGGCGCCCGGAGCGGCAGAGGCGGCGGCGGCGGGGGGCCCGGGCGGGGATGGGGCCGGGGGTCCGCCGCGGGAGCTGCGCTGCAGCGACTGCATCGTCTGGAACCGGCAGCAGACGTGGCTGTGCGTGGTGCCTCTCTTCATCGGCTTCATCGGCCTGGGGCTCAGCCTCATGCTGCTCAAGTGGATCGTGGTGGGCTCCGTCAAGGAGTACGTCCCCACCGAGCTGATGGACGCCAAGGGCGTGGGGCAGGACCCCTTCTTCCTCTCCAAGCCCACCACCCCGCCCCGCGGCGCGGAGACTACCGCCGCCGCCACGCCGCGGCCACCTAGCCGCGTCAGCCCCCGCCTCACCACGATGAGCCGGGCCCCCCCGCGACCTCCCGGCACCCGCGGACCAGCGCGGGGCGGCCCGCGGCCCACCGCAGCTCGGCACCCCGCCGCGCCCCACACGGCGCCGCCCGCCAGCGGTTCCCCCGGCACAGTCGGCCGCGGCGCTCGGCCGCCGCCCGCCGCCCCCAGCACCCCGCCGCTGCCCGCATGGCCCACTGCGGCACACGCTACCTCCTCCTACAAGATCTATGTCCACGACTCGGCGCCGTCCTGGACCTTGTCTCCCTTTCAGGAGTCAACCACCACCACACCGGAGGCCAGCACGACCCCAAAAATCCGTAAGTACAGTCCGCCGCCCCGCGCCCTCGGGGCGCCCGCCCCACCCGTTTGCGAGTCCCCGTCAAAACCCGGTGTTTGCTCAGTGTCGGCGGGGTTAGGGCGATGCCTCGGGCGGAGGTTGCTGCCAGCGCGTCTCCGCGAGACGTGCGGCTCCCGCCCTGCGGGAGGCCGAATTGCTCCGAAGTTGGCGGTTCTTTTCTCCCTACCCCGCTTGCGCCCCTTTCCCCGCTTGCGCCCCCTTCTCCACCGGCAAGTTCCTCGCCGTTGTGATGTGATGGATGGTGAGGCAGGAGCAGCCATTTGAGCGGGGACTAGATTTCACTGTGTTTTTTAGGCAAGGTGCAGACCCCACTCTCTTCTTAAAGGCTGGTCTGCTGAGGGTATCTGAGATACGTTGGTAGCTGTCTCGGCGAGAGGGACAGTTGACGACCTCCCGGGCACCGGCGGCTCCGGAAGGGGCGGTGGGGGAGAGCAGTCCAAGGGAGGTGCTGTGCCGGTGCCTCTGTGTCCGTGAGGGAGTTTGACTTTCCACACAGTCGTCTCCCTCGAAAGAGATTTGAGAGAGGGCTCTAGAAGGATGCGCCCTCCGTCCCAGCACTAGGCTCCTGAAAGAGCCTCTGCCAGGTCTACGGGGAAGGAGCCCAGGGCTCACCACGAATATGCAGACGCCGTCAAACGGTCTTGCGGCTCCTGTGTGTAGACACCGCACTGTCTTGCTGTAATTGACTGATATTTTTTTTTTTGTGGTTTTTTTTTCTTTGTTCTTGGTTTTTTTTTTTTTTGTTTGTTTTTTAAGCACGGGATGGGGCTAGTTCGTCGATTGATGCTCGGTGTCTGGCTCTTCCCACCCTCCGAGGCACAAACCTAAGAATTCGGGCTGAATCTGAAATGCATTTGGTTTGGGTGCATCAACTTTCAGCATCTCGTAAAGGTTATCTAGGACAAACGCAATCCGTGCCAAAAGAGCTTATGTGTGATGCTGTTTAGTGAAATGCTCAATTATACCGTTATTATACTCATCTTCTGCGTTTTCTTGGATGCGGTAGAGGAAACGAGGAGCCATGTGTCCTCCATTAACTCTTGGTTGCTTCTGGTACAAACGTCAATTCAATTGAATGCTACCACCTGAATTGCTTTTACAGCCCATGGCTCCCCTTTTGCATGCTAATGTATGGCTGTTCAGCTCAAGGATTTTGTTAGCGCGTTATTTGAACTTTATTTTGTCCATTAAATCTATTTTCTGATGAGCCCTGAGGCTAGAAATACATGCAGGGCGAGCTGATCTTGTGAATTGACAAAATCGGGAGAACAGCAAATTGGACGTGTGGGTGGATGTGCAGGTGGTGGATGGCTGGGAATGATTACGAATAAAACTATCACTAAATCAGAAGAGCAAACAAAGCAGTAACTCATTTCCCCAGTGTCTGCTACAGTAATTGAGAGAGAACCTTCCTTTACAGGTGTGTCTGAGCCTGTTTGCTCTGTGGGTACAACCCAAGGAAATCAAATAGTTACCAGAAGGAAACTTACGTGGAGTTGGACCCTACCCATTTCACTTGGGTGTAGGGAGCTGTGTAGGGCACTTAAAAACAAACAGGCAAAGGGAGCCTGATTCTCAACCAGTGTCTCTGTTTTCAAGTCTTGTGTGAACCAGACATGTTATGTGGTGTTTCAGACTGCTGTGACCTGTGTGAGTTTGAAATGCTGCCTGGCCTTGTCAGGTAGGATCTCTTGGGGTATAAATGCTCTCTTCCAATCTATCCTTTTCTCCCCATGTCATGGTTGTCTTTTTGGGGGTGTGTGAGAAATCCACAGCAATTTCCACCCCTCTATGCTGTCTCCTTGCAAGGCACATTAGGCAAGAATATCCTGATTAATAAATAATGTTCATCTGGCAGGACTCTCCTCCATGCAAGACATACAAAGGAAGAAGAAAACCCAGAATCTTGAAATGTTCCTGGCAGTTGCAGAGTCTTGTAACCATTATTTGTTTTAGGGAGACTGCTAATACGTTTTACAGCAGGGTGTTTTGCCTCATTAAATACAGCTCAGTTATAGGATGAAATACAAGAAGTGCAAATCCAGCAGAAATTGACCCTGTTTGGGCACATTGGTAGCAGAGATTATCATTAATGGAAGATTAAATAGATTACATAAAAAAGGGTTTGAATTTGTAGGGCATGTGGAATATTTTTTTAAACCCTACAGCTGTACTTTTCTGATACATATAAGCATCTCTGAGGATATATGTAAAATTCTCTGAGGCTGCAGTATCCACTGGAGGGGAGGGGGAGAAGAAATGCAATCTTTCTGCCATAAGATGCTGACATGGTGTGACCCCAAAACAAGTATCTGCATCAGCCACTATCAGCTCTTAGGAAGAAGGATTTTTTTTTAAACCAAATTCATCCTCATTTCCCAGGTTGAGCTGCATGTTCCTTCTGTGCCCACTGCTCCAGCTGCTGTTGAAATGAAAGTCATGGATTCCATTGTAACATGTGAATACAAATCTGACATGACAAATCTTACACCCAGCTTTCAAAATAGTGCACACCCTTGTGTGATCCTCTGGCTTGGCAAGGCACATACGTGGGCAGGAGTCATAGGTTATTTAGCATTTCACAGCTTTTGAGAAAGGAAGCAGCTGTCTTTATGTATACTGGTTCATGTTGTAGTTTGTTTAATTGTTTTAACACGTTAGAATGGGCTCAAAATATGACTTAGGAAAGTGGAAGGCAAATCGGGAGCTATTTTTTTATAAAGCCGGATGATTGCCCACCTGAAGCAAATGTTGGTAAAGCCTTTTCTCTGTGTGTGCATTCATCTGAGAAGATGTTGTGAAATCTCTCTTTTTTTGTGGGTGTACATAATGACAATAATTCTTGGTTGTGTTTCACTCAAAGTCAAGCTATCTGTTAGCTGTTTTGAAAGTTCTTGATGAAGATCCTTCAGGTTCTGACTAAGCAAACGCCAGTTACTCATCAGATCTCTCTCTGTCTTTTGTGCCTGCCTGTGTTTGTCGTGATCATGCATGGACTGTGGCTTTTCGGCACGAGCCTCTTTATCCAGTGCTCAACGTAAAATTCAGTCATTGATTTAAAAAGATAGTCCAGTCTGTAGATCAGAAAAATCAACCAAGTGACTGGAACACACCAGTGAGGTTTTATTTTTATCAAGCCATTGGCTTCATTTCTGAAGAGTCATGCCCTGATTTTTCCAATATGCATTTTTCATGGTGTTCTGGGTTCTTCAGTAATATTATCTTTAAATTGAGATACTGTACTTATAAGAATTCCTGTGTGAATTCAGCTATGAAATAGCCCTGCGGTTTCTCTTGTGTTCGTATGACCAAAGGCTAATGCAGAGAACTGAGGTCAGGCAGGTGGGGCTTGACTAATGCGTGGTAACGAAGGAAAGAGACGTTGCAGAACTCTTAATCAGTGTATCTTGTGAAGTCCAGTTGTGACCTTTTTTTATGACTCCGGATTGCAGCCTGAGTATTCTTTGGTTTCCTGTGAAAGGTTTTCTGGTCCAGTCGTTTATCCTAGTCATGCCTCTGTCTGTTTGATATGCATGGCATAGGTTTAAGTAACAAGCTTCTGGCAGATGAATTGTTACCAACACTGACATTTTGGTAAAAGCTGTTTGTTTTATTTTGCACTGACTCAAATATCTTTTTCACATTAAGGATGACACTTAGATGGAACTGCGGGGTTTTCACCAACTGGAGGGTGTTGTGGGAGGTGCCAAACCATAGTAAAACCAGACCTCCTCTTCCTAGAGCTCTAAAACATTCTGCCAACAAATGACATGTATCTGTGAATACTTCACATTATGATCATGAGCTGTCATTGAAATCAAGGGGAGCATGTATGACTGTAAAGCACATGCCTTTAGCATCGACTAAGATTAATATGTCAGTTATTTATCAATCTGTAATAGAACAAAAGTTGTTGAATTAGGAGAAAAACATACTGAAGCGAACAACTGGGAGTTCAAAAAGCATTTGCTTTTTCCTCATTCCCACTTACTTTCTATTCACATATCATGAGTCAATGTACCACAGACATGATTAGGTTTATGTTTACCATCTTAAATACTTGAAGGGTACTGTCAAGATGAAATACAGAATTGTAGTCACACCACTGAAGTGGAAGTTATTGTAATTTAATTTTATTTTATTCATATATTACAGCTATATTTTGTTTCATATTTTTCAATTAAGTTGGATGACACTGGACTTAATACCATTTCCCATATATAATCCTCTTTGTAGTTAGGGACTAGCACAGTTATCACTGAGTTCATAAGGAAGTGGAATGTTTAAGTGAGGCCCACTCACAGATACATACATTGATTCTGTTCAGATATATTTCCTTTCTGTTCTGCTTAATTAAGTGTTTATTGGAATCCCTGACCTAGGAGAGCTTTCACAGCACTGGTATGATGAGAGGAAGGAATGTTGCTGAAATTACTCCATGCTGCCTTTTAACCCAGAAGAAAACTTTTTTGGAGGTTATAAGGATTCTCATTACATCAGTTTAACTTGTGATCACCAGTAAAAGCCAAGTCTTGCATTTTATTTATAATTTTTTTTTTTAGCATCTATACAACGTTATGTGATATATTATATGTTGACAACAGAATACCGTTATTAAAGTATTGATTCATTGCAGAGTATTATACTGAAGTGATGTCAGTGGTTTGTCTAAACCCACAGAAAATGGAAATTAAAAATTAAAGCAAAAGACCTGTCTCTATCTACAGTATTGTGTCTAGTGTTGCAGTACATTTGTCATCTGACTCAATGCTTTGAAATCTCCTGCAAAGCCCAGTAAATACATGATTGGTATGGATTTGGCTTTGACTTTAAATTTGATAGCTGATGTAACTTTCAGGAAGTACCTAAAACATACTAATGTTTGGCTTTTGCTGATTTCTCCATGACTTGCTTGGAAGCACAAGGAAAAGTGCCTAGTAAAATTGTGTAGGACCACCTGGCCACAAATAAATGCATTTGCGGAGACTTTTATATGTTTCTGAGCCTGGTGATTCCTTTCTTGAGATTCTGTGTGGTTCGAACAAGTTTGCAATGCTCCGGTCTTAACACCGTGTGTGTGTGTGTGTGTGTGTGTGTGTGTGTGTGTGTGCGCGTGCGCGTGCGTGTGTGTGCGCTTGTGCACACAAAATTCAGGCAGGTATTTGTGCATTTGCACAGTACTTGTTTTTGAGGAGGATCAGGACCTCAAAGACTGTAGTAATCTCAGGATCAGTGTTTGCTAATCAAGACAGCTGCTTTGGTTGCAGTGCTTGTCCTTGCAGTGTAGTCCGGAAAAGAAACCTGGAGGTTTAATAGCAGCGAACTAGACTGAATGCCGAGTTAAAGTGTTTTTTTTTTTTTTTTTTTAATTTGGAAGTCTGTTTCAGGTTCTGCTGTGTGCAGGGGATTCATTGTCACTGTTACTATTAAGCTTAGGGTTTGTGTTTCTTTTTTTCTTTTTTCATTACAAGTGTAGACATAACTCAGTCAGGAACATCACCATGATGCTTTGTGTAATGGAGATGATTTCTTACTCTGAGGGTCTTGGTTCTTGGACCAATTATGATGAGGGTTAGAAGCGTCATTTAATAAGGTGCTGTGCTTCAGATCAGAACTGGTGCTGTGTTTCCTCATTGCTCAGATCTAAATTTCAAAGGCGGACACCTCTTAAACCTGCTTCCATATTTTTATTATTCCATAAACCTGCTTCCATAAACCTTCCCCTTCATACCTAATCTCAAGTCACTCCATTGAGTAAAGCACATCTTCAGTGAAGAAAAGTAACTCCCTGTGAGGGCTGAGGAGATAGGCTTGCCAAGTGAGGGCACTTTTGACCAGGACAAGGGAGAGGATGAGCATTCAAATGGCTTCTAAGTAACACACAGAGGAAGTGAATGCGTCTAGGTGGACAAGTGCTTTTTGAGTAGGTTTTTACTTTTTGTCACGCACGTTTCTGGGGCCCCTTGGTAAAATGCATTCAAGAGGAGAAAAATAAACAAAGCACTCACAAGGAAAATTAAAATAGCAGCTGCATTTATAAATTTTAGTGCCCTTTTTGCAGAAGAAATACCTGATAGGATGAAGTCTTTCTGGTGAAATTTGGTGATAGTAGTAGGGAAAAATACATATACTAAATGCTTATTGCTAGCTATTAAAATGTTTGTTTCTGAAACTTGATCACCCTACTCAATACTGCTCTAGCAGTATTTAAAACTGTAGATAAAATAAGTAAACTCTAGAAAATTCTTCCAGTATTCCATCATTTCTGTCCTCCGAGGGCAATATTTTGCATTTCCAAAGTTGTGTAGCATGTAAATAGGAGGATTCTGTCCTTTTTACAACATGCTACTCCTGATACTATTCAAAGAGAATTCACTTCATACCATGTTTAGTAACAGATTTATTTATGTTTTTTTCCTTGGAGTAGTTTGATTTTTGTATTTCTGCAAGAACTAAACCTTTGGGAAGAGCTCGGGTAGAATGGAGAGTCCAATAAAATCATAACTGGGTGAAAGAATGAAAATCTTTGGGCTGAAATACCAGAAGAAATTCCTGCTTTAATCACTGTAAAATAGGCTCAATAACTTGCAAAGTCTCCTGTTTTTGCTTTAACGTCTTCTTCCTGTTAGTATTTGTTTTTATGGCTTTTCTTTTTAAGATTTGAATTAATCTCTTGGCAATTCTAAGGGACCTACAGTTGTGTCCCATTTGCATTTTACAGGGAAGATACACATTAGTAATGTATATATATTGGTAGTGTATTGGTTGCTCTTTGTGGAAAAATGAATTCCTATTTTAATCTGTATGAAAAGACCTTTCACTGAGGCATTTTGCACTGAGGCATAACCTTCTTAGCAAAGAATTGAGGGAAAACCATCTTGATAGTATTCCATATAGAAGCTATGCTGAATTAAGTAGTTTAGAGTCTTTGGTTTTTATAATGAGATTGCTTTATGGACAACTTTTACAAACTTATAGGCCCAATTTAGAGTGTGCCAGTGATGCCTTTTCTCTTTTTAGAGTTATGCGTCTGCAGAATCGGGGTCAATTTTTGTGAACATCTGTGTGATTATTACTGTGTCTTAGATGGCAGTACAAATGCTTTCAGAATGCCTGTGTAAATAAGTGTACATCAGCTTTAAAGTTGCCAGCATTATTTCAATGTACTTAGTGGAACTGAGATTCCAGTATTGCATTTTCTTTGTGTGTGTGTGTGTGTGTGTGTGTGTGTGTGTGTTTAACACTGTCTTGAAAAATACACCATTGTCATGTCTGTTCTTTGCCCAAAATAAGTTATGTGGTAAAATCTTTCTGTTCTGGGGGACTATAATTGCTTAGCTGTAGACTGTCACAGGTCCCGTGGGTCATGAATTATTTTGCACATCACTTTTAAACTATTTCCTTACATGTTTTTTTTTAACTGTTCCAGAAAATAATACTTCCAGTTTTGTACAGGTTTTCTCTGTATTCCTCAGCTAGATGTATGTCAGTGCTTTTTCCTAAAGCTTATAGATAGAAAATATTTCCTAAAATGTTAGAGATGGCAAGTTGTGTTTTAAGATTTAGTTATTTTCTGAAATAGAAATTATGAAATTATTCTCACATTATTCACTTCACAGCATTATTGCTGTTAAAGTTCAAGATCCTAGTTCAGTAGGAGCTGTGCCTTGATTGCTGGTTGTTACCAGATAGAGGGGCTATAGCACTGTGTAACAGCAAACCATTAAATTAGTATTAATAACAAATAGCCTTTTTTCCAGATCTGATTATTCTCACTGATGTCAGAATTCGTAAAGCAAGCATTTGAGATAAGATGGGGGTATTCTCTTGGAAGGGCTTTGGTGGCCTGTTTTTACTGCAGTGACAAGGTTTTTTTTTTTTTCTCCTAATGTGGTTGGCAAGGAAAGTAGAAAATGTACAATCTAACCTGCAGTTACTGTACTGCTTCTAAATGCACCCTCTATTTTAACAAAGCAAAAAAAAAACAAACCCTTGCATCAGAAAGTGTTGCTAACCCGCAAAATTGTGCTGCGTTGTGCAACGGTAATGTTTACTTTTGTCTCCCACTTTAATACATAATAAAATTATTAATACATAATATGCTCAGAGCGGCTGAGTGTTGTAGCTGGCTAACCTTCCCAGTGTCAGACAGATACTGTTGAATATAAAAAAAAGATGTAGGGAATATTTGTTTCCTCTCTCCCTGGTGAATTACAATAAAAGTGGTCAGAGGGTTATCATTAAATGCTGTCCCAGAAGTTTTGACTTGGGATTGATAGCGTAATATTTACTAAAAAAAAAAAAATAAATAAATCTATTAACTATCTTCCAAAGGGGTGTGGAGAAGAAATTAATTTTCTTTTTCAATCTCTTGGTGAATGTACAAAACGGGAGCAGGGGTTTTGCTTTAAGCCTAGAGATAACCTGTACTGAAATGGTGGTGATTTTCCTGCCATTTAGGAGTATCAAATATTAAGATTTTGTACTGCTAGGGTTCAGTGGACAGCGGGTTCAGGAACTTAATGGAGGGGATTATTCTGGTTTCTGATGAGTGTCAGGGCTCCTGATTTAGAAGGGTAGAGATTCTTTTGTAGTTATTTCATAAGTAGCTAAACTACATTAGTCTTTAGCCTGAAATCTGTCCCAGCTACTTAGGGGTCATAGTGTTAAAAGTTCAATCTTTTTTTTTTCTTTAAAAAAAAAAAAAGTACCACAAAACCCTAAAAAGCCTAAATGCCACACAGAAATACAGACAACAGTGACTTTTTCCTTAAACAGTTTGGGTTTCTTTTACTTTTAGATTTCCATCTTTATTTCATAACATGTTAATAGGGCATACCATGCATTTCAGAGGGTTAGTTGCTTATTTATAAAGACCGTGCTCAGTGTAATAATGTTGATTATAATCTGTTTCAATCAATCAAAAATGTTAGTGAGAAAGTTGCAAGCTAAAACAATTTCTAAATTGTAGTATTGAACAGCTGAAAATATTAATTGAATGCTTTTTCGGGGTTTATAGCATTCACAATTTTAAATTCATCGATTATCTCAAAGCAATGATACAGCCTGCTACTAAACTGAGATTGTATACTTCTGCAGCAGGTTTTCATAGTGCACACAGATACTCTTCCTGCCAAAGCTGTTCTGTTAGGAGGTTATACCTTTGCCTCATCTAATTACCTTCTGAGCTGTGAAGATGATGACATTGATGCTCATAATGATAATAAAAGCAACACAGAAAATTCACAGAATAGTTTCAGAATCATAGGTTCGAAGGCTCATTTGTAACGGGAAAGTGAACATTTGCCACTTGGTAACTGCTGTCACCTTGCCTTAGAGAAGAAAGGTGGTGGATGGGCAGTGGAGAATACGGCATGAGCTGTACCCATCCTGCACTTCTGCGCAAGGAGCTCTTCAGCACCGTTTGGCCTGATCTGGTAAGACACAGCCTTTGCCTTGGCTCTGTCAGCATTAACTATCTTGACTTGTTCTCTGAAAAAGCACAGAGGGAAAGAAGTGCTGCCAATACCTTTTTGTATCTGGAGCACATTCATTACAAAGGCTTACTTACTCCTAAATGGAAAGCAAGAATAGTAACTTAATGTTTTAAATTGGTTTCAGAAATATCTGCCTGCAGTAGGGAATTCTTACAGGTTTTAGGTCTTTGATGGCTGGATTTAATCTGAAGATAAGAATCTGAAATGTTAGTGTGTGATACGTTTAAGAGGGGAAGAAGAGTCTGATATTGTAATTGTTATCTTACAGGAGATTAAAGAGATTGCTTGCATCTGCCGAATTTTAGTAATCGGCTACACTACAAAGCTTGATTACACCTTGTGTTTACATACACTTGAAAAGCTGTCCTCTGTTACTTGGCGGATGTAGGAGATGTGTAGCCAGCTACCACTGAAGCCAGCTACCAGTGGAGTACCCTAAATCAAGCACAGTTTGAGGAGCTACTCCTCATTCCTTGTTTGTTTGTGGTGCATATTTTGGAAACATGAGCAGGTATTTATTCAAGTTGGATAATGATTAAAATACATTTATCCCTGAATTTAACAGTGATCCTGGCTGCTAGTAGGCAGACATAGGCTAAAAGTCCTTAGTATAAATAGATTATAATAGGTAGGGTAGAGTCCTGCAGTGAGGGTGAGGTATGCTAGGTGATAAGAGGATTAATGATTTTTGTGTTATGTTTCATTTGCATACTGTGAGAATTTTGTCTATTTAAAAGCAGTGTAGGTTTATTAGGGAGCTTATTTTTTGAAATGCTTTTAAGAAGATACTGTAAAATTAATTAGATATAATTCAATGCGTTTGAATTATTTAGAGATTATTTTTCAACCATCCCTTTACATTCTAACATTTTTTTTCCAGGTTTGTAATTCTGTCTATGAATCCAATCTATATGGCAGCATAGACTTTTGAACTTTTCCATTAACAAATACTACTTAAAAATAAATCTAGTATATTTTGTGTAATGGAATAGAATTACAAACTGAGGAACTCATGTGTAACTGGGTATTCAGTGGGAACTGTAGGCTGCTCTGCAATTCTGTAAGAATCACAGCAAGTAGCAGAGTAAACCACAGACAGGCACTAGACTGAATGTTTTACATGAGAATTAATAATTAAAGCTTATTAAAGAATATAGAGTCCAAATGTAATGAAGCTGTTCTAATTATCACCAGATTTTGGTCCACCTCTGCATTGGCAAGAGGTAATTAAAAGCTTGTAAGTTCAGTTCAGCTCTGCATAAACAAAGGTTGGAGTAATCAAAACAGAAATAAAGGGCATATGAGGATATTAGATTAAATGTACGTGATGTGCAATTTTAGTAGTAGTTATGGAAAACAAATTGATGTAAAAAAACCCCAACAAACCTTAAACCCAAAATGTAGTACCAGAGATTCAGTGTTATTTCATGTCTTTGTTAGTTACTTTATGATTTCCTACATTACAGGGCAAAATAACTTTTCTCACTAGGTAGTGAAAAGTGTATCTTATAGTGCATAGATCGAGATACTTTGTGTGAAGACAGTGCTCAGCCTTTGGCACAGTACTGTACTGCACTTAATCTTTGGAGCTCTGCCCTTTGTTACAATTGAAGGAAATTACCTTGTTGTTCCACTTTCACCAAAAGAAAGGTGACTTTAGTGTAGAACTGTTATAATAGACAGCTGTTACAGAATAACTTAATTTTCAGAATTTTGGCTTGCTTATTAGACTGCAGTTCATCCCCCAGAGGTATTCAAACCTCAGTGAAAATAACAGACCACAGATCATTGGTTACTGGAAGTTAAGAGACCAGGACCATCACTTCTCCTTAAACTCAGGTTTTCTTATTTGCGGAATAAGAAGTCTCATGGTAAAGAGGCACAGATGAGAAGTGAGAGGTGTGTTACAACGAATGTTCAAAAAATAATAAGGAAATACACTTCACAAGTCTTATTTTAAATTTCAGAAAGTACCTGATATCCTTGAATGTGCTATTGGTTGTGAGATCATTTTCAGTAATTTTCTGTCAGTGATATATATTAGATTTTAGAATTAAAGAGGAAGGAATGGAAGCTTTTATTCTTTTTTTAGATGATTTAAAAGCACATCTCCAAATATAGCCAAGATATGTCTCTGAGTAATGGGGCTGTATGTGAGACACCCTAACAAGCCAGTTACTCTAGTTCATAAGTCTTTAGTTTTTGTCCTGCAGTGAGTTGAATGAGGTTTGAATTCAGGATACGTTAGGCCAAAACCTGCCATTATGACAACCCCATTTAAATCTTTTAAACTTAATTTTATAGTCAGCTGTCACTAGGAATTTTAGTAACTACTATGTTTTATATTGCTGTCTTGTTATATTTTAGAACTGAAGTGTTATTGTTGCCATATCTCACATCAAAAGGAAGAAACACTTTCAGTATGAGGTAGTCTTCTATAGATAGAGTCAAAATGCTCTCTGAGTAGGTGGGATCCTTAGCCAAATCCAAAACCAGTGAGATAAGTGAGAATAAGTGGGCTCTAGGTAATGCTTAAAATAAACAATTACAAAGGAGTGACTTGCTTAGCTTTGTCTGTTGTTCTGCATTTGCTCATAGCTGACTTTTATTAAATGCAGCTATGCTGATCTCTTAAGAAAAATCTCTTCAACAATAATAATGTATTTATTACAGCAGATCTCAATTGGAGAGTGAGACAAGGTTTGTAGGAGAGGTATTACAATAGATCAATACAACAGGAGAAAAACTGGCCAATACTTTGTCTCTTTGGTGAGGTAACTGATTTCCTTTTCGCTTTTCAGCCTCTTTCCAGTGGTAGAATTCTAACACCCTCAAAGGTTTAGGTATGTTTTTTTTTAATTAACTGAAAATGTTTTTCATAACTTGAACTGATGTGCTTAGCTTTGAAGTATAAATAAGTAAGTGCGAACCTCGCTAAGTGTTGTCCTATTTGCTTATTTATCCTGCTTGTTAGGTTTAGGGTCTAAAAACAATACCTGTATCAGAGAAACTTAACAAAGGTGGGTGAGAAACTGTTTATCATCTTAAAATTCTCACGTATTCAGATCATCTTAGTAGTCTGGAGGAAGGTTTAGTATCAGTAGTTATTATTGAAGATTAATATTATGTTAACACCTAGATGTATGACTCCAACAGAGACATTCACATTGAAGGTGCACTTATTATGAATTTCAGAGCCTATATGAAATGGTTTATTCTGCTGTTTGAAAACATGTTTTGGTAATAGCTTTTTTTTAATGCCTTTAGGCCATTTAATTGTCGTTAAGTGGCATAATATGCTGTATGGAGTGGAGAGCTGGGAGTATTTTGGTTGCAAGTAGGATAATGAAATGGATTGAAAACAAGGAGGAGTAATAAACAAATGGATTTTTACTATTAACAGCTACCTTGGGCTCTGCATCCTATTTATGACCCAAGTATACCATATGCACCATCTAAGGTGGGATGTCTTTTCCACCAGGCAATCATGGAGTTTACTACAGGTAGTAGTCTGTCTGGGCCTGATCCTGCCCCTGCTGAAGTACTACTAAAGCTATGTTAATTTTAATAGTAATGGACTAAGCCTGTGGACCATCATTTGTTACTTTGGAAGTCAGTGAAAGCTCTGCATGTGGCCTGATGTGGGACCCAGTCAAACACAATGTCTGCCACAGCTGTGCCCAGACATCCATTTTACTGAATGGTGGGCTGGTATCTGTGTAGAAGGTTTTTGACAGGGCTTTTATATTCTGCATAGAATCATAGAATAATTAAGGTTGGAAAGGACCATAAGATCATCTATTTCCGACGCCCCTGCCATGGGCAGAGACACCACACACTAAACCATGTCACCCAAGGCTCTGTCCAGCCTGGCCTTGAACAGTGCCAGGGACGGAGCATTTGCAACTTCCTTGGGCAGCCTGTTCCAGTTCCTCACCACGCTTACAGTAAAGAGCTTCTTCCTTATATCTAACCTAAACTTCCCCTGTTCAAGTTTGAACCCATTACCCCTTGTCCTATCATTACAGTCCCTGATGAAGAGTCCCTCTTCAGCATTGCTATAGCCCCCCTTCAGATACTGGAAGGCTGCTATGAGGTCTTCACGCATCTTCTCCAGGCTGAACATATTTCAGTTGTGATCGTGTGGCAGGGTGCTCTGTTGGAAGTCAGAGAAGCATTAGGATCAGTTAATTTTTTCTTTTTTTTTGGGGGGGGGGGATGTCTTGGCTTGAAGTTGTTGCCTTGCCTCTGCGTTTTCTTGGGGTCTCACAAGTGAAGCTTTGTTAATGACGTAAGTCATTTGTAAAGAAACCCGCACTGTAAGCTTCAGGTCTTAAAAGGAAACTGTTTAAAAAATGAAGTATTAAGTTTGTGAGATAAAATGTTGAAGTAAGGTAATATTTATCCATTCTGTCAACTAAGGCAGCATTTGTAACCTAAACAACTACTGCACTAATCTTGGAGAACTAAAGACCTCCTCAGTGACCCTATATTTACTCTAGTATGAAGCAAATGGCTAATGTAGGTAGATTCCTGGTATCCCAAACAGTTCTGCTTGCCTCTAGTATTTTTTTGAGCTTCATGAAAGAGGTGTCAGTGGTTAGAATTTCCCTTCAGAAGTCTTCATTTGAGAAGTGTCTGTTCTTCAGTAAGTGAAGTCATATTGTGGGAACTGAACTGCCAGGGATTTCAAGGCCATTGCTTAGTAAGAATTTACATTTAAACAGGTAGAAGTATCAAATGCCTTTTTCAGAACTGCCAGGGATTTCAAGGCCATTGCTTAGTAAGAATTTAAACAGGTAGAAGTATCAAATGCCTTTTTCAAAGAAAAAAAACAACAGCCGTAGTTCTCTAAAGTCCCAGATGCTTTCTCTGTAACCCATGTGAAGCTCTACCAAATGACCGACTTTTTATAGAGACAAGCAGTTGATTGCGTAACTGGTATGCATAGTCACTGTGAAATGCATCACAGAAAGTGTGATTTTTAGATGATATTGTAAACACACCTATAATAAAATTAAAAAATAATTCACACAGTATATTTGGAGTTTTTACATTAAATCAGGATATGTATTGTGTGCAGTTCTGGTGTCCTCAACATAAAAAGGACATGGAACTGTTGGGTTGGAACAAGTGCAGAGGAGGGCCACAAGGATGATGGGATGATGAGGGGACTGGAGCACCTCCCGTATGAAGACAGGCTGAGGAAGTTGGGGCTGTTCAGCTTGGAGAAGAGAGGGCTGCGTGGAGACCTCATAGCTGCCTTCCAGTATCTGAAGGGGGCCTATAGGGATGCTGGGGAGGGACTCTTCATTAGGGACTGTAGTGATAGGACAAGGGGCAACGGGTTAAAACTTAAACGGGGGAAGTTTAGATTGGATATAAGGAGGAAATTCTTTCCTATTAGGGTGGTGAGGCACTGTAATGGGTTGCCCAGGGAGGTTGTGAATGCTCCATCCCTGGCGGTGTTCAAGACCAGGTTGGACGAGGCCTTGGGTGGTACGGTTTAGTGGGAGGTGTCCCTGCCCTTGGCAGGGGGGTTGGAAGTAGATGATCTTAAGGTCCTTTCCAACCCTAACTATTCTATGATTCTATGATCAAAGGAGTATTCGGTACTGCACATTTTTAAAACTAACTGTAGTTTTTTGCCGAGTCCTGCAACAGGCATGAAATCTCATCTATTCTCCTGTATTTGCTTCTGAAAGCATAGACTGTAATAGCTATATAGAAATTTCATTGATGGGTTCTGTAGTATCTTAAATAGGGGCAAGTAACAGTCGCAAGTGATGCATATTTTGGAGGACATGTACATGATAAATTTAACAGAAGCTGTCTTTCCTCATTTCATTTTTTCAATATATGCTGTGCTACCTGTGCTTTACTGGTGCAGTGAAATTGTGAATGCTGGTTCCAGTGTTCTGTGCTGATTATTCTGTTGTTGCTGTTCAGTTAAGCTTTTCCAGAAACACACGGAGAGAACAGAACAGTAGAGGTAGGAGCAGAGGTCTTGTGCTCAGAGGGAATGAGAAAGACTGATTTATATGCTTGGGAAATCAGAAAGCCGATGGAATCATATATATTGTGAAGATTTAACCTGCTTTCTCGTAGGCCTAATTTATTATGATAAAACTCCTGCCAACAGGTGAATTATTGAAGAGCTAAGAAGGAAATTACCCCAAGATGATGTACTGTGTTCACAATCAGGTAATACAGTCTGTGATCAGTTCCTGTTGTGCTCTCCAGCGGGATTCTGTAGCATTTCTCCCAGGAGTTCTCCTGGGATGGGGACACTCGGGAAGAGAAATAAATAATATGTGCTGGAGAAAGAATTCTACATATCGTGGGCCATTTTGATGGATCTTTTCAGTTCCCCCAGCAGAAAGATTTCCTAGGCAGTTGAAGATGTTGTATTGTCCATACTGTTTCTGCAGTCTTGAGTTGAATAAATATTTCGTCATCACCTGTGTTTGTTATGGTCCACCACTCCTGCCTGAACCTTGCTGAAAAGCTACTATGAGTCTCAGTGAACAGAGAATCATGCCCCAGGAGAGAGTGTTCCCTGTAATGGTGCTCACAACATTCTTAATTTCCTTTTAGTATTATTTAATCCCAAATCTAGTTTTCAGAAAAATATACCGTGGAGAGCAGCCAGGTCTTTTAAAATTCTACCTAAGAAGAAAAGTGTTCTGAATTCAGAGTGTCTTGTGTAACTACTATGGAAGCCCATTGATGGTATTGTCTTGCTTGTTTCTTGCCCTGTACCATCTGCCTTAGTTTCCATTTCTCTGCTGATTGATGTATTAGAGTCAGAAATACCGATGTAGGCAACTGCAAAACATAAATTCAGTACTTCCTGTTAAGAAGAGAATGGCTCTTCTGCATTCAAAGCTCCTTTAATTTTGAGGATAATTCTTATAGTTCTTTTCTAGTCTATAAAAATCCTCCAAAAGTTTTTGGAGAGAGATATATTTGGAATATCTTGGCCCACCTTTGTAAGAGTTAAAGGTGTAGCTTGATATCTGTCTATCTGTTTGTGATTATCTGTCCTGTTCTAGAAACCCTTGCTGATGCTTCTTTTATATAAGTGCTTCATTTTCTCTAGAAGTGGTTCCAACTGGAAATACAAAGTTTGTAGGAGATGTTTCTCCATCATATTCTGTGGTAACGATCAATGCACAGAAGTAATTTATTTTATATGCAGTATCCATAATTGATGCCTGATCTTTTAGCAGAACATCTGATTCTTTCATAGCCTTCCTGTGACTGATGCACTTAAATGCCTTATTTATTGCCTTTACCTAAGAGCTTTTAAAATTCTCTTGGTTTTCTGAATAATTTGCTCTGGCTAGATTTTATTTTTGACAGGATGTGTTGTCATTTAACTTGCTGTCTTCTCCTGCTGTTTTCTTACTTTTAGGAAGAGGAGTAATTCCATACCTTCCTGGATTAGATTGCAGCGTAATTTGAAATTCTGGTATTTTATATTCTCAGGTTTTTCCCCTTCCATTTAATTTTTTTCCTTTTTATTTCCAACTTCCCAAGTGTTCTGAAAAGCTTCACCTGTTACTTCCTCATGCTGTTGTCTTCCTTGTCATCTCTCTTTTCAGTCATAACTAAGCTGCATCATGTGCTCGTGTTTTGAATCAGCTTCTGTTTTTCCATGAGAACTGAGTGAAAACTGGTTGTTCAATATCCTTTTTTTGCTGTTCCAAGAAGCAGCTGTTCAACATGCTGAAGATTTGCTGCTAGAAATATCAAAATAATAGACTATAGGAATAGAATCACATTTTCCCCCTCCCACAGTGGGGTAGAATTTTCTGTGTTTGCTTATATCCATTGGATGGCAAGTTGTCAAGTTATCCACTCTCCTCCTGAATCTTTTCTTACCTTCTTTCATGAGGAAGAGTTTGAAGACTTTTTTTCAGCTGTAACAATGCTCAAGTTCCTCTCTGCTGGAGTTTTCACATGATCATTGCATTTAAGTGAGTAATTTTTATATTTTCTTTACATGTTGAGAATGTATTCTCTGTTACCCATGGGGATAATGTTTTCTTATTGCAATATAGATCTATCTTCCAAATTCTGTATTGTGATTCCTTAAATTACATTCTTGGTATGGATATGCTGCATAAACGTGGCATTTTCTTAAGCGTTGTGTAGAGCTCAAGTGGATGACTTCACACAGTGGGCCCTCGCAGTAAGCAGATCCTTATCCTTCATGTTCCCTGCCAGTTCACATCTGGCTGTGGAACTTAGGGATTTTTTTTTTTTTTTTTTCCCTTCAATTTCATCTCTCTGCTGGACCATCTGAGAGCTGCAATTCCAATTACATGAATTATTTGTTGACCGAAGAACAATCAGAGCAGCTTGACTCTGATGAAGGATCGGTTTCCTGTCGGTTTCTTCCTTCAGAAGGCAGGATGCTCATTTGGGGAGAATTCCAAGGATGCTTTGATGGGATTTCCCATGCTTTGGCACTTCTGCATTCCTTTCCTTTACAATATATTGGGTTTGCAGCTGCCAGATTTGTCTTCAAAGGACAAATACATCACTGAGAAGGCAGACTAAATCATTCTATCCTCTCCTCAACATATGGGATAGTTTCTGTCTTGTTTCACTTCTAACTGCTTCTTGGTTATATATAATCACTTTTGCATATGCATGCTGCTGCACTTTTGCTTTGGAAAGTTGTGTTTGTGGGTGTATATTTCTAATTTCAATAGAGAAAAAAGTTGTTTTTTTTTTTATTTTATTAAAGTTACCTAGCTAATTTCTGAATGACCTTTCTGCACTTCAGGTCATTATCTGGTACTATAAAATTCCAATATAATATTAAATTTGGGTGGGTGGGATGTGTATTCTGAATGACAGATGTCTTAAAAAATGTTCCATAATTTTAAAAGAGGTCCATTTTCCACTTAAAAGTAAGATTTCTGGGTTTTATGATTCCTTTTCGCTTCCCAAGGAACAATTTTGACTTCCCAGAGTATTTCTTTTTAAATTTAGTGCCCTTTTGACACTCTCCACTTCTGCATTTAATATTCTTGCTGTTTTGCAGAAATGATGATAAAGTGAATATTTTAATGCAGTAAGAAAAGAACTTTAATGCAGTCAGTTCCATTAGGCACTCCTTAGACACGGTACTAAGTAAGCTTTATTTTGATCAGTAAATTTCTAGTGGCTTTATTGTTTTCCTGAGTAGGTAATTGAGTGAAGAATAACAGTCTTGAATGAGAAAGCCTTTACATTCTGTTCACATTCCTCGACGTTTAGAAGAAGATACAGCAATGCTGAATTTAAAAGGACAATCTGAATATTTAAAAATATTCAATTTTATTGCATATTAGGTAACACCACACTCTGTTTAATATTGTAGTGGGATCCTTTTTTATTGGCAGATGTGTAACATGTTCCAAGATGTATGAATGCATTTGGTTTTAAAATGTTATGTGCAATAAAACTTCTACTGTACATCAGTGAGAGAATTAAGCTAAATTCTGTTTCATACTGTACTTAACCACTTTTCTTGGTCATGCAATTAAAATGTATCACCACAAATCATGTACAGCCTAAATAGTGGTTCTGTAGAACTCGGAATAAGCATTTATCAAGTAAAATAGTCCCTTGCATATAAGGTCGTGAGTTAGAACAGTGTTAAAAGGGTAGCATAGAAAGTATGGGATTAGTGGTTTAAACAAGTGCCCCAATCTGTTAAAAAATTCTGAGCAAACAGCAATTCCTATTACAGGTAGCCCCAGCTATTCAGCACCAATCCTTGCTGCTAAAAATGTCATTTGGACTGAGTGTCCGCTTCTTTTCTTTCTTGGAAACATTGGGATATTTTTACTTCTGACTTACAGTCACTCAATAGTATACTGTATTTTCAGATTTGTAATGGGCTCGGGTGACATCATAAGCTTTAGGATACTTATTTCAAAACCTCTAACAATTTGCCCAAAGTGGTTTCTGAAAATGCAGAGTACTGGTAATATGTTTATCTAATATGATAAATGTTGGTCTATTATAATTTGCCTGTTGAAAAGTTATTTTTGTCAACCAATTTATATGCCCACTTACTATTTTACTTATGATTTACACTTATTTTACTGCATAAACTTTATAATCCATTGCTTTTTCTAGACTAAAAAATGCTATTTTCAGAGTACTCTGACATAAGCTTGCAGTTTCTATGGTGTGCCCTTGATACATCAGTGTGTGGGCCTCCAACTTTTCTTCTTACCATCACCAACCTCATTGATTCACTTGGGTTATACCAGTGCGTTTTTTTTTCTAAAACATTTTTGAGTTTTCTAGTGTGGGGAGTGTGTTGGTTTGGGGTTTTTCTATATTTGTCCCTTTCTATTTTGGAGATCAGTATTTATGAATTCACAGAATCACAAAAGCAGAGCCTACTAACTGGTCCCTTATTTTGTCTTCTGACAGTTTCTGACAGTGCAAGTTCAGGTATAATACGAGGATTTTAACACCCTGTTGCCCAGTCTTTGAGCTCCACAAAGTTTTATTCTAGTGTTTTGCAATACTTACCTTTGGAAAATTTTTCTAATGTCTAATATGGCACACTTTTGTCCACTCTCCTGAGGTGGAATTGCCTGAGTTTGGCGTCCTTTCTTTTTGTCATATATGATTTGTTTGCCGTTCATTTTCTGTGCTGTGAGGTTGATAATTTCTGCTTAAGTATCATACCTTGTGTTTGTCCCAGTTGAAGAACTTAAAAGTTATGCAGAGTTGGTAATTTTTACTGCTTTGGTCTAACAAGAACTCTTACTTGAAATACTTGAAGTGAAATACTTCTATGGCACAGACCAGCAAGAATTGTTTCCTTTAATATAATGGGGAGACATTAATGTCTTTACAGATATTCCATGACGTTACTGGAGTACCCCCCCGTATGAAGACAGGCTGAGAAAGTTGGGGCTGTTCAGCCTGGGGAAGAGAAGGCTGCGTGGAGACCTCATAGCAGCCTTCCAGTATCTGAAGGGGGCCTATAGGGATGCTGGGGAGGGACTCTTCATTAGGGACTGTAGTGATAGGACAAGGGGTAACGGGTTCACACTTAAACAGAGGAAGTTTAGATTGGATACAAGGAGGAAGTTCTTTCCTGTAAGGGTGGTGAGGCACTGGAATGGGTTTGCCCAGGGAGGTTGTGATTGCTCCATCCGTGGCAGTGTTCAAGGCCAGGTTGGACAGAGCCTTGGGTGATATGGTTTAGCGTGAGGTCTCCTTGCCCATGGCAGGGGGGTTGGAACTGGATGATCTTAAGGTCCTTTCCAACCCTAATTATTCTGTGATTCTTCCAAGAACAATTTGTAGAGATTAGGATTGAGTGAGGTACTGTTGGAGGATTAGCAATTGCTTAAGGTGTTCTGAGTTGACAGCTAGTGGATAGCTTTCCCTGATAGCTCTTTTATAGTCCACTGCAGCTGGATAAAAATCAGTGAGAAAGTGAACTTGCTTGTTTACCCATTAATTTGGGTTTTAACAGATGAGTTTGGCTTCCACAGTAAGTTGTTTAATATATCATCCCCATCTATCATGATCTTGATAACCTCAGTTAACACACTGATTAATCCTCAAATTCTTCTTCAGTAGTTCCCTTCTTGGTAGCACAATGTGAAGGGAAGTGTTCCTGGCATGTCTGAACAAACAGCACACTTGCTGCTCAACACCCAGATTAATAGAGCCTGAAGAAAAGGAACCCTCTCTTCCTCCTATTTCCTGCTTTCCCTATGTGCCAAATAAAGCTGTAGTTATATTAATTTATGTATTTGTTTGGGTTTTTTTTTTCTTAATGTTGCACATTTTGCTGTTATTTGAACTTAAAAGTAGTAGTTGCCCTTAACTTCATTATTAATAACTGGAATGCCCAAAACACATTTCAAATGTCATCATAGAAATAGCAAACATGGTGTAAAATAGCTTTATTTTTAAGGACTTTTTTGTGAAGCCACAACCCTTATATTGAATCTAGCAGTATTCCCACAGTTGTAAACTGATTTAAGCACTCTCTATCTTAACTTTAGCTGTTGTATATGTTGAATATTGACGTGGGACAGTTCTTCCCTTTAAAGTTTAGTTACATGGAATAAATACAATCATATTTCAGTTGCAGTATTTTCACCATTTATGTGGAAAAACATTCATTTTATGCCTTCACTTTTTAAATATGAAAAAAGTCTGATATATTTGTGAGAAGTCTGAAAAAAAATTTTTTTTTTGTTATTGTTGTTTTTATTTGGGTTTTGTTTGTTTTCTTTTTTTTTTTTGGGTGTTTGTTGTTTTTTTTTTTCCTTCCTTAGCAGGAACTAACTACAGAGATTTCTCTGAAGTGGGCAGGAGTGAGGAATAAAGGTTTTAGTAAGAAACTTACGAAGAAATGAAATATGTATGTTGAGTGAATAATATTTAGGCGTAAACTACATGGAAAATGATCTAGATACCATTTTTATAAATTCAGTAAATTAATGTACGGACAAGCTATTACAGGAATTACTGTACAAAATAAGCAAACTTTATAACCAAACGGCAGCCTCTAGGCTGTTGTTACAAGAAACGTTTCCTTTCCTGCCATGCCTGTGGTAGGATACAGCTGTGACAGTGTTATCAATGCCACATCTGACAAAATGTTGTAGAAAGATAATGGAATTTTGCAATTATTTTTTGTAGGCTTTATGATGCACATTTCATTTGTACTTTCATTTGTTTCCTAATGCTGGTGATGGATTCTCTTTGGAATACAGCATGAACTAGATAGCAAACATATATTCTTGAGATCTGAGTGAATGTTAGAATGTGTATCTTCTTGTTTAGAAATATTTTTCCTGGTGGACATAAGTTAGTTTATAGGTTTATGTTCTTATGCTTAACATCTTGAAACAAATTACAGTATATAATCTTCTTAAGCAAACTTGTTGTAAATAAATGGTAGTTTTAAGTGTCTAATCTTTATTTTCTACAAAAGCAAATATTAATCCTTACTAAGCCAGAAAATGAGTAAACATAAGTCTTTCCTGTCTTTGGTGGTATTTGCCAGAGTGGTTTCTTTCCTGTGTCTCCGCAACTTATAGTACAGATGAAAACTGTGACTCAGTTTTAAATGTGGAAGACCAGTGTGGTGCTCTCATACATCCCTGTCTTTTGACCCTGTAGCCACGGGGATGCTCCAGGGTTCATGACTCCTGCTGACATCCCCAGGGCTTCCTGCAGCACTGGCCCACTTGAGCATCAAGTGCCAATGGAAATCTTTAATGTCATCTGAAGATCTCTCCGCCATTGTGATTTTGCCTGATGGCAGAAGCCTTTTAAGAGCATGTTAATACTAGAAGTAGTTTATAATTTTTAAAACAAATTATTAATCTGTTGTTAGTAGTAGAAGGATATTTAGCTTTAAGGACAAGCTAGACATCACTGCTGTATCAGTTAGAAAAGGAGTTTGAGCAGTGTTACTTTATCCCTAACAACAGAGAAACGTGTCTGGAGCTTCTTCACAGTAGTGGTCTTAACTTCTGCAGCACTATGGTTGTCTCAGAGCTCTGCTAACCCAGGAGTATGTGATTTAAATAGGACACAGAAGACCAGCTTCTAAACAGGGAGAGGGCGGTACATAGGTGATAACACATATCAAATGTGTTGACATAGTTTTGCCTCCAAGAGCTGACAACACTGAGTTCAAACAGTGTGTAGCTTCCCTTGCAGAACTTCTCTTAACTCATCAGTTGAGAGTATTTGTTAGTCTCAATCTTCTGCACTGGAAACCTTCTTCAATAATAACACCCCTGTTGCCATAGAGCCCTGTTTGTTCAGTGATCTTAATGCTGACGTAGCATGTTGAAGCAAAAACTTCTGTTAAGTCGCAGTATCACAGTATCACAGTATGTTAGAGATTGGAAGGGACCTCGAAAGATCATCTAGTCCAATCCCCCTGCCGGAGCAGGAACACCTAGATAATGTTACACAGGAATGAGTCCAGGCGGGTTTTGAATGTCTCCAGGGAAGGAGACTCCACAACCTCCCTGGGCAGCCTGTTCCAGTGTTCCGTCACCTTCACTGAGAAGAAGTTTCTTCTCAAGTTTAAGTGGAACCTCTTGTGTTCTTTGGAGTATAGCACTGAATTAAAAAGCCTGCAGAATGCAGGGAAGATGATCAAACATTTCTTTATAGGTAGCAACTTTCAGTCTAGCTGGAGGAAGTCCTCCTTACTTCGCCATTTGGTTACTTCTTGCACAGGAGAGTACAGGTTAGCCTGGAGGGCTGTAAGAGCTGGGCTGCCATCCTGCTCTACTGCATAGGGTATCACGTTGATTTTATGCTACTTACTTTGTTGCTGTTAAGATCTTTTGCTTTTAAAGCAGCTGGGGAAAGGACTTCCCCTGTTGTGGCTGAAATTTTTGGTAGCAGATGATTCTTTGATGTAGTAGACAAAGTGAAGACGTTATGCAAGAGTGGAGGCTGAAATGCTCAATGTTCAGATTGGAAACAGTTTTCTGAGTCATACATAGATATTTGAAAGTGGGGACTTGTGGTTATAGGACCCAACCTAGTATTTGGTAGTGTACAGATCTTCAGCAGTCTTTAAAATAAATACTTAAAAGATGAGTGTTTTCAGTAATGTTTATCAACTTCCAGACAGTCTTTAAATTTCTACAACTGTTGATAACATCTAATGTCAAAGGGATATATGCAAAGAACAAAATTCATGCTTCAATCTCAAAATTATTTTTTTTTTAAAGACTTGTAGATTTCTGTGACAGTCACAGTAGCCTTCAATGCCATGTGCAGATACACATAAAGAACAAAGTTTGTGCTTCAGTCTTCAGACCATTGTAAGAATCCTGTTGCAGGGCTGATCACTCTGTGTGGTGCTCCAGTAGGAAAAGTCTCTACTCAGGAATGAGAATTTTCAGAAGTGTTTGGATTACTCTTTGCGTCTACTCTTACAAACAAGTCTTCAGTCAGACCGGAGTGTCATCTTAAGTACGGCATAGTGGATGCCATCTTTGGAAAAAACTGTTTCTCAGCTCTTAATTGTAAATTTAGACTTTTGCTGGTGGTTTTTACTTGAGATGTGTGAGCTGTCGTTGTTTGTCATAAGTCTACCCTAATTCATGCAGTGTAATTCAGTTTAAACTACAGTTGTGTATGTTGTTGTGTATGTATTTTGTGTATGTAATTAACACTTTCATTTCCCCCCCCCCCTGAAAATGGTGAACTTTGAGTTCGTTATGTATTTCTAATCAGTATAAATACAGGCCTTTTTTTCTAAAGAAAATAATCATACAGGTCTTTAAATTTATCATAAGGGTAGGGTTTGACTTTCACCCCAGATAGTGATCTTTTTTTATTCCACTGTTCGTAGGTAATGGAGGGAAGATGCTAGTCACTTCTATAAATGCTTTAAGGAAATCAGAAGCACTTATAAAACTTTATTTACTGATCAAGTTTTCGTATCTAAATAATCCTTCACTGACCAGTCACTCTGGTATAAACTTTCAGCTTTCCAGCTGCCTTTCCTCCTATTGTTCTGCAGATTTTGAAGACTTGGGAAAAGAGGTGGCTCATTTATGGCCAGTGTTTAATCAGTTAACAGAGATGGTGTTTCTCTTCTGATAATGCTTTTTAAAATCCAAGTCACTGAAGGTTCTTTCTTGTATGGCTGCTGCTGGTACACAGTTGTGTTTTCTAACTCCTTTTTCTGCTTTTCTGGGAAGAACTCAGCCTTGCTGTTGCTAACACAGGTCGGAGACAGCAGGCTTAATGTTCTTTCTTACTGTAGTCCCTTGATATTGGTCATTACCCAGAGATTAGTTTCAGGTCATTGGCCCAGAGATAGCCAAACATCCCGTCCCTTCAGGTTTCCCATCACTTTGGTAATTTGGTAGGTTCATTGTGTCTCCTAAGGAGTACTCTCTCTGGAGTTTTGTTATTTTTCTTATTTGCTTGTGACAGTATCAGTAATACTAATTTCACCTCTTTCCTTTTAGCAATTCTCAGCCCTACAGCGATCATTTTTAGGATTATCTAATTGTATATGCAAAACATACTACTTATTACGGGACTTAATTTCATTATAACTACATGTAAGTCCATCATGAATACTGCCATAATGCTTTAATTTTAATTTTTAATAAGGGCTTTGATCCTGAAAATAATTACAAGCATTCAGTTATAATTGTGTATTATCAATCTGTATTATGTATATGTATTATTATGCAGAGACCTTACTCACATGTACTGATGTACAAGTACTTGCATAACTACATACTTATTTTACCACCTTTTGAAGCACACTGTTATTGCCATATATGCAGTAACATTTTTCAAGGCCACTCAATTTTGTCTTCAGTAGTGATTTAGATGCTTGGAAGCCTTAGCCCTAGAAGGGTAATATTTATCCTCCTAAGTGTGTGTAAATGATTCTGGTGTTAAGCATATAAGTCATCCCTTTCAACCTAATGTTTGTAAAATTGACTAATTGATTGCTAATACACATGCATGCACACACATTTTGCTTTCTTCATTACCTAGGTGTAGCCTCTGCTGTCCTCAGAACATACACTTTGTAACAATGTGAAAAACAGAATCTTAACATCTGAAGAACAGCAGAACCGAAGATACACAACATTTTTCCTCATTGCAAATTAAAAAGCTCCCTTGAAATATATCAGCATACCTGTGAGTTTATGAAAGTGTGAAGTACAAGTAAGAAAACTTTCCTCTCCAGTAGTTGGTTTGCTGTTTTTTTGTTTTTTGTTTTTGGTGGTGTGATGTGTGGGGTTTTGTTCGTTTGTTTTCAGGTTGAAGAATATTTATATTATTTTATCTCAGCTCTCAAAACATGAAAAGATGTTTCTGGTTCAGCTCACTAGTTGGCTCATGGGGAGTCTTTGTTTCTTCAGCCTGCCTTTTAAATTAGGTGTTATTCCTCATGGACCACAGGATTTTCCTCTCCCCCATATCCTGCCTTGGAAGATGAGTAGAATAAATGTAGCACGCTTATTCACATACCATTTCCTCTTTATTTATTCCTTTTGGGAATGAGGAAAGGACTTGTCCTGTCCTATGGATTCTTTAGTTGGTGTTCTATGCAAAATACTATGGTTACCTTAGATTACATAGAAGACACTAATTTTGCTCTGCTATTGTTAATCTTAAATTAGTGATCACTGAACCAAAAGTGATTATGATAATTTTGTTTGTATATAAAAACACAGTGTAGTCAATGTTCCGGAGTAAACATGTTACACTTGCCACTTTAATCAATAAATATATGTATGTGAAACTGAAAGCAGTTAGGAGCAAATGGAGTGGGAGGTAATACTGAAACATAAGAATACCAGTGATAACTGGGAACTGTGCAAGTCTGGTTCGTTAGATGCCAAAGAATACAACTCATTAATCATGAAAGAGAACTTCTTGAATCAAAAAAAAAAGTGATTGAAAGGGAAATGAATCAAGAAGGGTGTAATAAGGATGAACAATAAAAATAGAAAAGCTGAAAGTGCTCCATGTTAGGCAATGGGAAAGTGCTAAATGATATCAAGAGTGTAACTAGAAAAGAAAAAAAAACGAATTAATGTAGTTTACAAACTATTTGGCAGGAGAGACATTCTAAAAATAGCGTAGGTCTAATAATAGCTAGGTTGGTAAAGAATAGTGGAAACAAGGCTAAGAATATAATTTAAAAAATACTTCAGAAGAGAGAAAGTGTGTATCATGAAAAACTAAGTAAATACGCTTTATTTTTACAAGTAACTAACTAATGGATTTAATAATTTGGTATAAAGTTTGAACTGCAGGTCTAGGTCACTTACACTGAAAAAGAATATTCCATGTCTGGATAAGGAGCTTTCTGAATGACTGGTATGGACTTTTAAGCAGTTAAGGTATCTTACATAAGTTCAAAAAGTCTTGTGAATGATTGCTAATATCGAAGAGCTATAAATGTGTTGAATAGGATAAGTGTAGATGAGGTAAAGTGACAGCCATTCTGGATAAAATCATGGTAAAGCTCATACGGGAAACAGCTGATAGTTAACTAGCGGTAATCTGATTTGTAGTAGTGAAGAGGAAGTCTTGTCTGATTTTTAATATTCTGAGAGAATCTCACGTCCAGCTGATTTATACCTTTGCAGTTGTATCCTTCACTTAATTTCATCACATGACATTGCAAGAATAGGGAGATAACACTTTTGATTGAACAAATGGTGTATAAAATCAATGTATGTATCATGTAAAATATTAAATACATCAAAAAATAAAAACCAGGACAACTGATCTGTAAAAGGTCTTAAGGGACAGTCTCAGCATGGTGCTTGCTGTGGTGTATAAAAGAAAGTCCAGGTTTTTGTGTCTAATGAGGGGATTAGAGATGTTCAGATGAATGTTATGTTTGCATGCTTGAGTTCTTGTCACGTACAAATATCTGCCAGGTTTGAATCTTGACCTCTTTGCACGTTTTCAGTTCTGATCCTGCTCAGACCTACTCAGCTAATGAGGTATAAGATCGTTGCCTGAGGTGGAAAGACTGTGGCACATCAGAATTCACAGTGATGTTGTTTTACACTTGAGTAGAAGTAGCAGTGAAGGAGATGCCAAATATGCTGCACTTTACAATTAATATATTAAGTAGGTATTGAAGATGAAAACACTGCTCTCACTGTATGATGTATCAAATAAAGGGTAATAAAAATACGTCTTTTTCAGGTATAAGTAAAAATCTGTTGTGCTGCATGTTGCACTTCACTGTTTTGCAGGTTGCTGTAACTGTAATGGCTAAAGATTTTTAGTTGTGCTTAGCATTAAGTTGAATTTTTTTTTTTTTAAATGAAAACCTTACTCAACATTTTTCCTTATCTTGAGGCAGTGTGTGTAACAATCTCAAAAGAACCTACGGGATAACTTCTTGGGTAAAAGCTGTGCTAGTACCTGGTATAGTTAAGTCTAAATTGTGTTGATACTTTTAAAATTCTTTTTCTGTATATAAAGTAATGTCCACTTAAGAAGGAATTATCTTCACTTACAATCCATTATATGTATTTCTGCTGGTTCTTCTCATTGGAACATGCATCTTATAACTTCTAAGTGCCCTTCTTGATTGGATTCACCCAATAAAACTTGTCTTTCAAATACCACTGCTGATGCACAGGGCACAGACCCCTGGCCTTCTATGTCAAGAGCAAGTAATTCAGTCGGAGGAAGGCCTCCTGTATTTCAGCCCTACCTCGTTATAATTTAAAGGGAGTGACACTGATGGCTTTGTTCCTGTGCTTTTAGTTTGCTTTTTTCCCCAGGTATACGTACTTTAGCTGGATTCCCCACATATTAGGCTGCTCTCACACAGGAATTGTTTAAAATACTTCTCTAGAGTATTTTAAAACAGAGAACTTCCTTTTTTGTATCATTAATTTCTCTGAAATCTCAAACTAAGAACAGCTTTCAAAAAAAAAACTTGAGATGGAGCCATTGCCAAGTGCTGTGTCTGTTATCTGGGTCTGGAAGTCAGGAGGTGCTAGGTTTCTTTGCAAAACCAACAGGTTTGGCCCTGCTGGAAAGTCTTTTAAACTGAATAAGGAAGATGCAGAAACCTCTTAACTGGAATCACGTCTTCTGTCTGGAGAATGATGTGCAAAAAACCCCACAACTTCAGTTACTCAAATTGCAATTTTGGAATAGGGAAAGAAATGGAGGAATTGCGTTCATATGCGTAAGTATGTGTGATGGGAGGTACAGTAAAAATACTAAGCATTGGACTTCCCTTTTTTCCATATCCTACATTCCCTGGTGTGTGTTGCTGGAGGCTTGCAGACAAAGTACAGAACCCTTATAAAATCTTCAATATTGCCATGTCCTCAACTATTTTCTGTTTGCCTTTCCATCAGTCTTTGAGTTTTTCTGTTGTCATTTATTAGGTGGTCCATTAAGTCTGCTTCCATCTGAGATCTGTGTTATAATGCATCCATTTTATTGATGGAGAAACTAAGTCACAATTGAGTTAAGTTCTGGTGGGTAATTGGCATGTAAAGTACAGAGACTGTATTGTTTACAAAACCACAAATGCAAATTGGTTTTCTGTGATAAATCTGGCAGCAGGATACACTTGGCAAATTTATCCTTATCTGACTAGAGGGAAATCTATTCTTGTTTGTTCTGTGCATGCTGCTCCTCTTTGCACTTACCTGTGTAGGGATGCTGCTGGAGTATCAGCCAAGCATAGAGAAGGGGGTGGAAGTGGCCGGGGACACAGCAGTCATGCTGTTTTCCAGAATCCCAGCTCTGAAAGCAGAGACTGGATTCAGATTCTTCATAAATACTTGACTTGAACTTGAGTCAAAACATCTCTGGTGAGTACAGGACAATACTGCAAATTTTGGTATCTGCACTAGTAATTTAAGATCAACTTCTGAAATTGGATAATAATTTAATGAAAGCAAAGATAATATATTCAGTGGGAATTTCTAAATGAATAATGTCCTTAAAGGCCAGAACAACTAATAATAACAATAATAAGAAAATAATAATAAGAATAAAAAAAATAAGAGTTCTGATGTTTGAGTATTTTCAGGTGTTAGGAGAGCTCCCTGTAGTTTGTATTCACTTGTCCTCACACTCTCTTGCCATTGGTAGCTTCATAATGAAAGGAACAAATGAAAGGACAGTGAGAACTTCAAATTTAGTTTCTGTGATTGCATATTACCAATATGTTAGAAGATCATAGCATTACTTAGTGAAATTTGTTGGCACTGAAAGAACATTACTTATAATTGTCTGATAAGGTAATTTATGTAAGTATAAATGAACCTGCAGGTCTCTTGCTCAAAAGTTAACTTGGGCATTGCTTTTGGTCTGCTCTGCAGCAGTAGTCTATTGCTGTTTGTTGTCACTGTGTCTGACATAGACATGCAAATAGGGATAAGAAATGTTGCTGTGGAGCTTCAAGGAGAAGTGACAGTTACTGATGCAATGCTCCGGATAAGTGTCTCATTTTTCACTCATTGTTAAGGTATAATAATGATAATAATTGCTGAAGACAATTATTGCACAATCTGTGGTCTTGAAACAACTGTTTTTTCACTTTTTTGTCAAAGAGCTAATACGAACCTCTTTTTTCATAGAATCCCATTCAGTGTGTAAAGAAGGGCTTCTCTGTGCAGACTTTGCATAAACATTATTTTCCCATAACATTCCCTGAATGTTACAACAGAATTTGCAGTGAATTTAACGTACACAAAAATAGCATATGCCATTGATAAGAAAGGAAAATTCGTTCTAATTTTTCATGTTGAAGAACTGGTTTTCCTTACAAAAATGCCTATAATAAAGATAATAGACAGGAATTTTGGTCAGTGGGGAGTGTAAAGAAGTTGGCATCAACCATGTCCAAGGTTGTTCCTGTACACAGTAATATGGTTACATTCTAAAACAGTAAAGCAGTTGTCACATTCTTTTTGACCTCACATATTGGTTGTTACTTTAGTTGGGAAAACCAAGCAAACAGTAGAAGTATCTGAGATTTAAGGTCAAACCTGAAAGCTTTTTTAGGTCACTGAAGAGCCAGACACGCATGGAAATATTAGTTAATATTACAGCTAAGACAGTGGTAATCTGTCACATATTTGAAAGGGTAAAGATATTATGTACTTTGAAAACCTCTCTGAGTGCTCATTCAAATGCTTCCTGAGTTACAGAGGTAAAAAAGCTGCAGAATAATCTAGCTAAAATGCAGGTAGCATCAGCATGTTCTCTGCACCTTTTGTGGAGACCTTGTAGAATATATAGGGCAGCACTGTGCCTGGCATGAGAAATTGCAGGGATCGATAATAGTACTGCTTTGCCAGGATACGAGGAGTCTGCTGAGTATTAAAAAGAAATGTTCTCCATTGCTCCATGTCCTGCTTTAGGAATGTGGTATTGAGGCCTTTAGAACATTAAAGTCAAGATGTGTTATTTTAGGAGATTAGAGCCATAGTAGCACTCCAGTAGATGTAGTGAAATCCGGCTTTATGTTTGCCTGCATCTCCTGATTCACATTCAGCAGAGGGTCTGAGAAGACTGAAATACTCTTCTCCTTGTTGCTAATTTTCATGATCTCATTCCGATTTATCTGGTCCTCAGAACAGTTTTCAGGGTTCCTGGGTTCTTATTTTTCTTGAAAATCTATGCTTGCTTTATCATTTTCTCTTTTCTCCCCCCCCCCTTCCACCCCGACAGTTGTTTTCATGGTAACTAGTCAAGTAAATGTTGACCCCCTCCCCTTTCGAAGAGAGAAATAGCTACAGAATAGCTAAGTGGTTAACATAAATGTTAATGCTTCATCATCACGTGCTATAAAAACCCACATGAGTAGTTGGGGAATGTCGAGTTGCTCTTAGGGAGGGCAACTTAGTGGAAAAAGTTAAATTATATTAACGAAAACCTACTTAAAAATTTGTAGATTTAAAATCACCTGAAATCTTTGTGATGTTCTATGCTGGCCTCAGGTCCAGAGAGGCATAGAAATTCATCCTGTAACTTGTTCTTGCTGGATCAAAATACATATTTATTACAAGCCACATTATAGAAGTTTTCCAAATCACTTGGCCCATAAATCCTAGTAACATTTTAGGAAACCTGTATCTTTAACTGCAAGAACACTTTTGGTGTTAATCAGATCCTGATTGCAAAGGTTGCAGAGCTGCTTTTAGCCGTATTACCTGTAATCTTGAGTTAAAGATTTCATGTGATGGAGGTTGGGTAAATGTATAAAAACTTGCCCACTGAAGCTCATAAAAGCCTGCTGTTGTGTCATCTTAAATAGAGCTGAAAAGTTTGTTCTATTCATATTTAAAGAAGACACACTTACGAAGTTCAGTGAGAATCCATCCCTGAGGTGTTTTTGTTTTATGCAATTCTCAGGAAAGGGTGGCTACCTTCGTTAAGTAAATCACAAGGATTTTTTTTTTTCATATTGACTCCTGCCATAATCAAATTATCCTGTTATATGTGACATTAGTTAAAGAATATTTCCAGTACTGAATACTTTCAGTTGCATTTATTTTTTCTTGTATTTTTAAGCCTAAAACCTTTTCCTAAGGTTCTTTTAATAGCTTTTAATCTCTTTCCCTGTATGTTAAATTACTCTTATTCCAGAAGTTATGGAGAACTGTTTTCTTCTTATTTTCCTCTAGGCTATCTGCAACCTGATCTAATTAAACCTGGTCTGAGCAGGTGCTTGGACTAGATGACCTCCAAGGAAGTCCCTTCTAATTGTAACTGCTCTATCACTCTATCACATAGGAAACATTGATTCTGTAATGCAGTAAAACCTTTTATGAGCTGGTAGCTATAAAGGGGATTATGGATTGGTCATTTATGATTTGTGAATGGCTGTGCCAGATTACCATTACGGGGTAGTAGGGACAAGAATTCTCAGGAAGTGAGGGTACAAATCAGTGCCTTCAGAATGTTCGGGGAAAACTTTCTTTTCAGTTTGGTATTTTTTTTAAACAGCTATTGGCATGTATATTTATTTTGAGTCTGCTCTAGCAGTAATCTTATCTCTATGAGTGATTAGAAGTGTAAAAATACACAGCTTGCTGAAGTAATTAACAGTGTGAAGTGGTTAGTAATTTTGAATAAGTATAATATTTATTTGCACTTACTTCTTTAACACATCACACATTTCTTCTGAGTTGTAAGGGATCTAGAAGGTGAATTCTTGACAGTGTAATGGTAATTAATTTTGACCTGGAACTCATATATTTATTTTCTTTTACATATATATATACATATATATATCTGTTATATATTTTTTAAATAAAGGAGAAATTAGTGTGTTCAAGTAGTATGTTAACTATTGAAAGGAGCAAATACATATTGTTCTTTCAATAGATATCTGTTTGCCTTTACTTATCCCATTGGTCATCAAAATAAAACCCTCAATAAGGTACTTATGTTTCTAAAGAGTTTTCTGTGTTCTGTTGTCCTACAGAGTTGTTCTAAATTGTGGGATGTTTTCTAAACTTAAGAGTGTAAAACTGAAAGGAGAGGGTTTTCTTCTTCTGACTTGACACCCTTTGCAGTGAGTCAGAATGCTGTACGTAGTAGAGTTTGGCAAAGTACATCCATGTATGTCCACTGCAGTTGATTTTTTTACCTTGCTATGATCTTCAACATAAATGTGGCTACTTCACCATCAGATTGGATGGATTCAGGGCTGGATTCAGCCAGCTGTTAAAATGGGGATCAAAGTCATATTGTTATTTGAGCTGCCATTGTTGTTTCATGACACTTGTTTTTTATTTCATTAGTAAAGACAATGTAACCTTTTAAAAAGAGAACATTGTCTTCAGCCCCACATCCTCAAATTAGCTTGGGGACAACTTGCCCCTGCAAGATATATTGCCATTAAAACCACTGAATGAGGTTACAGTATGTTACAATAAAAATATATATACATTCACAATTCTCACATTCACTATGGGTGAGATATTTTTGTTATGTCTGAAAGCTGTTTTCTTTGATTCCCTTTGATTTCATATACTTGCAAGGTTGTTACTTAGTTTTGTTAATAGGCTTCTTTCATTGGCTAGGGGTATGGAGTGTAAGTCTCGGCAAAAAGCAATTTATTCAGTGTTCACCATTTATCTTGAATTAATTTTTCATGTATATGAAATGTATCAATGGGATTTCATCAGTAATGCTGGTGCTTGTGTCTTGTTCCTTGCTGAGGAATTCTTTTGTTGTTTCAAACAAAAAATATTTGCAAAGATAATTTTAAAATGTGATGGTGTTTAAGGTGGTTTGTAATTTGGAGGGAGCACTAAGAAATAGTTTGAAAATGCTATTAAGATTTATGAAGGAGTCTTCTTCAGAAAAGAGGATTCTAAGTGTTTCCTGAGCATTTAAGATATAAAGAAAATTACTTGGTTTTTAAAATTATACGTAGTTGAAGAGATCAGGCCATAATGCTATTCGTATCGAAGTTAGTTGTGGAAACCTGAAATGTCAAAAGTGACTGTTTTTAGAGGTCCAAATGCAAATGAAGGAAAACAAACTTTTCAATAAAGATTTGTTGATTTATTTCCAGTCCCCAGTTGTTGTAGATAAGTGGATATCACTATAAACTGGTAGAAAGCAGTAAATATCAAATTAGGCACAAATTGCCATTTGCAACAGAGAACACTGGAGAAAAGAGACTAAAGCCACTCTACCTGGCAATTTCTATTTCTTATTTTTTCCAGTTCAGAATGAAGAGAGGCATTGTTGCTGCTTTCTGCTTGGTGGGGAGACAGGAGGGCTTTTTCTTTACTGCTGTTCATGCAGCATGTTATATGAGCAGTAGTAATAAGATAATAATTGTATGACACACGGTGACTATGAACTTCCTTCCTCGGGTAGAGGTGTGATGTGTCTGTTTATCTGCCGAAAGCTTAGACAATAAACATATGGAGTTACGCTGTTATTAAATAAATTTTATAATTTGTTATAAAATTAGAAGCTTTTCTGTTTAATCCATCTAAAAAGTGAATTAAACCCCCCCCCCCCCCCCCCCCCCCCCCGCCTCCCCAATCTTGATTTCACAAGACTTTATGAATGATTCTCATCAGGAAACCTTTAACAAAGGTCTCCCTCATTTTCTGAGGGTGCAAAGGATCCTATTGAGTATGGCTGAGATAACTGGTGCAGAAGACAAGTTCCAGCTATTGTAACCAAGGAGGAGTCGGTTATGATTTATATAGAGAGCATCATTTACCATGGAAGGAGTTGCTGTTAGTCCTTATCTGTGGGACAGCAGGGTCATCCTTGCAATGGAACCATACTGACAAGGGGAGTGTAGGTGGTGGCACACTGAAACTGTTTGGCAATGAGGAGATGGACTTGTCCCTTTGCCGTACAACTCACTGCTGAACACCTGTCTCATGTTAGCTGATCAGTCCACAGACTGGGATCATCGCCTTGCTTTCTTCTCGTGCCCTTGAGCTGACTGTTAGAAACTGCAAATTTAAAACTTAATCTTAGCTCTGTGCCAAGGAAGAGGGATCAGCATTTGTGTGTCTATTTTTTTTAAGCAGAAGAACTTCAACTTTTGGGAAACTTGCTAAACATATGGCTAAGCTCTCCCCTGAAGCTACTTAAACTCATAATACGTCTGCTATCAGAAAAATTGCTATTGCTTGGGTATGTGCATATTGGTTTTTCAAGATGTATAATAAGGTAAAGCTCCCCACTTTACTAGAGAGTTAAAATGAATCCATAAAGTTGAGTCTTACAAATATTCTCTATTTTGACTGGCTAGATATTTCACCTCCTTCCTGCAGGTTGTAAACAGGAGAAAATAGGAATTGCCAACAAATCAAATTACAGAACATTGGAAGTGTCACAATGGTAGTGTTCATTATGCTCGTTCACAGAATATATGAGTCATTAAAATTCTGATATTGCTTCAGAAAGACAGAGTTTGTAATGACAATAAAAAAAAAAAAGCCGTTACTTGCACTTCTGTTTCTGGCAGTGATTGTTGAGAAAATCAAGGATAATACCAAAATGATTACCTGTTTCTCATGCAGTCTTAGGTTTTCAACCCTAAGCACCCTGCCTAACTGAAGTACTGGATACAGAGCACTGCAGAGTTGAAGAGAAGTTCTAATCTTTTCGGAATTAAAGTTTCTTTTTTCTCAGAAGTGGTTCTTTTTAAGAAAAATATGGTTTGAAATGTTTTTAATGTTTTCCATGTGGAATAGAAAGGTTTTTTTTTTTTGGCTGGTTGGCTGGTTTTTTTTAAATATGAGATTATCTAAGCATATGCTAGAGTTGTGCTGGATGCTCTGTTTTGTTACAAAGGTACATGTGCATGCACAGTCAGACTACTTTCTCCAGGAATCATAGAGTCAGATGAAATTCATCTAGTCCTATTTTTCTTCACAAGCTGGTGCAGACCAACAGCACAAGTAATTAACAGAAGGATAACCACCCTTGTGATAGTGATGCTCATATTGTCATGTCAGTTAAGAATGCAAAGCTGCCCTCCCAGTTGTGTTTTGCATGTCTGTGATCCATTTGTATGGCTCTTTTAAGTGGTGCTTGAAATAGCTGCTTCTTTACCTGCTTTTCTTGTACCAGAAGGAGATGAAATAACTGGTTCTGTCCTCGTCTGTGGTGTCACTGAGCTATTCCATACTTCACATGCATTATGCAACTTCTCAGGGTCTGCTGCTCTGTGCAAGAGGCGAATCAGAACCAGCAAATCTGTGCAACTTCTGAGTCTACAAGCATAGCTGGCAAAGTGTGTAAACATTTTAAACACTTCTTAGTGATCTGTTCATGGACGCTTTTTTGGTCTGTCCAGGTTTCTGAAATGCAGCTTTCCACCTCTGGCTTTGTATCTAAAGTGTCAATAAAGTATTCACATCCTTTTTATAATCTTGCCTGTGTTAAACAGTCTACATTCCCGGAGTCACGGCTCTGGGAATATTTCCTAAGTCTTAATGGAGAGGAAATACCACAACAATAGCCATTTTTATGGTTTTCTGGAGTGGTCTAATAATTTTCCAGGCCTGCCAAGATATTATGCAAACCGTGGAACTGTTGTGTTTCTGTTGTGCAGAAGAATCTCTACTTGAAGCCACCAACTCTTTCACCTTACTGCATGTGTCCCCATTGTATCAGGGTCCCCAGTGTGCCATACATTTAATTTATTGTTTGAAAACATGTCTTGCAATTCTCTCAAGATGGTGTTATGTTCAGAATTCAGCTGTAGATTGTTGCAAGAGTGCTTAAGTTAATACAGTAAAATCACACAGCAGGTAATTTGAGGGCTAGGAGAGCCACGTGCTGGCTAATACTAAAAGAATGGTAGCCACTCTTCATGAGTCCTGACTCTGTAGCAAACAACTACTGGGTAGTGTAAAAGCTGGTTAAGTGCTATTATTCTCTGCACCTCTCCAGATATAATCTGTGATACAGGTTGTGATGTTCAAACTAATTGCAGCTGGAAATCGGTCTGTGATTGATTTTAACTGTGTAAAATAGAAATTAATTATGTTTCTTATTTTATAGGTGTCCAGTCATCGTAATTTGATGCATCAGATATCCAACTCTAATATGATTTTTGTTTTTATTTCAGAATTGTGAAGTGTTTATTTTAACTTTTATTTACACCAGCCAGAAATTTCAAATAGCCTTTTATTCAAACAAACCAAAGCATAAACATTACAGATGATGTCTGGGCGTTTTTAAAGTGAGAAAGTAAAATGAGACTGCTTAGACTAAATTGTATTTGTAGATGGGATGAACACAGTTCTTGAAATTGAATATATTCACTGGAGAAAAAGGCATGTGTATGTTTACTGATCTGAAGCTCACTGATCTGTCATAAAGGTTACATTTTAGTGATCTTTAGCAGTGTTGTAAAAAAAAAAAAGATTTTTTTTGGGTTTTTTTTTTTTTTTAAGCCTAATGTATTCAGGGAAAGAAATTATTACTACAGTATGTCAGCAAAAAATACAGATTTCCTTTAAAAATGTGCTTGTGTAGATGAGTAGGAACTAAAAAAAAATAAAATGCAGTTTTGCACAGTGCATCCCCAAATAAAAGCAACTGAAATCTAGTATAACTTGAAAACAGTTAAATTCAATCACTGTAAAGCTTGCTACTTACTGTATCTTTGTGTCAGATTTCTAAATTTTTGTCATAATAAGCATGTTGTGTAGCATGACCTTCAAGATCGAAGAACCCAGAAGAAAAGGGACTATTTAAGGAATGTAGGAGTAGCAGCATAGGCACATGGTAATAATTTTGCTTTCTGATCACTGACCATGACAACTGCTGGACACCAAGGTTCATGAGGCCCTTCTGCTTTAGGAGAACACATTTAGAAACCACTATATATAAATGTAGCTATATATTTTAATGAAATGTAGAAATATGATGGATTTCTGTGATTCTGGGAGAAGGAAATGTGGATTTTAGCAGAGCTATGCATTTCAAGAAAACCATCATTTTTATTTGGACCTTAATAATTTACTTAGCAGAAGATGTTTTCTGTATCTGTTGGTCTAGGATGTACTGTGACAAAGTGCCTGTAAATATATGACTTGGAAAAGTTCAGTGTTAGCCTACATCATATTCTGGAGAAGAGGGAAGAAGCAGCAAAAGGGAGTAGGAGAGGTAACTGAAGTATGATGAATGTGTGAAGTTTTAATGTGACTCATTTTCTCTCATCTCCTTCTAAAACATTTTCTCATCTCAGTCTAAAAGTTTAGATGGATTATTGCATACCCATTCCTAGGTCTCTTCATTGACAACAGACAAAGCTTAGTAGACTAATTTAGATGTAGATGTGTACTCAGCAGGTGTTGGTTAGAGGAATCCTGTGCCCTTTTTCTCTTGCAAGTCTTGGTTCCAACTTGCAAGCAAGTCCTGTGTGTGAGGCGCACAGATAAAGTGGTGGCAGGTAACTACGTGAGAGTTGAGGCAGAGGGATGTTTTGCATCATTTGGGATGCCTTAGTTTCTTATTAATATGCACTTTGTACTCCAGATATATAAACCTCTTTATTCAGTTGTGCCGAGTAGCAGTCATTTATAAACTGATGGTGATTGACATGTTAGACTTGAAGAGTTATGAATTAATGTTCTCAAATTTTCTATTTCTTTTTTGTTTGTTTACTAACTATATTACAAAATATTTATAATTTTATTGGCGAATAATATTTATTACTTCAAAAGGTAATGACAAATCCATCAGCTACTTTACTCAGGAATTTCAGCATATTGTGATGGAAGTGATCCAGCTAGTTTCTAAGTATTGAGTATGAGATTGAATTCATTCTAGATATGAATACATTCCAGTTAGTTAATTGAATTTGGCTTCCACTGTCTGAGGGAGTCACCAATTTTGTCATAAATAATAGTCTAGAATAGATGAGAAGCAGAAATGAAAATTTAAAAGGTAAGACATAAAACTAAAAAATAAATATCTGTATTATTTCAGTCTGCTTGCTGTCTCTTAATAGAGTGTTAAGCCTGTCAAATTTTGCTGGAGTATGTGTGATAGTTCCAGGATACGTTTTTTTAATCTGATGGGGACACATCCTTCAATTCTGGATTTGTGGTAGCAGAGGTAAAATGTCAGTGATTTATCCACTGTCTTTAGGCTTGTTATAAAACATTTCTTTAAAAAACCTTTGATATTGTTTCGTTATCTCTTTCATTTTATGTGTTAGACAGCTTGTGTTATTAAAGAAGGCTTTTGTTTTGCCGTTACGGTTGATAATGCTGTGAGGCAAGTGTTGACATTTGAGCCTTTCTAATTTTCAAAGGTGTCTTCATGGCTACTGTATATCACATCATTGCCTGGAGTCTTTCCATGTAAAAAGATCCCATTTCAGGCTTAGTTTCAGAGGTGAGACAGACAATAATCCTTTTGATTTCTCTCCCTTTGCCATCAGAGATTCCTTGGGTTAATATGTCTGCCCATCTTCTCTGACCCTGGCTCTTACAGTTTACAGCTTTGATTCCAGATTCTGAAATGGGTTTTTTGACCTTTCTTGTTCTACCTTATTGCCTTCAAACAAAAGGGAAATTGTTTAGATAACGAAAATCTGTGTTCTTCTTTTGTTTTGTTTTGTATTACTTCAAAGGAGACTTGTGGCTTACAAATTTGTAAAAGTCCTTTATGCTTTTGAAATGTGCACAGGTGAAGTTAGTGATTGCTGTTGCCTTTCAAAAGACAAATGGTCAGCTGAAGCCAGAGAATGAAACAGGTGCAACTCTGGCTTGTTTTCGCTCACATTATGTAATTTCTTTATATCTCTATAAATTTGTATACAAATGAAAGCTACAATACCCTTCATAGATTTGCAGGAAACTGATATTCATAGCATTTTAATAGTGAGTTTTTATTCTTTCACTTGTAATTTTTTTGTGAGGATCGTACAAAACCTGTATTCCAGGTAGGTTAGCTGTTGATTGTCAAGAAGTTATTTCTGTTCTGAAAAGACAAGTTTGGGTATAATTACTGACATACATTAAACATAACTCATTCTTTCTTAGAGAGAGCCCGTTGCAATGCTGCTAGTCAGAGTTAGCTTGAATTACCAGCCACAGAGGTATAAATTGTGCCAGTTCAGGCTGCTTATGGCAGCCAACGTGGGCGTTTTTTGATGCAGGTTTGAGATGGAATGCCTTAGGTCAGTAACCTCTTCATCTAAGTTTTGAAAATGATTTTTGAATTCATAATTCCTCTTAAATTCCTCTAATAAGAAGTTGTCTGGTTGCCTTTTTTTTCATCTAAAGATATGAATAAATCTCTCAGACACTGAGGATTTTTTGCATTAAGAAGTTTGTGTGTCTATTGGTGAGTTGTATTTATTTGTATGTGTGGATTGGCATGGGGTTTTTCCTCATCATTGATAGAACAATTCATGCTTCTTGAAGGCTTAGCTAACCGAAAATGACTGCTGTGCTGGTGAACTTGATTTTTCATGCTAAGGGGGGGGTATGTGTGTGTGTGTGTGTTGTGTTCGTTTCTGTTTATATGAGTGATTAAGGGAAAAGGAAAATCCCTGAGTTAAGATTAAAAAACAATTTATTTAGCAAATCATCACACTCTGTGCTGGTGAAAATCAGATACTTTTTGGAGTTCCAGAATATATTCCTTGGACTGAAGGTTTTCAGAGGTGAGCTCTAGGGGGCACAAAGTGTTAATTGCCTTTTAGAAAACATTCTTTAGTAATCTGTCCACTTCTCAGTACATATTCAAGAATGTGAGAAGAAGCTTAGAGAAGTGAAAGCTCCTGGAAGACCTTACAGCAGCCTTCCAGTACCTGAAGGGGGCTACGAGAAAGCTGGAGGGGGACTTTTTACAAGGACGTGTACGGGTAAGACAAGGGGGAATGGCTTTAAATTGAAAGAGAGGAGTTTTAGATTAAATACTGGGGAGAAATTACTTATTGTGAGGCTGGTGAGGCACTGTAACAGGTTGCTCAGAGAAGCTGTGGCTACCCCATCCCTGGCAGTGTTGAAGGCCAGGTTGGGCAGGGCTTTGAGCCAACCTGGTCTAGTGGAAGGTGTCCCTGCCCATGGCAGGGGGTTGGAACCAGATGGTCTTCCAAACCTAACCATTCTGTGATTCTGTGTCTCCTCTGTTTATGTATGAAGAGAAAAAGATCAAAGGAATTAATTCTAGCTTCAACTAATGAAGTCCTCAGAGTTCCATAACCTGAAAAGCACAGGAAAGATCTAGTCCACAAACCATAGAAAAAGAAGTTCCCTGGCCCTTATTGTCTAACAGTGTTTTTGTCGTGGAATTAGAGTATGTGTGTACTTTCAAAAAATACTGTTTCTTTGCTTGTTCTTGATCTATTTTATCTGTAATTATTATAATCTGTAAAATGCCAGTTTTTCTGGTTTATGATTTCATTTTCTTCAGTCATAATGATTGCATTTTGTCATTGTATACTTCCTTTTAGATGAATGTTTCAGTCCAAGATGCAGAGCATGAGATCTGGAGACCGAGTTTTTGTTCACACACTTATTTAGTCTTCTCAAGGCTATTATGCTTTTTCTTCTTTCCAGTTTCTGTTCCATTTTATGGTGGTAGAATCCAACCCTTGAAAACTAATTAAGAGCTCTGTGCTATTTATTGCTTGAAGCTTTTTGTGCTTTTAAAATACGAGTATGTAAATGCTCTACTTGTTACTTAACTTACTGAAAAAAAAACCCAACCAAACACCCAAACTTTATTTAACAATAGAAGTGGGTAGAAGTTGCCTCATGAAAATACATTTAGGTGTCATTGTACAGCAGCCCTTAAGGCAATACAAGCTACTTTGCTGGGCTTATTCTCACTTAACATCTATTTTGTTTCCTGCTCATGGAAAGATTTGTATTCAAAACTGCTGTATTAGTTGAAGGCTGGAGATGGAAGAACACAGATTACTCATAGCTGGTGCAAGGCCACATGACAGATGACTTTATTTTTAGAGTAGGCTAGCACAATCTAATCCTGGGATGTTGCTTGGAAGGATGCTTTTCTTGAAGCAGCTACTATGTAGGTTACATTCCTACATTATTGATAATGTGACTGGAATGAAAATCTAACAAGTTTAATATTTAAAAAAACCCTCTGCCTGAAGGTACCTTAACTCTCCCAAGCAAAGGAATACTTGGTCTGTTGTTGATTTTCATGCATGGATGTAGTTTCACGTCTTGTTCCCATCCAAGTGGAACAGAGTATGTACTGTTTGCCTTATATCAGAAGTTCTGAGGGATCATTCACAAGGATTGACCTTGTATTAAAACACTTTAATATTAAACTTTCCATTTAAAATCTTTGCTATGGCCAGGAGATTAGTTGCTGGTAATTGTCTTCCATCTGCTACTTCTAGCAGATACTTAATTTTAGTACAATTTATCTTGGTATTTTTGAAATAAGCAATTTGATGGTCAGTAGCTTCTCAATTATTCAATATGTAGAGTATTCTTCAGGCATTTATTTTGCCTTGTATTTTTTATAATACATGGATCATGAGGAGCAATTTCAAAAAGCATCTGAGGAGGTAGTGTGTTTCTGACCTTGACAAAACATTAAGGGTATTAAGTACGTTTATTGAAGATTATAACTTTAGACCAAAAGATTCAGGTTTTGTGAAAGAAACTAAGCTGTAATATATGGTAATGCTATTGAAAATATGTTTTCAAGAACTGATTAGAAAAAATTGAAATTTCCATTGAAATCAGAATATGTTACCCTGATTTTTTTATTTTTCTCCAGAATTTCATTGAAAGGAAATGTCCCACTTATGTTGCTTAATGGAACATTTGGCTATATTGTATCTGTACATCAGCAGTATAACTTTATAGATTAAATTTTACTGTTTACACCATTTTTTAAGGAGTACAAGAAAGAACTGAAAAAAACTTTGTTGAAATGGTGTTTTGATACATTGATATTTGCATTGCTTTTTAAACATGATGCTGAAGTGTCAGTAAAAGATGTCTTTGTCCAAAGCTCATGGTTTTTTATAGGTTTTCTCATAATGCTTTTTGTGCTAGCCGAAACTTAATGCAGTTCTCTATCTAGTCTATAATTATGCTGTATGGAAATGTATATATTTACAGTATCTAAATCTATATATTTAAGATGGAATCTCTAGCTACATTGGCCAGTGCCACCTACTCTATAGGAGGATGAATTTTCTGTATTTCACAAGAAGTTTTAAAGGTATACATTCTCTAACAATAAAGAACATTTGTAATAAACTCTACACAGGATTGTTAGAGTATACCTTTTTATTAAGCATATCTATTTCCCATATACCTTTTTTGCTATATGACACGAATGCATACAGTTCCATAGGTGAAAATTTTGTCAGCCTGCATGAAAACAAGCAAGGCAAAAATCACTTGGTGTCTCTGTAAGAAGTAACCAAAATGAGTACCATTGCTTTCCCAGAATGGACTGAGGTGCAAGGAAGAGATGGGAAGGGGTGCTAAGGTTCACATAGTATTGAGCTGGAGATCACTGCTCAAAAATTTGTGTTGGAAGTCACGATGTTACTTTCTCAGATGATATAGACAGAATATGTATGATGTTCTACTGTAATACTGTAGAACTGTTGAAATATTACTTGCTTTTTTTGCATGGCTTATAAGTTTATTTACAGCCTGAGGAATAATAGTTGTGGAATTCTCTATCAGGCATATTTCCAGAAAAACATGTCCATTCATTAAATGACTGTGTATAAATTTAAAGGCCTGCAGGCTCTCCTAATTCTTTCCCTTGCTCCTCTTTCTATAAATTAGAGCTTTAATATTTAGCATCTTTCTTCTTTTTCCTCTTCTGTTTTTACCCTTACATTCTTAATTGATACCATCTTGCTACACGGTTTTAAACAAAAATTTCTCCTTGATGCATTGGTTCTTTGTGCCAAGAAAAATCTCTCTGAATGAAAAATAATTTAAATGGCAGAGTAAGTTAGCCTGTTAGGCTGTATGAATTGGCTTTCATTTCCTAAGCCATTTTCAGTGACAGTTAAGTGTTTCACTTGAATTTCAGGGCTCTGATGAGTCACCTTTTATGTAGGCATTATAATGGCACTGTTGATGCCTCACTATGACAGTCTTAATATAGCTGTAATTATGCTGAAACTGTTCAATAAGTAAAATCACTGTATTAATCTGTGTGTTTTCTTTCCAAGCTCCCACAGAAACATTTAACTCAGTTCATTCTCATGTTCACCTTATTCTTACAACACACTTTTGCAGGGAGATGGGAGTGGAAGTATGAGAGAATAATTCAGAAATCCTGATTCATACTCAGTATCTGCTCCTTGCCTTCATGCGTTTCTTTTTCCATACAATAATTTCAGTAATTCAAGTGCAGTAACTATTCTATCTCCATCAAAGTCATACCTGTACCTGTCTGCCAGGGATAGCAGATCAGTTGCAACACTGCTACTGATTTCAGTAATAAGCTCTCCTATTTGACCTGCATGATATGATAATGTTGCCTTCTTTGCATTCTGTCTAATCTGTTCACAGTGTTGCTACACAGTTAGGATACAGCTGAAGCACATGGCTTTGAATCATAAGTACAAATATCTTAATACTTGATAACATTTAATAATACGGATTTAATAATTTAAAAATTTGGAAGGGTAAAAATCTCTCATACAGCTGAGAAGAATTTGTTCTTTCTACGATTCTAGGAAGCATAAACTGCTTCAGTAGAAATGCCTTTAATTATCAAGCATGTACCATGATTAAGTAATAGGCTCATAAATTTTCTTAATAGTTATTCTGCAATCTTCTGAATTCCTTCCATCCCTGATTGATGGGAGAACTATTTAATCTTAAGTATACCTGGCTAGTATATATTTTCTGTTATTAAAAAAAACAATAGGAGACTAAAAATCCGAAAGGTATGCTGCCAAATTTAAAGGGACATAAGGTAAGGATTTGAGTTCTCTGCAATTTCTGTCATGCAGTAATTTATTCAAGAATGTTTCTTGATATCCATTCTAGTAGATTATAAGTAGTATTTTTGCAGACAGGAATCAAATGGGATGCAGTGCCAAAAGGGGCATTAACAAAGCAGAACCCTTACGTCTTTTCAGTTCCTGTACAGTATAGCTTCACTGTGCAACGCATTCATTTTGTTGACTCTGGCTGAGTTAGTAAGCCTTTGCATTTTTTGTAGGTGGAATATGTTTTCATATCTAAACCCAACCAATATAATGTACTTAAAAAAGCAGTCTGTGATTTTATATATACAGTGACCATAGATATTGCAGTTATATATGTCATGTATGAAGTAATCTATTAATTGATTATGAAAGAATCATGGTCCGAATATGGTTTATAAGGTGTGTATATCATAGAGTCATAGAATAGTTAAGGTCGTAAAGGACCTTAAGATCATCTAGTTCCAACCCCCCTGCCAAGGGCAGGGGCACCTCATAGTAAACCATGTCAGCCAAAGTTCTGTCCAGCCTGGTCTTGAACACTGCCAGGGATGGAGCATTCACAACCTCCCTGGGCAACCCATTCCAGTGCCTCACCACCCTACAGTAAAGAATTTCTTCCTCATATCCAATCTAAACTTCCCCTGTTTAAGTGTTAACCCATTGCCCCTTGTCCTATCACTACAGTCCCTAACGAAGAGTCCCTCCCCAGCATCCCTATAGGCCCCCTTCAGATACTGGAAAGCTGCTAGGAGGTCTCCACGCAGCCTTCTCTTCTCCAGGCTGAACAGCCCCAACTTTCTCAGCCTATCTTCATACAGGAGGTACTCCAGTCCCCTCATCATCCTTGTGTCTCTCCTCTGCACTTGTTCCAACAGTTCCATGTCCTTTTTATGTTGAGAACACAAGATCTGCACAGAATACTCCAGGTGAGGTCTCACAAGAGCAGAGTAGAGGGGCAGGATCACCTTCTTCGACCTGCTGGTCACGCTCCTTTTGATGCAGCCCAGGATACGGTTGGCTTTCTGGGCTGTGAGTGCACACTGCCTACTCATGTTCATTTTCTCATCAACCAGCACCCCCAAGTCCTTCTCCACAGGGCTGCTCTGAATCTCTTCTCTGCCCAGCCTGTAGCTGTGCCTGGGATTGCTCCGACCCAGGTGTAGGACCTTGCACTTGGCATGGTTAAACTTCATGAGGTTGGCATCAGCCCACCTCACAGGTGTGTCAAGGTCCCTCTGGATGGCATTCCTTCCCTCCAGCATATCAACTGAACCACACAGCTTGGTGTCATCAGCAAATTTGCTTACTTGCTTGAGGGCGTACTTAATCCCACTGTCCATGTCACCGACAAAGATGTCGAACAAGACCGGTCCCAACACCGATCCCTGAGGGACACCACTTGTTACTGGTCTCCAGCTGGACATTGAGCCATTGACGACAACTCTTCGTGTGCGGCCATCCAGCCAGTTCTTTATCCACCGAGTGGTCCACCTATCAAATTGATGTCTCTCCAGTTTAGAGACAAGGATGTCGTGTGGGACAGTGTCGAACACTTTACACAAGTCCAGGCAGATGACATCAACTGCGCTACCCCTGTCCATCAGTTCCATAGCTCCATCATAGAAGGCCACCAAATTGGTCAGGCAGGATTTGCCCTTAGTGAAGCCATGCTGGCTGTCACCAAGCACCTTGTTGTTTTTCATGTGCCTTAGCATGCCTTCCAGGAGAATCTGCTCCAAGATTTTGGCAGACATGGAGGTGAGACTGAGTGGTCTGTAATTCCCCGGGTCATCCATTTTCCCCTTCTTGAAAATGGGCGTTATATTTCCCTTTTTCCAGTTGTCAGGAACTTCATATATGTATACAGATGTATATATATATTTTTTTTTTCAAATTTTTTTTTTTTTACTTGTTTTTTGATCCTATGGGGCAAGCTTACTTTCATTTGGTCTGGTTGAAATTGAGTTGCATTGTCTCCAAATTTGTAATCTTTATATAAAGTCTCAAGTTAGGAAGAAATCTGTTACTGCTGTTCATGCTGTACATAATAACTTTTTTTTTATTTCTTTAGAAGTGGTAATTTTGGATCTTTCTGTTTCTAAGCTCAGATTTTATATAATTGAGAAATAAATCTCTGAATTACATATATATTGATGACTGTTAAATAGTAACAAGGTTACAAAATATCTCTTTAGAACAATTATTAAAATGGAAACACAAAGTATGTTGACTGCAAGAAAGTTCTACATCTACCAGCATTCATAGCTGGTCATGCGCTGTGAACAAACTGAAAGCAGCTGTTTTTATTGAATAAAGTATAGTTTTATTTTCATAAAAATAAACTTGGTAATAATAGTTTATTGATTTGATTCAGAATATAGAATTTAAAGAGAAAACTAGCTCAAATAATGGTAAGGCTTGAGTCAAAGGTTTAAAAAGAGTCAGTGGAATTTATACTGTATCTGTCTAAATCTATAACCTTGAAGTCAATGTGTTTTTACTCTGAACAAAACAGTATATACATTGGGCAATGTCCTGGCTGCCCTGAAATCGATGTTATTTCCATTCATTTCATTAGAGCTTATTGACTTAAGCAGATTTATTCATCTGCTCAAGGTAGACATAACATTTATCTTTTCTTTCCTGAATAAACACTAATTTTGAAGCTTTTCTTTTTATGAACCTTCTTTCATACAGTGCCTCTTCATTTATTTGCATGGAAAGTTTCAAATATGAGGATCTTAATCTGCACGTGTTGGGTTATAAAGATTACTTCAGTCCTTCTGCATTTCAGGCATCATTGAAGCTTATGGGACCTGGAGGTGTTTAGTACTTCAATATGAAATCTAATTCTAAAAGGACTGAAGAATTTATCTGTTTTTCCTCTGTATGATATGGATTTTAAACACGGAATGAGCTATATGATATACATATGTGCACTGAAGATGGGTTAGTCCTAAAATAGAAATTAAACTAAACTCCTACCATACATTTTTCTAAATCAAGAACACAGTTACTTTGTGAATTAAAAAGTCTTGAGCTACCTTGAGGGAGTCCACCACTGATGCTGCAAAATCAATTATACATTCAAAGGGTTCAAGAAATGATACTGCGAAACTGTCATTAAGTCCATGCTTATGGTTTTCCACATTGTCAGCATTAAAAACTAGTTCTATCTATGCACTGTGTTCTATCTTACACTGTGTGTCTGAATGTGAGCAGGGCAAACATTGGCGCAACACAAAGTAGCTGTACGTCCACCTCAAATTTTTAAAGGAAATTTTGGTGCAAATCCAGTCCAGACCACCCTTTTTGTTTACTCATGTAAGGATGAATCATGCAGACTGTCCTTCAGTCTGTGCACAAAAATAAGCAAACATCATTTCTCTTGTGCATGGCAAAGCAATGTATTTAGATCTGTGTCAGTTACTTTATTGCAAATCAGTCTCCACTTCCCTCCAGCCACCAGTTAAAGAGCTGTTACTTGATAATCAGTGTTAACTCTGTCAAATAAAATTCAGAAGTTACGACTGCAGCCTGACTTGAAATACATAAGTATGCCTAAAACTTCCCTCCCACCCCTCCCTACATAGCTCCTTACAGTGCAGCTTGCACTCAGCTGTGTAGGCTTCCCAGTGGCAGTTTGGGTGCACACCTTCCTCATGAAGATGCAGTTACTCCTAACTGGTTGATTTCATCCAACGCTTAGTGTCTTATTTGCTAGCCAAAGCATTTTCTTGGAGATGCCAGTTTTATGTCTTTGTTAGTTTAGTAAGACTAATTTTTTTTTTTTTTCTGTTTTGCTAATTTACCATGAAACTGAAAATTACAATTTCTAGGCCTAGGATTACATCTAAACTTTTATTCTCATGCCAAATGTGAAGGAATTATTTGTTATCTACACTGTACGATAAAAAATCTAGATATTAATTTTTAATGACAAGATCTCAATATGGCACAAATGAAACAGTGTTTTTTTTTGTGTTTATTTATTTGTTTGTTTATTTGGCTTTAACACATCTAAATTAGAATATGTGCAGAAAATTGTGGAGTTGAAAGAATTTTGACAAAACTGGAGCTGATGTAGGGTGTTTGCATATGTTTGTCATATGTAGCTAAAGGGAATGTATTTATTTTATAACTTCTTGTTTGTCTGGAATATTCCTTTGAGATCATGTGTTCTTGGAGTTAACTGTCTGGGATCCTGCTGTAATTCTAGTTTTGAAATATCATTTTAATCCCCTTGTTGGGCTAAGCAAACGGATATAAGAATAATTTCTTTACTTTTTTTTTTTTTTTCCTTTTTTAGGTGCAGTTTTCAGCCTGCTAATCCATTTGTTCAGGCTTTTAGAACACAAAAAGCTGGAGTGATTTGACTGAATCCAATGAAGGCATACACAGTGTGATTAGAAAGATCACAACAAATGATTAGAAACAAGAGGGCTTGTTTCATATTGGGTACCTTTAACTCTTTAGCATTTAGTGTTTGGAACCTGTAGAATTATATGTTTTGAAACTTCATTTTGGAATTTGTGGAAGGCAAATATTTTTGGTGTTTTTTTGTTTGTTTGTTTGTTTTTTCAAAGAAACAAAGTGACATTTGAGATGTTTGCATTCTGAGCACCTGCTCTTTTTAGAATGGCAAGATTTAATAACAGTACTAGCATGTAATGCTATGTTGCCTCTGTTTCCTTCAGCATACAATATTTGAGGAAGACAAGTTTATATTGCTTCAGTCTGAAAGATAAAATGAAGCTGTATCACACATATATGGTATGCAACTTGAAAGTATATAGAAGTTGTCATATTACACTGGAAATATGAGTATTAAAAATTGTAAATCAGGTAAGGTTAGCTTGGCAATTTCCAGCTCTATTAAAATAGGAAATGCAAAGTTAATTTGTATGTTCTTAGAAAACAAAACTTATAAGCAGTAGAAAGAAATGGAAATTGCAGTGCAAAAAGAATTATTGTGATCTTTGTTCATGAGTTCCAGATTTTTTTACTCCAGCTTTTCTCTCCCATATTTTCAAACACTCGAAAATGTCTAATGAGAATCCTACAATTACATCACAGAAAAATTGCCACATTGGTAGGATGATGGATGCAATGTTTTTAGGATAAATTGGAGTACTTAAATTGGTTTTAACTAAATTAATCTTGACTGTGTTTGCTGCTATATATTTTATAGTTGTATTAATGCTTGAGATGTAATTGAAGTTAGTCTAGTAGTTGACATAAAATAATAAAACTGCCTTTCAAGACTAACTTTTCATTACATATACATAAATATATATTCATATATGTAATAAAAAGTGAATTTTTTTTACAATTTTACGCTGCATATATATAGCTGTAAATGCAACTACAAATATCTATGCTTTGTTTTTTATGCTGATATATACTGTATATGTGTGTGCATATTTACATATATTTCAGCAAAAGTTTCCTCCTAGAAATGTGGTTTTTTTTTTAAGCTCTCTTCTAATCAGGCCTTTTAAATCCTATGTCCAGAATCAGCTTTATATTCCCATTATCTTTAGCCAGTAGTAGCTTGTCCAAATAAAATCAGGAAATAAGTAGTGGGTCTAGGCTGTGCTGCATACTATATTGACTTCTGCCGTAATAAATAAACTTTATCATTTCTGCTGTATTACTTTGAATTTCATGCTCTGTTTAAAGCTTTTGTGTGTATGTAATGCATTCTTCAGTATTTCATCTCTTCATTAATCAGGAAATATAGCAATAATTATTCCATATTAACATGTATTCTCTGTTAGACACCCTGTGTAAATAGTGAGAGCATAACCATCCCATCTAACTTGGTTTCAGCCTAATCACTTCAGCCTGTCAGCTGCGTATTTTTTCTTTACAGATTCTGTCATACAGTTCTCAGTGACTGGCAGTAAAGCTGGTGGAAGTCAACTAGAAAAGGTCTGCACTTTCTAGAAGTCACCAAATCATAAATTTGCCTTTGTACAAAGCATTTTTCTTAAATGTGGTTTCAAGTATCTAGATAATCAACCAAAAATTTCTCAGAAATGCTTTAAAAATATTATATATTTATTGAGCTCATGAAACATTGTTTCTTAATGAAAGCACCTAAAATCTGAAAATCTCCCTTGTAATATTATACTTTCTTGCTTCAAAGAAATGTATTTCAGTTTTGTTTGGATAGGACAGTGAGACCTTAACACAAGTAAAGATTTTTCTTTTCCAAGATTCAGATTCAGTAGGTGCCTGTCTGACTTTTAAGGAACATTTTAGAAGTTTTCTAGCTATTACGGAAACTAAATTCTGCCAGTAAGCATGTAGCTCAACAGACCTAGGTTTGAAATAACAGTCAAAAATGCACTCATTCTTGCATCTTTTTCATGTGATTTTCTATATGAGGAACATTGGCTTTCAGAGTTTAGAGGATGTGCATTTATATGAACTTTGCCTCTTTTATGAGTTGTGGCGTTTCTTGCAAGCATCATAGAGGATTTATCATGCAATTGTTTTCACATTTTCTGTAGCAGTGCTATTTTTCTAATGTATATAGATATGATTTTCCACTTCAGCAGGACAATAATGTCTCAAGGGAATGACATGTATAGATTGAAATTACAGGCAAAGAAGGGACACTGAGCTGTTCCAAGCATTTCTGGTAAATGTGAGGTTAGATATGGCCTGATTGCTGGCCATATGTTTGAACAGCTCTGGAAACAAAATCACTGCAAGGCGATCAGAGAGGATTTAGATGGCTGATTTCCACAGCTTTGTTTGAGGAGGCAGAGATGAGTGAGAGATCTGACCATGCCTTTTACAAACAGTGGCGCTGGCTCTGGGTACTGTAAATCCATGGGATGCTGCAGTGTTAGGAATATGAGGGTTATGGTCTGGCGGCATAATGTTATAATGTGTAGATGATGAAGAGAGTAGGGTGATAAAATCCCTATAGTGATTCAAGATTGTACACATTGTACTGCATCCAAGATTACTTCTCTGCCATCGAATAAAAGATCTTATCTAAGCTGCTTTAGTTAGCTTCGTATTCAGTGAGGATTGACAACAAATCCTCACACGTGCCCAGCCTCTCTGGCAGCAGGGGTAATCAAGATTTGCAAGCTTTTGGAACAAATAAATCCCTTGTATTTATACAGCCAGATAGAAATCTGTATGTGCATAGCTAGCAATTTATTTGTCTCCTGACTAATCCAAATAACTATCTTCACATGATGAGAACAACTATGAAATGTAAGGTCTATAAAGATTTTGGTTCAGCTTTTCTCAATGTTGGGTTGGGAATGCCTAGGGGAGGATGCGTTCAGTGCAGCTGAAGTATAAACACGACTTAGGATAGATAACCAAATAAGGAAAAATTTCTGGGTGGAAGTATTGAAAGTAAAAAGCCACGTACTGCAATCAGTCAGACATACAAATTCCTTTTTAAAGTAATGGTTGAAATCAGTTAACAATTGTTATACTAGATTATTAGTCCACTTCTCAGTGTATTTAGTTCAAGGCATATTTCAAAGGAATGCCAGAATTCCTGATGTTAGTAGCAATATAGTCTTGAAAATTTTCTTCAAAGTAGAGGTCAGGTCCGAGAGAGAATGGAGCTAACTCCTCCATCTGCTCTGGAATAGATGACAACTACTAGCCTTCATAAAGAATTGCTGTAATTGAGAGTAGCATGTATTGTCATAATGAGTGAGGTCTGTTTTTCTACAGACTGAAGAAAGTAGGAATGTTATTGTGAATATTACTCTGTTCTGATGAGACCCCTCCTAGAATAATGTGTCCAGCTCTGGGGTCCCCAACATAACAAGGATGTGGAGCTGTTGGAGCGAGTCCAGGGGATGCTCTGAGGGCTGAAGCACCTCTCCCTGTGCTTTGGAAACAGGCTAGGAGAGTTGGGCTTGTTCAGCCTGGAGAAGAAAGGGCTTAGGGGAGACCTTAGAGTAGCAATACATAAAGGCACTGACAAGAAACTGGCAGTGTTCAAGGCCAGGTTGGATGGGGCCTTGAGCACCCTGGTCTAGTGGGTGGTGTCCCTGCCCATGATGGGGGTTTGGAACTTTAGCAGAATACAATTACCAAGTAAAGACCAGAGAACATACAGGATTCAAGCATGTATGTTAGATCAAAGCTAAGTTTCCATAACATACGTGCAGTTAAAAAAACCTTCTAACTATGGAAGAAGCAAGTTTGGAGCAGTGGAAGCACAAAACCTGTCTACCAATACCTTGAATAATATTTGAGATTATTCTCAACAGTAAGGAGGGAAGAATACGATGAAGCCAGATCCATTATATTTCTCCTCTAAGCTCTCTTCATTTTATAAAGAGTGTAATTATTATTTGACATAATTGTTTTTTTTGGTGAGAGTTTCAGTAGGGGACAAGGGAACAGATAATCAAAGTTTTAGCCACATACAGGCGTATAGTCAAGGCATGTACCTTGAAGAGGACTGAGCTAATGGTCTCAGGTATCCAAGTAGTTGCTTTAATTTTGCAATGTCATTTCAACTGCAGAAAATGAGTCATTTCAGTGAAGTGAAAAAAAAAAAAATAAAATCAATGGTGCTATTGATGTGCTCCAGCTGAGGTGTATGTGGCATTTAAAAGATGAAGTGTGGAGCCAAAGCTGTCAATTTCATCATAAAAATGTGCGATTTTGCTTAGTTAAAACCCATTAGTTGGCTGAACTCTTGGCATGCTGCTTATGTTTCAGGAAGTTATTTTTCAACGTCAGGCACTTACTTGGGCAGGCAAATTTCTCGTATAAATTTCTCAAGGTTAGTGAGACCATCCTGTGTTTCTTCTCAGTGCTTTGCCAATTCTTATACAGTGTGGAGACAGGCAGAAGTATCAGAGGCAAGTGCTATTTTTTTTTTTAATAGTAATATTTTTGAATATTTTTATGTGGCTATTTTTTGTTTAGAATAAGTGTTGATTTACTTATTGAGTAAACTGGTATAAGGCAGTTTTGTATGGCTGTCAAGTAAATGAAGTGTTATGAAAGATATTGCTATATGATTTCCAAGCATTCCACTGATCTAAGAACCAATAATTGTGTACCAGCGGTTTTGAAGGGTCATAAGCATGGCATGATGCTAGAGCAGGAATTGTTTCACGTTCAATAGATAAACTGTCTCAATTCATTTACAAGAGAAATTGAGAAGGCTATGAACCAAGAGATGGAATTAGGTAATTTTCAGGGCTCGTTTTATTATTTAATTATATAATAAAGCTAATTCAGTGTGCAGATCTGAAGAGGCCTTTACTTCTGACTTTATTCCTTGTGCTCTGTGGTTTTATGCTGGGATCTAGCTTGCATACACCTGAATTTTTTTGCAGCAGACTAATTAGTCTCTTCTGGGACTGTCATTAAAGAGCTGCTACCTGCTCCTTCCCAAACACATGCTGACACATGGCAGGACAGTGCAGAATAGCTTAATGCCTTTCTGGGCAAGATGTAGAGGAGGGAAGAAGATCGTGTCTCTCCCATCCCATGTTGCCTTTCTTCATGGCAGATAATGAAATAAGTGCCTGGAGGTACATGAACTCCCTGTATTTCTAAATTGCAAGGGTTGCTGTTGTGATAGCCAAGAATGAGGATAAACATCCATCTTTGGGCCAAACTTTTCCTGTTAATATGCTTTATGGAGTTCTCCAAACTCTTTCTGCAGAAGGCAGAACAGCATTGATACCATCATGCTTCTGTTAATGGCTTTCATGGTTATTTTATTCAATTTGCGTATGGTAATGTGTGCAGCATTTATGCAAGGTAAATTTTATAATCCAAAGCTGATTCAATCTATACAATACAAAAGTAAGTGATTAGATTTAAATCTAGATGTTTCAAAACTTTGAAGTAATATACAGGACTTTCTTTTCATCTTCTAATGATTTTCACAGGAAAATCAGTGATGTTACATTGTTGGAGCGGATTTTGTTGGGTTTGGTTGTTCAGGTTTGTTTTGCTTTGTTGTTTTTTTTTTTTTATTAATAGCAAAATAAATAATGTGATGCCTGCAAAGTACAAGTAGACCATACAAGCTAACAGTGGATGTTAAATATAGGAGTATATAATTTCAAATTAATTATAAACCAGGACAAGTACAGCCGGCCTTTCAGAGGCACTGAAGAAGACAAGTATTTAAATGTTTGTTCCTCTAATCAGAGGCATAAAGATAAACATTCACATGTAAATGACAGCTGTGATTGTATTTCAATGTTAGTATCTGTTGGTATGAATTGAGTAAGAAATGGCATTCTTGCTTCATCTTTCAGTTTTTCAGGAAATTTAATTCTTGTGAAGAGTCAAGAAAAATTTATGTCTCTGAAAATTATAAAGGAAAAATAACGATCTTAAAAATTATTAGTGTGTGTAAATATATATTTCTAACTTCTCATTTAAATTTAAACATTTTTTCTTTAAAATGTGATAGGCTTTGAAGTTTGAATTAATTTCATAATTCATGTGATCTAGCTTTACTTTCAAAATGTAGAAACAGCCTATTTACCAAATGAACCTTATGCCATTAATGGAATTCATTTAATCAAATTTAACTCTTCCAAATAAAAAATGTTTGTTAAGAAATAGATGGAGAAGAAATATTGTACTTCGGAAAACCCAGGTTCTGTAGGCTAAGAAGGAGAGCTGACATTGGAAACAGTTGGAAGTGTTTGCATTTTGCAGAGTTGTTTAATTGTCAGCGATATGTATTTCACTGTATATGTGTGATGTTTGGGATTACCCTATCCTTATTTGCAAGTGAGAAAATACAACTAAAGAGAGGGTAAATAATCTTCATGTCAAGTATGGCAGGCATGGTAAGTAGGGAATCATCTCTCTCCATAATGCAGCAGTTGTGTCCACTTCAGGATTATCAAGTATGCAGCAGAGCTACAGGTGTCACATTTCCAAGTTCAGAAACTTCATGTGAGTTCCCTCCTGATGATTTGGGAGTAGTCAGATTATTGTTTTAAACTGCATTTTTTTGTGATCAGATCAAAAGAAACATTGGTGTAAAGTGTGCAGAAGTTATTTTTTCTGTCTTCTAAACATGCCAAAAACATCCAGAGTCTCTAAAATCTGGATGATGGCCAGCAGGAAGAGATGACAGATGTTTCATAGTTACGGCATGTGTAGCCTTGTGGACGTGGAGGCACTCTGGAATGTCTCAGTTCAGGAACCCCTACTGTGAGTTTCATTCAAAGACTGTCAGCTACTTCTAGGTAAGTTTTCCTGAACCCAGGACACACCTGCAAGAACAAATTATCTGCTTCTAGTTCCTGCTGCAACTAATCATGGATTCTTAAGCCCTTGGACCTCACTGGTAGGATGGCTCCCACACATATGGGTTATTCACCCCTGCCACAGACTAACAAGATCAACTTTTGAGGGGGATGTGTCAGAATATAGAGAGAAGTCTTTTGCAGTAAGCCATATGGTCCTCAGGTCTCCTCTGCACCAAGTGTTTTTAGCAAAATATCTGCGCCGATTTTCTATAGACTGCAGGAGCAGTCTTTTCACAAAGCAGAAGGAAATCCCTTTCTTGTCATTCTTGAAAAAGCAATAATGATGGAATAAAATGTGGCAAAAAATGTATTTTTATCCATTGCTGTTCTTGAGTGGTACCAGATTTCTTGCAACTTCTGTGTTACTGATAAAGAAAATGAGATGTGTTTTGAAGCCCGGAATATTACTCATTCCAAGCCCTTACTTTGGTTTCTGAAATAGGTAAATTTTGAGGAGAAGAAAGAAGCAAAACTGGACTATACTTAGGGATACTTCTCTATAATTGCTTTCGCATCTGTCTGTAGATACCTGAGTGCAAGTAATTTGGCAGAACTGCCAGGTTAGGTAAAGAAACAATAAACAACCTTTCTTCCACCAGGCCAGACTCTTCCACTTAACAGGAATATTTGCAGGTAAAGTTAACAAACTGTAACTGTACAGGTGGAATTAAATCAACCTAGTGTTATTAAAGAAGACCTAGGTATACATACTGCGAAACCGAGAACATGCTCTTTCTTGTACTTTGCATACAGAGGTCTACTTATTCGTTACCAGTAAGAAGATGTGGTGGACATGGTGAATCTGTTCCATGCCTTACAGAATCTGCTTTCTATTTTTGTGTGCCCATTAGGTGTCTGATTTGAAAATCCACTGAAACTTTTTTATTGAAAGCACAAGAATGTAGAGAGGACAAGCTGATACTGTAGGGTATGTGCTGAAGTAATTTCTTTGTTGGCATGTGGAGAGAAGACGAGCTCTTGAGTGGCTCAGATATGTAGGAAATGGATAATAAAGTACTGACAATTTTACTTAATTCTTTTTTAAATCAGATACTTAAGTGCTGAATGTGTCACTCGAACATGATACGGGCTTGCCACACCTTGCAGAGGACTGGAGGTTCAGGTTATTAATGCATATCCAGCAACTAGGCAGAAAAAAAGTGTACAGAAAGTTATCTCATCTGTCACATCTGACTCAGATATTTCAAACCATATTTAAGGTCACTTCTTGAAAGCTTTTATGAAATTTTGGACACATCTGTTGTCACTAATTGGTGCTGTGTAGTTTTATAGTCTGAAGTTCAGCAAAGAGGGGAAAGTTGCTGTTCAATCTGATGAATGTGTAGTTACGTCATTAGAAAGTTCCAGGACAATGATATGAAATGTTTCAGAAGTCACAGAAAGTGCAGAGCAGTTGGTAGATGCCGCGTAGGCTTTTTACAGCACCACTGAAAGACACAAAGTTGGACCTCTTAAACGACCAGGTTACTTCCCATAGTGACAGATACAATCGTATTATTAAAACTGCCTTAGTATTTGCACAGTCTAGCAGGAACTTTTGCTTGTATAGTTTTGTGATCAATTTTGATGTGTACTAAGTGGAACGAAACTTTATCCCTCCTAAATTTTTTTTTTTTTTTGTCTCCATGATAAACAGTATCTCCTTTGGTTAAAACTGAATGTGGTTGTTTTTTTCTCAGTCATTATTTACAAAGAGATTCAAAGCTGTACCACTGGAGTTTTGCATATGTTGCTTACAGACAAGATGCTATAGGAAAATAGCCCCAGGACTTAAAGAAAGATGTTGAATTTCATTTTTTATAGTAAATATATTCATTTCCTCTTGGAAAAGAAGATCTAGGATAGTTCTGTGTTTAGTCTTACAAGGCAATGCCAAAATCTAGTCTGGGAAAGTAACATTTACAAATGCTGTATCTGTGATCATTTCCTGATTGCTGCCAACAAGAGGGGGAAAAAAAAAAGGATTTGAAAACAGAACAAACCAAACAAGGTAAACCTCAACCAAAAATAAATCCTCAAGCTTCTAAATCTTACAGATAGTGGTCTTGGTTCCTTCACAGCTGCTTAGGTGGGTTAGATTCTGCAGAGTTTGTTCAGGAATTCAAGGGAGAAAATTGGTATGAAAACTTAGTTTTCTACCCAGATAAGTTTACTTTCTGTGTCCATTGAAAGATCCCTCAGTAATAAGTATCGGATAAGAATCTGAATAGAACAAAATACATTGAGGTAAACAAGTTATATCAATTTCTGTTGTGAACTTAGTCTTCATAGGCAACTTAATGATAGCAGGATCTTATGTAATATTTCATTGTATTTTCTATCTCAAAAATGAGCGGAATCAGTATGTGGACAAGTACCCAAGCTTGTGGGATCTACATCCTTGAAGGTATTAAAAACTTGGCTTGACAAGTCCCTGCACGTCTTTAGCTAACCTGGCATTAGCCCAGATAGCAGGAATGGACCAGATAATCGGTAAACTAATCCATACTATCTCTACCTGCATCTTTCCCTACCAAAAACATTGTTATGAGTTCAGCCAATATAGTATACATAAGTATAATTATGTAATCTTTCTTACCTGGACAGGTAACACTATACTGTATAGAATCATAGAATCATAGACTAGTTAGGGTTGGAAAGGACCTTAAGATCATCTAGTTCCAACCCCCCTGCCATGGGGGTATAGTCTCCTGGAAAAATAGTACTGCTGTCTGATATGTTCTGAAAACTTCTAGAGTCAAACATAAAAAGCTAATCAGGTCTGTCAAACTGAAATTGTTAGGTACTGCTCATGGGCAGAAAGCAGTATTATATAAAAGCTGAACTGCTTACTGGAGGGTCATAGAAGTTACTTCAATTTAAAGCTCCTTGATTTTTGACAGTTACAGCTGTTAACATATTGACTGCTGCTGAGGTGGAAGCAAGATGTATTTGTGTGGTAAATGTAAATATGACCTTAGGGTGTGGCCTGTTCTAGTCTATCTTTAAAAAAAAAAAAAAAGAGGTGGGGGAAAGGGGAAGTACACCAGTATCTTCTGCTTTCAGGTTTGCCTACTTTCCTAAACTCTTTCTTTATTTTTCCTCAGCATGGAATCTGAACCCGTTATTCATAGTAACAATTTCCATTTCTGTTACTTACTGAGAAAGTCATGCTGATGTAATTACAGAGGAGGGATGGGCACTTCTAATCTATAGTGCTGTCCTTAAGTCATATCGGTGGCTATTCCAGCATGAAGACAGTGCAGACAATAAGAATTGAAAATGTGATCCCATTATCCTTGTTGAGTGCTTTGAGGCATGGCATTAGAAAACACCGTCATTCCTGCAAAGCCTGAATGTATCCAGTCTTACTATCTCATAATCAGATCTGGTTTAATGTACTCATCAAGTCAGCAAAAGTATTGTAGCTGGGAGCTCTTCAAAGAAATACTTAATTATGCTGACTTCAGTTTTGACCTAACATAAATAATTAAGTAATATAATTAATGAGGCTGTTACCCTGGATGTGTTAACAGTAGGTCTGGCATTTCAATTTATAGGCAGCTCTAAATCTATGTCTGTTGAAGATGCTTTACAAGTACATCCTGAGATAGGATTTCCAGTGGCACAAGAGTAACCTGATAAAGTAAGACAATAGTTTTTAACAAAATTAATACCAGTGATTACATAATAAAAATACTGTAACTTGCATGAAAGTTCAAAGTGGTAAATATAATGCATTGAGATAATCTACTTTGGTTTTTATTTAGTGGTTTTGAGAGGTTTTGTACTTCATATTCTGTAAAAGTATATATTTCTGTGACATCTGGCAAGACAGTCGTTATCTGCTGCCAGTAGATATGATAATCACTAGGAGGAGCTTAATGCATGGATTTATAATAGCATTTTTTCCTCTAATTATGGTGTGATTTTTTTTTTTTTCCTCTCCTTTTTCCCCTTTGATTTGCAACCCAGTTGACTTGGTTTGAGTTCTCCTAAGTGGTTGGAGAGGAAGAAAGAGACCCTAGTGTCTGCAAACTTGTAAGACACATTGCTTCACATCTGTCGAGAAGGTACGGTGGTGCCTACTGCCCATCTATTTAATCAGCCACTGGGCTGGAAACTCTTTAATTTAAAGCAAAACCAAACCAATCCTGTCAATGCTAACAACAGGTTGTTTTGTCAAGGGGATTAAAAGTTGCTGAAATAGAATAGGTGATGTAATTAAATCGTTGTTAAATCTGCTCTCAGGACATGGCACGATACCTTTCAATCTGAACAAGTTATGTATGTCTGAAGTTTTGAGCATTTAAATTCAAGGTTTAAATATTTCAGCATCAAAGTGCTTACAATCATCCAGACATCGACTGCTTGACTAAAGACTCTTTGGTCCAACCTGTTGATGCCTTTGTGCAGTGTGGAATGTTTAATCTGACTAGTCTAGTAACTCTGTACTGTTGAAGTTTTGTTAGGCAGATGCTACTACCAAGGTAGATGCTACTACTTAATTTCTTTAGTGTACTGTAATTTTAGGGTCAGGAACATAATTTTCTCCATTCTAAATGAACATGTGGCTGTTAACATCTTAAGCTCTTTTCTTGCCTTCCACTCTACAGGCTCCATTTGTCATCCCCTCATTCTCTTCTTCCACTGCTTTTCTCTGATATGCCTTGTTGTTGTTGAGCTGCTTTTGCCTTTAGGAAATGTAAACATTTTTAGGAAAGACTTTATGGTTTTCCATTATGGTTTGGGAGGATGTTTTGTGTTTAAATCAAGAATAAACACTCTACTTTCCCACTGACTGATTATCTAAAACCTCTGACAGTCTCTCTCATGGTGTCCCACAAGGCAGTCCTTGCAATCCAGCCTGGTGCTGGATATATCTGCTCCCAGTGCCATAGCTTTCCCTGTGTGCTGGTTATGGCTGGTTGTTCTCGGTTGGTGGTGCCCTAGCACTGGGGAGCCCACGAGTGCTGGTCTTCCTACGAGGGCCCCTTAGGACACTCATCTTGCCCAGCATCGGGCTAACCTCATGGCCTCTCTCCTTGTTGCCACAGGGAAGGTGTTGATCCATTGGATGTCCTAGTGGAAAGGCTGCGCTGGTGAGAGAGAGGAGTGCTGAGGCTCCCTGTGTAGGGCTGGCTGACAGAGGCAAGCAGAAAGCACAAGAGAGTGTGTCTCAGGGTCTCTTCTCTGCCCTGCTGCTGCGTAAGCCTGTAAAGCCTCTCCAGCTTCACCTTCCTGTGCTTGAAATTGATGCTGTGGATCATTCCCACTGTGGAGAAGGAAAAGAGCCAGCCATTCACAGTACGTCAGTCATACTTTCCTATCTTCTGACTCGTAAAGTTTGGCTGATTTGAGAGAGCATACGCAATGCAGCCTTGGAAGAGCGTGTACAATGAGTGGGGGGAGCTGGCATCAGTGATTGCGTCCTATCATCGCTGTCATTCTTCAGTCTTCCCCAGACAGCAGTTGCTCTTCTTACCTGTACCAGCTACTTACTCATTCACAATGCAGATGTTTATCTTTGTATGACAATTCTAATTGAAAGAGCTGTTCCAACTTCAGTAGCTATTTATTTGGTTATATTACAGACAGTAGCTTCTAACTTCATAAACCAAACAGACAAATGTTCAAGAGTTACTACAACTGCGTGAAAGTGTTCTTTTTCCCCAGTGTGGCATTGTGAATCCAAAATACAATTCCCATCTGCAGCCAGGCTGTAAATATTTAGAAAGGGCATTCTAATTACTGTCAGCCCTGATTTTCTATAGAGTTAATTTAAATGAAAGCCTAGTTTGGATTAGAAAAGTGTAATTCTCACAGATTATATGATGAGTTACTGTAATAACTTCCTAATCTGTTTATTATTTTCCCCATATCTTTTGAATATCAAATTCACCAAAAAAGTGATTGAATTGTTATTATCAATTTATTCATATTGTCAATCCATCTTAAAGCAATAGATAAATACATTTAAAAGCCATGATAAGTATGTACAATTTTTTTATCCGAAAATGGGCTGGATGCTCCACACTAGAGATGGTGTCCATCAATGTATAGACGAGACCCACCAGCAAGGTGAGATGTGTAGGGTTAGATGTATAAGAATTATGTGGCAGGTGGGGGAAATCTTTGTACCTTTTTCATTCTATGCATCTTTCTTCAAATCTCACTGGGCTTTCAGGGCTGCATCTTTCTGTCATGCAGGGTTCAGGCGTTGATCACCTGCTGATTTACAGTATGAAATCCTCAATTCCACTTACGGTTTTAATCTCCTTTAGAAAAGAAATTGTGGCCAAGGATGTTTATGTTCAATTCAGCTGGTTTAGTTCAGATTGAAAGAGAGAAGGCAAGGAGCTTTGATCTGAAAATGGATGACGGCTACTTTGAAGTATTGTCAGCCACTGTGAGCATGTTTTGACCTTAAACAGGTTAGATACAAATCTTATTACTGATTTGCAAACAAGTAAATCCTCCCATGACAGTAATGAAAGCCAGAAAACTGATTTTCACCAGTGTTACTGGAGCAAAAATTTCTACTTCATTGTTTTACAGCATGGTATTTGAAATACAGCTTTTTTTATGCTGGTGCACACATTTATTAGTATTAAATAATATCAGAGGAGAAGGCATCTTTGTCCTCTGCTCCATGTTACCTGAACAGGCAGTCTGAAAGTCTGAATGGTTTTATAGCAGGTACTTTCTGGAAAGCAGTGTCAGAGTTAATTCTGTACAACCTGGCCTAGCATCTGTCAATTCTGAATTATATGAATGGTTGCTAGCATGTGAAATTTCTCAGTTATTGCTGCCAGAGGAAAAAAAAAAAAACAAAACAGTGAATTTTTTTTTTATTTATTCTTTATTTAAAGGTCAATGATATTAACTTGCTGGGTGTTTTTTTTCAGTTAAACCTAAGATTTTATCCCATCTTCAATTTCTTAGTGTTTAGCACTGTCAGATGATAAACCGAGTAAGCATAGATGTTCCAGAGAGATATGTTTAATAATAAATTGCTATTTTGAGTAGTTTTCTATATGATTTGTGTAGATGCCAGTATTTTCTGATAGCTGTGCCTTCGTTTGCAACCTATTGGGAGAATCCGGCAGCATGTGGTGTTTAATAAACGATGCTTATCTGCCAGACACCATCAGATTCTAGGCACAGCCTGTTTGGGAAAGGTGAGGTTTTTTAAGGAACTTTATGGTTTCTTATAATTTACCACTTTACCACATATTGTACTTGCTGAATATATGGGAACTGCTGTGGAGTGATGATGAGGAGAGTCTCATGTTATATCACATATATATGTTGTGATTCAAAGAATCATTTGTTCATGTACTGAAAATTGAGAGCAGTTTCATGGATTCAGCTTCAGAACGTGTGAGAGGCTGTTAAGATCATGTATTATGGTAGCATAGAGCAAGTGCAAACACTGGCTTTTACAGATCCTCCTTTGAAGTGAGTTCGTCTGTGTGTCCAGTGTCCTTTAATTGGTCTTGGTGACTTCACTGGGCTTCTGCCTTTTGTCCCTTTCCTAGGAGCAGTGGTGGTGCTGCATGTGTGACAAGGTGGCCTGCTGCTGTCGGGCAGGGAGAGCTGTGCCTGCCAGGCAGCATGCTTGTTGGGTGAGAAACAGGAGGGAAAGACAGCAGCTTTGAGCTGGCAGCTGACTCTGCCACTTCCCAAGATGCGTGGTTAATGTTGGCCCTGGCAGCAAGGTAGTTGCTTTACTGTCATTTAAAGCCAATTTCTTGTTGTTTTTTTTTTTGGTTTTTTTTGTTTTTTTTTCCACACAGCTCCACCAATAATTCATCTGTCCCTGGGTGTTTGAACACTCAATTACCATAAATTTGTGTAACCAGACAGCCAGGTTTCTGAGGCAATTTCAGAAGTCCCAGATGAGATGTTCAGCTGTCTGATAGGCATGTGTAATTATCATTTTGGGCATTGTTCCAGCTTGCATAGGTAGAACATTAGCTGTGCTTACACGAAGTGATTAAACAAATAAATGCTTTTTTCTTTTTCAAGTGTAATTCTGTGCAACTTAAACACAAACAAACAAACAACAACAAAAAAGAAACCCTACCTGCCCCCTCCATCCACTCCCGCTTCCGTTTAACAGTTAAGGTTTACGTTTAGATTGGAGAACTGTATCATGCAGCCTAACACTTTTGGAAATTTTCCAGTTATTTTTACAGAAATCCAGTGCAAGTGAAGTTGATTTGAGAGAAATAATTACTGTGCCAAAGATATTATGACAGCTGAGAGTGCAACGCAGTGTTCCAACTTCCATTAGAAAATACTGACCTTCTTGGCTGAGTAAAAGCATTTTAATTAAATACTTATAATGCATAATAATCAGTGAACCTACTAGCCATGAAATTTGATTCTCTCATCATGGACCGTTTGGTCAATTGTGTATTTCAGAAAAAAATGAATATGCATATGATTTCAAGCCTAATGTGTACTGGTTTATAATACTACTGCAGCATTTCTGTGGCTTAGGAAAGTGAAGCCTTAAACACTTTTTCAGAAAACGCTGCATGATTGACACAAATAAGTAGTTAGCAGTGCTGTTCTTTATGTCAGCAGCCTGATGCTTCAGTGGAAACTTGGCTGGCTCCAATTTGTTGTCTGATCAGCCACAGAAAAAGCAATGGCTTCTTCCTTGATTGGTTCCATCTCTTATTGGTGGCTGTTACCACCAGGGAAACTAAATGGAAAAATATCCTTAATGGAGTAAAAATATGTTCCAAAGTGAAAATTATTTGCATAATTTTTTCTCCAATCTTGTTAGTAGCATTTTGGAAACCGCTAATAATGGACTTTCTGCTCTATTGCCAACAGTGAAACAAGTAACGAGGCTTTTCAGAGACAGACTCGTAGTAAAAAAAAAAAACCAACCAAACCAAACATACACTTGCATGTTTCATAAAAAAATATTTCTTTGCTAGAAGCTCAGGCTTGTTTTAAGTAAGGAAGTTACACCCTTTAGCTGCCTGCAGAATTATTACAAGATTACTTCTATGTGAGCTCTTCTGTGGCAGAGTTAAACAGCAAGTTTCTCACTTGCACATCTTCAGCTGTTGCTGTGCAGGGTGCACATGATTTGAAAACATTCAGGCACAAATGGGGCACTCATAGGTTATCACAAATGGTTAGAGGAAAAGTGAGTCATGGACTACATGTATTATTGAGCAGCTTTGGGTCTACTTCTATTCCCATTGAAATGGAAAAGAAAATAATTACAGTTTGCTTACACAAAGAAGAATCATGGTTGGGAACTAAAACATGACACAAGGGAGGTGCAAAGGCATTTGAGTGCATTTTCTGCTTCTGTGACAGTCTTTTATGCCAAGAGAGTAACTGAACTAAGGTCATCGTAATTTGAGGTTACCTAACTTCAAAGATAAAACTCTAGAATTTTGTGTTGAAGTGTAAAGCAGGAATTTCTTAACTAGCACAGTGGTTTTGCATGCTTTTGTCTTGGAGAATGACTTGATTTTTCATTGGTTGTATAATGAAGCAGCTGCAGCTCTACAACTCTAGCACAAGAGGCTTTTTCCCTTGCCATGATGAATTTCTATTTCTTTCACCAGCTTCCAGGAGTTCTTATTTCCCTGCATGAGATACAACACTATGTCCTTTGAAAACAATGATAAGCTCTTCATTCACTACTGAATCTCATCACCTTTGGTTATCTATTAACGTGTCCAACTTCAGAAACTGCTATAGTATAATCAAAGCCGGTTGTATCAGGAGCATAGCAAATAATACATTGAAACTTTGCTCAGAGTTTTCAGATTGGAAGTCATAGTATAGATTAAATAGCCATTTCTCTCCAAAACTTACTTTCTCTATATGTAATGTTGTATTATACTGTTCTGCATTTTAAGATTTCTAGACTCCTTAAAGGATTGGGGTGATTGTCTTCTTTTAAAAACAAACATGGGAGGATTCTCTTTTTTCTACTTTCTTCAGTTTGTTTCTTTTTTTGTTTAATTTCACGTTTAGCTCTACTTCTAGTTAGACATCAGGCACTAGATTTGTTCTTTGCATCCAGTTTATTGAAATTGCATCTAAAAAGCTGAAATTTTGAGCAGCTGGAATAGTGAGCTAAAAGGAAATAATTATGGAATGATTATTGCAATTGTCCATGTCTCCTGCAGACTGTCCTGTTGAACGTAAGATGGAGTCTGAAGAAAATTTCTGGTGACATGATCAGATCATGATGATAAATCTTTTTAATACAACCTTCCTTACTACATTTATTTCACACTTTCATATTGTGTTAATATTTTGAGTTATGTTTTTGTAAGACTCCCACCAAATTTTTTTTAATCCATACCAAAAATACCTTAAATTCTACCTTGTAGAATAATAGTAGTGATGTCTGGGAGTTAGGGAACCATAACATTCTAGGAGTAGCAGGAGAATATAAGCATCAAAATAATACAATAATATAATGATATCACAATACTACTAAAAATTAACTAGTAGCAATTACTAACCACAGTGGGAAAATGTAGGCTGAATATAAAGAAAAAATTGGCAATGGGAAGGTTCCTGGAATGAATTCCTAAGAAGTTAAAATACCTGTTCTTTACACCATTTAATAAGATTTCCTTAAGATTAATTTAAATTATAGTAGTAAATATTGACATGCCCATGAAAATTTTTCCTGCATCATCCAGTGCATTCTGTTAATTTGATTAATTAAGAATTAAAAATGAGTACAAAATTATATTGTATACAAACGACATGAGGAGAGAGCAAAGAAGCGTAAAGATAAAAATGTTCTGCCTGTTAAGTTCCTGGATATTAATGCTGCTTCTGTGAAATAATGTGTGGTGACACAAAACAGAATACAATCATGTTATCCTTTTTGATACACAATTGTAAAGGTAAACCACAGCTAATCTAAATGTCTGTCTGGAATATTATAATTTGTCTTTAAATTCCGATGTTGCGAAGAATAGTTTCCTTGGCTTGATGCAGTAAATTCTCTCTGTATTTTCACTTCAGACATCATGCTGGTAAGTAAGCAGTTAAAAGAAGTGGCTTCAAATTCTTGCATCTTAAAGGATTGTATGAAGTTTTGTTTCTGAACACTGAGTATGTTCCTAAAGAGAACCGGTATTTGATCAATAAGACATTAGTGAATGCACTTTAAACTGATGCTATACTGTTTCCGGAAAAGGAATGTATTTGGAGCTTAATTAATAATTAATATTAGCTAAAATTAATAAATATTTTAGCAGTGATAATGCAGACGGATGTATAGAAAAACAGGAATTTCCTATTTTAAAGTCTCCTACAGTCAGTCAGTTGTGATTGCTTGATTTTCAGTTGTGAATTTGATTTGCCATATGGCATGGGAATAAGAGAGGTAGGCTTACTACAGGAAAGACGGTATTGATATGCAGACTAAAATGGAAAATTGGATTTCCTTTCCAGATCGCTGTAAAGAGTGTGTTGACTTGTTGCAGCAGGCAACAAGTGTTTAATGTGGGTTTCATTCTTTCAAGCCCTGACTTGAAATCTGCTGACACTGTTAGAGCATTAACACTTTTTGGTTTTGTTTTTATTGGGTGGGTTGTTTGTTCCTGTTTTTTTCTGAGCTATGTCTTCTCTGGCTGACACAAAGAGTCCAAGTGGTGCTACTTATCCATGTCTGTATAATTACCCATAACTGATCTATTATGAAAATCATCTTTTCAGGGTTTATTTAAACCCCTTTTTTCTTATCTTTTTTTCAGTAAGGAAAGATGGAGGCCATGAAAAAAATAAAAAGGTTTTGTTCCAGTGGGAGAAATACATTGATACACAATCCATCCTATGTGGTCATGCTTTTTTTAATGGAGACTAGAGTTTAGCTCTATTTAATCACACTGCACAGAGAAACTTACATTATAAAGCAACCCAAAGCCAGTATGCACTGATAATATGAATCAAAGTAGCTTCGCTGGTAATCCATTCTATTCCTGTTTTGAATATATGAGGATTCTGAGCTATGTAGAGGTGAAAATCACTAAAAACTCCGAGAAACAATTACGAATGAATGGACATGTCTGGACATGGCAAATCTTTCATCTTGGCAGTGTGGTAAGTTTTGTGATGAGCCTTATGCTCATCAGCTTTCCGGTGTCTCAGCATGAGCTGTGCCAGACAAACCCAGTGTGATGGATGAGTTCAGTTTTGGCTGGATCAGACTGTCTGTCTGATCAGGTCCATCTGGAGTATTCCCCTAAAAATTAATTTCCAGTTCTACACTTGATTTTTTTAGTACGGAAATTGACTGTGGTATAAACCATCAGTAAGCAGAAGGCCTTATGGCTGGCAGGTTCTTATTCAGAGGTATAGCCTCTGGTGCACTGTTTTCCAGTGTAAAAATTTTGTGTATCTCTTTGTACAGTCTGAAGCTCCGCATGTCAAAATTAAGCCTGCAGACAATCATTATATTCTTAGTTGTGTTCCAAAGATAATAGATTGAAAACCGTTTTTTTCAAATGTACTCAAACTTGCAAATCCTTAAATGTAGAGGGAGAAGTTCTAAACCGAAATGTATTAGATCTTCTCTCTTTGAAAATAGGAATTCTGTTGCAGTATTTATTATACAATATTTGACTTTATAAAAAGAGCTGAAACAGCTTTTAGATTTATAAATACATCAACATTATAAAAATGTGCTGGTAGTTGCAAAGTTTCTGTATTAGCAAGCAAATACATTTGATTAAGTGAACATCTGGTAAAATGTTTGTTACCAGTGAAAACTGAATTTTGGATTTTGCATGTGCCAAGTAAAATGTGGGTAAGAGTTATAGCTGCATAAATTGAGTGGGCAGTAATTGGATCATATACCTTTCAAGCCTACTCCTATCAATCTAAATAAATATTGTTATTCTCAAAGCTATTTTGCATTGCTAATCTACTCCATCTACAGTCAGTCGTTTTACCATATCTTAAAATGCCTGTAAAGAATGATTTGACTTTGTGTAGTTGCATCTGTACGAGGGCTAGATGACCTGAGTTTTGGTAGGCTTAACACAAAAATAATTAGGCCTTGTGTTTTGTGCATAAAGCATGATTTGAGTCAGTTCCATCGTCATATACCTCAGACATCACATGGCTGATGTGATTAAATGATTTATGGATTAAAAGTGCAGTTTGGCCTTCCTAAAGCTCCTCTAGTGCTGTGGCTCTTGTTGCCACAGCAATAATAATAACAAATACAATAATGAATTTCAAAAAATGCCAAAGAGAAAACGCAACATCATATCTTTAAAAGAGTTGCTGTGGCTTCAGTTCACTGAGAATTGTAGGAGCAACACAATTGCTGTTTCAACCGTTAATGCATCAACAGCTGTGTAGAATGCAGTTGTCTTTCTATCATAGCCTATAGAGTGCCTGTAGCCATTTCAGGTAACTTTCAGCATTTATTTATAAGATATCAGCATGTCAGAAAGGTAAAATATTTAAAACAGGGGATATCACAATGTGCTGTTTTAATATTTCTAAAAATTTAACCTGGAACCCATACTTGTCCTTCTTCCCTTTTTACTTACTGTTTTTTTTGAACAATATGGTGAGGTACTATTTTATTCCTATAAAAATTAAAATATTAAAAGCATTTATGTTTGTCCTGCATTGTATTGCACGTTGATATCTGTGGGAAAGTGGGAAGGCTCAATGTCACTGCTACTTCATTTCTGTCTTTGATCACAATCAGTTTTGAAGTGTGATTGCCAGAGGTAAAAATTAACAGCAAGAACTATTCTAATGCAGGGAATGCAATACCAGTTGTTCTGTTCATAATTATCCATGTATATCACTATCACTATGTCTTAGTTTCATATACTCATGGAATGAGTAATGAAGTAGTGATTATTTTATAGCTCCATCTCTTTCTCCCTGATATTAAATATTGAAGCTACAAGCCCTTTCTGAGAATAGTGAAATAAGGAGTGTAGGAGAGTTGTTTCTTTGATAAACAAAACACTGCACTAAATATGAATTCATCAGAATTCTGTTGAGTCCATTCATAAATTAAGGAACCCTATAGGAAAGGTATTTTGTGACTACTGTGCTTCATGAACACCCTATAACACTTTTAAAAGTTGTCATGAAATTGCTGGAAATAGTTGCTTATGGGCTGCTGAACTTAGCTGTTATTCAGAATGAAAGATGCTGTGGGCAAGTAAGAAGAGAGCTGAAGAAAAGACATGAATTGTTTCTTTAAAAATATAAAAGGAGTGATGAATAGATGCATTTTATCTCCCACTGCTAAAAATGCAATTCTTGCTCTCCTATTATGAGTGTTCCAAGTCTGTAATTCTTGTTATTTTTCTTTAAGTGGAGGATGATGATAGAATATCTTTCACTGGTGTTTCTGGTGTAATTTTATTGTAAATGTTCAAAATTAGATCTTCAGGTTTATTTCAGCCAAGCTATACTGACTTACTTGGAAGCTGTTTTTTTTTTTTTTGTATTCTCTGCTTAGGGTTGAATCTGGGGCTGAACCTAGATGAAGATTGTGTAGAATATAAAGCCATGTTGCCTGTATTTTGAGGTATGTTGCTTGCTGTGGACCAGAGTGATTTGTATAGTCAGTGCATTACACCACAATGCATGGGGATTCACACACTGCACATCATCTAGGGGCCATTTCAGTTGTCAGTCTGGCCAGCCAGCTGTCAAAATGCTTTCAGTCCACTCACTACTTAGTTGTAAGGAAGTGGGCAAGAGAGAAACTTCCTCTCTCCTACAGAGATGGCAGAGAGCTATTCCAGCATACGATGATCCTTCAAAACACAAATGCATTGAAACACTATGCCACTGAGTCGCCTAATGTATGTCTTGATCATCAACAATTGCAGGATACATACATTAATTCAAATATATACTACAAATAAACAAATAAATTGAACTGATGGATAGGGGCAAAGCAGTTGATGTCATCTGCCTGGACTTGTGCAAAACAAACAATGCTGTCCTGCATGACATCCTTGTCTCAACTGAAGAGACATCAATTTGATGGACGGACCACTCGGTGGATAAAGAACTGGCTGGATGGCCATGCACAAAGAGTTGTGGTCAATGGCTCAATGTCCAGCTGGAGACCAGTAACGAGTGGTGTCCCTCAGGGATCAGTGTCGGGACCGGTCTTGTTTAACATCTTTGTCGCTGATACGGACAGTGGGATTGAGTGCGCCCTCAGCAAGTTTGCCGATGACACCAAGCTGTGTGGTTCAGTTGATATGCTGGAGGGATGGAATACCATCCAGAGGGACCTTGACACACTTGTGAGGTGGGCTGATGCCAACCTCATGAAGTTCAACCAAGCTAAGTACAAGGTCCTGCATTTGGGTTGGGGCAATCCCAGGCACAGCTACAGGCTGGGCAGATTCAGATTCAGAGCAGCCCTGTGGAGAAGGACTTGGGGGTGTTGGCTGATGAGAAACTTAACATGAGCCGGCTTCAGTGTGTGCTTACAGCCCAGAAAGCCAACTGTATCCTGGGCTGCTTCGAAAGGAGCGTGACCAGCAGGTTGAAGGCGGGTTCTGCCCCTCTGCTCTGCTCTGTGCAGGTTGAAGGCGATCCTGCCCCTCTCCTCTGCTCTCATGAGAACTCACCTGGAGTATTGGGTACAGTTCTGGTGTCCTCAGCATAAAAAGAAGAACATGGAACTGTTGGGACAAGTGCAGAGGAGGGCCACGAGGATGATCAGGGGGCTGGAGCACCTGCCATAGGAAGACAGGCTGAGAAAGTTGGGGTGGTTCATCCTGGAGAAGAGAAGGCTTCGTGGAGACCTCATAGCAGCCTTCCAGTATCTGAAGGGGGCCTATAGGGATGCTGGAGAGGGCTCTTCATGAGGGACTGTAGTGACAAGACAAGGGTTAATGGGTTCAAACTTAAACAGGGGAGATTTAGATTGGATATAAGAAGGAAATTCTTCCCTGTAAGGGTGGTGAGGCACTGGAACAGGCTCCTGAAGTAATTTGTGGCTGTCCCGTCTCTGGCAGTGTTCAAGGCCAGGTTGGATAGGGCCTTGAGCAACCTGGTCTAGTGTGACGTGTTGGTGTCCATGGCAGGGGGGTTGGAATTAGATGATCTTACGGTCTTTTCCAACCCTAACTATTGTATGATTCTATGAAATATATAGTTAAGTAAGATCCAAGTGGATTTTAAGGATTGTACTGTGTTGTTGCTGAGATACTTGTGTTGCTCCTTGTTGTCTTTAGTTAGGACCATCTCTTGTTTTCTCTCCTTTTATTCTATCAACATTTTAAGCTCCTGGGTTAAACTAACTTTTATCCTATCCACTCGATGTCCACCACAGCCAGCTAACTCACTTCACATTTTCCTCCATTTATTGCAGTCTTCTTACTGCCTCAGTCTAGTTCATATTATCACTGTATTTGGTTAAATGCAAGAAAGCATCCTTTGTTACAGGCTCTGTTTTGCCTCTTCTTCTTGCTTAGCAAGCATATGACCAGATTATTCTGGGAGCTGCAATATGTCTAAAGAACCATATCTCCCATTGCAGTACAGTATGATGAAACTTGTGAAATTCTGCAAGCACTGTTAGGAATCTTTAAAATGAATATTGGTGGTTTGGTTTTTTTTGTTTTGTTTTGCGTTTTGTTTTTGATTTTCTTAATTGTATGCAATATTTGTAATAAAGGAAACACAGATTCATGTGCATTAAAAGCAGAATTTGCTTTTGGGCAGCATTGCTCAAATTATGTAATAAATCACACTCCCAAGGTGCAGTGAAGTACATTCGATCAAATTGCATCTATTTTTCTATCACTTCAAATTAGAATTAAAGCAAACTTTCTAATGACATTCCTATGTATTTTATGATCCTGCATCCATCTCTCCCTTTCCTGCTTAAGCAATGCTATAAAGAGATACTCCAGAACTATAGAGCTATAAACAGCAGACTTTGTGACAGTAGGGACTTCATAACTCACCTGAAAATTCATGCCTCAGAAGTTACAGTCTTTCAGCTCAGTGGCGAATGGTAACTAATGAACTGGAAGACTCCGTCTACCATCAACGTGCACACCTCTCAGTCTCCTTCTTTGAAAGGATGTGGACTTTGCTTATTCATGGTGTCTTGTGTTTTAATCACATCATACAATGTGATTTCTCTTCTATGAATGCTACTTTAATTTTTGTTTGGCTGAGAAATAAGATTGAGTTGAATAGCTAAAAAGTGGAAAGCTATTGATTGCTGTTGCTTTCAGTAAATAGTTATGGCATAGAAAAAATGTAACATTTTATATGGTTAAAGTAATAAAAATGTCAAAATAACAAAGGTAAAGAAGTCTGAGATTTTCAAGTAAAGGATCTCTAAAAATGGGTATTTTCTAGTACTTTCAACAACTTACTCTGAGTGGAGACATGCTAATCTTTTTCATAAAGGTCAGATTTATAGGTGGTTCTCTGGGCCTTTTCTAAGCTTATTTTAAAAGTCAAATGTGTCTAGTCTTCCTTGACGCTAATCCTATGCAACTGCAAAAAAAAAAAAAGAAGAAAAAATTGATTTTCTGTATTGATGTGCCTATTTCTGCCCAGGCTACAGAGGAAGGACATCATTTTGTATTGATTTGGTCTTGAACTTCTCTGACTCTTGATGAGCATAAATGAAAGAACCAATCTGGAGGTAGTCTGAATGAGCAGGGGAAATAGTACCACTGCCTTGGCCAGACTCTCTTGTTTCTTCACTGTATGAATTATACATTGGATTACCATCACAGTAATTAGAAGAGGATCCAGCTATTAATGTATGACCTGTAGTAAGAGGGGTTGTTCCTTGAAGTGCTTGATCTCTGCATAATGGTAAAAGAGGAGATTTATAATATAATTATAGAGGAAGGTTGACAGACCTGAAATCTTTAACAGTACTGGAAGTGCTCATGTATCCACAGGATGTCGTGCTTGTTTCTGTCAGAAGAAGAAAAGGGGTTAAAGAGAAAGATGCATGAGGAACTACTGGCTAATGTTTAAAGCTTTGTTAGGACAGATTTGTGCAGTATTTTCCAGCGCATTGATGGAAAGCAGCTGGGGTTCTCTAGCTTTTAAAATTTTGGATACTTCACTTGTAAGCCCATTGGGAAACTGTTGTGGTCCTGAGGAGTGGTTTGAAATTTACGTTCCAGGAGATACGGAGATACTAACAAAGGTACAGGCTGTCCACAGGACACTCTGCAAGACCAGGCATTTTTCTCTGGAAAAATACTGTAACACAGTAGGTAGGCTGGCTCTTATGTGTCACTGTGGTCAAACAGCTTCAGTGCTTTTGCTCCTGATGATTCGCATGGTGCTTTTATAGAAGAAAAAGTTAGTATTTCATAGATAGCTTCTCCTGCTTTTTGTTTCATTTGGTTTTGACACACATGCACATTTAATATAGAAGCTTGACTTCTTTGAAGCTTCTGTGTTAATTGCAGAAGACAGCATGACAAGCTAAGGAAGTTGGGGCTGTTCAGCCTGGAGAAGAGATGACTGGGGGGTGACCTCATAGCAGCCATCCAGTATCTGAAGCGGGCCTACAAGGATGCTGGAGAGGGACTTTTCATCAGAGATTGTAGCTATAGAACAAGGGGTAACAGGTTAAAACTTAAACAAGGGAAGTTCAGGTTACATATAAGGAACAAGTTCTTTATTGTGAGGGTGGTGAGGCACTGGAACAGGTTGCCCAGAGAAGTGGTAAATGCTCCATCCCTGGCAGTGTTCAAGGCCAGGCTGGACAGAGCCTTGGGTGACATGGTTTAGTGTGAGGTGTTGCTGCCCATGTCAGGGAGGTTGGAACTGGATGATCTTAAGGTCCTTTCCAACCCAAACCATTCTATGGTTCTGTGTCTTTCAGAAAGAATAAAATTTTAAATAAAATATTGTGGGTTGTTCTCCCACTTCTCCTTTATGCTAGTAGATAGGATGAACTTACGATTTCAACTTTGGCATAAACTGGATCTACTCTCTGGTTTTAAGCAGATCTAAGTCACATTGTCAGTATGCTCCTTTGTAATATCAGCTTTTAAAAAATAAAAATCTTTATAGCTTTGTTGTATCCAGCCAAAGGCAGGGATAAGACTGAGACATTTCTTGTATGCATGTAATTTAAAAATCAGCAGAGAATACTTCTTTCACAGGAATCAATAAACTATGAATGTAAAATTGTCAGGTGATAGCAACTGTGTGACGCAGAGGATTAGTGACTTGTCTTTTTATTATCAGAGCCTGAGTTCAAGCTTAGATACAACAAATCAGAAATAATATTATGCTGCATCGACTTTGGTAGTATCAGATGGAAAGTGCTAATGTGTATGATATCCCAGTCCAGCTGGGAAATGCTAAGCACTACTCTAATCTCTTGCTTTTTGCTCAGATCAGCTATGGATTCTCAGTGTGTAGTTGTTGATCATTCTTTATCATCAAGATAAACCTTCTCCACAGCAAGAAAAAAAAAAAAAATTAGTGAATTCATGTTTTTATGTGTTCATGAGGTGGCAGTCCTCCTGTTAGGTGCAGTCCCAGGCAGGTTCTCAGAAGATGTGTCGATGAAGTGAATAGGACCTGAGCAGTCTTTTGCTGGGAAGGGTAGTGTGGCTAATTGCAGTTCATTAGGGAGGGAGACCAACCAACACCTTTCTCCTTGATTTTTGACTGTGGTGTTTACTATGGAAACCTTCCTAGGAATGTCCTATTTTAGTGCTTAAATATATAAGCTGAAAATTATCTGTTATTTTTCTAACAGTATCTAATTTTCCCTGGTATAAGTAAACTACAAATGGATTCAGCAGTCTATTGATCCAGCGTTCTGAAAATGTATGAAATAGATTTAGTGTGGTGCATGCATTTGAATATGCCTGTTTGCTTCTATAGAAAGCATGCAGACAAGAGCAGGGCATGGCCTTGATATTCCAACTCTGCTCAAATTTTTAATTACACCTCTGAAAGAGCTATGAATTACCTTGCGAAAAATCAGTTAATGCCTCAAATAATTAGCTTTGATGAATTGTGTGAGTAGGGCACTCCTAAGTAATTGCTTTGTTTCACCTGAGAGATTTTTTCATTTCAGCAGTGAGTTAGCAATTCCCATGCATGCTTTGTAAATAAGCTTGTAAACACTTTGGGAATGAATACAATCAGGAGCAGCTAAGGAGGAGTACATGGGTTGAACCCTTTGCTGTAATCATCTGGGAGAAGAAAAATGTTACCTTACAGTGATACTGATTTCAGTGTGAGCAGTAGTAGTAATTAAATGAGTGGGTATTTAAATAAAATATGATTTATCAGTAGAAGTGGAACATGAAGGATCTCCACAGCTTGCCAAACCCATTTGAGGCAATACTGCATACTTAGCTCTGTTCCACAGAATGGTAGTTCTCTTCCACAGAATGATAGCCTCAGGTGCTCATGTGTAGAAGTACGCTTTGAAGATGTGAGCCAAAAAATACTTTAGAAGTGAATCACCAATTTCAAAAATTCATCAAGACAGCAGTGGGGCATTATGTACCTGTAGGCAGGAAGAAATTCTTGTGTGCAAGACAAGCTTCGTATTACCAGTCTTGATGAACAAGCACAGACCTTACTCAAGGTGTTATGTTGTATAGATAGGTTTGTGTGATACCCTCTGCAATGTCTGGCATAGGACAATGCTCGTGAAGTTGCATCTATTTTAAGGCAATCTGAGTGTTTAGTCCAAACTTTTAAGGCACTACCTGCCACCTTCCAAGTCTTGACAAAACATGCCTAGTCAGGATGAACACAATTCATGTCTAGTGGGGTTTTTTTTAAACAACATGATAGCTTCTAGTTCATTATTCTGGAGATTTACATACAAAAGAAATAGGAAAGCAGTAAAACTGCAGTAGTGCTGACACCAGCATAAAAGATTAATGCTTAGCGCAGCAAAATGATGGAGAGCACATAATTGTGTTCCCAATCACCTGAGCTGAAAGACATTTTTAAGGGAAAAATTGATCCAGAGACCTGAATTTTGGCTGCACTTCCCAAATCATGCACTGTAACAGGTAACATAGAATATTAAATTTATGCTATAACAAGCTAATTCTAAACCAGATCATTGCACTGAGTACAATTTATTGTATTAAAAGAAAAAGAGCAAAAGCTTCTCAAATAGGGAGAGAGATTGATGTGAGAGATTTACATAACTTTTTTTTCTGAATATTTGAATAACTTTTCAGCGGTTTGCAAACCGATTGAAAACTTTTTTTCATGTTCAAAAGCTCTGTCAACCGGAATAATAGAATTATCAAGTAAATTGTGCTTTTCCTGAGATTTGTGATGTTTCTGTCATATGAAATCTATCTGCCTTTTTTCTGCACCTGAAAGTTAAATGTGTATTCTCTTTTTGTTGTTGTTTTGTTTTCTTGTAATTATTTAACCAAAGAAAATTATTTAAAGCTAGCTATCAGCTCTGGAGGAAATAGCTGTTTTACCAGCTTAACAGTTTTGTCTTCTTTTTAGTTTCTTAAATTGATTCTATTATTCTGATTAGTTAGTACCTTTTAAAGATGGAATTGAAAGTAGACTATCATAGGCTGTTTTACATATTTCTGTTATTCCACATAAACAATGAGATATCAGGCTCCTACTTCAGGAGTTCATGTGATTTAGCCTGCTGATAGACTTACCCTTCTAACTTACTTCCCCGAGTGGGAAATGCTTGATGCATCAAGAAAATGTAAGGACTACTCAGAAGCTAGAGTTGAGTTGTATATTCCCTGAATCTATAAAGTATCATTGTAATTCCTTATATCATGGGAAAATGGATCTTCAGTCCCTGTGAAACCATTTTTGTGCTGTTAGTTTAGTTTTTCTGATTGGTTGCATGTCTGCTGTTCTAGCATCCAGTGCCCCAAGGTGGAGTACAACAGTCAACTCGGGGCCTTTGCCTGCGGTGGGGGGAGGCTGCTTTGCTGCCTGCTTTGCGGATTCTTTCTGTCAGAGAGGAAGGACTCTTAGAAGCCTGCCAACAGTTTTGGTATTAGAAAAATTATAAAACGATCAGTATAATTCCAGTTTTTTGATCCCCGGGTATATAAAAATCCAAGCTTTTTTTTCTGTAAGTAATCAATCTTTTATCTTTATCTGCTTTTAAGATTTTTACAGGCTTGCTATTTTTTCTTTAGCTGTTTGCATTTTGTATAAACTGTTTCAGCCAGCATGAACTTACATAACATTTTTAATCTTTGTTTTTAAAGATGAAGGAATTTGAAAGTAAAGGGAAAAAGTAATCCCTGGTTTTATGTAGGCTCTGCCTTTTAATAAATATTGGGTCTTAAATTCTCCAGGAATTTAGACTATAAACCTGAGTATTTTAAGGAAAATTATTTCTGCCCTGTTTATCAGTTAACAGTTTGCTGATTCTACTCATGAAGGCTTTTATTTAGAGAACTAGCAGAACTTGATAGCACCTGCTTATGAGTAATTGCTATCCATGCAGACTTGGTCTGATGCTTGTGACTGGTAACTGGAGATCGAAGTCTGTTTTTAGTCTTAGCATATACAAGAATCTTCATCTTCCTGGCTTGGTTTGTGAGTGTCTCGCACATGAAGCATGAGTTGAGTGAAGTAGCTAATTATTAAGAAGAGTATCTAATTTGAAAACAAACCACAATTTTTTGGAAAAAAGTTCGTTCCTGAAACCAGGCGGGAGGTTTGGTTTCAGCAGCTTGGTGCATCAGTCTGTTTTGGGAAAAAATGTTAGAAAATAAGAGAAAAGGCTGACAAGTAGCTTTCTTGGGTGTTCACTCTGTCCTTACTTTTATTCACAAATAATAGTGATTGAATGCAAATTAGGTATTGTTGTATGGCTATAAAGATTTTTCTGAATGCTTTTGTCCTACATGGTCATTTGTGCTTAGCCATAGCGAGGAAAAAAGTTCAAAGGCAAGCAGATTAATTATTTGATTTCCATATTCAGACCTAAAACTTGGTCTTTTTTTTTCTCCCAAAGCAAAAAATAGCCTTGCTGAAATGAGACAGGAGTAGGTCAATGGCATCGTGCTCCTGACAGAAGCCTGAAGCAGCTGCCGGCAAAAGAAAAAAAAAGCTTTTTGCTGCTGGCAGGCAGTCTGCACCTGGCAGCCCTCTTGGGGCATCAGTCCTATGTAGCTGCTAGTACATCTTCTAGTAGCATCTATCAGCCTGTTTCCTACTGCTTGGCTCGTATGTCTTCATCCATTAACTACTTGCCTGTTCCCTTGGTATAATGTGCTATCTTAGGAGCATGGTGGTCTCCCACATTCATGCACTAGGGACGAGCTCTTGTTGGTAAGTATCAACATTTCTTTTTGTAGCTGCTATGTGATAGCAAGGAGGTCTGGAAATAGATTAATTTCTTCAAGAGCTGAACATGCATTTCCTCTTTGATCTGATCATCGCCAGAAGTACTTGCATACACAGAGTCTTGTTTTTGGAATGCAGCTTGAAGTTCAACATGGAACAAATTCCAGAGAAAAATGAAGATTGCAGCTCTCTCTTTACTGTCGACTTCCCTAAATCTGAGTTTGAGAGAAGTCTTTTTTTCTTTGCTTTCTCCCCTTCCTGCCTGCCTGCCTTTCCTAAAATTGTTTCTATTAAATGTAGGGGTCATATAGGATCTAAACTGAGACAACTGTAACTCTTATTCAGTGATTCTGGGTATTACTGAAGAATGATTAAAACGATATAACAGAACCTGCCATGGACCTCTAAATGGATAATATTCAGGGACTCAGCTTTGTATAGCAAGTAAACAGAGGGCATGTACAAGTGGGCAGAATAAAAAGTTGGAGTTAAATTAAAGAAAAATAATACAGTTTCTCTACAAGATTGAATTTTACATCTTGGCAAAGTCAGCCAGATTTGAATTATCATTCTGATGAATACTTCATGTCCTTACTTTCTTGGTTACTGGTTAAGAAAGGCCAAAAGACTGGAGCAAGGCTTTTATCTTACATGCCAAAAAGAGCTTGTTTGTTTGACTGTAGCAGTTAAAGCAAAGAAGTCTGGTAATACAGCTATTACATTAATGTACTACAAGAATATCTTACCTGAACCTCATCTTTAGTCCGTTTGGGGCTCTTATCATTAACAGACATACACTGGTGTCCAGTTGGATTTGAAAAGATGTCTGAAATGGGGAAGTTCTGTCTGTTCATTTGCTGTTTTAAACATGAGGGAAAAAGAAAACATGCACAAAGCATTTGGAAATAACAAGTGTTGTGAACGGTGATACCAGGCCAGATACCAGGTGCAGTGTGGCTTATAAATAGATAGCTTCTTTGTCTCTTAAAAACAGATGTGTACAGCAAACACTATCAGTATTCCATATGGACTTGTGTACTTTGCTCAAAAATGGAGGAGGTGGCATGAAGTAGTAAGCCTACTAAACCTCAAGCTGTAATATAGCAGAAATCAGAGCACACTATGCATTATGAATAGTATTCCTGTGGATGGGTAGAGTATGTACTGTCATACAAAGGTAAGGCATAGACACTCAAAACAAGTATGAGTATTGTCTTTGTCCAACACGCACCCTTTATAAAATATTAAATTTGGTTTTATGTTGGGTGTTTCCCCTCCCTCCCTGCTCTCCAAACATCCATTAATTTCCAGTTAGTTCCCTGCCCCGGCAGGTTTTTTTTCGTGCTGTTCAGTTACAGCTATTTTAAAAATTATTTCTCATTTCTTTGGATCATTTTATTCAGTTTTTTAGATGTGTGAAACAGAACTCATTTTTCTGCATTATTGTTTTTGTCTGGAGCTGAAATAAGATGTTTAAAACAAAGCTATAGATCCCTTTTTCCCACCTCATGGCTGATTTAGGACTTTATTAATGTTTATGTAGAGTTGAATTTGAATTGTCACAGGGACGCTGAGCTGTAGTGCTTGTTTCCAGCATTCATGCATGTAATTGAGTTGTGCCTTGTTCCTGTGGTACGTTTGCATTACTTACCATCGTTATTAACCTAAAGTAAAAAAACCTTAACAGGGATAACCAGCACTCTGCTTTCCACTTATAAGTGGATAAATAGAGCTGGGATCTTTTCTGGATTTTTAGTTTTATAAATCAGCTTTCACAATCTTTAATATAAATTTTTAGTAGCTTTTAGAAATAATTTTGGACAGAACCAGAAGCATCTATATATTTAAATGAAATGTTGGTTGTGTGTATGCCAATAAATACAGTAAATTTACTTAGAAAAACAGAGATATGTAGAAGTAATTTACAATCAGTAATTCACCTCCTTGTGAGTAGATCTGAACCATTTCAGATTGTTCCACAAAAATCATTAATTTCTTTACTACTTAGTCTAAATGCCTATAGTTTTTGCAAAAAAGAATTCTACTTCGGAATAAAATTATTTTTGGGAATTTTAGGGAGATTAAGGTATTTGCACATGTCTATGAAACAAGAATTTAGTTTTGAAAAAAATATGAGCAAGTAGGAATCTTGGAGAGTGTGCTTTTCACCTTTGCTCTGATATCTGAGAAATATTTCTTGGAAGCTGTGCCGCAGCTGTCCTTTCACAAGTAGATTAATTCAGAAAAGAAAAAAAAAGTGTCATGGAATTATTATTTCTTTTGAGCAGGGTAGAATTCATTAGGGCAGGTTGCATCAGCTTGGTTTATGTTCTGTTGCCACAAACTTGTTTTTTCCCCCCATGTGAACAGTGGTTTGCTGGAAGGAACTTGTTTGTATGTTTAGAAAACTGAAGTCGGTTGAGAATAAAGTGGAATATAGTTTTAAGAGTTATATACTGGATGCTAGCCGTAAAGATCCTGGCAGTACTCTCTGCTGTGATCACCTCCAAGCCACATGTGTGTCCCAGTGGATGACAATGTAATGGCAATGTCCTGACATATGTATTGGGTCATGATGCCATGTGCAGCCGCTGTCTGGGCTGCTGTGTGCTGCTCTTACCAAACTAATTATTCTGTATTCCTCTCCACTCATAAGATTGGTTTTTTGCAGTTACCCCTGACAGGAGCCTGCTTCTATGTTGAAGTTGTACTCCATCCTTTTTGTGCCCTACAACCATTTAAAGAGAGAATACATCCCCTTTCATCAATTAAGTTCTTTCTTTATTTTTAGAACCTAAAACATCACTTTCTCTCCTGAGATTCTATTTACAAACAGCTAGTGTGCTAACTACGATAAAGCTAAAGGCAATTCAGGCTTTCCCTCCTTATGATGCTAATGCTCCTTTAAAGTCTTAAATGTAAAAGATGCAAAAAGATGCTGTGGCTTCTGTGTGTGTCTATTGTTTAGTTCTTCCTGCTGGGATTGTCAAAAAGGCTGATGGATGGAAGCAACTGCTGGAACTTTAAATTAAGAAAATTGTAACATTGTGACTGTTAGGGTAAACCTATTCAAGTATTTTTAGACCAAATTTAAATACAGACAGTATGGTGCCCACTGTAGGAGTGAAATGTTTTTCTCAACCTCAGAACCTCAGATGTGTTGTATCACTGTCTTAAAACTTGGGGGTAGGTGGTATCGTTTTGTTCCATTCCTTCACCATGATTTATTTGCATTATAGCCTTTCATTTTAACTGAATGTTTTCTTTCTTAATATTATGGGTCAAAGTTTATCTAAAAATATTTTAACTAGTATCTCTTACTTGTTTTAGTCTTACTTTTCTGCAGGGTTTATCTGGGAAAAAAAAAAAAAGAATACATAACAGTGCAAATACCTAAATTCTTGCTGTGGTAGTGAGGCTGGGATTCAGTTGACTAGAGAACTGCACCAGTAAGAACTGGCTGTTAGATTTTGTCTATTGCTTAAGTGCAGAGAAATAACCAAATGCAAACCTAAAACTATTCTGGATTACAACCTTTTTTTAACCTGAATATTCCATTTCAAGTTAGTCTGCTCTCTGAGAAGTATAATTGATTTTGGAAATGAGGTTAACTGCACGAACAAAAGCCCTCATGGCAGTATAGGTGTTCAGTTTAGGAAAAGTAAAATTGCCTTTCAAAATACACTGCTTTTTAAGGTGCATACTTAAAATTCTCTTTTTGTACTTTGATACTGTAAAAGGAAAAACACTTTAGTTGCAGAAGTATTATGAGGCACGTAGTGGATTTTTTTCAGGAACTGTGAAAGAAGAGTGGCAGACAGTATGTGGATGTCTTTTCCAGGTGATGAACATAGTCCAGAGTCACTGTTCCTTGAGACAAGTGATGCTTGTTTTCATAACAAGTGGTAGCATTTATCAAAGGCTATTTATTTGCCCAGATGTGAAAAAAAATTCTGACAGTCAACATAGCATTGCACTACAGTACAGCAATCCAGTTAGGAGTACTTCAGTAAGTACATGAACAGCTACGACAAGTGGCTTATATGCTAAATGCAATGTGAGTGGCTACAAACAAAACAGCTGTGGTACAGAGTTGATCTCTATTTGTTTTACAGATCCTCTTTTCTTCTTAAAGTGCTCATATACTTGCTAGTCTACCCCTGTGCTGGTTTCCAGCGTTTTACTGGATTAAAAAATTTGACATGACTGAATATGAAATGTAGGGAGATTTAGAAGAAATTTATTTGGTCCTTTTGTAACACATACTTTATTCCAAGAAGAAGGATTTGGTATTTGGTATATGTTTTTAACTGAAATTAGTTCCCTGGAACTGGATTTCATCTTGCTGCTAGGAGTTCTATCTGGTTTACTTTTATCTTCCAGTTTCTAGGAAGGCAGTTAGATACTGCAGTTGTGAGGGTCATAAATACGACATGTAGAGAAGGAGAATTGACACACAGACTACATCTACACTAGCATTGCTTGATGCTCTATGAAAAGAATAAGCTTGGTATTTTACAGAAGATAATCTATGTATATCCCAAAAGCATCATTCTGCAGCCTTCGCCGTAGATGATTAGGCTAGTTAATAACTAGACTTTATCTTAGAGTCTAACAAGTGGACTTGATGATAACTATTAACTTTAATCAGAGTTCTTACTGGGAAAAAAAGTAATTTTCAGTGTTAGAAAATTTATTGTAATTGGATCAGTTCACTAGATGTCCCTTTTTACAAGTCTTTTTTGGCTAAGTCATACTGAAGGACTCCATGAAGAGACAGTCTTACATGACTTACCCCACGTAACTTACTAAGGAGTAGGAAAGAAGGGCACAATCACAATCTTTGCTGTAGGGCATTACAGCCTGCTTCGGCTTTGAACAGTCGCAGCACACAGTGCAGCCTGCCAAGAGGCCACTGTAACATCTAAGCATACAATTAACTGTAAGAGTGTGAGTAATCTCATCCTTTTTCAGTGAAGCATTTAAGCACGTGTTTATGGTTAATGATTAGGTCCAGATGAAAGCAGTAAGATGATCTGTGATTAAAGTTAAACATATGTTTATGTGCTTTCTTGAAGAGGAATGAAATTATTCAAATGCTTTAGCACTGTGGGTCACCTCACATTACAGTATTTTCCAGAATTAGCCATCAGATTCTCCAGTGGAGTAATTCTAAAAAATGTTCTGTGTGCGTAAGGTTCAAATACATTATTCTAAGATCTCTTACCCAGCTGTTTCAATCTGGATTTTTGTAAGAGTATTTGCACTCTGCCCCTAGAATGAATCCAAAGTTGATGAGGAAGAATTCTTGAAATGGTCACTAAAAATGTTTGGAGGGTTTTGTTGTTGCTATTGATTGTTACAAGCTTCAAGTACTTGTTTTGCTGGGTTTTTTTTTGTGTCTTCAGATACCCAAAATAGGTCATACCTTGAATGTGCCAGTTTCTTCCATTGACTGGAAGGAGAACCTGTACAAAAGTTTAAACACAGACATACCCATTTCAAAGGTCTGAAATTCCACTCTGACAAAAGCTTTATTAAGACTATAGCCAAGGAGACTGAAGCCAACTGTTTTAGCAATCTTTTTTCCCCATCCAGAATGTTTTGCATAAAGAAGGTTGTATCATATATCACTGCTGTTGCTTTATATTTGTTACAGTCTTCTGTCATCGGCTGTTTACCGATGCTGAAGCAAGCTAGTGGGATCAATTAACTTCTGGTCTCACCTGGCAGATAAAAGTGAGTGTCATCCAGATGAAATTGCAGAAAGGACAGGGAAACTTCCCGTATCTTCAGTTTCCTTCTGTAATAAATGTGTAAAATAAACATAAAATGAAGTGCTGCTGTGTTCCCATATGCATGGGCTGGAAGGAAATGCATTTAGCATGTTTCTGGGCCAAGTAACAGCTCCTGATGTTCACTTTTTGTTTTCATGTATAATGCAGAGTGGGGCTCAGAGTCATATTCCACATACTAAATACAAAACCAGATCATACTGTGAACAAACTTTTCTGGATACTCTGTTCAGAGTAGTCCAAGGATACTCTTAAGGTGAGATGCTATGTAAATGATGGGTCTTTTGAAAGTGGTAGTAAGGAATAGGTTAAGGTAGGCTTAGTCTGCCTGCCCTAACAAAAAGTGCACTCTACTTTCTCAGTAGCAGTTCTGGGATCTGTTGATACTATGAGATCTTACCCCAGGCTGCCAGAAGAGATGAGTAGCTGTGCTGCATACATAGGGGAACTCATGAGAAGCTCCCCAGGTACCTGCCCTATTGGATTCTTTACCAGGCAGCATGTAGATTATTTTCTTGTTTGGAAGGCTTTTTTTTTTAAGTGCTGCTCTGCTGCTTCTAAATGGCATGCAGAATTCTGAGAGGGAATGCTCGTCTTTGGCCCTCTCTTTCTTGAGCATTGTCGTTGGCAGGCTGAAAGTCATCAAGCAGTCTTTGTAACATAGGCAACCAATTAATAAATAAAAAACTTCTTTGAAGTTTTCAGTGAAATATGGCTGATCTTATACCTGACCTTCAGAAGTTCTTTCCATTTGTTTTATTGAATATATTATCCCTTCTTTAGCATTTATGGCACAGAGTGTTTTTATTCATGTAAGGTGAAGAAAGAAACAGAATTGTGTGAGCTATAAAAAAAATGCTGGTTTTGTGCTTGGCATACATTTATTATAATCTGTAGGATACAGATTATCAGATATGGGGATTAAAGACAGGCCTAACCCCCAAACTAGGAATTTCTGAAATGCATGTGTGAATTTCCTCTGAAGGTTGCTGGATCTTAACCCCAACCCTACAAGGGTATGATAATCTAGAGTTTTGTTTCTTTACTTATCTGTAAATTGATGAAGGGTCTGCTGTCTGTCCTAGGATAAAATTGTCTCTTTGTTGAAACTAAGTATGAAACAGATATTCAAATAGCTGAGGTAGAAGGAGGGACTAGAGCTCTGTAATTATACACATGAATTTCTCACTGGTCAAGCCTGAATATTTGTAGAGCCTTTTACATTGCACCAATTTGAAATCCCTACCAGTCCTTCCCCAGGTCTACCCAGCTTTAAAGGCCATTCTTTTTCTGCCTAGTCAGGGGGAGAAGGTGGACATTAGGGAAGCAGAGGCCAGAAATCTTTAAGACATCTGTCCAATTTTGTAATGTAAGTCTTAAAAGGACAAAGCAGTAAGTCAGGGTTTTTAATTCCTCATGCCAGAATATGGATAGTCAAGAAATCCGTAATAGCTTTGTGGGCTCTTTTTGTCAGGATCTAGCTGTCTTGGTGCACTGGAGAAAACATGCTGCATTAAATAGGTTTGGTGGAAAATGTGTTTTCATCGTGCATCAATTTAGGATATTAATTCTTACTGAATCCCATTCTGTTTTCTGGCTGCATTTACTGAATGGCACTATTGTGTTGTAACACTTACAGACTTTTATTTTAGGTAAAACTGCTTACACATTATTTGTGATATTTATTTGGGGACAGATGATGGGAAAAACATATTAGATAAAATTGAATTATGTTGCCAAGCTGTAGACTCTCAGTGTTTATAAAATGAGACAGTAGAAAACAGTGTAAAAGCAAAATTCATACTTACAATCTTCAGTTTCCACACTGTTGTCACTCTCAAAGTGACATTTCATATTCTGACACTTAAAAGTTGATTCACATTCTTTCCCAAATTATCATAATTTCTAGGTTGCTACTGGGTTTCTTGTTTATTTTTGTGGACCTGCTTGTGAGTGTTTTCAGCTGACTATATTTGGTAACACTTTTCCACAGTAGCATCAGTGAATGCCTCAAGAGAAGACAGCAAAATTTTAATGGGAGCTTTTGAGCCTCAGTCTGTGCTGTGAACATGCACACCTCCGTCCTACTGCCTCAGTACATGGGGAGATAGCTCAGCTTTAGGCAAGGATCTTGTCATTTCTTTAGAGCCTTCCAGGACTTTTTTACATTCCTCCTAAGAGGCCCTGGTATTGCAGCACCTGGTGGCCAAGGGTGCTGTGAGCCTGCTGGAGCCCATAGACAGCAGATCTGGACTCTTTCCTATCTCCCCTTTCTTTGTAGGGCAATGTTAACCTAGTGTCCTCTCAGGTTAATCTTTATTTTGTTATCTTTACAGATACAGCTTTTAGGTTAATATTTCTCAAACTTTTACAAACAACAAGAATCATTTGGCTTATTTGTCCTGTGACTTGGAAACATGCAACCCTTCAACCTGCCTTCAGAGAGAGAAATCAAGGCATGCCAAGTTTTGAATTTGACAGCAGCAGCTCAGCTACTCCACAGCAGGGAATGGAGAAGTTACTGGTACCAGATATTTACCTAACAAGGGAACTGTCAGTAATTGGAGACAATTAGGCTGTCAGTAATCAGAGACAATTAGACATCCAGCTCAGGTGACCAGCTGTACTTCTAACCCACAGTCACAGCTCTTTTGCACAGCTGGTCCCTGCAGACCTGGCTGATGTTTTCTCTACCCGAGAAGCATTTGTGGCTTTGTCTAACCTGGGAACAGATTATGCCATGTAATTTTATAGTACACTACTGTCCAAAGTTGATCTAGGTGTAATGGGGAAATGAAATATTCTGGCAGATATGAAACAAGGGATATTTGGAGTTTATGTTGCCTTGGTTAATGGTGAGATTCATTCTGTAATGTCTCTTTGTAGAAAAGTGTTACTGAGACATCTTATTCAGCAGAAAGGTGGTTAGTATAAAATTACTTCGTGAATGCTTCAGAATGAATTTGAATGAGCCAGCTGAGCCTATGCTAGATCAGCACTTTATCTTGTATGACTGTATTGATTTTGATCCAGTACTGTCAGCTTTAAAGCCAGATTTACTATATTGTCAAGACACAAACTTCAGAAGTTATCCTTAATGGAAAGTATGTTTAATATGATATATGCGGGAAAAAAAAAAATCATTAATCAAAGTTGCCTTACATTTGGCTTATGAATGGAAGAAATGTCGTAGCATAGGCTCCTAAAGCTCTGTGTTATTTGCATTTGGTTTAGCCCAATCTCCCTTATACCGCTGGAGGAGCATTCCACCAGAATTCCCTCTGTGGGTTATTTAAAACTGTAAAATCTCTAGCAAAGAGCATGTCACACATAAGACACCATTGTTTAATTTGAGGAAGGATTTTTGGGCTAGAAAAAGAGGCAGATCTAGTTAGGGAAGAGGAATATAGACCTGAGGAAGAGCAAGGGCTGGAAGAGAACAACCTCAAGGATTGTTGCTATTGGGAAGATGACAGCACAGAATCGAAAAGAAAAAATGAAGAAGAAAATCTCAGTCTTATAGCCCTGGCTTGCCATTTTTCTGTCTGCCTGTCAACTGATTAACATAAAATAGGGAAGGGAATTTTTGGAAAAGAGTAAAATACAAGTTCCTGTTTTGTCCTATGTGTTCCTATTCCTACTTACGTTTTGTATTTTACTATTATGCTTCTAATGCTATAATTGTTAGGCATCTAATTACATTGCATGAAGCAGTGTCCTTTTGAAAGAGGAATTTACATTTAAACTCATTTGGAGTGTATGCGTTGTCTTTGATGTTCTTTGATTAGTAATTGCAGCTCTTGTTGCCAAGCAAAGACCATATGTCTCTGCTTACCTGTATTTTCTTGGCAAGTCTTCTACATGGTGAAACATTCTGTATCTTGTCCTGTTAAGGTAACCTAAATTACTTTAAAAATATTCTCTTGTTTTTGAGAGTTGAATGCAAGAACTTCAAATTAACGTGTTCATTACAGGTACCTTTGCATGTGAACTCACTGACTTTTGGCAGAAGAAAATTACGTGATTTTAAACATTGTTATGGGCATGCAGATGCTCTCTTTTCCTCTACTGTTAGAATGGTATATTTACTAGCTGTACAACTGCATAGCTATGTATACAACTATCAACAAACAGTGTATTTCATATGGATATGGCAAGACTGTAGGTCCCGATTTCTTCCTCCTTTCAACTGGGGAGCAGAGTGGTGTCACGAATCAGAAAAGCTTTGAAAACTTTGACTTGCCTGTTACGTTTGCTGAGTCCCTATGTTTAGTGCATCCTAAATATCAGTACATCCATACTTAGCTTCTCTTTGCTCCAGCTCATTCTTCTAAACTATTATTAAAAGATTTCATAAACTTTTATTTCCAGGTTATAGTTCTGATTCCAGAGATTGTAGTTATAGTTCTGATTCCAGAGATTGTAATTATATGTGTAATGCATCTCAGTGTTTCCAGATTTTAGGTAAATTTAGTATTTGAAGCAAATGTTGTACTTTATAGCTACTGTTTTATTGAACATTTGTCATGAATGGGCTTTCTGTGTTCTCATATGATAGAAAAATTATGCAGAATTGTGCAAACCCCTAGCATTATAGCACTGAAATACAACATTAGCCATTTCAGTGCTCACCTAATATTTCCCTGTTTTTTATCAGGAGGTCCGTGTAAGTACCAAATGCTGGAAAATAAATCTGAATTAACAAAAAAATGTTGCCTGAACTTTTTTCAAAACAGCAATTTCAGAATCTGATTCCTTGGAGAACAAAACATGCAATATATTACTGCATTTTCAGCAGGACTTTGTGCTTCCAGATTGATTTACATTTTAAATTGCCCTGAAAGCATTAATTACTGAGCTAACATACGAAGTACGGTATAGAAGAAAGAACTGTTTAGTTTATAAATGGTTCTAGAAATGCTTAATGACTTCAAAATATGTAAAGACTAATTGTCCTACAGAGTTTGTAACCATTCTGTTAGTAATGTTGAGTTGTACTATTTGTAACATTAACTGTTACATACATGATAAACAAGGGTTTGCCAACTTTGAATGAAATCAGCCCAGTTTAAAGCTGCTGTGTCAAAATTAGTCAACTCATTAAAAAATGTCAAATATTAGAATAGCTAAGATGAAAAAAATCATTGCAGTGCTTATGTGTATATTTAAAATATGAAAATGTAAACATCAATTTGAAAATTTTATAAACTTTTGAAGATTAAATTCTGGCTACAGCAGGATATTAGTGCATTTCTAAAGTATGATTTTTCTGGAATTCTGATACTACTCCAGTAAATTTGAGTGTATAAAGAAATCCCAAATGATGATGATAGTTTGTTTACATACCAGTATCAGTGTTCCTTCTTACTTTACTTCCTTCTCCCAACTGAGTTGTACAGTTTTAGCATATTAAATGTTTGCTTATTTTTGATCCATGTAACTTTTTTGATGGGCAGTACACAGATAATCATTAATTATTGGATCTTATAATCATCAAGGCAAAGAGAAGAAGACTAAAAATCCCTTACTCAGGTGAACTCGGTGGAAGAATTACCCGTAAGAAACTCCCAAGTTTACAGACCCTAACAACAGACTCATTGCTAGGGCAGTGTGTTAAAGTCCTCATATCTTTATTTTTTTATTTTTTTTTAATTCTGGTTTTGCTTGTGCAACTTCCTCTGTCCTGTGGTGGGTGGTACGATCTGGCAATTTGAACTGGGAAGCAGGAAACAAGTTCTTTTGCAGACTGTGCCAAAAAATGTCCTTTACTGGAACTTTAAACATGAATTCATAATACTTTCAAAGGATTGAAGGATGTAATAGCATTGAATTCTCCAGATATCGTGCTCTTAAAATAACATGATCCGCAGTGAGAAAAAAAGTAATTCTAAACATACTTGAAGATAGTATGATTTTTGAGATCAGGCAGGTCAGAGCAGTAATGTGAAGGCTTGCGAATAGTTTTATCATTTTTCCTTTCATGCACATACCCAGTAAAACATTATTGTGCATTTGTAGCTGTGGTATTCTGAAAATATGGGAAACAGTCAGACCATTTTATCCTGAAAGCTGCTACTAATTTTTAGAGACTTGTGAGTCTTGAGGAAGCCTCCACCAAAGGATTCTGTGCTGTACCTTTTAATAACCTGAACATGATGGAGACTTTTTTCTGCTCCACATCTCTCTGGTGGGGCTTGATACTGGGGCTCTGAAAGCTGAAATGAAATGAAAATTGTTTTGTATTACAGAATAATCCACATTTTGCTCTGGTCTCTCTCTTATGTCTCAGCTCGTAAAGACTGTGTATGCCAATGCCTGTATTTAGATGACAAGCTTCTGTGTGCAGCAAGGAAATCTCTTGCTTGAATATACAGCTGGCTTCATGTGTTTCAGTGGAGGATTTTGTGCTTTGACAGATAAACTGAAAATTTTGCTTAATAATTGATGCGAGTGCAAGTAAATGATACAAATCTGTAGGTAGTTGCATGCAATGTCTCTTTCTCATGCAAGAAGTTACTGTTAGGCTGGCCTTTTTTATACTAATTTCTAGAGTGCGCTATAGGAGTGTTTTTTAAAAATTCATCTGTAACAGAGCAGATGTCACAGCTGTGTCTAGCCAGTAATAAAATCTGCTTAGAGAAGAGGCAGGTTTTGTAATGAACTTGTGGATGGCAACCTCTATCATGTTGGAAAATGTGAGATTTGGATTTTAATCAGTTTTCTTTGGACAAATATTTGTATATGGTTTAAAAAAAACCCAAACAACACTGTATTTATAAAAGTAACACAACACACTTTTAATTTCATGTTGTCTTATTTGCATTAAAATCTCTTAATTCTGCTTATTTCTTATTTCTGCTGATGAGCAGAAATAAGTATCTTAAATACATAATTTAAATTTATCAGTGTGAATATAGGGGCAAGGAATATTTTTTTAATTTTTTTAATTGATTAATAATCAAATGGTGCCTATGGTACATGCATTCCCTTCAAAATTTATCCCCAATTTCATGGATGTATTGGACTCATGTTTTAAAATATAAACTTATATTTAAATTGTTTTGATGAAAATACTGTAGGTATTTGTAAAATTGTATAGTACGTTATTCACAGTTGGGTCTGAATGTATTATTTATTTTATTGTATATTACATTATTTTTGTGTATTGACTTTACTTGCTGCAAATGAGTCTCATGCAGCTGCTGCAATTATTTCTAATTAGAAGTGCAGTAGATGGTAAATGGTAAGAACTGATCTGTTTTCCCCAGCCACAATGAGGTTGTTGTAGTGTGAGAATAACCTGCCCTGAAGTGTCCAGCCACAGCAGAGTGCCTGTATTACTCACAGGTATGGTTAATCACTAAGTAAGCAGGTATGTTCTTGCTGGCTCTTGTTCCCTATCCTTTTGCTCTGAACAGGTCTTTTCTTCAGAGTTGTTTCTACATCCAGAATTTGATGAAAACACAAACAATCCAGAATTATCAAAGTTCTGATCCATAGTTTCTTCTTCAGGATGCCTAGTAAGATGAAGGTTTTGGTATCAACCCATGTTATTTGTTGGTCAAAGAAGACTGAGCATATCTAGTACTTTCTCACAGAGGCAGCCTTTTCTGCCTCCTGAGAGGTGTAAGGATATACTAATTCTCTATGAAAGAAAGCTTTGATGTGTCTCAGCTAATATCATTAATAAAATATTATTATGCAGATATGTTCTGTTTCCTTCCTGTTTCCACTATAGCTGCAATGTGTAACCTTGAAGAATAAGTCACCTAGCCAAAATTAAAATCCTTGCCTTCAAGATGAAAGCATGTTCTCCTCCACAATGGTAGCCAGTGCTTTAATCTCAGTAGATCACTGACCGTGCCACCCAGTTGTGCTATGGTGTGTTCCAATATTTGAACACTTGCAGAGGGAGACTTGCTGTACATATTGCCAATATAGCCCAGCTGAAGTTGATGACCTTTATTACCTCTTTGACTTACGGCCAAGCTGCTGACCAACCTCAGCTGCGGTTGGGAGCAGGCATACGAGAGCTGTGTGGAGAGATATTGAAAACACCTGGGAGCACAGTCTGGGAGTGCTGCTGTTGACCTGCCCCTGTAGGAAGCTTGCTGTGGGCAGTCTTATGAGGGTTTTTGGCTTTTCTGAAGGGAAAACTAAAACTTTGATGGCTAAGAGTGTTGGTGAGTCTGGAGCCCTGACTTAGGGAAGGGTTTAGGATAGGCAACATGACTTGTGGATTTGGAGGCATCTTTCACTCTTGGAGAGATGAACTTGCCTATTTAAAGGTAAAGATTACTGATGGTGTTAGATCTGCTGTAGCAAGGCTAGCTAAGGCTTACTTTGCAGTTTGAGCTTGAAAGAAGAGCAGCTTGTGGATCCCACTGCAAGTAAGTAAGGGCTATTTTGTGTTGTGGTATTGTTTATTTTCTTGTTATAGCCGTGTTCATGTAGTGACCCACAGGGTGTTTTATAAAACTTCATTTGTCCTTCAACTTGCTTTCCTTGCAGTTTTTTTTTTTATGCTGAAGTGAGGGCTGGATGAATTGTGCTAAAGGCAGTAGATGTTGGGTTTTCATATGTAATCTGGTTGTTGTGGATATGGTTCTGTGTCTGGAGGGGGTGATGATGGCAGGAAACAGCAAATATTTGGTGCAAGTCATAGCCTTGTCAAGCCTATGGATAGTCCCAGAAACAAAGTATGGTCCCTGTCAGTTGCAATAAGGAGAAAACTTATCATAGGTATCTGTGTACTGTGTCTGAGTAGAGGAAGTGCCAACCTCTGGCTTTGTTACTGATGCTCTAAGTATAATGAAGACTGATGCTTGTGATCGGCCTTCTTACTGGTCCTGTTGCTTGAGCATTATATGCCAAACAGACAACTTGTTAATATATCAAACCTGACCAAAGTTATTCTGCACAGCAGCATCAGAGTTACTGTGTTTAGCAGATTAGGAAAATGTCCTGCTGGGTGATAGTGTAGAGGGTTTATTATAGCTTGTGTCACATTGGCTAAATGCAGCTCATGAAATCACTAATTATAACACTGAATTATTCTTATGATGCTGGGTAAATACTGATATCTGTAAAATAAAGAAGCTAGTGGGTGTGGATATGTGTAAAACCTAGTAAACTGCTAGGAAAATATTTTAATCTCTTTATTGTGTTGATTTCTTCATATATGTTAAAATATTACCGTAGTATCCCTCTTCACAGTAACTAAAGTGGTAAAGAAATTTACTTTGTAGGGCTTGAATCTATATTTGTTACTGGTGAAAGCCATGCAGCTGCTCTAACTTTCATGGACAACAAATTCCAGCTCTGAGACGCTCCCTCTAGCTTCTGCCTAGACACAGTGTACTTTAAATATGTAGTTTAAATATGATCTGTCAATGTAAAGATGCGCGACCTTACGTGATCAGAAGCATATGCACCACCTTCTGTGGCTATGAGTAAAGCTGTTTGCTTCCTGATTCAGCCTAGCTCTGTAACAGGTTTAAAATGTAACTTTACATAATTCACATAAAGAGGAAATTCTCTTGTATGTGGATCCAGGATACAGCTTTGTCAACTGGCACCTGGAAATCGGAGAAAAGGAGTAAATGGAAAGGCTTGGATCAAGTTTGCAACTTAAGAGCCAGTTTTTGAGCTAATGTGTATAATCCCCAGGTAAAGTACTGGAAATGGAGTAATTGTGGGAAACCGAGATACATTTTATTTTTCAGGTGCTTTTTATGAGTGTAAAAATGGCTGTTTCTAAACAAAGAGCTGTATAACAAATAAAATCCTGTCTTCGCTAGAACTGAAAGTTAAACAAAGCTGAACAAAGCTATCTTTTGTACGAAGTCAGTAAGGTTCCAATGATTTTTTGTTTTAGAGAGAAAAGAAAATGTGTTTATGCTGCTCTGTAAGAAGTTTGTGTCCTTTCATGTTTCTTCTGAAGGTATCTTGTTCAGATGTGAAAATTTCTCAGGTATGCTTTTAATCCACAGCAGAACAAATTACCATATCTGTAGAGAAAAAAAATGGGGCTCAACCAAGTTATTTGGTCATGCTCCTTTTTCTGCATCATCAGAGTGGAATTTGAAAATTCTTTTGCTTAACTGACAACCTAAATCCAGAGAAGCTGTCATAATACAAGATTTGCTCTACTGTGAATAGTCAACCATAATAATATGCATAATTTGAGAGCTGAAGCAGAAAAAATGATCAAGAAGATATTTTTATAAATGTTCATTATAAACTATTATTTCAATTTAATGTAAAAGCTTGTAAATGAATGAGAATTCTCAAATGTGTCTGATACAGTGCTATATGAACAGTTGCATTTTGTGAAAATTGGTTTTACAAAGTGAATTTGGACAAGTAGAAAAACAGCTTGCTAGCTGGGTTGGGGGAGCAACAAGCATCAAGCAAGGACAGAGCATGAATGAAAAGCAAGGGTTTTATCTAAAGTTTGGAGTTTTTCAAACAGTGTAAGCTTATGAAATGCAAGCACAGCTTCCCTGTTTTTATGAGTATTTAAAATTGGCTATCATCACAGCATATACTTTAAGTAAAATGAAAAAAAATAAATCCCTCCTAGAGAGCAAAGAGAATATCCTAATAAATGTCTAATACCCTCTGTAGTGTTCAGTATATCATCATAATTATTAAATAGATGGAAATGGGTGCCTTAAGAACCAATTTTATGTGTGCCCCATGCTTCACTAGATCTCACAGATCTGTCTTGTACTGCTAATTAAAACTATATTGCAATAAAGAGAAACACTGCAATAAAGAGATGTGATTCATTGCTAACAAGTACCTGTTAATGTTACTTCTTGGTTATGATGGAGAGATTTAATCATAATCTAATGTAGTATCAGCACTATTGACCACATCCCATAGGATGTCATAAGGAGGTAGCAGTTAACTTGATACTAATGTGCACATTTCTTGACGATGGGTACCATTTAACTTGATCCTAGAGATGTTTCTGGACCAAGTTGCTGTATGTGGGTTACATGTCAATATTGATACAGATTGAAATCTGAGATACTGCCTTTACGAAATGAATGATGTGGTCTAGCACTCCCCCTCCACTTGCCAGTTCAGAGTGACTTTGAGATGGTTTTATCTGGTAAGTAGAGAACAATGAGCTGCTTAGGTGAGAGCTTAGACATGGGTGCAGGTGAGAGAAGGCATCTGACTTTGTCTTGCATTAATAAAAAAAAAAACGAAACAAACCCTGCAATGGCTGACATCACTGAAAAGAAACATTGTTTTGTTTGGAGTTGTCAATACAAAATAAGTGAAAAAGATAGGCTTTTTGTTTAAAATTTTCTTCAAGATAGGTTGGAACTTGGCTTACACTGCTGAGGCTGATGTGCATGCTATATGTACCCTCATCTAGACTCAGCTGTTTTTGCCATAGGTGTTTCTGAGGTTCATAGATGCACCTATGCTTTTCTTGTTTAAAATAATTCTTCTTTTAATTAAAATAGACATGAAAGTACACTGAAGTCTGTTGGGAATATATATATATGGATGTAAATGGCTTGTTACAAAGGACTGTAGAAGATAAAGGAGGTTTTTGTTCCTTCTCCTAAAGAAGGAGGACGGTTTAGTGCTTGATTAAATAAGCAGGTAGTCTCTAAATGTTCACATTTTGTAATTACACAGTTGAGGTATGTCAGCATCAAAACCTCAGACAGTTAAAATTCCCAGTTCAGACATCTTCCTTAGACAGCAAAGACTGAATCGTACATTTGGCAATTGACTTCCATAATGCAGTTTTTCAATATATATTTTTTTTCAACTTAAACATTCCAGGCTGTGATTTTTCTTTTTTTTTTTTTTTCTGTTCTTGTCTAGCCCTTGGTATCACAACTGTAACAGTTGCCATGTAGCTGTTGTAATATCAATTGCAGAATGTAGCTTTAATTTTTTTACACAAATACTAATTTTTTAATACTGATACCATATGTAAAATATTTGTATAAAAATTACAGTATTATTTTATGTGTAAGCAATAAAAGAAAATTGTTCGTAATGCGAATGAAACCTGAAATCTTGTCTTTAGCTTCCATCATGATTTGACAAAACAGCTTTACAGTCAACTGTTCTTAATCAAACCTGATACTTGTCTTTTTCCAGTATACTGGATCATTCAGTGTACATAGAAAGAGAACACCATCATTTTTAGCCATAAATTTTTAATAGCTTTTTAACTAGCTGGAAGAGAGGACGGTTAGGGGGAGAAGGCAGGCTAATGAAGGAGGGTTGTGAGTGAAGTGTGGTAGTATAGTCTTCTATAAGTTTTGACTGTGATACTATAGTGAGGTACTCTTGAACCAAATGCAAAGATGTTAAGGATTTCTGGGGAATGCCTAATTTGTTGTCTGTTTTCCATAGGAAACCTCAGTATCAAGTAAGCAAAGAGTTATTTATCCTGTGGAATAGGAGTGCTGGAATAGTTAGGCAAATCCCAAGATAGCATTATTTTTTTCAGTTTAAAATGTATGGCTTATGTAGTTGACTTCTATTACAGCTTTTTCCATGCTATTTCTGGTGCCCATTTTTTACACCTCCCGTGTATCAGGAGTTCTGCTAAAAGAATGAATCTCTGACAACCAGAGATTTGAGCAAGACGTAATTTCTTAGTCTGCCATCCAAAGTATCCAGTATGCAGTATAAATTCTGTGGTTTCTTGCTCTTTTGCTGTATTGCTTCTGATATCATGTTCTTGGCTGTGGATGATGGCACTCACCTCTTTAGAGCATAATAGCTGAGTGGGTGTAGAGTGATTCAAAGAGCGTTTTCTGTAAAGCAGTGTAATAAAATATTTACAAGATTTGATGTAATGAACTAGGCAATTATGTGTGAATTGTACTGTCTTTAGTTGGTTAGAATAGGCAGCCTGCAAACGTTTGCAGAAGCTCCTTTAACATAGTTTCCAAATCATGTTTTATGGAGCGAGAATATTGTTACTTCCTACGTAAGGTTTCGTTTCATTGCAGTGCTTACTGTGGAGCATGCAAATATTTACAGTTGAACTTTGGAAAAAGGAGGTCAAGAATTCTATTAACACTTATAAATGAAGTTTGTATGAGGATATGTGTATGTTGAACCTGACAAAGATGAGAGAACAGGTGATGAGTTGCTCATTTTGGAAGGTCATGAGCAATTCCACATGCTCCAGGTATCTTTCGCCAGTCTTTTAATGCTTCTGATGTGAAACTGCATTAACCTCTTACTTTCCCTGCTTAGCTGGCCATCTTTCTACAAAGCCTGTGTTGCCCAGCTGTTACTCAGAGCCTTGTCTACCTTCTTCTTGCAGCTTTTACGTTGACACTATAAATGTGTGCAAGTACCAGCATATGCAGTGTTTCTGCAAGTACAATTTAACTATCTGATTTTTTTTGAGGTCATGATAAAACTTTTTACAAATGTGACAGACCTGATTCTATTCTAGTATGTTACCCTTCATTTATCAGGAAAGGGGTGCAAATCTCAAACAGTAGGCAGTGATACACTACTTATTTTGTACTGAAAAATACAAGAGTTTGGTACAAGTTTGCAAGTTCAGAGACAGTCATATAACAGTGCAAAGAGCAACTAACTAGTTCTGCTACAACTTTCTTTTGGCTATGCAATACTAATATGTACATTCACTTAGAAGTGTTTTTCTGCACTAAGTACAGGAAGGACCTTAAATATTAGAACTGAGACTGCCAGTTCTGACATGGACTCCTAATGCAAAATTGCTGGAATACTTTAATGTCCAAACTGCTCAGTTCCAAAGGAAAATTGATTCATTTTTCATCAGTTTTTGTATCGCTGTTACTCTGTAATCTTCTCAAGGCAGACGGTAAAATGCTTTGATCTTCATGTTAGCCACTTGGCATTACTTTCCGAAGTTCCAGTCAGCTGCCTTGTTTGAAGAAGTTAATTGGGCCACTGAACACAGCTTCCTTTTTCTGCATAGATATTTTGCCTTAATGACTATTCTGCATTCTCTTCTCTGTCTGACTGGTTTTGATTCTGTGTAGAAGGGGTGTATATGCAAGTATTTTTATTATGGATATTGCATCTGGCTTTATTTATAAATGAAAATAGGAAAATGGTCAATCTACAACTCTCATATTTCTAGTAAACTGAGACACACTCTCATATTTTTAACTGACCACTGATGTGTTCAAGTATGTGTGATTTAGTACTGCAAGGGCATCTTGATTGGAGTTTGATCCCTTTAACTCTTAAACTTTCCTCTGCTTGTCAGTGTTTGCTCATCAGTGTCTTCTCCTCTGTGGCCTCACCTAATGGGAATGGAGCTGATGAATAGTAGTCTGTGGGGATATGTGTTAGGGAAGTACTGGCCTGCATTTAGATGCTTCAAATATTCATTTGTACCGCAGGCTGATCAATGTCTTTGGTTATCATCAGTTTGCAATGTATGGGTTTACAGCTGAGAAATAGGGAGTGGGGGCTGCTGGTGGACTACTGTTGTATAATCATTTACCTGAAGGGAAAAAAAAAACAAAAAAAGTTAAATTTGTGAAACAATACAAATTGTTTCTGCTGCCATCTCCTGTGGGCCAATTTGAAATTCCCAGTGTGTATGCTCCAAAAATAATAACTGTTCATAGAAATATGATTGGGCTTTGATCCATACTATGAATAACTATGCACACCTTCAGGAAAATGTACTAATTTCTTTTGATATCGCATTGATTTTTAAATGAGAGGCTGGAAATCGGTGGAGGAGTGAACCTTATTTTTCATAAAAGCACAGAATGAGTAAATAGCATTGCCAGCTTTAAATAATGAGAAAATAGAGGCTGAAGGGAAATTTGCTCTTTACTGTCTGTCGTTTTTTTGTCTTGCACAATCTTGTGCTTGTAGTGCATAAAAAGCATTATCAGTGATGAGCAGATTCTTAACTTAAACCCCAAAGGGAGGAATGAAACTGTAAGTGCAGTACATGAGAGATTCAGAATAGTGAGGTCATTTTTGGAGCTTGCTAATTTCTAAGGACTTTTGTAGTAGAGCAGAAAATAGGCAGCCACCTTTGTCCTCATTGACTCATTTTCGTATATATTGCAGAGAGATAAACTCATATATTTTTTTTTAATTTTACATATGGCACATAATTCTTGCTAAACTCAATAGAAATGTGTTGAAAATGACTTAAAAAAAAGCGTTAGGCCATTATGTAACAGAGAATTCACTGTGTTGTGAATAGCTGAGTAATGGAATGCTCTTCTATATATATTTTAATATTTACCTGATTTTAAAATTTTACTTGTTTTTTTTAATATTTACTTGTTTTTAAAGGTTGTCTGTATAGTCTTAACAGGTAACATTTAAAAATCGCTTCCAATTTTGGGTTGTTCCTCTATATTAAACATAGCTCCATTAAAAACAAAGTAGTTTCTTCATGTTGGTGTAGGCTAGATGCACTTCTATTTAAGTGATTATTTAAAAAGCATATGTGATAACTTTGGCCACTGGTAAAAAGCATGGTGTATTTATGCTATGTGATGGTGTTGTAGGGAACTGGTACAAGCAATGTAGTAAGTCACTGAGTTTACAGGCTATTAAAGCAAAGTGAATTTGTTCATCCTCTTAGTCTTTTGGAATATGTGCCATGCTAAACCTGAGGTATATGAGGTACTTTCCTGCAGTTTCACTTGTTTTGATCATTCTTTATTTTTTCTACATAATCAGGTATATTCTTTAAGTCAAATAATGACATTGAGGTCAAATAAACCCAATAGTACTTGGAGATTGATAGATTTATTGCATAAGTCTAGCTGTAAAAGTGATGATACAAAGTTCGTAATAACTAATACTGATATCAGCATACATGAGAGGTGGTTTGTTTTTTTTTTTTTGTAATATTTGTGTTACTGAAAGCTTTAATTGAATTACAGCCTGAGAGTAGTGATGTTTGTTTGTTCGCAAGTCTGCTCCATGAAGACAGGGTATTTCACGGTAGCTATGTTGTAGTAAGTCTTAGTGCGTACTGGCGGTGTGTGCTTGTCTAATGTTTGAGATGTTCTAGCTATTTTATTGTGGTCCAGTACAAAAGAAGGGCAGCAAATCTACCAGCTCCCTTGTGTCCAAAGCAATGAGATGTCCACTCCATTTGGCTGTTAACGCACCTCTCCTTTTGTCTAGTGTGGGTTCAAGACGTTGCCTTGGGCTGTATGTGTTTATAAGAATTAATGCAGTGTGACATCGTGCCTGAAAGGGGTGTTCTAATTCAGTTAATAATGTTACTAATAGCTTTATGTTCAGAGAAGTATAACACAGCTGCTCATCATTATTCTGAGCTTATTTTTGTCAATATCAGTTTTTTACCATGTATTCTATTAATGTTTCCATGTTTTTACATATTTCTTTTCTTCTTGCTAAATGCTACTATTATTATCTTGTTTAAAAGATCTTTCAGTTCCCTGATGTGATCAACCTCTTCCTAATCTGTGATCCACATTTATGAGGGAAGTTACGTTAATGCTACTTCAGTCCCTCTCCTTGTTTAATGTTCATCATCTTGGCAATTTTTCCTACTAGAATATGCAATTGTGGATTTCAAAAAGCTATCTTGCTTGGGCAGAGAGTGAAACTAAGCTCTCTGAACTGATCTCTCAAAAGGTAACATGGTTGCTTTTCTGAGTGTCTTTGAAGTCTAAGGGTGTTAAAGAATAATAAGCTATATCAGTGTTGTGAGGGTTGGTTGGTTTGTTTTGTTTGGTGGGAGACTGCAGTTCTGTTTATGTTGTTAAAATGCAGTGGCTAATGAGATCTTGAGGTCTGTGTATGCTGCTGACAAATATAATTGCAAATGTAATCTAGTTCAGGTTTCAAGAACGACTCAGCATGGCAGTTCCAAGGTCTCTGTGCAGCATCAAAGCCCTCCCAAGATACTGGTAAAAAAACTTTGCTGTAGCAAATGCTATTGCTATTGCAGTTAAACTGCAGCTGTTGTGTTGGGAACTGGAGATTTGCAAAAGTGACCAAAAGGGCAAACAAGGTACCCATGCACTCTGAAAACTTGTAAATCGCTTTAGAGAATCTGAGACTGTCATGGGGCTTGTGTGCCTTTTTTTTTCTTTTTTTTTTTTTTTAAATGCCAAACTTTATCCAGGATTTTACCCAGTAGAACTAGATGAGAACTTCAGATTACTTTTTTCATCCTCCATCAGGATACTTACGAAAAAGGAGAGTTTTGATGGAATGATGTCATCAAAAGTTGAGCAACATTTTGTAAGCACCAGTATGCTTTCTTTTGTGCTTTTGTTTTCAAGAAGTTCATGCTCTGGTTTGCAACTAACTTTTTATTTAATAAGTATATTTAATGTTGAAACTGTGTTTGTGGGTTGTTCCCCCTTACTTTAGAGGGAGGGAGAGAGGAGAGTAGTGTAGAGCATAGCACAGCAATGGGTAAGCGCACTTGAGCCTGTTTGCTATAGGAAGTTTTGTTTTGATATCTCAAGCTTTCTTGGCTCCTGCTGAACTGTGCGGTAACATCACTTCCGAAAATTGTGTATACTACAAGCTGCTCTTTATGAGCTGTTTTGTCTAAATAGATGAGTAATAGACAAGAACTGGATTCATTTCTATTAGAGGGAGATCAAAAACATCTACAAAACTTAGTATGTAATTTATGCTTCTAACTAGAGCTGCATAGGGTACTGGAAAACTGGTAGTGGAGGCTAAATGTTTTTCTGATTTGTTGTCACAAGGGAGACAGAGCTGTAACTGCTGTGAATAGGAAGTTTTGAAGCTACTAGAGGAACTGAAGCACATGTTGTGGGAGATGGTAGTTTGACCAGGTCTTCATCCTTAGTGGGAATTTGAGCAGACAGTGCAAAGAGAAAGATCTTGCAACCCTTTCTAGTTTCTACTGAAGCTTAGATGGAGTTAATACTTTTTTGACAAATTTTTTTCCTCTGAAAAATTGGGTGACTTGCAACCACAGCATAGTATCCTCATGGAGTTTTAATCAAATAGACAACACGTGCAATATGAATGAATAATAGGTAATAAGTGAACATTTTCCACGAATAAAAATGACAAAGCTAAGAAAGCATATTTACAAAATTTTCAGATCTGTGTTTATCTGAAGGTTGTGGAAAAGGATGAGGTTACTTATAGTCATGGCAAATTGAATGTGTCCCAACTCTTTGACTGGAATGATTTGGTGCCATCTGGGTGTAAGCGTACCTGTGGATGGATTACTTTTTCCAAGGGGTTGTAGCTGTTCGTTCAAAACCTGTACATTTATTAACATACTTTTAGAAAAAATAGGCAAACATTACTTTAACAGCAGGTAGAACCTGCTAATGCAAAATAAGTATGAATACTTCCCTTCTGGAAAGGTAATTCTCTAATTAGGCTCCAACCCTTCAGCTCTTGAAGATTTGTGGGTGTGAATAATTTTCAGATTACTTAAGTCACATAAAAATAAAATAACGGATTCCTGCAGAGCCAGTAGAACTTTATTTGTAGCTGAGGTGTTTCTGAGTCTGGATCACATTTGGCAGGAGGAACAGGTATTGATTCTCCTTATTATCTTTCACACAGCATGTTTCAGACTGAAGGAAGAAGCTCATGTAGAGGTAATTCTTTCCAGTATTGAAATGTGTATATTTTATTGGGGAAACAGAGGGAGGGTGGAAGGGCAAGCATCAGGGAAATAATACATTGGCCTCTTATGTTTTCCTCTTATTGATTCTTACATTTCCCTATTTCTCAAAGCCTCTACAGTTGGTGACAGTGCCTGTTACTGGGCTCTCTCTCACATAGTGACCATGCCTTTTAGGTAAAGAAACGTTCTTTTACTCCCTCAGATGGAGAAGCCACCTGTCATCTCCAGCAGCCTGCTCAAGCAGGTTATTTCTTCTAGCTTCAAATCCTGCAGTTAATATATGCAAAATCTATGACCAGTTCCCAGGTACGAGTAGTTAGTGTTTACTGGCATACACATCAATGGTTTTTAAGTGATACAAAAAAAAGCCACACGTCAGTAGTTGTTTGACAGTACTTCTATTATATTGTCTTTGTTTTCTTTATCTTACCAGGATGTTGACTTTGAATCATTGTACTGGTATGTTTTTATGTTTTATCAAGCTTTTGGTTACCTGGATTTTTGCCTTTTGAAAATGCTGTGCAATTTATTTTTTTATGTTTTTTCTGGGAATGAATTTATTAGGGGCACTAGTTTAACTGCCTATTTTTTACTGTGAAGTCAAAAGATTTTTTTGCTCCAGCTGGTGGTCTGTTGCTAGCATGCCACCTCAAATGATTCATAAATGTGTGTTTCAGTGGCAGTTTCAATCTAGGCAGGATCTATAAGAAACTTTCTTCTTGTCATTTAGTGTCTGTTTTAAAATAGAAAGTGTTGAGGATCTCAGCAGCTTTTAAGTGGCTGTTAAATCCATTGCAGTTTGAATTTTAATGGAATGTCATCAACAGCCAGTCGGACTTGCCAGTAGGACCACATTGCCTGCTGGGCTTTGACAGTCCTAGTGCAGTCTGGGGCCACCCTGTGTGTCAGTTGTGGGTACAACCTGGCAAAATCCAGATTGCCGGAGTTAGGAAGAGCCCCCACCTACACCAGGATAGCTGGTGTAAGATGTTGAGTTGTCTCCTGGATGTGGCCTACCATGCACAAGGGGACATTTTGCGTTGCATGGTTTAAGGAACGTTAAAACAATCAGAAAGTCGGTTTTATTTTGTTCCCATTGCTGCTAGTCTGTATGGCGCTGTGATGGAGTTGGTCAGCCGAGGAGCTTAGCATTTGCCTGAAGAATGTACATGCAAAGAAAAATCACTGTGGCTGCAGGAGTGGATATGCATAAGTAAGAGGTTGTGTATGAGAGCGTGACTTCTAGTTAAATGGCCTTTGGCCCTGTCACTCAAAGGTGTGAAACAAAACAGCACAGTGGCAAAGCTTGAACAGTAGCTGGGTCATCCCAGAAATTCAGGAGATTGGCACAGGGGCTTGTGCATTCAGGTGCTCTGGATTTCCTAGCTCTTTTTAAAAACATAATTCATTCTTTGACTAAGGAAAGCTTATCCCTTGAATTATATATAGTTTGGTTACAAAGGACATAGCAGCCTGTCAATATGTATTCTTCTGTGCCCATGCATTCCTCACCTGCATGTCAGTTGATGAGCAGAGCTGTTTCTTGTGTCTTCTCGTCAATGACATCTTACCTTACAGCTTTCCTTATAACTTACTTGTGCTCAGTTTGAGGGCTTGTAGTATAGCTACTCAGTTTTCAAAACATTCCATGATCATTGTCTCTTTCTCCTTCTTATCAGGCAAAAGTGATTGTTATTCTAAAAGTTGGCAAAGGCAGGTGTTGCTCAATACGAGCATTATAAGTGTTGTTTGTACAAGAAGACTTCTAAACAAATAAAATTTGCTTCTGTTAAAAGATTTCCCCCCCTACTGTATTGGTTCTAAATTCATAATTGCTTTTAATATAAAATACATTAAAAGAAATTTGATGTAGTAAAACTGGATGTAGGCTTATTGATCAGAAGACTTGATCTTTCATTATAATTATTTTAATTTTTTTATGATCTTAACTCTTTGTACTGTGTATGTGATTCACAGATTGACTTTTGCCATATTAGATAATGGCAATATTAGATCAAAGCTGTTTGCATAATTCAGTTACTGTGTGCAGTATTGTTGAATTTGCAGTTACATTAGTAGCACATTAATAGAGTTGAGTATGCTGACTTTTTGGCACACAACCTGGTCCTATAGTTTCACATAATCTCAAGTGCAAGATAGCTTGTGTGTTCAAAAGAAGCAGAAGTGACATTATTTAACTGAGGAAAAATCCATTTCTACTTACATTCTAGTTTTCAAGAAATGTAGCCAGTGAAACCACCGACCCTGTTACTTAGCAGGTTCAGATAGTTACTTACTTCCATATAGTTATGCAGAAGTCAACACAGAATGTGTTACAGCTTGCTTCATTAATTTACAGGATCTTGTTTATTCCCTCAAGTGAGGGAAGGAACAAGCCCACCTTGGATTCCTTCAATTCAAAATACTGTTCTAGTGCAAAATTAATATCATAAAATTACTTTCATTATGTTCTGTTTTAGTAATGACTTATTATTTTTGCATGTGCTCTCCTCAGCTGCTCACATCATAATGGATTAAAAGTCTTTACTTTTTTATTTTACCTTGTTTTATAAACTTTCTGCCAGAAATGTTAATATGTTATGGCTTGCATTCACTGTAGTAAATTTGGCTGCAAGCACAAATACTCCATTCTTGTTCAGTATACCTTTCCTTCAGCCTTATCACGGTTTGTAGCTGAAAGGCTAGCTAGCTGAAAGTTTCATGTTACATGCTACATAAAAGCAGCCTAAGTACTTTAAGCCTCCAAATTCTGCAGTAAATTAGACAAAAGGGGTTTTTGTGACCTTTTGCGTATTGTCTGTGAGAAGCCTCTAAGCTGCTACCAAATAAGGTTTGACTTCCTTTTAGTTATAGTCATTTTGATTCTCTTCTGAAATCCATGAAAAAGAAGAGCTAGAGGAAACTGAGTGATTTGGTCTTAATACCTGTCTTATTGTAGCAGTGCTTTTGTTTACTTAGTGACAATCAAATGCACCCTTTATTTCAGGAATTGTTTTGCTATGGTCTTAATCTATGAAGTTGCAAATCTTTGTATAAATGTACCTTCAAGACTAAGTGATCTCTCTGTCCTGTCTTGCCACGGAATAGCTTTTACCCTCAATCTCGTAACACCAGTGAGGCCCCCAAAATCAAGTCTTACTTCATAAGGGTTTGTAAAAGGCTGTGTGTATATGTGTGTATATATATATACATTTATCTTGTCCCTAAAACTATGTTGTTTCTGAGTTTGTAACTCCAGATATCTCACCTAAACATTTTTCTTGGTTGCTGCAAGAAATGTCAAGAAAATACTGAATTTGTTATGTTTTGGTGTAATGGGTAAGGGTTGAAATTAAGTATACATCTCAATGTATGAAGTAAATTTTAATAAAAAATATTTCCCTGTCATTTCCTTGTATAAAGTATAAAGCTATGTATTGAGTTTGCATGGCAAGTTTTTGGTAGCAGGAGGGCTACAGAAGTGGCTTCTGTGAAAAGCTGCTAGAAGCTTCCTCTGTGCCAGGCAGAACCAGTGCCAGCCAGGATGGACCCACCTCTGACCAAGGCCAAAGTCGATCAGTGACCATAGTACAATGGTAGCACGTCTGGGATAAAATGTTTACAAAGCAGTGGGGGGTTGTGGGCGACAGCAGTTGCAGCCAGAGAGAGGAGAGTGAATATGTGAGAAGCAACTGCAGACACAGGATCGGTGAAGATGGTGAGGAGGAGGGTCTCCAGGTACCAGAGCAGAGATTCCCCTGCAGCCCGTGTAGCTTAATGGGGGAGCAGATCTCCAATTGCAGCCCAGAGAGGACCCTATGCTGGAGTAAGGGGATGCCCGAAGGGAGGCTGTGATGCCGTTGGAAGCCCATGTACGCTCCTGGCAAGACCTGTGGCCCTTGGAGAGAGGACACTGGAGCGGGTTTGCTGCAGGACTGGTCACCCAGCAGGTGACCCACACTGGAGCAGTCTGTTCCTAAAGGACTGCACCCCATGGAAGAGACCCACGCTGGATCAGTCTGTTTCTGAAGGACTGCACCCATGAAAGGGACGCACACTGTAGCAGTTCATAAAGAACTGCAGCCTGTGGGAAGGACTGACATTGGTGAAGTTGATGAAGGACTTTCTCCCTTGGGAGGGGGCCCCATGTCAGAGCAGGGGAAGAGTGAGAAGTCCTCCCCGTGAGGAGGAAGGAGCAGCAGAGACAATGGGTGACGAACTGACCACAACCTCCATTCCTTGTCCCCCTGTGTCACTGTGGGGAAAGAAGTTAGAGAAATTGGGAGTAAAGTTGAGCCCAGAAAGAAAGGAGGGGTGGTGGGGAAGGTATGTGTAAGAGATGGTTTTATTTCTCATTATCCTACTCTGATTTGATTGGTAATAAATTGAACTGATTTTCCCAAGATGAGCTTGTTTTGCCTGTGGTAGCAGTTGGTGAGTGATCTCCATGCACTTATCCCTATACATGAACTTTTCATAGTATTTTAGCTCCCCTGTCCAGCTGAAGAGGGGAGTGACAGAATGCCTTTGGTAGACACCCGGTGTCCAGCCAGGGCAAACCCAGCACAAGCTAAAATACAGATATGAGTTAATTCTTCATTGTAATCGGTGGCTAAAATTGTTGAAAAAAAAATGGTAAAAGTATATTTGCACATACTTTTAAATGTGAAATAGAGGAAAAAAAGGATTAGAACTCTAAGGAAGTATGCAGCATTAATTTATATGCTGACCAAAGCCTTGAGGAAGTCAAGCAGGAAATAATTATTTCAAAATAGGTAATTATAGGTTTTTTTTTTACTAAGTGTTCTTATTTATTGCTAAAAAAGTTGTCAACATTTTAATGAGAGGAGTCTGAGTACAAACCCAAAGTATTAGCGAGTTTATAAGGCTGTCTTTTTCAGTGTTCCCTGCCATAAGCAATGTGTATTGCTTCTGAGAGTCAGGTTTGAACATTTCAGCTATGTAGAGAGAAAAATAAACCAAACCAGCCCCAAGTCTATATTCTGCTTCCATTGGCTGTAGGGTCTTATTAGATCTGATTAGAAATAAACCAGTTAATTTGCCTTTAGCATGATCCATGCATTCTGTGCTGCTTTTGTGAATCAAATTAAACTGCTCTCTCTAAATTTAGTTAGAACACTGCAGAAATACTCATCTGACAGAAGTGGATTAACCCTTTCTGTGTGTATGCATGTGTGTACCTGCAGGTATATACAAATGAATTTCACTTCATCTGTTCATGGTAGAAATGCAGACTGACTTGGTTTTGCACAGTGCCCATGTGTTGACTAACCCTTATTTTGAGGACACCCGGTGCACTTAAGTGATTTAGGATTTGTGATGAGGTGACTCGTCACCCATTGTCATTTGAATAAATTCAGCACATGTCATAGTGTAGCTTCCAGAAGTTCTCATGGGAGCAGTTTACTTACTTTGAAGTCACTGAGCCTAGGAATTAAAAAGTTTGGCAGAGCATGCAGAGTAACTGACTTAAAAAAACCCTATCTAAAAAGCATTAGAAACATCTATATCCCAATTAAGGTAAAAAAAACCAAAAACAACCAACCAAACGAACCAAAAATCTAGGTAGCATGGTGGGTACTGAAGATAACAGCATGAGTAGAGAAGTGTGTTGGGTATCATCACGTTTCTCTTAAAACTAGAATCAGTAATGTACAGTGTTTCCTTACCTTTAACATGTTGTAAACAGGTAATACAATTTTTAGAATTTAACTCTCGGGAGGTGTCCAACACCAAATTATTAGTGGTTGTAGAATTATTTGTAAGAAAACTTTTGGACCTTTCATCTGTTGACATTTCCACCAGTTTCAATGAGGGTTCCATATAGAAGAGCCATACAAAAACTATTCTATAAATATAAAAGTGGACTATAGGTATCAAATTAATTGACAAAACTGTATAGATACAGTCACACTTCAGATATCTATATACTTTCTTTTTTTCATAAATTCAGTGACTAGGAAAGACAGATCACATAGGAAGATACGGATTGCTTGAAAGCAGGTTTGTAGTAGAGCGTTCAAGATTAGGCAATAAAGCTGAAACAAATGATGTAACAGCAAGGCTACATACAGTGCTGGTACAAGTTCTGGTCTTGTAGATTTTTATCTTGTTGGCCATTTGTGATGCTGCCTAAACAGACTAAAGTAGGCCAGGTAAATTCAGCCACATTACCTAGAAAATTGTGTTTAATTCTTTTCATGGATAGAAGTGCTTTTTTAAAAAACAAAAAAAGGGGCTGGGGAGGAGGGGAGGCATAGGACTCAAAACCACTCAAAATATCTATGCTTTTACAAGATTTTTTTCCTTAATTACTCAATGCAGAGCAGTTTGAAAAGAAAAATGCAGTCATGTAAGCCAAATGCTGTCAACATTCAAACCCCAGTAGATTTGTCTGAAGTTATTGTGAACTGTCTTATTCTTATATTTCCTTTAAGGATGTTCAAGTGAATTGTTTTGGCCTTTGAGAGAAAATTAGTTTTGGGTTTGATTGTAAATCATAAGATCTTTCCCTCCTCATGATTAATGAGGTAATCTTAGATCACTAAATTAAGCGATCATTCAAGCAGCTTTAGAGAACTGCTTTGAGAGTATTGGTAAGTAATTTTTTTCAGGGTATGAAGTGTATTTCTAATTACATTAGTAGCTTGAGAAAGGCTGCTCTCTACTTAAGAATGCAATGTTGCTAATACAAGTTGGTTGTATGTGGAGAAACTTCAGCTGTACTGTGTCACACTGCTTAATTTAGAGCAACCAGTTATAACTCAAATTGATTTCAGAGTCCCATATTGCCATTAAAAGGCAATTTCACAGTTGCAGTCAGTGTTGATCGTCATATTTTATTTATTATGCAATCTCTGAAGGCAACAGGAAGGGAAGCGTGAAGTTCTGCCAGGCCAGTTGAGCTGCTTCCATACTGTCTTTGGACAGTATGACTAGATTCTGTGATGTACACAGATTTGGACCTCTTGCATTGCCATTTGTAGGTCTAGCCAGTAACAAGGTTGAGCAGTCTTCAGAGAAGCAGATGGGCATGTACACAGCACAGCCATACAGATCAAAGCAGAGTCTGAAAGCAGTGCCATCATTGCTTTATCATCTCTGTCCTCTTCTGCTTCTTAATGTTTGTACAGCTGGGTGATTAATTTATTACTTTTCCTGTCTTTTGCTTCTGATGAATTGTCATTGAATATCTGTATATTCCACTGTCCTGGGTTCAGCAGTAGCAGTCATTTTTCTCCTTCTTAGTAGCTGGTGCACCGCTGTGGTTTTGACTTTCAGCCTGGGAACAGTGCTGGTAACACCAATGGTTTTAGTTGCTGCTCAGTAATGTTTACTCTGACCAAGGACTTTCTGAGTCTCATGCTCTGCCAGGGAGGAGGGGAAGCTGGGAGGAAGCAGAGACAGGACAGCTGACCCAAACTAGCCAAAGAGGTATTGCATACCACAGCACATCATGCCCAGTATATAAACTGGGGGCAGTTACCCAGAAGGGCTAGATCAGTGCTCCCGTCGGGCTGGGTATCGGTCAGTGGGTAATCCTTGCAAATTGTGTATTCATTTCAGTTCAAAAGTAGTTTTTCAAGGCACCTAACAGTCTTTTTGTGTCACTGAGATGTCATGTGTTCATGTCCAGCCTCAACAGAAATGCACATCTGTGCAGGATTTTAGGTCCCAACAGCTGGAACATGTTTGCATAAATGTTAGCTTTTACCACTTCCCTGTCAACATTTTGGCTTGTTGTCCTAGGATGTTGATTACCATGGCTCTGGATTTCTGTGCCTTATTTCTAACAGTTTTATACATGCTATGATCAATCTGGCAGGGATAAAGAAACTGCGATTAAAAGACTGCTCTTTTGAATTGCCATGAATTTTCTGTCTTTTCCTGAAGTTATATCAGCCATGTATCAGACATCTAAGAAAAATGACAAGTGAGATGCTGGCATCCTTTATTTTTGCTTGGGAAAGCAATACACACGAGCAGCTTTCTGTTTAATTTTGTTCAGTGGTATCCTTTCACTCTGATTTTTTTTTTTTTTTTTTTTTTTTTTGCTGTCTTGGCAGAAGGGGCCTGTCATGTTGGCCCGATGAATTACTGATAGTGTACAGTATCTGCTAATTTATGGTTGATTTAGTCTTTATTTATTAGACATGAAATACTAGATAAATGCTTTGATAATATACAAAGCTTAAATAAAAAATCTAAACCAAAATAGTAGTTTCATTTGAGTTAGCTGCCTTTGGTAGGTATCTTGTTTGACTCCATAGTAGCCTACTATTGTTGCCAAAAATTTCTGAAAGAGAGGAGCGCAGTAACCAGGTCTTTAAATATGACAGTCAGAATACCGCAGTCCCAAACTTTTTCTCTGTATCTTATTGGTATTTGTCCCTTTTATTCGTAAGTTGTTAGTGGCTGTATCATAAGTTTTGTTTGCATATTAAAAATAAGTGAAATACAGGCTTATCACTTCTCCTAATGCCTCCTTTGAATGTGAATGTTGTCTAATGATGTATTCCTAGTCTTGTAAGAGCTATGCAAGTGAATTTGAAAAATTCATCAGCAGACCAGAGTAGTGAGTGCTTGTAATTGCTCACCCTGTGAGCAAGATACGCTTTTATTAAGTAGAAAACTTCAAAAGCTCAATGAGTTTAATTAAAATGTATGGAAGAATAAAAGTGAGATTTAAAAGGCAGCAAAAGTGGAGGAAAACAGAAATAGAAATAGTACAGGGAACTGCTAAGAATGTATTGCAAACTTTCAGGAAAGCATTTTCAGGTAAATTATTGAGCATCCACACAGGACATCTTTAGCTGCAGACCGGGAGTACAAATACAGCTCTTGCACTCTCATGCTTGGTACTAATTCCCAAGCTTCTTTCATTGCAAGCGCATAAAATATCTTCATTTGATATGACAGTTTCAGACCAGCATGTCTAGATGGAAACGCCTGAATCCTTCCTGGGTGAGCTGGATAAAGGACCTAGTAGGTTGGTTTAGGGAATTTTTTTCTTCCAACCCTTAAGTTGAAGAAGCAGCATATCCTATTAAAGATAGTGAGAGCTTCAGGTACTAAGCGTTGCTGGGAACTGAATTCCTGTCTAGGTTCTTGTGTCTTTGTGTGGTTTTTTTCTTGTTTTGTGGGTGTTCAGCATTATAGTCTACACAGATAAACAAAGAAAGACATCAAAACTGAATGGAAGATGCTCTGTTGAAACAGCATGTATGGTAGTCTTTCCAACAAACTAAATCCAATGTTTGGGTATTTCTCCCTCTCCTCTATCCCTACCCCCCACCCCTGATTTAGGGAGAAGTTGCTCTCCTGACTGTGGATAGGAAAATCTGAAATTTTACCTGTTGTTTATAAGCTCTTGGATATAAAAGGGGTTATGAGTGCTAGCGTCATCAATAAAAGCTGAAAGAATCGATTGTTGTTCTTTGTACAGGATCTTTGTGTCCTGTGTCAACCACAGAGACAGACAGGATCAGAAGGAGTTGCCACGGTTATAAAGCTGTAAGCTTTTTAAACCAAAACTTGAAATACTAGTTATAGCTAAGACACAGCAGAGTGACTATTAATTCATACTGCAATTCTAAATCTTTTCACTGGAAATCAAGTAAAGGTATGCAGTGGGTAGCTACTCGCTTCTTTGGGAAAATGGTTAACACCCTTATTCAGTGATCTCTGTGATCAATCCTGTGATCATTTGGGCAAACTGAAGTTTTTCCATAAATGTTTATTCCTACATGCATGTTTTTTAAAAAGACTCTTAACTGATGTTACATGCAATCCTGTGATGACTTGTTGATTTGGATAGAAAAGGCTAATGTAAAATTTATTAAGTATGAAAAAATAATAATTGAAAGTAGTTATTCAGTATCACAGTTTATTTTGTGGTTTGGAACTAAAGTTATAGGTGGTAACAGCTGTCAAGTCATCCAATTTGCCTGTGAAATACTGATTTAAATGATGTAGAAATTTTCCATGGTATCAGTATCAAACCCTAGACAGGCAATTTTGCTTATATTCAAAATTCTACACTATATATCTTATTCAGGTTGTGTTTGAAAAGGAAAGCAGGAAAGAGCAAAGAAAAAATAACAAAGTAACAAGATTTTAAATAGGTAAAAATGGAACTAGGGAACAAAAACTTTACTAAAAAGTAAATAAAATTGTGGTGTCTCTGGAGATAACTAATAGTAGGATAAGAGGGAAAGCAGCACTTCAGGTAGCAAAACACTGAATCAAAACATACACAGGTGAATAACTCAGCCTGTATTTAGACACTTAAATGCTGTCGCTTTGTATACCGCATATATGAAGCTCAGAATATAGCTGCCATTAACATTATGAAAAAGCAAAGTTCTCAAAATGTCCTGGAAGCTTTTAGGGATGAACAAAGTGGCAGGTGATAAAGGTTCACAGAAATATGTCCAGCTGTAGTTTTTTTTTTTAATTTTTATTTGGCTTTTAAAAACTTGTGCATCTTTAGGCTTCACAGAGAAAGAGGAAGATTAGGGTGAAATTCTGGCTTCTGTGAATTTCTATAGATACAGAATATAGAATCCCAGTTTGCTTTTTCTTGATGTCATATATGGTCTTTTAAGTAAAAAATTAAAAAGTAAAAATTTCTATCTTGCAATGTTTGTTTTTTTTGTTGTTGTTGTTTTGTTTTGTTTTTCCTGTTATTTACAAATTAGGTAAATCAGTGAAGTTACAGGGAACCCATGCTAGAAATGAGAAAGGTCATTGTTTGATGTTAACTTATGGTCTTTTTGTTTCAATACCAATTTAACCAGAAAATAAATGTTCTGATTTACTCCTCCCATGCACAGTTATCAAATAATTCTTTCCTTACTTGTGCAGAATTACACTTATACAAAGTAATGGGAACAAGTTTGTGTGCTACAGGTCTTGCTTTCGCATCTGCTGTAGTGTTATTCGGTGCTCTTTGCTGTGGAGGTTTGATTTGGGCAATTTTTTAAAAACAATTTACAAGGTAGAAATATGCTTGCATTTCCTGGTCTGTGCTGACTTTCCCTTCCTCCTTGTGTCTGTGTGTATGTGTGTGTGCATTAAACTATGACAGTAACTGTTAGAATCTGGCCACAGATACTGTTTTCTGATAGATGAAATGTCATAGGAATTAATATAATGGGCTATTTTAGATTTGTATTCAGATCTTCACTTTAGGTTACTAAATGACTTTTTACAGAATTCCCTGTGTTGTTCATTGTTATGGCAGTGATGACTTATCATGATCCTTCAATCTTTCTCTGGCGCTGTCTAGTCATACAAGAAGCTGTCAGTGGATTTTAGGTAACGATAGTGAATTTCCTCAATTGCTTTAATATATGGAATTTAATAATATATGATAAAATGGCTTGGTTTACTGGCAAGTTGTATGACACCTGGGGGTAAAAAAGCCTATGTCCCCTTGCTATAGCTATGCAATTTTTGAAGGAGAATATTGGTTAGGCAAAAGGTTAGGGGTTAGAGTTGGAAAATATTTGAAAGCAATTCATCTTTCTTCCAAATTATTTCTTAAAGCACACAAGCATTTAACTGTCAAAATGCAAATATATCAGCTACTGGACTCCTTCTAAGAACATGGCAGAAATGGTTCACATTGGTAGTTGCCTGGTGTAGGTTACTCAGCCATGTTCCTGGTCTTAATTCTTTTAATAGTTCTTGGTAATGTTGTTTTGAAATCTCTGCTGAAAAACTCAGAAATGTTACTGTGTGTAAAAGGCTTTACTGTTTCTTTTCATTTAGGCATAATTAAATCTTGAACTGAGAACTGAGTATTAGCTGAAGGAACCAGCTTGCAAAAAACCCCATATTATCTTCTCAATATTTTATATTTTTCAGTTGTCCAAGCTTTTTTTTTAACAGTACTACAGCACCAGAAACCTCATAGAAAGGCTGTTGTCTACCTCTTAAAGGAAGACATGTCTTTGTAAACATCTGAGATGTATTTTAGCTTTGTTCAAGCCATGTTACTAACATGGTCATAGACATCTTTGCTTTGTCTCTGGCTGTTAACTCTAGTATGTTTTTTTATCATAGCTTTCAGTCTTGTCCATTTTGGATTCTGTTCATTTTCTCTGGAGTCCACTTTCTTTTTGCAGTGGGATTTTTATTGTAAATTTTTGTAGTGTATTCTTTTCTGTTGGCATTGGTGATGCTCCCTTTTATTTATTTTTTTTTTTTTATCACCTGTAAAATTGACATCTGGTTTGTTTTACTTGATAAGCTGCCTTAAACTATGAAGTTAGGTTTTGGCTATCTACAGGTGTTAGCTAACCCATTACAATTTTGTTCAACAATGTAATAGAGTCCTTGTCTGATGGCTTCTCTGCAGTGGTGAGTAATCTAAAGAATAAATGAGAAAAATGGAGAGCTGTTCCTTTCTGTGTGTCTGATGGAAGAGGTCTGTATAATTTGAAGTAATAAATAATACAGCCTCAAAGAGTTAATGTTGGTTTCTTTATGCATGTACAATAGGGAATACACTATTAGGAACACTAGTTTATTAAATAATAACGTATATTTAGGAACAAATATGTTCTTCCCATAACCCTCACCAGGAGCGTGATGCTGGTTTATATTAGACCAGTATCTTTACTGTTCAATAAAGATTCATCTGATTTAATCTTCTTTTTCCATTTTTACACTAACTGAGATTTGAAGTCTGTTCTGACAGGCTGCTGAGGTGAGGTGTTCTCAGTATTGTACTTTTTGGCTTGCCAGAGTCTGGATGTAACATGAATTTTTCTGACCTTCCAAGTTTTTTGTGCCTTCATAAAGCATGAATTGTAAAGTGAATTAGATGGTAATTTACTTAATTGACCACAAGGCTTTCTGCTGCTAATGTTTATGTGAAGATAACTTATTTATGTCAACTATGTGACAAATGCTGGATAAATATTTTTGAAACCATTGGCAAACATTGCCGTTAATTATCAGCTTTCACTATACTGATTTTTGAGCTGTGCAAAAGTTTACTTTTGATATGAATTTAGGTGAGTCTAGGTATGATAAAACAGGAGCAGGAATAATATAGCAGCCCACTTGATGTGTCAAATAGAACATCTTTTTGACCAAACAAGCATTTAATTTTTATAATAACAGGTGATTTGTGATCATTTTGGATTAGAGAAGGGACAGCAGCAGAAGCTAATGCTGCTTTGAAAGGTAGAGAGTTTAGTAGGTTTATTTTGACAAGCTGTATTTGCTGTCTGGTTACAAAAGTCATGTTTTGCTTTGTTGCTATTACAGTGCCAGCAGGAGGGAATAAATTGCTGTCTATTGTTAGAGCTGGATGCAAATTGTACTCATTACAGTTGGAGAAAGCCATTCCTTTAGAGTCTTAATGTTTCGTGAAATTATACTAGTTTTTGATAGGGTTGGAAGGACAATGGAGAACACCTTTTAAAAAGCTTTAAGAGCTCATGTATCAACATCTTTTAAAAGAAGTTTGGATTTTTAAATTTTTTTTACACAACTCTTCATTTTAGCATTCTGCGTCACATAAATCAGAAAGCTACTATTGAAATTGAGTACTTCATGAGGCCACTTGCAATGGTTTCTTTTGGAATATCTAGTTTCCTAGTTACCTGTAGGAAGTATTTTGAGACTTCTGGATTTTGTTCTTAGCTCTGAAGGAGGTTGGACAGGAAGAACAATGGCTATCAAACAGGTTCGCAGAGTAATTATGTTAACTCACTTTATACAAACTAAGGTTGCAGATAAAATGCCACATCCTTTGATGCAAATGAACACTGACCAATATATACTCATATACTCCGAGTTAGAGTAATTCCTGCTAAAGCTTACAGAATTGTGTACTTACATGTTTTTTAAATTCTTTTTTATCTTAAGTGGGGATATTTCAACAGCAATAATGATTATGTAGTTTGGTTTTGCTAAGCTGTATGTCAGCGTGTTTCTTGATTTTAAGCTATTGGTTTCCATTTTTACTTCCTCTGTTAGCTCTAATGGAGAGGTGGCAGAGAGAACTTTTAAAGCCTCATTCAAATCCAAATGTTGTATTTGTGGCAAAATCATTTATGCCTATAACGAAGTTACATCATTAGAGGACAAACTTGGTACTGTTGTATAAAAGTATTTCTTTCTGACTGATACACAAGATTATTAATTTCTAGCTATACAGGAAACAGTCTATTTACCATTTTTTTTTTTTTAGTAAAAATTATGATCAGCGAGCGCTAGAAAAAATAAGATTTAGATTTCACAGGTAAAATACCCACATTTCTTTAATATGTTTTTCTATTTGGGGAAATTTTCCCTGAATTTCCAGCAAATGGGATATATGTACAGCACAGAACACCATAGAAATAAATACACTGGAAATAGTTGATAAAGTGAGCTTCAGTAGTATAATGACAAAAGCACCATATTGTGTTGTGGGGGAGAAAAAGGTGGCTCTTCAAGAAGAGCACATTACTTTTCTTCACTTCAACAAGGAAGCATTTGGAATGGTAGACTAATATGATGAGAAAGAATTTGGCGCCTGTATTATTTGAGAGAGCTGTGCAAGCACAACAGCATAGCCTTTTTGATATGGGAAAAAGTACTTTTCCTCTTTCAGCTAGGTTTCCAATTGTTCTCAGAAATTCAAACTGCATAGAGAAGATGTAAGACTGAAGAAGAGACTTGGAGGGTCAATGAAATGGGCTTTCAGAAGCAGAAGGTCATGTTGTCCATTTAGAATCATAGAATAGTTAGGGTAGGAAAGGACCATAAGATCATCTAGTTCCAATCCCCCTGCCATGGGCAGGGACACCTCACACTAAACCATATCACCTAAGGCTTTGTCCAACCTGATCTTAACACTGCCAGGGATGAAGCATTCACAACTTCCCTGGGCAACCCATTCCAGTGCCTCACCACCCTAACAGGAACAAATTTCCTCCTTATATCCAATCTAAACTTCCCCTGTTGAAGTTTTAACCCATTACCCCTTGTCCTATCACTACAGTCCCTAATGAAGAGTCCCTCCCCAGCATCCCTATAGGCCCCCTTCAGATTCTGGAAGGCTACGTCTTGCTTGACACAAGGAGTTGTGTAAGGCCCATACTTCATTTCAGGAGCACAGGAACATCATCTGTTTCCTTGATTTGCAGCATCATCCTACTACAGTATTCTGCTGTTGCTTTGAGTGAGGGCAGGTGTTTGCAGTATTCCTTGCCAACCTAATCCTGCTCAGTTATGTGCAAATACTCTTTCAGAATTTGAAACTCTACCTCTCAGACACAAGCAGTTGTATGAGAATTTCACAATTTAAAACAGTAGTCAAAAAAGTGTAAAATACAAAATGCATACACAGATGCAAACAGTAGAAGTCAGATATATATTAGAAGATGATCTAACTATTCTTGTCATCAAGACTACTTGTACGTGCTCAATTTGTCAGTGTAGGAAATGAGATTGTTCTAGAAAAGGATTTTTTTTTTAATTATTTTTTTAAACTCGAGAGAGCTCATGGTTTTTATGTCATAGAAAACAAATATATACACTTCAAAGTGCTAGAATAAGTAGTCCAAGAAGCATTAAGCAGCTAATCTTTGTCTGAATGAGGAAATAGAGAGTCTATCTATTTTTAAATAGGACTTAATAATTGTGCTGCATGGTTTGTTGTAAAGACAGGATTGCAATCCGAGAGAGTACTGACAACTTAGAAAAATAGTTGAGGAGAAGTCAAGTCCAATTGAAGAGAGACAAACGTGAAGTTGTGTGTTCAGGGTACCTCTTCAGATAAAGACTGGGAAGAAAAAAAGTACGCAACAGATTTGCAAAAGAGTTTGGCAGTTTGGAATGGAAACAACACCAGGATGTCATTAATACTGAAGTCTGTGTTAAATAATAATTATAGCAAGCATTTATCAGAAACAGAAGGATATTGTTGAACTTCTGGGGGAAGGATGGATTAATTGTCATATTGAGTTTCCTTCCAGGTCTGGTTTTTTATGGATGTCTGGCTGAAATCCTTTCAGCTTGTACCTGTGAAAATCCTACCATACTATAGGCAGACCTATGGAAGAGTAAGAAATATATATTGCTGACTCTTATTTTAACACCTATTACACTGCTGTAACAAACTGGCTGGGAAGAACAGCAATTTAGTAATGCTAATAGATTTGGGGATTTTTTTTTTTTTTGTTAACACTTACAGGAAAATACAAAAGTAATCGCTTGAACAGAATGAATGTGTATACTTCCAGGGTTTGCTGATATTTAATTTTAATGAATTTTCGGACTTTGCAGCAAGACCCAGATTTGCATATTTTGGCCTTTGTTGGTGTTTTCCCTTTGCTCATTACCTAAGAATGTTTCTACTTTAGCATTGTGAAGTACTTCCTTTATTTTAATTTGGATTTAAACATGTTAGTGCTTTCTATTGCAGAATGGTTACATTAAAATAAATTTTAATTGCTTTTAATTCAGCAGTACAGTAAAACCACTGATGTCCTAGCAGTCACTTCAGATAATAGAATAACACTGTTAACTTTAAAAAACCTTCAAACTTTTTGCACGATTTTGAATCGGTCCGTCTCTTTTGATAAAGCCACCCTTCACTGGCTTCTGTCAGATTGCTCAGTGCTGTTTGATAAGGTAAAGCCAGATATACCCCTATATCTGCCACTATATCCGAGTCCTCATCAGTATTGATCTTTTCTTGGAGGAGGCATATCTCACAGACACCACCACTCCTCCTGTGTTCTGTGTTTTTTAACAGATATGTCTTGGATTACACTGGCAGCACTGACTCATTTCATTTTTCACCTGCGCTATGCTGTGCTTTCTTCCAGATAACTAAAGGCAAAATGGGAGTGTGTTTAAATCCCTGCATTGCTGCCTCTCTTGCATGCAGTTTGCCTTTTTATTTTTCCAGAACTTCAGTGTCAACAGGTGGCAAGCTATAAATCCCTGCAGCAGCCACGATAAAAATTAATAGGAAAAACTGAAGAACAGTGAGGCTGAGACTTTTCTTGTCCTACCTCAGATTAACAATAATGGTAGGTAAAGGAACTCAAAGAATAAGCAAAGCTGCACAAAAATACTGGAAGCAAAGAATACAGTATACCTATAGCGTTAACAAATAAGCAAGCAGCAGCAAAAAAGTAGTAGAATCTCTGGTACTTCCAGAGGAGGGGGAAATGAGCATGAAGAAACCAGATGCTGGAAAGCCAAGCTTGTGCATGGCTTTTGCTTTACCAATTAAACTGTCTTTATCTGAAAACATGAGTTTTCTCACTTTTACCCTTCTGATTCACTCTCCCATCCCACGAGGGGCACGAGGAGTAAGCGGCTTTGTAGTGCTCAGTTGACAGCTGGGGTTAAACCATGACACCTTGAGGATGATCTGTTGCCCTTCAACTGAAGATAGTACTTTCATGTGACATGCTTCTTTTTTTTTTTTTTTGTGCTACAGCCTTTACAGCAGGAAGCATCATGCGATTTATCTCATGCGTGCCTGGATTAGTTGTAAACCACACACTGTGCCAGTGAACCTATTACAGGATCCCAGACCTTATCTTTGTAGATTTGCTGATCAAAAGGCATAGTAAAAGACCCTGCAGAAATGTTAAAAGCTGTACATCATAGACTTGACTGGCAAGATGATCCAAATCCTATCAATCTCACCCACCATATTGCCACCACCCCCCCAGCTTTGGCACTGGTATTGGTAATGAAATGTTTAAAATAACTTGTGGTTCTTGTCAGGCCATCAGCTCCACATAACTGTGACTATCCTACTTAAGAGAAAGCTCTGTGATCTCCATCATCTCAAGTTATTCTACTTGCAGCATTGTAACATGACAACTAAATTACAATTAAAAAGTAAACCCTACTTGCAGTGCACTACAGTTCAGACACACATGCCACCTGCCTATTTTCAGTCCATTACTATTTAAAGCCAACTTTTCTGCTTGTATGTTAATCCAGTTTGACAGAGGAGTCTGTGCTGAAAGTCTTTATTTCACCATTGACATCTCTGGAATTGGTTACTCTGCAAATGTTTGCATTCAGTTTGAGCTGTGTTAATATTACATCTCCATAAGTCTGTGTGATAGCAAATACAGCTGTAACTTAATAGTCTTCTTCCTATGATGTTCCACACAAAGAGCAGTGCAACCTTTGGCTTAAGAATTGTTGCATTTCTTTCTCCTCCAGTCAAAATACCAACATATTCATAAGGCAAATCTTAATTCTTAAACAAAATAAGCTTGCTTTTTATGTTTATTTTTTTTTAATGCAAAGATAATGGAAGTTATTTATCTTCAAAAGCTGTCATCACTAAGAAAAAGACAATAGTGCCTTGTATCATGTACTTCTTGAATTCCAGCAGAACTTTTTTAAGTAAAGGCCCATCCTGAAAGTGTCTGTGAAATTAAGAGTTGAAGCTGATCTGAAGGATAGACAATACTGTGGTCCCAGATGTTTATGCAATAGAAGCAGTTTTGCTGGGGTGGAACGATTTTATTACCTTAGTAATTATCAATTAAAGGAAAGATTGTAGTAATATTTTGTTTTTCTTAATCTGAATATCATCCATAGGTTTTCTACTTCATTAACTTAGTGGATTTTTTCACTTCGAAAAAAGATTGAATTAGGTTTTATTAAAACTTACGTCTTAATTCTTACTGTGAAGAACATGATCACTGCTGGGATTTCCATTTCACACAGTCTGCTGTTAATAAAGATGTGCTTATAATGTATCAAAGAATAATTTGATTCTTTGAAAGTTTTGTTTTTTTTGGCAGATGATCAGGCTGTGCATAGATTTGACCCTAAATGCTTGTAAATATCACAGCTGAAGCTAATTGCTTTGCTTTGTTTTTAAACTATTAAATTTATGATTTTATAATCCAAGACTGACAATAGATTCTTCTTCTAAAGAGTAAGTGGTCAGTCAAAATATGTTGAAAATTTATAAGACATTGAAATATTGAGTAACTTTTTAGTTATTAACTTTTATCATGTTGCTTAAATTTGAAAAAAAAAAAAAAAAAGTAAGAGTTCTCAAAATCCAGTGGCCATAATTTCGTGAAGGATATTTGTTTTGGTGCCTTTAACTTCAGTGAGGGGTATACTTTGGAATTGTGCTTACATAAAGTGACCAGAAATTCAAATGAACTCTGTAGAACTTGTGTGCTGTTTTTCCACAGTGATTCATAAGTTCCTCAAGTTTTAAACAAGGGTTTGCTGTAGTTTAGTTAGTGTAAAAGTTTACTTGAATCAAAATAGCTGTAATGTAGTTTGGGGAATTAAACTGAATTAAGGACATTAATTACAGAATCAATGATTCTGTAATTGTCATAGAATCATAGAACAGTTTGGTTTGGAACGGACCTTAAATATCACTAGTCCCAGATCCCCTGCCATTGGCAGAGACACCTTCTGCTAGACCAGGTTGCTTAAAACCTGGTCGAACCTGGCCTTGAACATTTCCAGGGATGTGGCACCCACAGCTTCTCTGGACTACCTGTTCTAGTGTTTTGCCATTCTTCACAGGGAAGAGGTTTTTTTCCTAATGTCTAATCTAAATCTCCCCTCTATCAGCTTGAAGCCACTCCCCCTTGTCCTGTCAGTACCTGTCCTTGTAAAAAGTCCCTCTCCAGTTTTCTTGTAGGCCCCCTTAGGTATTGGAAGACTGCTATAATGTCTTCCCTGAGCCTTCTCTTCTCCAGGCTGAATAAGCCCAAATCTCTCAGCCTGTGTTTGTTTTGAAACCTCTTAAGCACAGCTGTGCAAAGATGACCCCGTTCTTTAGATAGACAAATTATTTTGTTGTAAAAGCTAATACTAGTAATGACAGTCCTGTATTTATATTTAGTTTGCTGGCATGCTTATGCAAACTTTAACAGAAAAGTTTAACTGCATGGCGTGTTACTGTATAGTTTCAGCAGTTAAGTTGGTATTTACAGAAAAAGCATGGTGAGGGGACCAAAAGATTTGCATTGACTGGTATTTGAAATACTAACTTTGTTTCCCAGACCAAAAACATTTGCTATACCAGTCTGACAGCTGCTAAATGTCATTTTAATGGTAACATTTTTTGGTTTTGTTTTATTAGAGCTGAAAGAGTTTGCTATGTATATCTTAATTATTGAAAGGAGAAATTATAATCTGTAAAGCCCCAACTAAACAGACTGCTTTAGACCATTAAGGAATAAGAAGAAAAATATGCATTTTGTGGCATGTTAGCAAAAGTGCAAAGATTTTCCTTTTCAAACCCAGTTAATCTGTAGGAATGGGGAATACCACCCTAGGGTGTAAGGGGCTGCATAGGTAGTGGAAAATCTGGTGGTTTTAGCAATTGTGGGGTAATGGTTGGACTTGATATCTTAAAGGTCCTTTCCAGCCTACTTGATTCTATGATTCTAAATCTACTGGGAGGTTTTCACAAGTCACAGAACTTCTGGAAGAATTGATTAAGATAAACATTAGGTTGTTTTAACACTCAAAAATCTGAGATTTTTCTGTACCCGTTGGAATAAATTTAGAGTAAGCAAAGAAGATAACTGCATAAAAAAAAAAAATTAAAAAATCCTGACTTAAAAGAAGTTTCTGTTAAAGGTTTCAGTGCTGTCTTATTTTAATTACTATTACATTTCTATAATGATCAAAGAAAATTGTTTACAACTATAAAAATGTACTTTCTAAGTAATTCTTCTGTTTAAGTATTTGTGTGGCTTTTGATATGCATTCTGTTGCTTAATATCATTTAATTAATGATAATTAACCCCTTACATCATGTGTGCATGAAATGTTCGGAAAGGTTGACATGTGATGTTCAGATCAGTGATGCAGTAAAAGTCGATTGCTTGGAATGGACAGTTACATCAGGGGTGGAGGTGGGGGAAATGTGCATTTGCCAGTACTTACTTTGCCAAAGTTAGAGTAATTTCAGCCTTAGAGAGATTTTAGATGTTTTGATAACACAGTTCCAGCATCTTGAAATCTGGATGCCTGTCCCATAATTTTAGTTGTAATAAATTAGTAATATAAGTGGTTTATATTGATTACAATCCAGTAGAAGCATTCAGAGCTAACTGTAGAAAATCTCTTCTGCCTTGCAAAAGAGGGAATCAATAAGCAAACCCTTTATAGATATTTTAGGAAATAAAATCGGTACCTTCAGAATCCACATCAAACAATAGTATGCAGGGAAGTACTCTTCCTTGGAAGCCCTAGAAGTATTAAATCTTTATAATTCTTGCTCACAACTCAGCAGCCTAGCATTTTGTTTGCTGTGTATGAGTTATCTGTCATTGAACCATTTATGTACAAAACTCATCACCATGAGTGAAGTCGCACTCTGAAGCATTTCAGGTCACCAGAGGAGCTTTGAAGTTAAAATTAGTAAGAGTTTGTATACAGTAAAGAATTAGTGACTTTATTTTAGGGGCTAGTGTTTGTAATGAAGACCAGTACTTACTAGAAGTATGTACTTGTTTTTAATCATAGAATACCAGGTTGAAGGGACCTTGGGAATCATTTGGTCCAGTCTTTCTTGGGAAAAGCACGGTCTAGATAAGATGACCCAGTATCCTGTTCAGCTGAATCTTAAACGTGTCCTGTGCTTGGGAATCCACCACTTCCCTGGGGAGATTATTCCAGTGACCTCATTGTGTTCACAAATGTGAACATAAATATTCTCACTGTGAACGTTTTTTGTCTTATGGCTATTTGGAATCTCCCTGTAACTCCTGCCCATTAGCCCTCATCTTTTTCATGGGACTTCTTGTAAAAAGGCAATCTCCATCTTCTTTGTAGCCACCTTTTAAATCCTGGGTCTCCCCTGAGCCTTCTTTTCTCAAGGCTGAACAAACCGTGTTCTCTCAGCCTTTCCTCACATGGCAGGCCTCCTGGTCCTTTGATCATCTTTGTGGCCTTTCTCTGGACCCTCTCCACCCTGTCCACATCATTTTTGTAGAGTGGGGACCAAACCTGAACACAGTGTTCCAGGTGTGGCCTGAAAAGTGCTGAATAGAGTGTGGTAATGACTTCTTTATCTCTGTTGGTGATGCCCTTGATGTTGTAACCCAGCATCCTGTTGGCTTTCTTTGCTGCAGCTGCACACTGTTCACTCATATTGAGCTTCTTGTCCACCCCTATGTCCTTTTCCACAGAGCTGCTCCCAGCTGGGAAGATCCCAGCCTGTGCTGCACTCCTGGATTGTGTTTTCCCAGGTGCAACACCTTATGCTTGTCCTTGTTGCATTTCATGAGGTTCTTGTTATCCCACTGTTCCAGCCTATTCAGGTCATCCTGTGGCAGGTCACCAGTCTGAAAAGGAGCTGTTTACCAGCACCCTCTGAGGCAGGCCCTCAGACGGTTCCCCGCCCACTGCACAAACCACTTGTCTGGACCATAATGCATCAGCTTCCCTGGGAGGAGTCTGTGGGGAAACTTTATTGGGAGCCTTGAAGAAATTCGGGTAGACAGTGGCCGTTAATACTTTCCATAACACTGCAAAGTGTGCAGAATTATACATCTCACTGTCCTGGGTTCAGCAGTTGCATTCATTTTTCTCCTTTTTGGTAGCTGGTGCAGTGCTGTGTTTTGACTTTCGGCCTGATATTTTTGTTTGGCCAAGGACTTTATGAGCCTCATGCTCTGCCAGGGAGGAGGGGAAGCTGGGAGGAAGCAGAGACAGGACACCTGACCCAAACTGACCAAAGAACTATTCCATACCACAGCACGTCATGCCCAGGATGTAAGGGAGAGTTACCCGGAAGGGCTAAGATGGCAGGGTTGGAGGAGGTACGAGTCAGGGCTTGGTAGAGCTGGGGGGGCGAGTTATCGGTCAGCTGGTGCTGAGGTGTTGTATTCTCTTCCCTTGTTATTTCCTTTATCATTATTATCATTGGTGGTAGCAGCAGTGATTTGTGTTATACCTTAGTTACTAAACTGTAACTGTTCTTACTCAACCTGTGGGAGTTGCATTCGTTTCGATTCTCCTCTCCGTCCCTCTGGGAGTAGGGGGAGGGAAAGAAAGGGGGGGAGTGAGTGAATGAGTTGCCTGACTGGGTTTAAACCACGACACCTACATGGTGTATATTTATTAAAGAAAATGTTAGGATGGAAAATGGAAGAGGATTTTCAGTAGTTACTTGCTACACAGTATATGTCTTCATTTTTCTGATAGCTGCAGCTTTGAGAAGTTGCAAGACTTAATAGATTCCCTGAAGTGATACAATGAAGATCTTACCTGTTAAATTTACTTATTTTACATTTTATCAGTTACCTTCGGTACTTGAAGGGATTGAAATATATACCAGATATAAGGCAAACTGTTCAGCCTCTGTGCTTTTTTACAGCTGCGATGTGTTCAGTAACATGCATGCTGTTCATATCCTTATTGCTTATGACCTTACACTCATTGCTTATAAATGCTTTCTTTAAGTAAAGATACTATCTTGACTGCCAGCTGCAGTTCCTGTGGCAGAGATTTTTGTGGGCAAGTAGGGAGCTTTACTTTCCAGTCCTTTAAGATACGTCAGTTTCTAGCCCCCCTAGAATTTTCTGAAAGTAATCTTGTCTGGAGTGTATCACTATCGGGTTGGTTGTTTTTTTTTCCTCATTGCAACAGTAATGACAGATTTAAGATTTCTGCTACATAAAAATGATTATGCTTTGCTGTGTGTTTCATTGTCTTAAGTCTGATTTTCATATTTTAAAGATGAGTTACAGCAGTGACATGGGTAGCACATATTTTTTTAAACATGGTACTCAAATCTGTAATCAACAGCAGATTCAAGTGCAGCTGTGATTACATTTGTGAAGGTTAGAAGCTTTAAGAGTATCACAGGAGACTTAAGGGTGTTTTCATTATGAAAGCAAGAAGGCTAATGCACTTTTTTTTTTAATAGCTACTTTAAAGATGGAGACCACCATATCAAAACATGGTCATTTCCACAGTGGTCCAGATGGGTTTTACAGGAGGCATTGACTTTGTTAAGCAAATGTTTGAGTGCTGTATTAAATTGTTTTATTTCTCTGGGTGATATTAAATGAATACATCAGCATACTGCTTGCATTGTATAATTGCACTTTTCCTTTCCCCTTTTCACACACACAAAAAAAACCAACAAAACAAAAAAACACAAAAAGAAAACAATTAGTGCCTGCCCATAGCCCATTTTAAGTTGCAGTTGGTATGTGTGATGTTTGCCGTATTATGGGAATTAAAAGTTCAGAAATGAAATGAAAAGAAGGTATTTAGAACAGCAGTCCTTTTCAGAAACTGCCTTCAAGACCGTGCGAAGATACAGAGCTGCCCTTTTCTGTTACAGGAAGGAGTGTGGGAAGAAATTGCTTCCTTTATTCATAGCGGTGTTGTAATAATAAATACAGTGAAGGCGATGGTACTGCTATGGTGGGTTTCTAATATATACTTAACAGAGGCTAGAATGCATTATTCTGTTGGTTTTAGAATTTAAGGGTGTGAACATATGATTGTTAATCCTTTTATTTCTTTGTTGTGTGATTTGGGTTTTGAAAGTGTTTCTCAGTTTTTATTGTGGTTTGTTTTGGAAAGTAAAGTGAACACACTTGAGTTTTGAACTCTTTTAATTCAGTTAAACTAGCAACAGCATTGCTGTAGGGCAGTCCTGCCACATACTTGCTTATTTCAGGTGCTCTACCCAGAGATTTTTGCTCTGATGAGGTAAGGGGACAAACTCACTGCAGAACACTGGGGGGGGACACGGGGGGGGACGGACGTAAAATGAACAAAAAACACTCCCTATCCCCCCTAAAAGAAACAAAACCCACCCACCCAAGACCCCAATAAAAATCTCTTTAGAAATGCTTTCTAAATGAAACTGTTGCAGATTTTGATTGCACCCATTTCTTTTTAAAGCAAAGCACACTTTTTTTCTATTTCTGTGATTGTTTTATGTGCACTTATTTAAATAATAGGGTAATGTTGCAATCAAGATCATCTAGTGTGATGAAGGTGTCATTGCCTTCTCCTCGAGTAATCTGTTCCAGTAGCCTGTCCTTACCATTAGAAGGTTTTTACCCTTATGTCTAGTTGTAATATGAGCATATTCATTTTTAAAATCCTTTTATGTTTATGCAAAATCACACATCTTAGCCATTAAATTAGACCTTCAAAGACTGTATTGCAAAGTTGTCTATATTCTTCTTTTTATCATATTTATCCTGCTATATGTATCCTTAGAAATTACCTTTGTCTCTGCTCCTTGACTAGCTCAGGAAATAGGCCAGTGCAAATCTTACGAAATTCAGTGAGGAGAAATGCAAAGTCTTGTGTTTGTGATGGACTAACCTCTGGTAAATGTGCACAGTAAGAGAGAAAGGTCAGGAAGTTTATGATGGAATGTAAGGAAAATTACCTTTACTCAGAAGAACAGGTTATCGGTGAGATTGTGGATTCACTGTCACTGGAGGTTTTTGAGATGTGCTTAAACAAGCCGTGAGCAACCTGGTTAAGCTTAGGGGCTTTGAATGCTCTCAGACACTTGTTATGCTTGCAAGCCCTTACCCTCATGGGCAACTTCAGCAACCCTGATATCTGTTGGAGGGATGGTACGTCCCAGCCCAGGTAATCCAGGAGGTTCCTTGATTGTGTGGAAGACAAATTCTTGCAAGTGATAGAGGAGCTAACAGGGAGAGGCTGGTGGGGAATGGGATGCTCCAAGGCAGCCTTGCCTGCAGTGATCTCTAGATGGTGGAGTTCAAGATCCTCAGGGCAGTTAGAAGGGCATGCAGCGAGCTCACTGCCCTGAACTTCAAGAGAGCAGATTTCAGCCTCTTCAGGAGCCTGCTCAGTAAAGGCTCCATTGGGGTAAAGCCTTAGAAGGCTTCACTAAGGGCAAATCCTGCCTGACCAGTTTCGTGGCCTTCTATGCTGGAGCTACGGAACTGATGGACAGGGGCAGAGCAGTTGATGTCATCTACCTGGACTTGTGCAAAGTGTTTGACACTGTCCCACATGACATCCTTGTCTCTAAACTAGAGAGACACAAATTTGATGAATGGACCACCTGGTCCTTTCCAATCCTAACCATTCTAGACTCTATGATTCTATAATGTTGTCCCTGTTTAGGCAGGGGGTTGGACTTTACAAGAGCATTTTCAACCCTTGTGATTCAAAATCTCGATTTCAGCATCACAACTGCATGCCGCCTTATGGCATTAGCTGCAGATCTGTTTTGCCTCTAGAAAGCTGTTGGTTTCTTTTCACAAATTAAGTACGTGTGCAAAGAAACTCTTGACTACTTTTATAAATTAAAATGTCAGTTTCCTTTCATGTCTGTAGGTGATGTGGAGAACTGAGAAAAAAAATAAATTAATCCAACCATTGTTTTGTTTTGTTAATTTTTTTATTTTTATTCTGTATCCTTGTGTCATGCTTATTTGGTAATGAACATTGTCATGTGACCTTCCTCATGAGTCTCCTGAAATTGGTAACTTTTTCATGGTTCTGGTAGAGTGCTGAGAAATCAGCAGAGTAGCTGGAGAGGCAATTGCTCTGCTAACTCAGGATAGTTCTCTGTAGGGTATAGAAAGTCAGAAGCAGGCTTTGATTCTCAACTTGAGTGATGACCTGCTTGCAACAGAAAAATTGCAGTGGTTTGAGAATGACCTGCATTACTGAGTGAATAGCTGCTACATTTTGCACCAGCTGGTCTTTGTGGGTTTTTCTTGCTGCCTCTTCAGCTGTTTGGCTATGTTTCCAAACAAACAGCTGAGTAGTGGTGTCTGTGTGCATGGATCACTGAGGCTGGGGCTTTGTCACAGAAGATAAGAAATGGTCTACTAACTAGCCCTCAGCAGGAAAGAATATTGTAAGTTTGTCTCCTACGATGTAGAAAAGCACTGAGGGAAAGTAAAGGGACACAGAGATGCCAAGTGAACAAGAAATTGTTGAGTGGGTACCTCTCATTACAGGAGATGCTGAATAAAGATGCATGGGTTCTGTAGAGAATAGGGGGGCTGTAAAATCTTTAGGCAAGTATTTTGCAAGCAGGCAGATATTTGAAGTTATCTAATATGTTTGGAGTAGGACAGTGAATTACTCAAATCCAGGATGGACTGATTTTACAAGTAGAAAAACTCTGGATAAGAAATTAGTATTTCCTTTCAAAATAGACTGGAAGCTTCTTTAACCAGTCTTCTACTTTCCTTTTTTGTAACTAGATAAGTGTTGTCAAATGGATGTCCAGTCATCAAAACTTTTTAAATGTGAATATTACAGTCTGTATGTCTGTATTTTTTTATTACTTTTCAGCAGTTTCTTAATTTATTTTTTTTATTTTTTTTTCTTTATTAGTATACATTGGGAAAATATAGCTCTTCCCCTATATATTTGCTTCTATAAAGATTTAATAAACGTGTAAGCATTTTCTTAAGACAAAGTTAGACTGGCTTTTCCTTAGTGATTGTAGCTATTTCTCTAGCCGATTTATACATTACTTCAGTTGAATTACAAGAAATCTGACAATGAGATCTGAACAATGATTCTTAAACCTCAGTGAAGTTATATGACTAATGCAACGTGTATCTTGATTATGCTTCACGGTGAGCTTATTTATGGGCTTGTGTATTTATTCAGATCTTATTCATGCGAAGAAGTGTTTAGCTGAATATTCAGAATTAAGTCAATGGAAGTACTTGTGCATATATATTTTCTTAAGAGTTACAGAATTATCACAGCACTTGTTCTGGGCTCTTAGATGGATATTTAAGCTACAGATAATGTCTGGACTTCCATGGGACTTCTCACTTCAAGTTTGTTAATTTAATCCATACTGTTATGCTTTGTTTGGCAAAGAGCACTGTGATGCTGTGCAATCAAAATGCCTACATATATTCAGAAGTACCACTGAACGTGCACAGGGTTGATTTGCATGGTTATAGGACAACAGCTGCACTGTGTATCACTCTGTGGCCATATATGTACATACAAATGTACTGCTGTAATAGCCAGTCATGCTCAGGCTGTTGTGAGAGTAATGCTAATGACCTTCATGCAGTAAAGTTCAAGGTTCATAAAGGTGTGTTATGCTGCTATGCAGTCTAAGTTGTGAACTTTCAGCATGAATTCCTGTGATGGTTTTTTTGGGTCACAGATGCAGATCTTCAAGTCTGGTTTTCTTAAACTTAAACTGTAGCCCATTTTACAGGTAACTCCAAGCAGACATGGGAAGCTTTCAGCTCAAATCACTGGCTTTTGGGGAAAGCTTCCTTCATCATATATGTTTCATATGCACAAACTACTCTGACAAGTACTATCTATGAGTAGATAGTACAACATCTGTTTTGTTTTCTACCACATATGCAGCTCCTGGTGATGGATTGTTACGAAGTGCTTGCTTTACCGTTAAGCATATACACCTGAGTGCTTCTTTTGACCATTTTTGATCAAAAAAAAATTAAATATTTAAAAGTCAGTCATGTATACTGAGGGAGATTAATTTCTGAATTCACTTACCTAAAACAGAGACATGGGCCAGGGTGTACAAAAGGAACTTTTTAGCATCTTTCTGAGAAAAAGAAAATATTTGGAATAGTAGAAATGAACTTCAGGCATACTGCCTGCTTTTAAAAATCTACTGTTTGGATATTGACTGACGTGGAAATGTTAACATTATGTGAACTGTCATTATCAAGTTCAAAGAATGTTATTTCTGTTGGTGTCTAGTGTTCATGGAATAGGCTATTCCTGTATCATATTTAATTGTTGCTTTCACAGGGTGAGAATAATTTATCTGAATTGCTCAAATGTAAAACAAATACAAAAATTGTTCTGAAAGCTGAACCTGTATAAAACCCCAAACAAGCCAACAACGACAGCAACAAAAACCCCCAAATCAATGGTTTTAATGCAAAGCATTTTGTTAGGATATTATGTTAAATTAGCAAGTAGAAACTGAGTATACTTGCCTGCAGACACACGCATCTATTTCTGACTAATGCAGTTGTCTTTCACTTCATTATATGTGAAGTGATTATCAGTTTATTGCTTTTATTTCATCAAGACTGAATTAATTTCTGGAACAGTGAATTTTTAAAATACTATGCATAAAAAAATCTTTTATGAATATAGGAAGCCATAGTTGTTTTCTTGTTGAAGAATGTGAGGTTGAAAGATTTCTTGTTAAATAATTGTTTTATGAAAATAAGGGCAAACCCTACTATTTACTTGCCATTCACGCTCTAGTTAGACTAAAATGTATTAAGTCTCAAGCCATTCAAATGACTTTAGCCCTCAAAAATTGTGCTGACAGCTGGAGGCAACACAGTATATTATGTATTGCATTTCTTAATATGCTCCTAACATGACCACTTTAAGACAACAAATATTACAACTGTATTTAAAGTAGCTGTATGCTGGGCTGCTAACCACTAAGGAGCAAAAAACACAGTATTTCAATTAAACTTAATACTGTCTTGCTCAAAATGAATTTTGTTTTACTCTAAAGCTCAGTAGAAGTTCTCATAAAATTTTGAACCAAGTGTTGTATATCACAAACTGAAGTCCTAATTACAGTGGAAATGATACCAGTACTGTTTTGATGTATACTGTCTTTACTCCAAACTAGTTCTAATTGAGAGCCAAAAAGTAACAAGTCTATATGAATGAGAAACATTAGCATGAATGTAAAAATTTATGCTACTCCAAGTCCATTTTTTAACAGTTTTGTTTTCTTTTTCCCCTGTTGTTTCCAACCAAACATAAAGAACATAATCAATGAAACAGGCATTGTGCTGAAACATGGGATCGTAGCTCTACGCATTCAAAGCAGAGTGTGATAATCGATTGTGTGCTGGCCTAGGAGTCACATAAGAGAACTGCAGTTCTCACTGAGATTTGCTCTGAAGCCTTGAGTAAATTGTAACCCTTGCATAGTTCCCACTCTTTTTCATCTCTTCTAGATTAAAACTCTTGAGGAGGAGGGAAAGAAGGTTGTATGCTAAAACCTTTCTTGATTATCATTAGAAATTGTAGGTATATAATATAAACAACTGGCATCTAAAAATGCTGATTAAAATCAGTCTTGCTATCTTCTTACAGCAGATGAGAGCAGTAATTAATTCACCTAGTTTGCATATACAGCTTGCTCTTAAACACAGTAGCTCATCACATGCTGCAATAACCTGAGAACTGAGTAAACATTTTCACACTCAATTGACCAGAGCTTCATGGTTGTGAGAGTATACATTGCCAGGAGAACATGTACTAATTAGTTTAGAACTCATCATAGTCACTTCAGTGTAAGCACGCAGAGCAAGAGACATCATCTGTAGGCCGGACTCAGAACCTGTAACAATTTAATCTGTTCCACAGTCTTCCCATGGATCTTCAAACCTATGAATGGTCTCTGTAGTGGAGACTGCTGCAGAGATCCTGAGTTAGCATATCTTGAATGTGAAAATATGCAGGGAGCAAACTGATGAAGAGATGCCAGTGTCAAGGAGTGACAGTAACAGTAAATGCAGTCTAAATGTGAATGAATGCAAATATAACTGCATTATATTTTTGTCTATCAAAAACGTCTCTGAACATTGGTTGTGCGAAGGCCAGAATACTACATTTGTGACAAGCTACTTTTAGAAACTGAGAATTTTTCTCCACTCCACGTTTACACACAACCAGTACTAACACACTGAAAAGATGTCCCTCTTAAATGCAGAGGCCGTTTAAAAAGTTATGTCAGTATAAGTGAGGATAGACATGGCCCAACCAAAGTGACACTTTCTGGAATTCTGCATTTGGACAGGATAAATTGCAACTCGTCTTCATGTAACTGCCATGGAATAATTCAGAAAAACAATTTAAAGGGTACTTATATTTGCAACTACTTAGTAAATTAGTCTGTACAAGAGCAAACTGATTAGGTGAATCGCTGTAAAGATGCACTGGAATATGGAAACATGATTTTATTTTAAAGAAATGAGCAAACCTAAATTCCTAATAAATAACTTCTGTTTCAGATGTGCAAGTCATCATCTTTCCATGTGAGTGCTTTTCAGACAGTGGGTAGTTCTTGAAATACTTGTTATCTTAACTTGAGCTAACACTCAGGGTGCTCTTGCAAGTGGGTTTCTGAGAGACTTGTATCTTCTGAAATCCAGGCAAGCAGAGCAGACAATGCCTTGCTTGCTATTTCCAGAGTGATGGGTGTTTCTGTGCTGTATTATTGTACAGTCTAGTATAAAGTAAAAGCCTGCCTTAAAGAGACGGACATCTAAAACCCGAGTTGCAAAGGCAGTCCAAAATTTAAGTATGTGAAACCAGTGGTACTCTTCGTGCGGGTAACTTAATCTGTAGGTATGATACTTAACTAAAGATTGGACTGTAAGTTTTACTGGACTAGATGAATAAAGGTAATTGGTTTTTGTAGCTCACTGTCATTTCTGGATGCCTTGAATTAAGCACATTGTAATCAGCAACTTAAATCAAGACTAGACTGATGTACAGCAATCTTTTAAAGCTCAGCAGCGGGGGCATTCTCTGTTGGAGATTCTGATCTCCATGGTATGCATAATGTAAAGATAGATAACCTAGGCATACGAAAAAAGAAACCAGGGCTTCTGCGTTGTCTGGAGAAGATAGCATGCCAGCTGGCTAAGGAGGAGCTGGAGGAGGAGAAAGAAAATGTTCCTTTTTGGTTTAGTGAAAAGAATTTAAGAGTGTGAGGTTTTGATACTTTTTTTTTTTTTCCCCACCCAACTCTTTTATTACCATATAACCTTGTTGCATATCTTCTGATAAAATTTCTTATTTTTCTCTTGAGCTATGGGATGTGTTTTGTGAGTGAATGGAGTTTACCGGCTGGCTTGGTTGGGGTTTTTAAACTGAATTACAAAGTACTTCTAATCCAGGGATTTAGCAGAGCTATTTTGCAACTCCATAAACTGGGACCTTAATATGTGTCACAGCTACTCAGCACAGTCACAGCATATCAGAAAGAAAACGGGAGTAGATTTTATTTCAGGTGCTTAAAATCTAGTGGAACAGAGGTCAAAAAAGCAAGAGGATATTTCAGTTGCAGATGGCAACCAAAAGGCTGTCTCATGTCTGCTATGCTGGGATGTGTGCTTGAACCCCATGGGTCCTTATGCAAGTGTGATCCGTTTTGTTTGGTTGGTTTGTTGATATTGTTTAGGTGAATATTTGGCAGATCACATACAGCAATTAAGGGTGGCCTGTGCTAAGTATTCATCTTTCATCATGTCAAATAAACAAATATTTACTGCTTCATCAACACAGTTTTACTCCAGCAGGTGAAAATGTATGAACAACAGCCTACTTCAGAAATCCCAACCAGATGGGTGTAAGACATCACACTTCTCAATATGGGGTAATTCAGATGTTCTGCCTGTAAAAATTACTTTATTGAAACCAATCAGAGGAGCAAAATAAATGTTTACACAGGCAACATCCTGTGCTCTTTAAAAGGCATAAATGACAGTGATTGCTAGGAATATTCTCTGAAATAAATATTGTTGGGTTTGTTGGGTGGGTTGTTTTTTTTTTGTTGGTTGGTTGGTTTGGTTTTTGGTGTTTATTTTGTTTGTTTCTTTAAGATTTACCATTTACCACCATTACATTGAGTTATCTGAAGAACTAACTCCTCATAAAGAAGTTTCTCTTAAAATACTTATATTATTCTAAAAAAAATTATTTTTTATTTTGCTTTTGCACAGAAGGGAAGAAAGAGTAATGATGCAGGTCTTGTTATAGAAAACTTTTCTCCCCAAAGTATTACCAAATACATCTCAAATATTTTAAATAAGCATAGATAGATTTACTGTATCTTAAATAAACTCTTAGTTCATATCAGTTTCCTTATAGTTCTCTGTTATTATTTCAGCTACTTGCTTTTCCAGATGCTTGCAGACTGAATGGTTGGAAAACCTTATTATGTTGTATGAATACCCCCAGATGGTTTTCCAAAACATGGAACTAAGGGGTATTCATGCATATATTTACACACTCACTGTCTGTTGAAACAGATAGATGCTATGAGCCTGCTTTGTTTGGGGGTGAGATTGTTTTTGGATTTTAAACACAGTTTGTCATTACGTTGGTTTCAAATTAAAAGAAAAATGATACCTGAAGACAGGTTGGATTTATAATTTCATGTTCCATGTTCCCTTTTTGTCCTCCTGTTGACTTTACTTGCTGCACAACCAAGCCAGGTCAACTGTTTTAGAGGTAATGTGAAATAGTATCATCTGTGATCGGAATGAGCATTCTTGCTTTCTTCAAAAGGCTCTTAATAGGATATCTCTTCAGGATATTTTCTCATTGCTATATACTTTTAATTTTAAATAGGCAATTGTAGGCAAAACTTTAGCCCAATCTAAATTCAGTATTTGAATCAGCTTTGAGTGGGATGCTGGACTAGCTACCTGCCCAAGGTTCTCTCCAACTTTGATAATTCTGTGACTTTGTTTTCTGTGAGAAATAGCAGATTAATTCCAAGTATGCTTTACAGATCTATAATGTTTACTTCTGCAATTTAAAGAGCTTCTAACTACAACTATGTCTTATGAAGGTCTGGTTTTGGGATGCACATTCTCATTTGTTAAAGCTTTGCTAAAATGAAAGTTTGTGAGACAGGAGATGTAGAATACTCCAGGTGTTCTTGGTTAAATTCCTAGGTCTGCTATAAACACTGTGTGATGTCCAGTGAATCACTGAGTTTCTCTGTGGCTCACTTGTTTTTCTGTTGAAGGTTAATCATGATGCTTCTCTCTTTATTTTGATTTAGACTACTTTTTTTTTAGGAGGAGGTTTGCCTCTGTCTACTGTCTTCGAGAAAGGGGGTGCAGGGAAAATTAGAAACAGGTTTTTTGTTTGTGGTTCACAATTAATTGTGCTGGAGGTTGCCAGAAGCTACTGTCACTGCTGTGCTTAGGGTGATCCAAGCAGGAGTTTATCTGGAGCCTCTTGTTCAAAAGTGATCCTGTTTGAGCAAAAAGGATACCTTTGGAAAGCTGGTCTTCCAGAATACTTCCAAAACCTCCCCACCCCACATGTGGACTGCTTTGTGTCATGGCATGTTATTGAGACTTTGATTTTCTATTTTTTTTATTTTTTTATTTTTTTAATGCCTCTGGGATGGGGATGGTAAAGTCTCTGTAAAAGATGTGTTCAAAGATCAAATTCTATCATTACTGTTTCAAAGGCTTTCCACAGAACTGAGGGCTAAACAAAGATGGAGGAGGCAGGAAAATTATGCTACTGCCCTGGTTTTACCTGTAACAGTTGTTTGGGTTTTTTTTTGTGTTTTTTTTTTGTGTTTTGTGTTTTTTTGTTTTTCTTAATAGCTGGTGCATTGCCATGTTTTGGCTTTAGTCTGGGAACAATGCTGGTAACACACCAATGTTTTAGTTGTTGCAAAGTAGAATTTACCCTGATTAAGGACTTTTCAGTCTCACATGCTCTGCCAGTGAGGAGGGGCACAAGAAGCCGGGAGGAAGCAGAGACAGGACAGCTGACCCAGACTAGGTAAAAGGATATTCCATACCACAGCATGTCATGCCCAGTATATAAAATGGGGGGAGTCACCTGGAAGGGACGGATTGCTGCTGGGGTCAGGCTAGGTGTCGTTCAGTGGATGGTGAACAATTGTATTGGCCATGACTTTTGTTTGTTGTGTTTTTTGCTTTCCCTTGTAGTTTCATATTCTCTCCCCTTATTATTTCCCTTATCATTATTATTAGTGCCGTATTGTACTTTAGTTATTAAAATGTTCTTATCTCAACCTCTGGGGTTTTACATTCTTTCAGTTCTCCTCCCCATTCCATTCAGAGTGGGGAAGAGCAATGCAGGTTGAGCGAGTGGCTGCATGGTACCGAGTTACCAGCTGGGCTTACACCAGGACAGCTACTTAAATTCATAACTTTCGGAACAGACTTGGGCTTGAAAAGAGAATTTTTTTCATTTTATATTTTTTCCATTCCCTTTGTCAGTGAGGCTAAGGAGCTGTGCTGTTATGCAGAATTATTCAGAATGTTTATTTTTTCTCCAGTGAATATAGAACTCAACTTGCATCTGCTGGAATAAAATTGTCTGTACTGCTATCTCTACAGAGGTTTGCCTTCTCTAGTTAAATTAAAACAAGCCTAACATATTAACTACTATCAACAGTGTATCAACTGTCTATTAACTACTATCAACATTGCTTGAATATGGAAGTTTGGATCATCATCAAATAAAGCCAGAGAATATTCTATGACAGACAGTGGATCTCAAAATCTTTCATATCATTAGAAAGATTTAAGATCATTAAATAATGTGCTAAATCATTTAACATACTATGTCTATTCCTTGGCTTGAAAATAATGAAGTAAATTTTTGCTGGTTTTTTTTTTTTTTTTTTTTCTAGTGAACTTACAGTTCTTGGAATACTAACATTGCCAGGGGCACCCAAAGCTCCTGGGGTGGTTGGAGAGTGTTGTATATTATATTTCTAAAATACTATCTGAAGCATAGAATAATTCTTTAGTCTTTCTCATGTTATTGCCTCTCCTCATTTAAAACTTAAATGAGATGCCAAAGGTGTTTACCAGTGATATACCTGCATGGCTCCATAAACAATCAGATATGGATAGGAGCACCCACCAGCCTAATTTTTCACAAATATTGCTGCAAACCACCAGTATGTAATATTAGCTCTAGTATCAGTTCTAGTGAAACTGCTGTCCAACAGTGTTTGCATATGTATATATTTCTGCATGCCATAATGATACGAGGAGACTGGATAACAAATGTAAACTAATGAAGTATAGCTTTTGAAATAAGACACCTCCAGTTCAGAATTAATTGGGAAGTGCACATATGTCTGTAAACAAGCCCAGACAAAAGCATCATAGAAGCAGTGAAAATGAAGACTAAGGAGAGGGAGAAGATTGTAAATTGTTTTGTGGCTCTGAAGGAAAAAGTAAGGATGGTGGTTTGGTTATTTTTTTTCTAATTGATATGTCAGAATTATGAATATGGTCCTAAAAGCTTAGACGTTTGAATTGACTGCATATGTAATTATTCAGTTATAAATCCTTTATTTTAAAGTCGGTCTGTAAGGACAACTTGAATAATAATGAGAGGGGGAGGCTACTTAAGTAGTCCTTTGTAGTTTGTGAACCTCTACACAGTGTTGTATTTTTTTATTAACACTGAAGCAACAAATTTTGTGCGGTACACTGCATAGATCTGGTGCTAGACAAATAATATCAAATACATCGCACAGCAATATGGAGAATATTAACATCTACAATGTGAGACTTCTAACTGTTCTTGGTTTTAGGGTGGATTCTGTCCTGGATTTTGCTCAGAATTCTAAGCCTCAGCCTTGAAAGCTCACTATGTAAAGTGTGTCCCAAATTTAAAAACTGATAAAATTACTGATCTTCAGATTTCTGCTGGCATTTCAAGGAATGTTCAAAGTACACACCTTTTGAAGTAATGCCATAATCTGAATTGCTTCCTGATTTGATCCCTGTATATTCATCAGTCTAAGTCTGTGAAGAGATGGGAGGGTCCTATGCTATGTACGTTATGCCTCCAGTGCTAAAGAGGGAGGGAGTAGTGAAGAGATGATTGCTGGAGTTGTAAGCCATGCAGGGGTGGACAGAGGGTGGTGATTCAGTTCTTAATTACGATTCATTAAAAATTAAGCTTCACCCTGAGAGAGAGACATGTGAAGTGATGAGTCCTTTCTGAGTTCTAAAATAGGGCAGCAAAAACTTGCACACAGAAGCAAATCTTTGTAGCACTGAAGCTCAGATTTTGTCAAAATGTCATGAACGTGGCTGCAGCTGTTAGAAGGCTGAATTCAGCCAAAATTCTATAAATGTATAAGCTGTCAGCTGTTTTCCTGGTTGGTTGTTCTCCTCAGAAATTTTTCATCTGCTTGATAATGTTGTGGTGAAGTGTGAGCCTAGGAAAAATGCCAAACACTGATACATCACATTGCTGCATGCAGAAGGACACTGCAGGTTCTGAACTGAAAAGTGTTGTAAGAAGTGAGATTTTGAAGACCGCAGTCTCATGATGCATGTCAGTTGTGTTGGGTGGAAAAAAACAGCATCAGTGATTAATTTGTTTTCAAAACAATTACTAGCAATACAGGTTTGCTATGTTAAGTTAATTATGAATGCAAAGATTTTAAAAATATCTCTTGTAACATCCCAAATGTAAGCAATACTCAGATATTGATGTAAAGTAGCCGTGGTATATGGAACATGGACAGACAGATTGGTTGGCCTTTCTAGTACCTGCTGAGGCTTTGTCCAGCTGTAGAGGATATTGGAATACTTTTTTTTCATACTGGCTTTTGGTGATTTTGCAAGGTTTTCATTTTAAAATAGCTGAGATGTGATTTTAGGTCTTGGTATTCAAAAGTCACTTCCATCAGATTTGAACTTTGAGATAAATGTGCAGAGATTTTCAATAATGTCCATATCTCGTGTGCACTCATACATAAGCCTACTAACTGTATGATAAACTGAATGCAGGGTGTACTTCTCCTTTTGTTTTTTATACTGAATTCCTAGAGCTCATCTGCATTGACAGGATTTGCAGATACTGCTGTACAATATGTCTTGCTTTGCTATCAAGTTGCCACCTGTGGTGGGTTGACCCTGCCTTGACACCAGGTGCCCACCAAAGCCACTCTGTCACTCTCCTCCTCAGCTGGACAGGGGACAGAAAATATAACGAAAGGCTCATGAGTTAAGGACAGGGAGATCACTCAGCAGTTATGGTCACAGGCAAGACAAAATCAATTTGGGGAAATTAATTTAATTTATTACCAATCAAATCAGAGTAGGATAATGAAAAATAAAACCAAATCTTAAAAATCACCTTCCTATGATCCCTCACTTCTTCCTTGGCTCAACTTTACTCCCAATTTCTTCTCCTCCACAGAGGTGTAAGGGGATGGGAGATGGGGAATGAGGGTTGTGGTCAGTTCATCACACCTTGTCTCTGCTGCTCCTTATTTGGGGGAGGACTTCTCACACTCTTTCCCTGCTCCAGCATGAGGTCTCTCCCATGGGAGGAAGTTCTTCACCAACTTCGCCAACAGGAGTCCTTTCCACAGGCTGCAGTTCTTCATGAACTGCTCCAGCATGGGTCTCTTCCATGGGTGCAGTCCTTAAGGAACAGACTGCACCAGCATGGGTCCCTTCTGTGGGCTCAGGCTTTCAGGAACAGACTGCTCCAGTGCAGGTCCCTTCCATGAGTGCAGCCCTTCAGGAACAGACTGCTCCAGCGTGGGTCTCTTCCGTGGGTGCAGTCCTTTAGGAACAGACTGCTCCAGCATGGGTCCCTTCCATGGGTGAAGTCCTTCAAGAACAGACCGCTCCAGTGTGGGTCCCCTGCTGGGTCACCAGTCCTGCAGCAAACCTGCTTCATTGTGGGCCTCTCTCTCCACAGGGCCACAGATCCTGCCAGGAGCCTGTTCCAGTGTGGGCTTCCCACGGGGTCGCAGCCTCCTTTGGTCACATCCATCTGCTCTGGCTTGGGGTCCTCCCTGGGCTGCAAGCGGAGATCTTCTCCCCCATTAACCTTCATGGGCTGCAGGGGGGACAGTCTGCCTTATCATGGTCTGCTCCACATGCTGCAAGGGAATCTGCTTTGGTGCATGGAGCATCTCCTCTTCTCCTTCTTTGTTTACCTTCATGTCTGTTTGTCTCACATATTCTTTCTCCTCTCTCTGGCTGAAGTTGTTGCTGCACAGCAACTTTTTCCCCTTCTTAAATGTGTTATCCCAGCGGCAACACCACCATCGCTGATGGGCTTGGCCTTGGCCAGGGGCAGGTCCATCTTGACCCATCTTGCATTGGCTCTATCGAAAGTGAGAAGCTTCTAGCAGCTTTTCACAAAAACCACTCTGTCACCTTACCCACTACGACCCACAACCTTACCATGCAAACGTACGACACTACCTCAGACAAACTACGAAGTGTATGTGCAAGTGGGAAAGTTGGATAATAAACACTAAAAATGATCATTTTGTCTTTGAAGTCCTTGTAATCTAGTAGGAACAGAATTATGTAGCAGAAGCTATTATCTTGGATGTTTGACATTACTGAGGCGATAGCCTAAGAAAATACATAAATCTACTGAATAACCATGAAATGTACTCAACCGGAGAAAATAGAAAGAAAATAGAGTAGCTTACAAATGGAGAGATACAAGCTACCAAAAGGGATGTGAAACATTAATTCCACCATCTTAAGATTGTTGGCTTTTGTTTTTTTTTTTTTTTTTGGTGTGTGTGTTGTTTTGTTTTTTTTTATTTTTTTATTTTTTGGGGGGGTTTGGTTTGGGTTTTATTTTTTATATATGTATTTTTTTTAATTATTTTTTCTTTTGGAGCCACCAGCTGCCTGCCACATTGCTCTTGCAAACTAAGTAGTCTGAAATCTGTTCTAGCTTGTTCTAGTTTACTTCAATTTGGAGTGGAATACAGAGGCTGTTGCAGCAAAAGTTATATCAGCTTGAATGAAAGAATTTCTGACCTTCGCCTCCTAAATATGGATATGTGTGTCTTGCACATGCCAGTGGTTCTTCAAGGAGCTGGCATGGAGTCTGTTTAAACAACTTTTCCACTAACAGAGCTTATTTTCTATGCAGAAGATGGCTAATTCAGTCCAATTCTGCTACTGAGGCCAAAGATTTTTACTTGCCTGTGTGACTGAGAACTTCTGAGTGTGTACTTTGATTCCTCATACTCACAAATTTTCAAAGATTTTGCTCAGGTTTTAATTAAGTCCAAACCATCACATGTTATCTGCTGCTTCTGCGTGCATTTGGTCTGCGCATTCAGTCTAAATTTACTGTTGGCAAAAAGAAACTGAATACTGAGGGAATGCAAAATAACTCAAAATATCCCAGACTCAAAAATGAACGGCATTGTAGTTTTAATTTGAGTACTTCCAAACCAGGAAGGGTTAGGTTTTTTTCCCTCTTAAGAAGTTATGTTAGTAACATTGGTTTCTTACTGAATTCGTTTCAGGGGTAAGTCTAATCAGAGAGAAAACAGTGGTACACTTAACCTGTTCTATAAATTGGGGAATAAATAGTTAAGTGGAAGCTTCAACTGATTTGTGAAATGATACTCATGTATAGGTATAAATGGGTAAAACCTGGGAGTAAATTTGGGATTCCTAAATATGATTTCTAAATATACACCTGCTATTTAATAGGATCATAGAACAGTTAGGATTGGAAAGGACCTTAAGGTCATCTAGTTACATCTCCCCTGCCATGGGCAGGGACACCTCCCACTAAAAAATGTCACCCAAGGCTCTGTACAACCTGGACTTGAACATCGACAGGGATAGAGCATTGATAACTTCTCAGGGCAAGCCATTCCAATGTTTCACCACCCTTACAGTAAAGAACTTCTTCCTTATATCCAATCCAAACTTCCTCTGTTTAAGTTTTAACCCATTACCCCCTGTTCTGTCACTATAATCCCTAATGAGAGTCCCTCCTCAGCATCCTTCTAGGCCCCCTTCAGATACTGGAAGGCTGCTATGTGGTCTTCACGCAGCCTTCTCTTCTCCAGGCTGAACAGCCCCAACTTTCTCAGCCAATCTTCATACGGGAGATGCTCCAGTCCCCTGATCATCCTCGTGACCCTCCTCTTGAATTGTCCCAACAGTTCCATGTCCTTTTTATGTTGAGGACACCAGAACTGCACACAATACTCCAGGTGAGGTCTCACAAGAGCAGAGTAGAGGGGCAGGATCACCTCCTTCAACCTGCTGATCATGCTCCTTTTGATGCAGCCCAGGTTATGGTTGGCTTTATGGGCTGTGAGCCCACACTGCTGCCTCGTGTTCATTTTCTTATCGGCCAGCACCCCCAAGTCCTTCTCTGCAGGGCTGCTCTGAATCTCTTCTCTGCCCAACCTGTAGCTGTGTCTCGGATTGCTCCGACCCAGGTGTAGGACCTTGCACTTGGCATGGTTAAACTTCATGAGGTTGGCATCAGCCCACCTCACAAGTGTGTCAAGGTCCCTCTGGATGGCATTCCTTCCCTCCAGCATATCAACTGAACCACACGGCTTGGTGTCATCTGCAAACTTGCTGAGGGTGTACTCAATCCCACTCGTTACTGGTCTCCAGCTGGACATTAACCACAACTCTTTGTGTGCGGCCATCCAGACGGTTCTTTATCCTCTGAATACATTAATAACTTACTGTAGTCTACCATTTACTGATTTATACTTCTGCAATCTTGAGGTAATCCAGGTTGCATCTCTACTATGTAAATGGTAGGCTCTAGACATGTTTTGTGTTTTTTTTTTATGTAATACTCAAAGTTTCTTTCCTGAAGAGGCTGTTACATGTGTGAGCAGATTTTCTATGGGTGTCCTGAATTTTCTTCATTTCTGTTTGTAAGCTTGTTCCTCACTTTCCTCTTTTTCTTTTTCTTTTTTTTTTTTTATATTACTATTAAAAAATGCTACGTCACATGAGTTTGGAGAAATTATGCATTAGTATCTGATCCCCACCCTCCTTCCTTCTTTCCCTGACCCTCTCATTTCACACCCATTCCTGTTGTCTTTGCCAAAACTTGCACAAATAAAGCAATCTTTGCCTTAGTAAGATTTGCTTAGTGGAGCAGTAGGGCAGATGATTTGTAAAGGAAATGATCTTCACAGTTTTTGGGGAATGGCTGAGAAGAAATGTGTCTTGGTTAAGGTGTGCATTTGACTCTAGTGTCTCCCCATAGAGCACTAAAGTTGAACCTGTATGGACTAGGTGATGTATATTGCTGTAAAGATCTACTGTTTGAATCCACTTTCCCCATTATTTAAAGCCTTGGGTATTTTAAGTATTTCTGTGTGTGACCTGGGCAACTACATGTGAGAAATATTTAAAAACCAGCATGGCTGAGGAAACCATGAAAGTGAAAAAGCATTCATTGGAAGAGGAGGGAGAGAGATGCTGTAATGAGCAAGCATTTGTTTATGGACTTCTTTCCACAAACTTGAAATGGGATGCTGTTAGTAAAATTGATTAGTATTAAGGTTCATCTCCTGCGTACTTGTGAGAGTGATTACTGAAGCATTTTAGAACCAGCTTATTAGATTTATCAGCTGATTTTTTTTTTTTTTTTCCTTTGCCCTTTTTCACTCTTCCAAGAGTAGCAGTTGTGCTCTCCAGTGGGGATATTACTAGGATTTTTGCTACTGCTGCCAAAAAAATTTCTGGCACAAAATTGTTGTCTGAGTCAGCTTTGTAACGTGACAAATTCAGAGACAGCTGCAGCAATGATATGTTAGTTGTCTATTGGGCAGCTTCCGAGTAGACAATAAATCTCCCACTAGTTATAAAATGTAATTAAAAATAGCCTAACATAGTAGATGATTGTGAAATATAATGCATATTTTTCTGGTTAGCAGGTTGAAAGGTTAGAACACTTAGCTGTGGCTACATATGTTGTATATAATACATTAGCATTAAAGAAGAATTAGAAGCCATCAAAAGAAGAAATGCACTTTTTCTGTTATCTTTTGTTACTCAGCTGTTAATTGCTCATATGGTATGCTTATATTTTGGTGATCACAGCTGTTGCTTCCACATATGTTTTTCCCTAATGGGGTGGCACGAGAGTACCAAATACAACACATTTTCCAATGGAGAGACTAAAATGGAATTAGGCTACCATCGCAGGTGTTCAGTGTTCCATTTCCAGAACTACACTTCTGTTGCTATTGTCTTCTAGTTTTATGAGCATTATTATCACTGCAATTTGTAAGTTAAACTACTAGTTTAATTGTTCTTTACTGCGCTAGTATCTTCAGTCAACCAGAGTCTGCAGTCCTACTTTTTATGTCTAATTATATTCTATTTCTGTGCCCCAGCCTACATTTACGTTGCACAGAAGTGAAATTAAAGTTGTCAGTGCCATCTCACAACTACTCTCCACCCACTTACTTTAGCTATATCAGATGCTAACACTGCTGATTTGTTGAACCTCAAGCTGCTTTGTTTAGCATGGAAACCTGACTGTTTTGTAGCCATCAAACTGATACAGTGAGACACAAAGTGCTTATGATATTGCCCAGATTTCTCATGGGTAAAGGTAGGAGATGCAATTTTGATTTCAATTATATGCTGAATTAATCTAACAAGAATGAAACTTCAATATGTGAGATCTCATGTTCTGTACTAGCTTACACTGGAAGATGTATTTAACATGTATTTGATTCAGGAGTGTAGGAAAACTAAGGAATACTTGTGGTTTCTACTTCAGAGCTAGTTTCTTGCAAAGGCAGAATTTTACTGAAAGGTGCTTGCTGCAATTTTGCTTAGTCTGTATTATGCAAACCAATTAATTTCAGAATGGAAAGAACTGAAGGGGGAGACTGCATCGACTTTACCTATTTTGACATGAAAGTAGTGTTCACTTTGTTCTGTCATGCTGTTTTATTTGTAACTTACATGAGAATGAAGGTTGAGGTTTCTGTGGTATTGGGATTTATACTGCTGGAAGCTCACCCTACAGACCTTGTGTTTTCTGAGTCTGTAAATATTGGAGGGGAAAAAATGACTATTTTATTTATTTTCTTCAAATATGCTGCTTTATCAGGTGCATGAAATTAGACTTGTGGTTTAATTTAAATAATCTATATAAATTTTTTTCTGAAAAAAAATAAAAAGGGGGAGGCAATGCGTCAGACCTACAAAATGTGTTTAGTCGTTAATGAATTGAAAATTAACCTGAATGTTTTTAAGAACTTGAAAATTCTTGGTTCTCAGGGGCATTATTTCTTCATGATCTTCAGTGGAGTTAAATAATTACTGGAATGCTCTTAATCGTAGCTTTCACAACTACTTTGTTGAAGGATGCACTGTAAAGGCTGATATAAAACAAAAAAAAAAACCCAAACGTATTTCATACCAGAACAAGCAGATTATACTGTAAAATGCTGAGGGTATATTTCCTGCATAGTACTATGCTTGCCTGTAATAATACTTCTGTTGTTCAAAATTGATTGTGGATGGAAGATACAGTGCCCATAAATGACCATAACCTCGAAACGTTCTGGCAGCTGGAACTGGTGGTGAGGTGCAATGCTACCAGCAAATTGAAGTGCCATGCTTTTATAACATGGGTGCCTGGAAGTGAAATGTGAGTTCTGCAGCTAATGGTAATCAAACCTCTGTATCAGTCAATGCTTTTTTTTGTCTATATGTGCATGTACAATGTTATAATCTCTGCATATGTAATGAGTGAAGAATTATGAGAAAAGGAGTAGATTATAGTGTGTTAGCATTTTAAGTCACTGAATAAATGCAGACTCTAAGGCTTCAGTGCTTTGTGTGCTTATGGTCCTTAGGTCTCACAAGGAGCTAGTAGAACTTGAAAGATGTAGAGAAGGGTGATAATGATAACTTACTCGTTTACTAGCTTCTCACTGTTGAATGATTGAATTAAACTTCCTGTCTTAATGACTGTGGCAAGATACGGCTCTCACAGAGATTGCTAAATATGGTAGACAAAAGAGTTAGACCTCCTTTTGGTAGCTAGCTTTTGTATTGACTTTCTGATACTTTATAATCTTCTCAGTAGCATTATATAAAAGAGCTGTGCACATCTTTTTCTTGCCTGCCAGTTAACCATGCTATAAACTACCTGCAATCTAGAAAGAAAATATATATTAACTTTTAATATAACATTAAAATTAACTAAGCACACTGCAATGGGAAATGCATATTTTAACTAGTAATTGCATCTCATAAAATTTTCTAATCAAGCACTGAGTTGATAAGATACAAGACCTATGCTAACTTGGTAAGTATGCTAACAGACTATAAAACTTGGATTATAGAGCCCACTGGATGTAGACAGCATACTTCCGAACGCAACTTTACAGAGTGCTGTGGCTTGTGGAAACTGAAATGAACAACAGGAACCCTGACTGAATATTGTTCATAGTGGCTGTGATCCCAAGAGAGATTTTAGAATGCATTGTACTGTGTCTCTACAAAAACATCTGTTGTTATAGTTACATACTCCATGTTATCTCTTCCCCTTTGTTTGTAGTTAGCAAGACTTGATTTTATTGCACTAAGCCTGTGTGTTTTCTAATAGTAAAAAGCCAAGCCAAGAAGTTTCAACAATTTTAAACTTCTTTTGTATCAACACAATAGTCTCAAGTGCAGTCAGTTTAGCTGAAAAATCCATCTCAGTTATTAGGCAGTGACTTAGATTTGAATCACAGATATTGAATTAATTATTCTGTTGTGTTAAATCCAAGACCAGAGGGAATGCAACTAAACCCCATTTGAACGTGTGTCAAAGGGCAAGAATTTATGAAATGCAAAAAGATTGTTTATATTAACCTGTGAAATATTGCAAACTAATCATATAGATGTTGTGATATTATATATGACATTCTTGACATTTCTAGTCAAACTCGAACCTAACCCAGGTTTGTTGATTGAAGTCTAATTTCTGAAGTTGTAGTAGCACACAGGAAGACCTCATTATCTGGCTTCCTTACAACAGTTCACTGACACTTTGCTGTGTTGAAGCACTATGGATTTAAATATTAAGCTATACATAATTTATATGTATAGCTTTTTTTCTATTCTGGAGGACTGAATTTAAAGACTTAAGATGAGAAAATTAGATTAAAAAAATATATATCATGTAGGATATATTGGTTTCTTGATGAAAGGAAATGCTGAGGGTGATGTTAATGTTTCATAGTCTGACTTTGCATGTCCACACAACAAGAACGTCAAAATGATAAATGTTACAACAAATAAGTTGTAGATTGCATGCCTTGGAACTGTATACAAGCTTAGGGTTAAAATTGCATTTCTTATTTCCTTCATTTGCATGCAAGAGATTATTTATCCTATTTCAGTTCCTTTGAGAAAGGGCATCACTCTTTAGCCAAATGAACTACTCATAGCTTCTTTGATAATATTTTTACATTGCAATGTGAAGGATTTCCCTTTGTTGTTAGTAATAATACTTTTGTTTCATTAGGTATCCGATTTTTAGCGTACAGTACTTTGTCAGTGACTATAAGAAGTTATTTATTAAATGTTGAAAACACAGTACTGGGTACCTCCTGTGCAACTTTGAATTGTAAATGATTGAGAACTATAATCATAGAAGTTTAGAACAGCCTAGGCTGAAAGGGACCTCAAAAGGTCATTCAACCTTTCATGGAAATATGAGCCTTAGTGAGATAATCTAGCAGCCTGTCCAGTTGTGTCTTGAAAACCTCTACTGCTGAGGACTTCAACCACATCTCTGGGGAGATTGTTCTGGTGATTGATGTTTTTATTTTTAACTAAAAAATTCCTTTTCTATACCAAGATGAAACCTATTCTACTGCCCCATTTACCCGCTGGCCCTTGTGTTCTCTTTGTGGCACCTCGTGAAAAGAGAGCCTCCATCATCTTTGTAGCTGTGCTTTAAGTACTGGAAAACTGATGAGCTCCAAGCTAGTTTTCTCTTCTCCAGGGAGGAAAGACGCAGCTCCTTCAGTCCTTCCCCATAAAGTGGGTTCTGCAGCCCTTTCATCACCTTCACAGCCCTACTTCGGATGCTCTCTAGCCTGTCCATGTAATTTTTGAATTGTGGGGAGAAGAACTGGCCACAGTATTCCAAGTGGAGCCTGCCAAGCACAGAGAAGAGTGGATGTTAATGCCTCTATCTCCTCTACTAATGTCCCTGAGGATGCAGCCCAGGATCTGATTTGCCTTTGTTGCTGCAGCAGTACACCACTGACTTCAGCTTGTTGTCCACGAGGACCCCCAGGTGCCTTTCAGCAAGGCTGCTCCCCAGCATACCTTTGTTGTAGAAGGGAATCAGGTTATAAGGCTCAATTTTCCTGATCACCTGCATCATGTTTTGGTTTGTAATAGTTCTCCATCTGGCTCCATTACTTTCCCAGGGACTGAAGTAAAACTAATGGGTCTATATTGTCCTGGACCCTCTTTGGGGTCCTTCTTCTAGTCAAGTATGACAGTTACATTCTTTAGTGTTCAGGCACATGCCGTGATCACCAGGACTTTTGAAAGATTATACAAAGCTTTGCAGGAGGTGCGAACTAGCCCTTTCTCCATGACCTGTGGATCAACATTATTTCCTTATTCTCTATTTCCTCTTATATTTCCTTTTGGTTCCAAATACATCAGATTTTAAAGTGCGAAGTTCTGAAACTCTTCACTTTATCTTATATAAAAGGAACTCAAACCAAATCCAGTTAAAGCAACAGTCCTCCCTAGGCAATGAGATTAGAATGCTCATGAGATCACTTGAAGCCGAACATGAAAAATTAAGGAAAATGATTTTGATTTAAGGCAACTTTATTACTATTCTTGATAAATATTGATTAATCATTTCTCCAAATTAACATTTTCTTTAGTAGCCAGACATGTTTCATTACAGACTTCCTGAGGCATTCTCTTTTTTGGATCCACTTGGTTTTGTATGATTTTTTGTTTTTTTCATTGCAAACTGCTGGTGGTTGTAGACATCACAGATGTACCGTGTTATGCTTGATTTCTTTTAGCATCTTCTAAGGTATGCAGAATTGTTCTGGGTTGTGTTTTTTGTTTTGTTTTTTTTTGTGGTTCTTTTTTCTGTTTTTCTCCCTCTTCTTTTTTTTTTTTTTTTTTTTTACTGCTTTTCTTTTGTGCTGCAAAATCACTTAATTTAACTGTATTTCAATTTCTCCATCTGTTGGAGAGTATTTCCTAGAACTATTTCCACATTGCCAGAAAGAGTGTCTCCTCTTGGTGCAGTGGTGCCATCCACCCTCAAGGGCCTTGGGTGACTGCAATGATGGGAGTATGCTGTGGAAGGGACTGCTAGGGGTAAAAGGAGAGAGAAGCTAGCTGATGATGGTGGATGCACTTTTGGCACAATCTTGAGTATGCTGCTTTTTCGCTGAATTCCTCTATGAGTTTCTTTTGTATCAATTAATGAGAAGTTCTGCTAAAGCACACTGAATACATGTCTGATTGGCAAAAGCACTCTGCACCTAGAGTGCCCATCAGAACTGTCATGACTCAATTTTCAAAATAACTCTTCACATTGAATGCTAAAACCTTTTAGAGTTTTAGTTATTCCTGTTTCTTTGGCTCCTAGACATTGAACTTCTGAAAAACCCTGGCCTTTTGTTCTCATGGGGCTCTCTCCTGAGTTATCTCCCAGTTTTTCGGCTTTCACTGATTTCAGTTACAGCTGTACAAGAGAATGCAGCCTCTGATGTGCAGTTCTGCATATGTATGTCTTAATTTAATTGGTATTCAGGATTCAGTATTTAAGTTCTTACATGATCAGATAGTACATTCTGAAGTGCTAGCTTTATTGGCTTTTCTGCCTTTGAGTTCCAGTTGCACGATATCATCAGGTGGACTTCTTTTTGTACACTGTTTTTAGAAATAGTGGTTGCTTGGTTTGTTGATTAAGTCTTGAAAGCAAATATGTATTTTAATGTGTAAGAGTTTTGCAACAAGCAAGCAGTTCTCTAATAGCACATGATATTTTGCTAGTAATGCACTAGTAGCTTGAAAATCTTTTAATATATTGTTCAAGACATGGTTTAGTACTTGTATACTATAATTTCAAACTGATAAAAGCATCTAGGAAACGTGAACAACATTTACTTCTGGAAAAGGATAAGACTTTAAGATCTAATTTCAGCACACACCGACAAGGGAATGTGTGCTGATTTTTTTTGAGAGATGACTGTCTCTTTTATTTATTGTATGTTCCTGGACCTTGAGCTGTTGTTTCTATGCAGTTGTTGATGTGATGCTGTCTTCTGGTGATAGGATAGAAAACCAGTCTGTTCAAGGATGTGGCTGGTTGTACCCATAGAGAAATGTTTCATAGAAACGTACTTGAGTTAATACCACATTAGCTTTCTTACATAATCCTCTGAAATAAGTACAAAGGAAAAACGTGCGGACGGTATCTCACTGGTAACAATTTCAGCTACCCCCACAATCTGCCTGGGAAGACAGCTAGTGTGAATGAGGATGTTTTGATGCCTCTGCTGCTTTAGCAGTTTGATGCTGAACTATACTGATTTGTTCATTTAAATCTGAATAAATAGAAAAGCTCCATGTATTCCTGTATCTATAGCACAATTTTGCTTTATATCACAATGCAAACAAAGCCTTTAAAGGTTATTGGATTAAGTAAAAGTTTGTGTGACACAGAATGGCTAAGGGGTAGCTGCTTGAATAATCAGCATTCAGAACTTGATTGCTAGTTATTTCAAAACTCTCTCTATAAATGCAATAAAATATATTTCATATTTTCAGTAAGATTTTGGGGTTTAATCATAGATAAACGCATGTCAAACAGTTCAGGTAAGTTTAGAACGAATACCCTGTTACTATTTTTTTAATAATGTTTTAATTTCTTGATATCTTTAAGTTTTTCACTGACATTTATTACTAGAATTTAAAAATTCAATTATCCCAGGAGTATCGCATAGCTAATGCCAACTAGTGTTCAGTTAGTACTGACAAAGGAAGATCACTGTTTTGGATTTAAAGTATGTCTAGAATGCATATTTTACAAATATTTATGACTTAAGAAATAGTTACCATCATCTAAGGCTAAATCATAATAAACACTTGCAAGTAATATTCAAGTTTTCCACTCTTTCTTTCTTAATGGATATCATATTAGGGCTTGTTACCTTCTCCCCCTACGCACCTTTCATTTGCTTCTAAAAGCACAGGAATAAAAATTTTAGATTATATGTTTTTTTAAGATTCAGGGTATTGTGAGTAAACAAAGTAATATACAAACTATTCTGTGTGTAATCTGCGTTTTTTGCAAGACCCTTTCTGGTAGGACTACCACAATGTTCTAAAATACCAGAAGAGAAGCAGCACATGGTCCTATTAAGAACTGCAAGGAACCCTGGTTATACTGAGTCATAATAAATATTTTGCTATTGATATGACTGAACATAAAATTTAATTCTTTGTATGCTATTAAATGACCTTTCATGTTACCTTCTTTATAGAATACAATAGTGATATTACATTCTATTGTATAAGGAATGTGCTGTAAGAAATGTTTGGGGTTTTTGAGGAGGAGTTTTTTTGGTAACTGGAATTGCATTGTTGAAGGAAGTCCAAGTTTTTTTCTTTTTTCTTTTTTTTTTTTTTTGTGGTGAATTTCAAAATGGGATCAGTGATTTAAAGTAAGCATTTCACATTTTTGGTGACCCAGTAAATCAGTGGTTCTCAGAGAAATTATCAGTTATTAGTAACAAGATAAAAGGCTAATTTGCATGTTGAAACAGTCTAAAAAGCCAGTAATATCCAACGGTAGTCAAAATATGTGTACTCTTAAAAAGTCTTTCAGTGTGTAAGCTCTAGTACTAAGCCAAATGTGATGTCTTAAATATTCCTCCTTGATGTACTATGTAGTTGACTTAGGTATGTTAATCAGTATATGTTACCTGAACAAATATATAAAAACCTGAACGTACACAAGTCCATGGGACCTGATGAAATCCATCCTCGGGTCCTGAAGGAGCTGACGAATGAAGTTGCTAAGCCACTGTCCACCATATTTGAAAAATCACGGCAGTCAGGTTCCCGATGACTGGAAAAAGGGAAATATAACCCCCATTTTCAAGAAGGGGAAAATGGATGACCTGGGGAACTACAGACCAGTCAGTCTCACCTCTGTGCCTGGCAAAATCTTGGAGCAGATTCTCCTGGAAGGCATGCTAAGGCACATGAAAATCAAAAAGCTGCTTGGTGACAGCCAGCATGGCTTCACTAAGGGGAAATCCTGCCTGACCAATTTGGTGGCCTTCTATGATGGGGCTACAGAACTGATGGACAGGGGTAGAGCGGTTGACGTCTTCTACCTGGACTTGTGTAAAGTGTTTGACACTGTCCCACACGACATCCTTGTCTCTAAATTTGAGAGACATCAATTTGATAGGTGGCCCACTTGGTGGATAAAGAACTGGCTGGATGGCCATGCGCAAAGAGTTGTGGTCAATGGCTCAGTGTCCAGCTGGAGACCAGTAACGAGTGGTGTCCCTCAGGGATTGGTGTTGAGACTGGTCTCGTTTAACATCTTTGTTGCTGACATGGACAGTGGGATTGAGTGTACTCTCAGCAAGTTTGCTGATGACACCAAGCTGTGTGGTTCAGTTGATACGCTGGAGGGAAGGAATGCCATCCAGAGGGACCTTGACATGCTTGTGAGGTGGGCTGATGCCAACCTCATGAAGTTTAACCATGCCAAGTGCAAGGTCCTACACCTGGGTCGGAACAATCCTAGGCGCAGCTACAGGTTGGGCAGAGAAGAGATTGAGAGCAGCCCTGTGGAGAAGGACTTGGGGGTGTTGGTCGATGAGAAAACGAACACGAGGCAGCAGTGTGGGCTCGCAGCCCAGAAAGCCAACCATGTCCTGAGCTGCATCAAAAGGAGTGTGACCAGCAGGTCGAAGAAGGTGATTCCTGCCCCTCTAGTCTGCTCTTGTGAGACCTCACCTGGAGTATTGTGTGCAGTTCTGGTGTCCTCAACATAAAAAGGACATGGAACTGTTGGAACAAGTGCAGAGGAGGGCCACAAGGATGATGGGATGATGAGGGGACTGGAGCACCTCCCGTATGAAGACAGGCTGAGAAAGTTGGGGTTGTTCAGCCTGGAGAAGAGAAGGCTGCGTAGAGACCTCATAGCAGCCTTCCAGTATCTGAAGGGGGCCTAGAAGGATGCTGAGGAGGGACTCTTCATTAGGGACTGTAGTGACAGGACAAGGAGTAACGGGTTAAAACTTAAACAGGGGAAGTTTAGGTTGTATATAAGGAAGAAGTTCTTTACTGTAAGCGTGGTGAGGCATTGGAATGGGTTGCCCACGGAAGTTGTGAGTTCTCCATCCCTGGCAGTGTTCAAGGCCAGGTTGTACAGAGCCTTGGGTGGCATGGTTTAGTGTGAGGTGTTCCTGCCCTGGCAGGGGGGTTGGAACTAGATGATCTTAAGGTCCTTTCCAACCCTAACTATTCTATGAATCTATGTTTCTATGTTACTATGGAGCTACAAAATTTGGATGCCCCACCACTACTGACTTCAGAAAAGCAGGGTCTTTTTGTCTCTTGTTCCCTAAGTATAATTTTTTTTTGCTCTCCCCATAGCAGTTAAGGCTGTCTGTCTGTACAAAAATGTTTCCAATGAAGCACATGGATGATGAATATAATTTTATTTCAGGTTTCTAAAATCAGAATGCTGTGAGACGGATGTGATGGGTGGGAATGGTTGCTGCTGCTGTAGTGTCTGAAAAAACAGCTGCCGAAAATGTGGATGTTTCTCAGGATATTTTGAATCTTCCATTATCTTTCTCCCTGCATTTGTCCTTTGAAATTACAGGTTTATTAATATCAGAGAATAGTACTGGAAGCAATGAATCTGGTAGCCTTGAAGTAAGATAGTATTTATAGTATCCTTATCATGCCTTGAAGATCACTCAATAAATTAGCTATAACGAGCCATCCTGTGCTGATATAAACATGATGAAATGGAGTAATGAGACAAGAATACAAAGTCACTAACTCTTCTTTAGATCAGGCTTTAGACCCTAAGAAACTAAAATAATATCTGAAAACTTCCTACTCATTTTTTTTTTTCAATATTCCCAAACAATGTTTTTTGGTTTTTTTTTTGTTTGTTTTTTTATCTGATTCTATGCTTCTGAATACAAAATCTTGAAGCCTTTGAAATGTGTTCTGAATTCCTGTTTATTTGATTAAACAGTAATTCAGACTTGGCAGTGGAATATTCATTTTTGGAGTTTTAAGCTTTACTGATAAAGTGAGGTAAGAAAAATAGAGCAAAAGTGCCTAGAAATTCTTTATTCCTATTTAGCTGGAAAGATTCCAGCAGAAATCAATAGCACCTGCTGCTTTGTCATGAAACACCTTGGCACTTTGCAGTTAAAAGGAAAAAAAAATACAAACATGAAAAAAGGAGTCATTATGGGAATATGGATTATTGCTGTTTATGGACTGAATTCAAGGACATCTGAATTCTTAACATAAGCTTCCCATAAATGTTTGGATTTGTTACCTGTGCTCAAAGACTAGAAATAAATTAAGGGGCTCTACTATTTTGTGAATGCCTAGGTTATATTACTTATTTAAAAAAAATAAAATCAAACTTCACAGTAGAATGAATAATGGGTACTTATCAGGTTTGTGAAGGTATAAAAGATGATTTCACAAAAAGAAGTTGTAGAATTGTAGAACGGTTTGGGTTGGAAGGGACTTGAAAGATCATCTAGTTCCAGCTCCCTTGCCATGGGCAGGGACACCTTCCACTAGAGCAGGTCGCTCAAAAATCAAAGTCAATTCAATATTTGGTTAGGAGTTAAAAAAAACCCTACCAAAACAACTCCAAAAACTCGGGGGAGGAAGGGATGAAAATAAGACAATAAGTTTTCTTATTTCTTAGAAAAAGAATCAGGAAAATTACATAGTGTCTAAAGTGTTTTCCGTTGTTTTGTTCTTTCTATAGCCCCGCTTAGAAAAAGGTCTTACTTGTTTGTTTGGTGTGATGGTTTTTTGGTATGGTTTGGTTGTTTGGTTTTGTTGTTTTTTTCCTCCCCCAGTATTTAATGAAGCTGTAACAGTTTGTTTCATCATGAGTACAGCATGAAGTAAAAGCAGGATTGTTACCTTTCAGAAAATTCACATATTCTGTATGTGTGTATATCCAGCAAAAATATACCAAACAGCTCTAGGGATATCTAAGGTATCAATTAGTAACACAGCTGTTGAGATTTCGAATGTTAGTGAACGACCTTTGTAGCTAAGGCATCTGATCTTTGCAGATCAGAGGTCAGCTGTGTATAGACAGAGGTTTCCATGTGCATCAACACAAATACTTTCAAGACAGGAAGGCTATAATTGAAAACTGACTTTTAATGAGACAATATTTATTTAAAAATAAAAAAAAATTACAAATTATTGTGTACTTTTCAATGTATTGTGTTCTTTCCAAGGCTGTCATAAGAAGCTGTCAGCATTGTTACCTACAACTGTTGTGCTTCATTTGGAAGGCTGACTTCCTGCAATGGCTGATCATGGTTCGTTAACAATTTATATCAGCAGAGAAGTTCCATCACTTGTGTAATTTCAGTTATTGCTCAAATTAAGTTATGCTGTAGCTGTATCTTTAGTGGCACTTTTGCCAGTATAAAATGTCATGTCTGTTCTGACACTGCTGAATTGGCAAAAGTTTCTGCTGCAGACTTGATTAGACAAGATAAAATAGAACAAAACCTCTGAAAAATGTATTTAATCTAAAACTGTAAAATGCTGACCTTTACAAGGTATTTTTGAGTTAATTATTGCAAGAATATCATGCACTTCAAACACTGTGAGTTTAGTATGTCATTACCTCAAAGACAGGCTTTTTGATACTGTGTCTCTCCTTGGTTTTGCTGTTCTCCTTTGGGGATATCTCAGATTACTTTGGTCTGTAATGCAACTGCCTTCATAAAAGTATTTGCACAGATTGTTTCTTCAGAGCAGGCTGACAAATGTAAGTGTTCTGTTCTCTAAAGCCGTATCAAGTTGAGTTGCTACTCATCAAACAATTTTACTTACCTTGTGTAATTATCACAAGTGCTTTTATATAACATTATCTTCAGTTTTTCATATTTAAAGGGGATAGAAATATTGTGGGTTTTTTTTTCCTAATAAAATTCTAAATGGCCATTTAAATGCTTCTATATAAAATTGATCTGCCTTTTTTCTACCTAAAGATACTTCTGTTGCATAAAATCTGATCATTCTTGAAATGTCAGCAGTGATGTGCTAGTCACTGTTTGCATTTACAGACATTTTGTATTGTTTCCAGAATTCAATTTAACACATTTTACTTTTGCTTGCAGTCATTAAAAACCTAGTAGTTTTTATATAGCCTGTACCTTTTTGTGTAAGTGCTGCTGTCAGTGAAAATGGCAGGGCCTCTCATTACGAAACTCGAAAGGCATTTTAAGGGAGACTTGTTGGAGTTTATTCCCAGGAATTTTTTTCTTTCCACTGAAAACCTTGAACTACAATATTTTCTCTCTGGGGAACAAAAAAAAGTGTTGTATACAAAGATTAGGATGTGGGTTGTCTTACTCTTTTCAGATGCATTTTATTCATCTTCCTTCATTTAGTCTAGTGAACAGTTAAAATACACAAAGAATGAAAAAAGTGAAAAAAGTTACCTTGAAAGATTTTTGGAATTACCTGAATTTTCTCACAGAACTGTATTTACAGGTGTTTTGTGCTGCAGTGTTTTGGTTTTCAGCTTCCGTATTACATTGGCAGATACTTACTTTGTATCAAGTTATGAGCAAAAAGCAAGCTAATGTGTTTTTTGCAAAGTTCTGTGTGCATCGAGCACAGCTTCATTCTTTTGGGAGAAGGTAACACAGTAATTTGTGATTGTATGATATATAATGAAATGTTGTCTTACAATTTTAATATATATTAGTATGTCGGATCCTGGCCCTTATCCCTTCAGAATGAGTAGGAATTTAAACTTTGAGAATTAAGATTGTATATGAAGATCAAACCATGGCTCTGTGGAAATTGCTGTCTACTTTGAAAATTACACTTCAATAGAAAAATCCTTGTCTTCGGGAATAAAATTAAAATATCTTTCCATCAAATATCTTCCTCTGAAAATTTCACTGTAATTGTGAGTGCAGTTGGATTCAAAAGGTTAAAGAGATCTATTAGAAGCCAGGAATTATAGCTCACCCCAACATACTGTCAGCCTATTCCAAATCTTGGTATCTATCTACTTATTCCAAAGTTACAGCCAACAGTCAAAGCTGTAATCGGTTTTTTGAACTGTGATGAGGGTGTGTTCAGGTGGTGTACCTGAAATTACACAATCTAGGTTGCATTGCTTGTGTTCTGGGAGGTTTTGTGTCTAGTAGTTCAAATTAGCATTGTTCTTAGGCTTTTTGCTTTATTTTTAGTTTCATTGCTCCAGAGTTCATGGTCCAGGGTTTTCTTAGATTGTTACTATGTTAACTACTTTTGCTCAGTTTTTTTAATGAAAAAAATGTGTATTTTGTATAAAACTATATTTCAGTGTATTAATATGAAATTATTTTTTCCAGTTAAAGAATACAAAATAGACATGTTTACATTTTGGAAGGTATACTTTGGAAGTAGTTGAAATTATACTCAACTGCTGCAGTCTAGAATATTTCCAAATATAAGATTCCCTTTGTGAATCTTATAGGAACTCAGTTGCATATGATATGCAGTCACACTGAAGTTTGCACTGTTCTTCTGTTTTCTGTTATTTAGTCTGTCTTGATTAATTGTTGTACTGAGGCTGATTTGATCTAATTTATTTAACATACACTTTAAGAAGATCCAAGATTTATTCTTACAGCATTTCTTTTTTTTCTGTTCTCTCCGCAGATACTACAACGTATTCCACTGAGCGATCTGAGCACTTTAAGCCATGCAAAGACAAGGATCTTGCGTATTGTCTCAATGAAGGGGAATGCTTTGTGATTGAAACCCTAACAGGATCACATAAACACTGCCGGTAAGTCCTTCGAGAAGAAGTTGCAAAACAAGTCTTCTGTCCAAGTGAGACAGCATAAAAAGTTCAGACTTAGAATGTTACAAAGCAATGGGCTTTGCTTCGAATTTGCTTCTGTCCCTCACAGTTGATGGGGTTTGTTACTAGTATGTAATAATTCTAAATGGAAATATGAAAATACAAAAGGCCACATTTTGGTTACTTTTATAGATAAGAAAAATCTTCAGTATTCTGTTTTCTAATCATGCAAACAAGTAAGGATTAATGTTTTGGTTTATACATTTTTAAATCTTATATTCCTCTACATACCAGAAGTGTCCCTTTATTTTGGGTACTCAAAGAAGAGCTTTGACAATAGCTGTATGCACCTTTAATTAAGAGAGGAGTTGTTCAGTTAGTAATTTTAAGAATTAGGATTTCCTAAGTTCTAATAACTGAAAGATAAAGAAGACTGTAATAGGCATCTGAACCTGCTACACAGGTGCTGAACAGTTATGCTCCTGAACTTCCATTAATGTCTGTGAACATCTTGAACATATTTAAAGGAATATTAGAAAACCATATCATTACATATAATTATGCTAGATGTAGTGGCCAGTAAAAGGGAGTATATACAGATGGAATGCTGTAACATCTTCCTAACAACAAGAATGAAAAAAAGTCTGTGCAATTCAAACAATCTTAAAGAGAAGCAGTCCAAAATGAAAACCTGTAGTTGTGATGTTTTAATTTACTCCCAGGATACTGTATTTGGCATATAGAAGGTGTGCCTAAGATGCTTATATGCCCAAATTCTCAACTGAGCATCTAAATATGTAGGTATCTCTAATATAAATAATAATTAAAAAAAACAACATAAGGCACTCTAAACTTTCTTGAATGATTTGGGACTTAAGCTGCTAAATCCCACTGAAAGTAGGAAAAAAGTTACAACATTTTATGTGCTTTGTTTGAAAGTAGAAATTTATGGGTTTAAAGATTGAAAGCCTGCTTATCAGCAACAGAATATTCCTGAGATTTTTATTTTTAAGGCTATGCTGGTAATTTTTTTTCTCATTCAGAATGGTCATGCTTCCGTGACCATTCATTTCTTCTCTATTTTATGTTTTCATGTGGCATCTTTATTAAACTGAGTCATTAGTCATGGAAAAAATTATTACTTTTTTAACTTCCATCATAAAATGTTACAGGTATTTTTTTTCTCAAAGTAGGTGTGTGATTTTAAGTTTTAGAAGTCTCATGAGCTGTTAACAAAGGAATTAAATCACTCATTTAAGCATTTTTCATTGTCAGAATATTAAAACTGAACAAAATGATACAAACTAATAGCAGGGATAATTTGATATATATGCTAAGTTTTACTTACACTCATGAATTTAATAGCTAATTTATTTGAACACACCACTTTAGTAAACTGTATGGATTGAATTTTTAAATATATGCAGGAGTGTATCTCATAATAGAGCTGTCTTTGGTTGGTTGTTTGGTTTTGCTACTGTCAAGATCTTTCCTGTTGTCTGCCTTTGTCAAATTCTTATTTGCTGTGATTCTGATGCTTCAGTCTGGCTAACGGTTTGAAGCTTTTCCCCTTAACTAAACAAACCAGTGTTGAGTTTTCATTTTTTCCAGCACAGAGAAATTTTTTTCATAGGTTCTTTTGTGTTATTCTTCCACAGGGAAATAGGGTATCATTTGTGAATACTGCTAGCTCCCATGTGTAAAAGATTTGCATTGCTTGTACAAGTTTTAGGCATTGACATGTTCTATGGGAATTAAACATCTGCTTATTTCAGGGTTACTTTGAAGAGCGCAGTGCGAAAAGACATGTATAAGGCAATAAAAATTCATATAGCAAGAGAAGATGAATTTTAAAATTTAAAAGGTGATTAAACTAGTTATAATGCTTTGTTTAATTCTGTAAGGACCTTCAACGCAGCAAGCAGCAGCTTGTTCAGAATTGCTTTTATGATACTGATGTGTATGTCATGAACAAAGAGACACATTTTGATTTGACCTTCAAATTCTTTATCCCTACCTTGTTAACAGCCTGTATGTCTCTTTGTCAGGGCTGGTGCTGTAGTGAGTCAGATGCAGGTGTTTTTCTATCTGTCTGTAGCCTAGAACCATGCTCTGAAATAGCAGCTAGAATATACATATATAGGAAAATACAGTATTGCTGTACTGTTTTTGTCCTCTAACTAGAGGAAAAAAAAAAAAGGTAACTTTCCTTGAGAAGGGAAGGGTTATGGAATTCCCATTGCAATTAAAAGCGTCATTTGAATACAGAATTATGAAAACTTAGAGAGTGAATTGATACTTTGTTCTTAGAATTAAGCTGCATTGTGTCTTCTCATAGGGAGTTGGATTTTGCATCTGTTCTGGGAACAGAGTACCAATTGGCTGAAATGGGAATTTGCCATGTGAAACAGTTGCAGATAGAAGACCTTGATGTAGGAAAAAACTTGCGTCCCACTTTGTTAGGTTTAAGGAGCGTTAGGAGATGATATATATATATATAGAGAGAGAGAGTTGTGCAGTTGTTACCAACCCAAACACAGCAACCCTCCCCCCCAAAAAAAGGAAAAAACAGAACAAACAAAAAACAACCAGACAACCCAGAAACCAAGCAAAAAAAGAGATTGGGTAGCCATTAATAAATACTTGAGTTACATTGTGGACCTCTTCTATATTCTCTTGAACCATACTGTCCGTGTAAACAGTTTCAACTGGCAGTTCAGGCACCTTTCAGAGTTGACAAACTTCATCATATTCAACAATAGGAGGAGGTAACTCCAGCAGTTAGTAATGACAATGGCAGCTGGATGTTGTAGAACACTGTAGTTATAAAGCTTTATAACTTTCTCCTCTTTTGTGAGTTACATGCTTTAGCTAGTAGAAACCTGTAATCATGGAGAGTGGGATGAGTGTGCACCATTGGTAAAGGGCAAGAGGGGGGCTGTATTGTAGGAGACTACTACAAATACAGTAAATGAGGAGATCTGTAGTAGCCCTGCTTGTGCATCTTCTGTTCTTATCCATCTACAGAGGAGGTGTCCTGAAGTCATGGGATTTTTTTTTTTTTTAGCTTGGTTAGCAACGGGAGGAAAGAAATAAAGGAATGGTTATAGCTTCAAATTCTGTAATCCCGTTTTCATTTGAACTTTTACATTTTACTCACTTTGTCTTGGTGAAAACTTGCCTGGGGACGTAAAGTGGCAGAGTTCACCCACATGGTTAGGTAACGAACAAGATACGCTGACTTTTTGTGCTATTTTAAAGGTGTGACTTCAGTATTTATTTTGTGAATGGTTTAACACAAGCTTGTTTTAAGGATAGGGTAGGTCAGCAGTAGGGAGACTTTATATTTAGCTTCTCCATATGCTGATTTTTATTTTTATTTTTTCCCTGTTGCCTTCTTGAGAATTTAAGCTAACTGGTAAGGGTGCTTTTATTTGTTATTTACAGAAAACAAATGAAGCACGCTGTCAACACTGATGCATCAGTGTTGAATGCGTTATTACATGATGCAGGCTTTAAAAAAAGATGCTTAGTTTTTATCTGTATAATTTTATTTCAAAGACCCTATCTCAAGTGACTCTGAGTTTTGTGGGTTCCTTGGAGTTTTTGTTTCATTTTTTTTTGGGGGGGAAGCATGAATCCTTTTTATTTTTCTTTTCTTTTTTTCTTTTTTCTTTTTTTTTCTCCTTCTTAGACCCTTCATTTTCTTCTGATTACCCATTTAGAACTGGAGAACAGTAGATGAATGAGTGGCAAAAATTTGAAGGAAAAAAAGGATTGCACTGTAAATTTCTTTCCTGAAAGAAGCCATTAAAACTATTGTGTATGCACTGGAAATCTTGGTATTGGCAGTGACCTACAATGTACTCTAGAGATTTGAATATGTTGGATGAGATACTCGTAGAATCACAGAATAGTTAGGGTTGGAAAGTACCTTAAGGTTACCTAGTTTCAACCCCCTGCCATGGGCAGGGGCACCTCACACCAGACCATGTCACCCAAGGCTCTGGCCAGTCTAGCCTTGAACACGGCCAGGGATGGAACATGTACCATGTCTTTGTGCAACCTGTTCCAGTGCCTCATCTCCCTCACAGTAAAGAACTTCTTCCTTACATCTAACCTGAACTTCCCCTGTTTAAATCCATTACCCCTTGTCCTATCACTGCAGTCTCTAATGAAGAGTCCCTCTCCGACACCCTTGTAGGCCCCCTTCAGAAACTGGAAGGCTGCTATGAGGTTTCCATACAGCTTCTCTTCTCCAGGCTGAACAGTCCGAATTTACTCAGCCTGTCTTCATATGGGAGGTGCTCCATTGCCCTGATCATCCTGGTGACCCTTCTCTGGACTTGCTCCAACAGCTGTTTGTCCTTCTTATGTTGAGGACACCAGAACTGTACACAGTACTTCAAATGGGTTCTCACCAGAGCAGAGTTGAGGTGCAGGATCACCTCCTTTGACCTGCTGGTCACACTTCTTTTAGTGCAGCCCTGCATATGGTTGGCTTTCTGGGCTGCAAGCGCACACTGAAGCCAGCTCATGTTATGTTTTTCATCAAGCAGCCCCCACCCAAGTCCTTGTCTGGGTGTTATGTGGGACAGTATCAGACGCTTTGCACAAATCCAGGTAGACAATGTTAACTGCTATGCCCCTGTTCATCAGTTGTATAGCCCTATCTAAGAAGGCCACCAGATTGGTCAGGCATGAAGCCATGTTGGCTGTACCAACCACCTCATTGGTTTTCATGGTTTTCATAGTTTCGTGGTTCCATGATCCTGCCAGGCACAGAGATGGGACTGACTAGTCCCCATGTCTAACACTTTCCCCTTCTTGAAAATAGGGGTTATATTTCCCTTTTTCTAGTTGTCAGGAACTTCATCTGAGTGCCATGATTTTTCAAATACAATGGATATTGGCTTAGCAACTTCATCCCTCAGGACCCATGGATGGATTTCATCAGGTACCATGGACTTGTGCACATTCAGTTTCCTTAGATGATTTCAAACCTAATCCTCCCCTACAGTGGGCCTAAGGTCTTCATTCTCCCAGTCCTTGCACTTTTCTTCCAATACATTTGTCCTTTGTTCCTGTTCTTGATCTCTCCTTCACTAAGTATAAAACCAGAATAAATTTTCTAACAACAGAGAATGAAACAATAAACTCAGAAATGCACAGCAAGCAAAAGATTCCCAGTTAACCAAATTGCAGCAGGCTGTACATACTCATCCAAAGAGTACTACTGTGGTTATTATCCTAGAGATTTCTGATTTCATAGGACAGTCTCGTTTTGATGCATCCATCTTGTTATGATAAATTTTTAGCTTGTTGATCTTGCTCATTTTTTTGCATAAAAGATTCTGTTTTCACAAATAGTGGACAAAAAAAATATACCCTCATTCCTCAGCTTTGTGTAAAATGTCATGAGACTAGAAGGATTTAATTCTACTTTTATTGAAGTCCAATTTGGATTAGTCTTTATCTACTGTCAGGTTTTATTGTGAGTCTTTTGCATAGTAGTACCTGGAATCTAGGCATCTCTGTTGCTGTCAGTAAGAGCAGGAAAAAGAGGTCAAAACCAAACTGAACTATAGCATAGCTCTAAGCATGGCATATGAAATGTGCACTTAACTGTAAATTAGAAATCTAAAAAGAGAAGAATATAATTGCTCTGGTTTGGTTACATGGCTTGTTACCTAGGCTTTTGCAGTCTAGGTGTTTTAAAATACCAGCTACTCCATTTTGTGTGTTCCCCCCAGTCTTGTATTACAGTGACACTTTTCCAGAATGCTTCTGACATGGGAATAAAGCAAACACAGGAAATTATTAAATATTGAGTAGCGTTTCATAATAAAACATTTTATTGATGCCACATTATTACAAGGTTAGTTTCAATAAAATAATCCCTTACATTAAGCTGACAACATAACATGCAGCTAGAAGGAATTTAAAGGAGAAAGAAAGCTGTGCTTAAAGTCTAGGATATGTTCCATGTCAAGGGCAATCAACAGACCTCCTGTTGTGAAAATCATTGGCTTATGAGCATAGCTGTAGCACATATCTAGACTATATTTGCATAGTTGCACACGTTAGCTGGAAATGTTTCCATTTTTACTTTCATGTTTTCTTTAGAAAAGCAGAGGTGAACTTGAAATACCACATTAGGTAGCTCCAAGCAGTTGTTAAGCAACTATATTTTAATTTACATGCCATATTGCATTATTGTTACATCGCCTTTCAAAACTTGCGGTTGCCTTCAGCTCAGATGGAATAACCTGTCTGCCTAAAGCATTGTGACTGTGATACTTTTCAAAACTCGGGCCTGGAGGAAGTCAGGAAGCAGAAATTCTGGCCAAGAAGTCTGTTACACAGACTGCACGTGCCAGGGTAGAATATGCTCAGCTATGCTCCTATACTCATATACTCCAGACAGAACTAGTAAACAACAAATAACAGCCGTTCTTTCTTTATGCAATACAAATAACAAATCTGCAATTTGACTACTTTTCCATTCTTTTCATTGGTAAACCTCAAGCTTTCCTTGACTAGTTTTTGAAATGTTTTTTCTTCATACAGACCCCCCCCCCCAAAAAAAAAAAAAAAAGCCTCAAACCCAAACTAGTTGTGTGTTCTCTTTCAAGCTCCTGCTTCTTGAAATATTAGGAATAGGTTGCATGACTTACTGTTACACACTTGATTTATCCTTTTAAATCTTTTGAGATACGAACCATGAAGCAAAATGGTTTCTAAACCTCAAAATGAAATGGTATAAAGTCCAAGATGTCCATAAGGCTTGTACTTGTTACCTAGGTATCATCACTTTTTTTGGTATTACCTAGTCTTACATAATTTTTACTCTTTGGTCTGAAATGGCTTGTAATTGACACATAAGGTTTGAGCTCAATTAATTGGAATCAGTTGATCAGAATAAAAACTGAAGTACTTTGTCCAACTACTAAACTTCACCTCCGTAAACCCAGTATTTCTCAGTTATCCCTACTTGTTTTCTAGTAGTTCTGCAAAATTAAAACCCTTCAAGTCTGATATAATAATTCAATAAATAACAAATAGGTTTCAGATTTAAAGACCGAGCCTTTAACATCGTCCCTAGCAAAACAGTGCAAGAACATATTATGTGGTACGCACACTAAACACAGCTGTATTCAGTTAACACCTGATTCATGCTTTCATAATTTAACATTCAGAAGATGGAGACTCTTGAGAAAGCTTCTTGTAAAAGTACTTTAATGATTGATTAATTTTCACAGTCTCAACACTCCATTTTACTGTGGGTTTTATTTACAGATTTTCCCCAAGATTATTGCATTTAGAAGATACTTACCTTCTTCAATCTTATGTAACTTCTGTGGTAGAAAATACTTCAAGCTTGAAAAATATCTATATATGCAAATTGAAGGTCTTATGAAGTTCAATTTCAGATATTTGCAAAACTGAGTTTTTCAGTGCAGCAGTATAACAGTCTGTATTTCAAAGATCATATTGGATGTTGCCCTGGATGTGTTTACAAAAATTCACCCTTTACCATAAAGGATAAATTAATTTCATGGTAAAAAGAAATAAGAATAAAATAAAGCTTTGTATTTAGTCATCATTTTAGGTTTCTGTTGAGGTGCTGTGGTGCATGTTTTCATGGTATTTCACGTTTCTGCTGAGCACCTTAAACAGGCCAGATTTTCTAATGATTTCCCTTTGAAAACCCTTGATTACTAAACAGTATAATTTGCTGGTTCCATTTCTGTCTTTTGAAGTCAGGAAATTTACAATTCTGCAGGAGTGTAACATAACATTCAGGTTATGATGAAGATGCACTTCAGACAGAGCAATAAGCTTAAAGCCACAGTACCATACACATAAAATTTATGCTCAGATATTTAAATTACACACTAATTTAACTTAATTCATCTGTGATTAATTTGGTTGAAGAAAATATCCATAAAAATAAAAGAAAACTCGTAGTAAATTTCATTTTGTTTGATAAGCTTATTCAAATTGATATTCTTGAAAGAGTTTGAGGAAGAAGAAATAAAGGAGAATTTGCATAGCTATGTTGAAGCTGAAGAGAATGAATATGTTTTAAACTTATGTCAGTATAGAGGACTGAAAAACTGTGGAATTTATTTCTCTTTCATAGAGTAAGAAAACACTAGTGTAAATCCTTTTTTAGTTAACAAAGATTGGGACAACATATTTACAGGTTTAGGGCATCCCCCTACCTATTTTTTTTGTTTGTTTGTTTGTTTTACTTTGTTTTGTTTTTCTTTAAGCCAAATATTTGTAATTCACAGATAATAGCTGTCAAATCAAACAGCGCTAATTCTTTCATTTATGTATATACACAGTTATTTTGCAAACATAAGTATAATTTCTTCGAACAACCAGTAATGTGACTGAAACTAAAATATTTCTGGAAGCTTTAAGTAAACTCATTTCTTTCTGGTGAACTGAAGAGAAAGGGACCTAATTCACCTTCCTTTCCATTTGGCAAGATCCTTTCAGTTGGCTGAAGCAAGAGATTGGCTATAAACCTGAATTTTCAGTAGAGAGAAGTAAGGAAGGTAGTTGCCAGCTCAGTAGCTGAGATAGCTTTTTCTTGAAGTAGCTAATAATTCTTAGATTTCTTGATTTGGCACCTAAACAGGAGATCAGGAAGCAGTGCTATCCTAGCATTCTCTTGTTTTACAAGGAGGAATACTTAGAGCTGGTGGAATCTTGAATTTTTATCACCACCTTTTCTGAGCCTACACATCTTTTGAAGCTGTCTTGTCATAATAGGTTAGCAAGGCATCTTGATTGTAAAGCACATCTCCACTGGAAGAGATGACTCAAATCTGTTCTATATAAAATACAAACTTCCATGAAGAAAGTTTATTTGTTCATGGGAGAAACTGCCTCCTGTTTCCTAATTCTAAAGTAAAATAAAGTGACCTACAGAAAGCTATTACTCAGTACATGCTGTCTGAAACTAAATACAAGATAAATGTAAGGTATATTCTGCAAATCGTAAAAATAAAAAATGCCGAAGGCCTTTCTCTGCAAAGGAATATTCCATCAATTGATAAGAATTTAGTGTCCACCCCCTCTCTCTTGCTTTCCAAAACCTGCGAGTGAAAAAAAGATTGGATAGCTTTTGTAGTATGCACAAAGTATTTGGAGGAGAGAAAGCCTTAAAAAGTATGGGTGAAATTTCAAATGCATATATTGCATCTGTCTTGAAGCTAGCATATGCAAATATTCTGTCATCAAGCTCTGCTTTTAAATTAGCTTGGAAATGAGTTAGGGTTTCTGTTGTTGTTGTTCTTACCTCCCTTAGGCAAGAAGGAATTTGTGAAGTGCATAATGCAGGCATCTGAAATATCTCATTTAAATTCTCATCCTTAAGTACACTGAAAGCAATAGCATTTCCAATCTAATCCTATCTGCAGATACTCTCCCAGAAGGTCTGCTGGAAAAATCTTGATAGGAAAAGAAATAAACTCTGGACAATTGAGTTATTTAAATAGAAACGAATGCCAGGTTTATCAAAATGCTAACTATCAAAGCTTTAATCCACTAGTACTCTAGGTTAATCTAAATGAGAAAAACAAACCAGCCCTCCTGTTTCCTTCATCACTCAAAGTCCTTCCTAGTACCTCGAATAGGAAGATGTATGTGAATTCTGTACTGTTATTGAAACCAAAGTACCTAAGATAAGACAGGCAGGTAAGCTGTATCCATTAGTGTAGTGTTTAGGAATGTGTGGATTGCTTAAATCTAAAACAAGCTTCTTGAAGTTAGTCCAGTGCAGAGAGAGATGAACTCTTTAAGCAACCTGCCAACAGGTTCTATAAGAAATAGATTTATATAAAGTTTATTCAGAGATATCTCCAGAAGGTTGTAATGAAAGATCTTTTGGGCTTTATTTGTGCCTTAGCAGCTACTACATTAGACAGCAAACTGCATTTTTTACAAGAATTACGCTGTTGAAGATGGCTAGTGTAAGAAGCCTAGAGTAATAACCTGACTCCTGCTTAAATCAGCATACAAATTTGAGGACAAACTCCCAGGCTGCTTGAGATGGGTATGATATCTTGTTAATTGTATTGTTAAAATAGAAAGGGTATATCAACAAAGGAATGAGAAAGTCAGAGGTTATCTCTGGAGTTATTTCTGAAGGGCAATTTTCTGCTATAAATGACTAAGGCCATGTAAAAAGTAAGTTAAACAGCGGAAAATTGTTTTCTGAAAATTTGCCTGTTTTGCAGTCCGGATTGTTATGGTGAACATCATGGAGACTATTATCAGTCAACAGGTTTATAATGTCATGTAGATGCAGAGTTATGACTGGAAAAAGTGAGATCTGAAAGGATTATAGTTTTGGAGGGTTTATACAGGGATGCTATTCCTGTAAATCAGAAAGAAAGTTAATTGGTTGGTTTTGTTTTTGGTTTTTGGTTTTTTTTTTGTTTGTTTGTTTGTTTTTGTTCTGGTTTTTTGTGTGTTTTTTTTTTTTGGGGGGGTATTTTTTCTCCACTTAAATCTTGATATTACTCAAGCAACTTCAATACACAGTAACCAATTTAGAGGCAAAAAAGCATTGGGATCATCTTCAGGGACTTTTCAATTAGTTATCTATTAGATAAGGGTAGAGCGTGGTTCAAGTGATATATATATGTATTTGTGTGTTTTAATATATTTAAAATACATATAACATATATAATGTGTATATTTATATATTTTCAGTGCCTTCCTAGGCATTCTGGTCACTTCTAAAAGTTCATAGCTTTTCTTACGTGTGCATAATTACGTCCTAGACTGATTTAAATAGGAATGCTAGAGTTGAATGAGATTTGAATCTTCTGTTATGTGCTATGTTAGAATATCTTCTGAATAATTAAACAAACGTATAAGTATTACAACTGTTTATGCTTTTCTTTCAATTCACTGTTCTCCTAAGTCTTGTCAATCTCAGATACAAGGGATTTGTGCTTATTTGGGTGTATGTAGTCATCCATTCTTCCCTCTTTTCTTTGTGTTCTTAATGTCATGCATAAAGAAGCAACTTAAAGAACAGCAGCTAGTGTAATTAGACTTAAAATGATCGCCTGTCATCTCTTGCTGCCTTATTCCGTGAAAATCAGAAATTTTATATTAGTTGTCCAACATGAAGGCAAAGATTACTAATAGTAATATTAAGGGTGTGGGGGCTTGGAGTAAGTTCATGTTAGAAATTTTTTACTTTGAATTGCAGAAAACAGAAGCAAGCTCGAGAGGTTTCATTTTTTTTTAAATTATGCTAAATATTTTGTTCTTGCTTTGCAGGATGGAATCAGATGATTTTAAAATATGTAGCCTTTTTCTATTTCTCTACAGGTTCCTCTCCCTTCATGTTTTTTTTTTTTGTTTGGTTGGTTGGTTTGGTTTGGTTTTGTTTTTTTGTTTGTTTTGGTTTGTGTGTTTGTTTTGTTTTTTTTCCCTTCAAATTAAAAAGATGGTCTTTACAATGTACATTTGTTAGGTCTTTTTTAGTCTTATTTTCAGTTATTACCATTAACAGGAATTTTCTTCTCTTTAGTGTTCTGTTATCTTTGGTCAATGTCTGATAGAATCATAGAAAAGTGGGCTCATGAAGGATCTGGGGATGTCATTCATGGTCATGCAAAGCCAGACAAACTTCTGATGGATGTTTGTCTGACTTAGTCTGAAAGACCTCTCTTACTGGACATTTTATAATGTTCCCAGGCAATACATTTGGGTGATCTTTTGTCCATTGGAATGATTTTTTCTGAGGTCCAGTTTAATGCTTTTTTAGCAGAAGTTCAGGCTCTTCACCATGGAAACGTTACCACTTTCTTTGTAACTTCTTTTTACAGCCTATTTAAATTTATTGTTTTTTCCCCACGGCATGCCTTCTGGAGGCTAGCTTCTCCAGTCTTACCTCAAATGAATGCATTTCCGATCTTGAATTCTGGATTTACAAAGTTTAACTCACAATAATGATTTTACAAAGGAATTTATATAACTTTTGGGGCTGAAGATGAAGACTGGTTCAGGCTTGTTAGCTGCTGTTGGCTGTATCCATGTAGATTGCCCGTGTACTTTGCAAGTACACCACAAAGCTTACTTTGAACTAACACTGTCTATGCAGTGTAGGATCAGCTGTTGCTTTCAGTCACTCAGATGGCTAGTTTACATAAAAATGCTTATTAATTAGGGAAAAAAAAATCTTTGCAGTCTCTAAAATATTTCAAATCAAAATGCAAAAACTAATAAAGATGGGGTAAAGAATGATTGCATGCAGTAAAATACTTAAGAATACTTTCTTCAGAAGCTCTTGGGAATCACTTTTATTTTCTCAAATGAAATTGCTTTCAGTGAAAATTTGTGCTTATTAAATCAGTATCAGCTTCTGGCTTTTTTGGTTGGTTCTCCACTCATTCTTCTTTTTGAACCAAAAATACTTCCTTTTTTTCCTTTGTAGGAGGAAAACCAACAGGGTTGTGACTGTTACTTAAAGCTCTATGGTGACTGAATATAACTCAAAAATGTCAAACTTTCAAATCCCATTTTTGCCTGTAGGCAAGATGTATTCTTCCGCACAGTTAGCTAGTAAAACATTTCATCTGTGTATAAAAAAAAAACAAAAACAAAACAACACAAAACCCAACAAAAAAACAACCAAAAAATGCAAAACCCCCCAAAACCAAACCCTCAACAGCTATTGTGGAATGACAAATAAAGGACAAAAGGTAGAATCAAAACACTGCCTTTTTCTAACTTCTCACTAAACTCTTAAACAACAAAGATGTGTAATGATGACTCCTAAGTATCATGTAGTCGGTTTTTTGTATACTTCACACTTATATTAGCCACAGGAGATGACCTGTTGTTATCTTAGTGCTACATGGGTTGCTCATCTGTTGATTTCCAAAGTGGTCATCCCTGGAGTAAATATTTAACTCCCTGCTATGTTTTAAATCGTTACCACAGAATCAATTCTCATTGGAAGCAAACATGAGGATTTCCATGTATCGTAACATCCTGCTAACATCCTGGTTTCTGTTGCATAGCTTAGCATACTGCTTCTGATTTGTGAATATGCTGTACTAGATCATGTACCAAACCTTGTAACTGAGGAAGTTGTAACAACAAATTAAAAGTACAAATAGGTCACTATATACATTATGGATGTTTAATACTTGTCAGAAAATCCTTACGGTGTGATTTCATTTCTGTGTCTGCTGGAAAGTATCAAAGCTCAGCAGAGCTTTAGTTGAGTGTCTTTAACCAGAGCTTTAATTCTGAATAGAGCCATAATAATTTATTTAGCATGTATATTTTAAATCTCTGAAGACTATCACAACCAAATTAATTTATGCCTTATTTTTAGCAACAGAATTGAATATGAAATCTAGCTTTAAACTGCTGCTTTTAAATTCTGTATTTTGACCGTATGACTAGATGTTTGCTTATTTATTTTAGTCTTATTAGATGGTGCAAAGGAACCACTGGATATTAAATATAAATTGATTGTTAAATCACCATGTTCTAGAAAGATGACCAAACATGAGCAAAACTTTGGACTTGCTGAGTTACAGTATTTACCACTGTCTTAGCTTTGAAATAAATGCAAATAGAAAATTCAGTGTCTCTGCACAGATTATTGCATTTTTAACTATAGTTTTCTGCTGATACTGGGTCTGAAAGGAAATTTGTCCTGATCCTAACCTTATCAGGATGCTGATATATGTTGCTTTCTGCATACCTGCAATTCTGTGTTTCTTAATATCCTTTATTCTCCTGGCAAGGACCTGCAAATGCTGCAGTTTTCTCCTTAAAGGTGCAAAGCCTGCATTGTTTAGCAGCATTGGAGCTGGTGTGCAGCTTTTCTGCAGTATTCAGCTGATTCTCTAGCCCTGATTAAGGTGTTCCAACTCCATGCTGGAACAGCAATAATACAGTAATAGCAGTAAAATCAGAAACTTTGGGTACACAAAAAGCTACTGGTTTTCTTTTACAACAAGGTGAAATCACATGATTTTAATTAGCCTTTAAACGCTGAATGAAAATGGCTACATTGGGGTTAATTGCAAGGAAATATGAAATTTACGAATTTTGTATTTTTTTTGGTCATTTTTCATAAAAATGTGAAAAGATACATACATACAAGTTTAAGATATTAAAATTAATACATGAAAATTCAAGATAAGCAATCACAGTATCTAGCTTTCATGGTAACAATCTTTTGCTCTTACAGCAAAATATAGTGGAACTTTGAAGGCTAGACAATATTAAAATTTCTTTATAAAAATGTCTTTAAATATGGATAATTTAAACATACAAACATATTCAAGTAAAAGCTTGAATTTCATGTATCATTGGCTATTGTAGTCAAGTCTGTAGTTTCTGGTCTTTGGCTAAATACAATTTGGAGTCTGAGCTGTTATATGGAAAAAATATATTGCTATACTTTTATTAAAAGTTAAAGAAATTCTATCAAGAAAGAAGACTGGGTCTAAGGTACAGTTGTGTGCTTGGAACAAGCAACAATATTCTGCAAGATATATTATAATGCATACTGGATGTTTTCTCCAAGCCATGTGGGAGTGTGTTTCATTTTTAATGAACTATGATCTGTATTAAAAGCCTTTGTATTTTTTATATGTGCATGAGAGAATTTATCATCTTGATATATGCTTAAAAATTTTGAAAACTCTTGTTCTAAGTAATCTCCATGCATTTTTTTTATTTTTTTTTAGTTGATACACTTGTTTTTTCACAGGAAGCATCCTGCTTGGAGTATAGTACTTTGACGACTGAATAAACCAGTAGTGTCATGGAAACCAAATACTTTTGAACTGAACAGATCTCTTATAACTAAAGGACTAGCTAACTACAAGGGCTGAATGATGGTAGCTTCTTTCCATCAGTTACTGTGTATTTCTTAGAAAGCAGTTCTGTTTGGTCTTTTTAGTCAATGGTCTGTTTACTCAATGTGTAAGGTTTTCTAAGCAGGCATTTTGTCTGTCCCTTTCCTATTCTATGACGCTTCATCCGAGTTTCATGTTTGGTTTTTTTTTGTTTATTTTTTTATTAAAGAAGTTTATTGAGGACAGGGGGAAAAACATTAGAAATGAAGTGAAGCCTCTATTTGATCTTACTGGCCTTGAGATGATCTCTGCAGACAGGCCATATTCCTTGGGCCATGTTTCATGCAAAAACGTGGGAGGATTTTCTCTACTTTTTTTTTAATTCTGATTTTTGAAAAGTAAGGGCTAGGAGAAAAATTCAACATTTAAAGTGAAGATTAGGAGGCTGGAGTTGATGGGGTTACTCTGGCAGACTCTAATGCTTCAGAATGGAACTTTGTGCAGGGGCTGCCCTTGAGTCACCCTGTCCATTTGCTTGTGCGGTTCTTCTTTGTGTCTCGTTCTTCTTGTTCTTGTATTTTTAAATGCCTTCTGATACCATTCAGATAATGGTGAGGTTCTGGCTTTCTGGGTCTATTGACATTTCAGAAGTCTGGAGGAGGGCAGGGTAAAGTGCACATATGATCGTAGTCCTGGACAGAGCATTTCTAGTGGATTGCTCTCAGGAGCAATTTTCATATTTTTTCTTGGATTTCTCAATTGTGGCTGAAGCTCCTGATAGAGCTCGTGAGGATGACCAAATGCTAAAAATGAGGTTTTCTGTAATCCTGTGAGGGGAATACAAACAAAACCCTGAAACAGATTTCCATCCCCAACCCCCCTAGCTGGAAGGCTTCATTTCAAACATTGTATTGCCAAATTCATAAGAAAAGGCGGGCAACATTGCCAATAAAGACTGTGGTTGCTGGCTGAATGGGTGTGGTTAGGGCAGCAGAGTGACTGTATGCTGATCATCTTTGAGGGCTCCAGAGGAAAAGATGGATAATGAGAATTTTGATGATTTACTATGCGGAGAACATGGGAAACTAAGATTAGAGCGTGGTTAATAAGCCGTCAACAATTAAATAAGCCAAACTGCCTAAATACAGAGGTTTTTTTGTATGCCAGCACCATTGAAGTCTGTGTGCTGAGGAAAGTTACACATAAGGGAACATTGTCCATACATCTGTGGTACTATTTTCATGCTAAATTGCTTCTGTTTCAGTATGATTCGCTAACCAAAAAACTGCATAAATCATTGGAACTTCATGTTACTGCATTGTCCAGGGACTATGCAATTTTTGTCTTATTAGAACAATGGTCCGTGCGTTTTATAAATCATTCAACATGTCGCAGAAGCTTTCAGCTACATGCACTAAATCAGTTCATATTGCTGAGCAACAGAAGAGCATGACAATGCAGCTGGTCTGGCAAAATATGTATCAATGGGATATTGATCTAGTGTGATAGAGAAAAGCTTTGCTAAAATGGCCTCAAAAAAGAGGAACATTATCTCCTTATTGCATTCTTGGTTCAAATTGTACAGATGATGAAAAAAAACGATAGTAGTACGTCATGAGGGAAAGCTTTAGGATTTTCCTTTTCTCCATTACTTTGACCATTTTGATCATTCCATTCACAAAAGAGATGTCTCATTGTGGATATCTATAAAGCTGATAACTAAGTATTCAGGGGTTTTATTATTTACTGTTTTGCTGTTACGACATTTGGTGTAGGGCTGGGGGTTTACCTCTGTATACTGGAGCTTTAAAATTGCCTACTCTTGTGGAACCAGGAGTTACTAACGTAGCAAAACAAAAAGCTTCTGTCAGAAAATGTTGATTTCCTGGACCCAAATATTTTATTCGAAATACTGCGTGTTCTACAAAAATTCTGCTAAACTGACAGAAGCATTCTTTTCTGGATAGTTGTGGAGGGCTTATGGTTACTTTTCCTTCCTTCCCTCACAAAGTCTCCTCGATCTGTTACGTGTTGATTCTGACTTGCATGTCCCACAGGGCAGGACACTCCAGATTTTGCCAAGTTTGACTAGCTTTGTAGGTTGTGTTTGTCATTAGCACCCTTGCACAGCTACTGCAGCATCTGCTTCTCCAGGTTCTGCACTACAGAATTTTGCCAACATGAATTTAAAGAGTGAGAAACCTGCTGGAGAGGAATGCCAGATGATTAAGAAAGATTTCTCCTTTTAGCATAATAGTTTGTCCTGTTGGTGAGTAAAACTGAAAGAAAAAAAAAAAGGTATTTTGGACAAAGGCAAACGCTTAAATTTGAAGAGAAGTTATTACTATGTTTTTTGCACAGAAAATCGTTGGCTTGCTATTTAAGGACAGAAACAGGATTTATATGTTACTTGTGATGATTTAAAAAACGTTTACACAAGAATGGCAAAGATCATGCATCTGTTCTAAAATACCTTAAAATTAGTATGCTGTGTTTGAGAAGAGTAAGCCTGTAGCTGACTGTTCGTATACCTAAGAAAAAAAACCAACAGTATTATTGTGAGATCTGCTGCTTTTCTTAAAGAATGAAATCGTTGAGGTACCTGACTAGGTTGCCCCCCCTCAGGTAATGAGGGCCATCTTGCTGTAGAGAGGAGGTGCAAATACCACCTGCTGTTTAGTAGGGGTGAATTAAAAGGCCAAACAAAGCCACTCATAACTGATATTAAAGACTATGCTATTAGGTTTATCAGAGAAGGGCAGCCTTGAGTGTCTTGTATTCATGGTAAATCTCCCTGGTATATATACATATACCAGCAGGTCAATGCAACTTCAGGTTTTTTTTTATTGTTTCTAACATAGTGAATTAATTTGGTTCTCTGCATAGCTTGTAAAGAATATTTATTATTTCAGTTTACAAAGCTTGTCACCCAGTTTAAAAAATGAATCTGATTAAATGTAGAGCTTTTGATTACTGATATTTTATTTTTGCTATTTTTAAAGTAGGAGAAAGCAGTGATGGAAGTTCTCTAGGAAATTCATGGCAAGTGAACCCTTGTGAATAATCCTTTACAGACTGATGTAATACTTGACTCAGGAAAAATACGCTTGCCTGGATAAAAAAAGACGGTACCCAGCTACTGGTGGAAGAAATTTGCTAGTGGTGAATATGCTAAGCCTTTGCTTTGGGTCATGCTGACGTCAGTCATCTCCTAGGGTGAACATCAAACTTTAAGTAATGATCCTAATGTATTTAACATTTAGCCCTGTGGGGTTTTCTAGCTTTTGAGCCATAGTTCAAAAAACGTAGTCATGATATGTAACACGTAAAAATTGTCTCTGCTGCTTTTTAAAGAAGAGACACCTGAATAAAAATCAAGAGGTTTTCAAAACAATAAGGAAATGAAGATACATGGGGGTTTTGACATTTTTCATAAGCCTTCATTTAGTATTTCCTTTTAATGCAAACATTAAATGTGTGCATGGAAAATTACATATCAAATACTGTTAAATATAAAGTTGAGATTGAAATTGTGAATTGCATAGAAACCTCTAGAGTAAGTGTAACAGCACATTCTGTTTTGTCAGTGATTCAACAAAAAAGGCAAATGTCTCCTCTCCCCTTGCCATTGTACATCAAGGTAATTACATGTGGGTGCATCTTTACTGTATTTTAATTCTGACTTTGGAGCAAGAGGGTGAAGGCTTTAAAGAAATACATCAATATAAGGGAGATAATGCTTTTCATAGTCACGAGAGTTATTTCCTACATGTAGTATTGTAGTAACTTGCAAAGCTGAATTGGGTGTATGTCTAGAAGATTCAGCTGCTGCATACCCTTTTTAGTTCATGTGTCTCATATCTGCCAGCCCAGTTTTGCAAAATCCTTTGCACCCCAAAGTTACAAAAAATTAGTTTATAATTAAACATTTGGAAATAAAGGCTGTGAAGAGCAAGGCATACTGATCTGATGCTATACTTAACTAGGCTCATTTAGTGTCTCATTCACTCCATTCTGTCTCCTCTTCCACAAAGAATGCCTGACTATAGGAAGTCTTTTTGACCTAACTGTGGAGTTGATTGAGAAGGATCCGTGTTTGTACACAGCTTTTTCTGTTCTTTAATTCAATCGGGATGAAGGTTTAAAAACAGAGTTCTTCTTAGTCTGATACAAATGACTTTCCGCACCTACTGTATTATTTCCAAGAGTATGACTGCAGTCCTTCTTGTTTCAAAGGTCAATTTGCTGTATGTATTTTATAAACAGATATTAGCATATTCATATTCTTTGCCTCCTCATAGAGTTCATATGTTTCATATTTATAACCTGGTGTCCTGATTTTGGCTGGGATAGATTTAATTTTCTTCTTAGTAGCTTGTACATTGCTGTACTTTGACTGAAGTCTGAGAACAATGCGTATAACACACCAATGTTTTTAGTTATTGCTAAGTAGTGCTTACTCTGATCAAGGACTTTTCAGTCTCCCATGCTCTGCTAGTGAGGAAGGGCACAAGAAGCCAGGAGGAAGCAGAGACAGGACACCTGACCCAAACTAGCCAAAGGGGTATTCCATACCACAGCATGTCAATCCCAGTGTACAAACTGAGGGGCGTCACCCGGAAGGGACTGATCACTGCTCTCGTCTGGCTGAGTATCGGCTGGTGGGTGGTGAGCAGTTGTGTTGTGCATCACGGGTGTTTATTGTTTTTTTTTCCTTTTCTCTTTTAGATTTATATTCTCTCCCCTTGTTATTTCCCTTATTATTATTATTGGTAATAGTAGTAGTATTATATTGTACTTTAGTTATTACACTGTTCTTATCTCAACCCACTGGCTTTGCATTCTGTCGATTCTCTTCCCCATTCCTCCTGGAGCAAGGAGCTGCTTGGTACTTACTTACCAGCTGGGTTTAAACTATGACACCCAGATTAAAAATTTCGTATCAAGAGTACTTTTTTCCAAACCAGTTTTTTCTCTAATTTTTTTATAATTTTGAGTGGATGATATTACAAGTGGCATAAGACCAGATATCCTGTTACTTAGGTTTAGCAATAATTTAACTTCCTTGAAAACCTGAATTCATGTCAAAAGCTAATAGCATGCATGCACTCAGTTGGTGCTTTTGCTGCTGGTAGTGCATTAGCAGTGTGATCAGCATGTGACATGAAACTATAATTAGCACTCTCATATTTGAATTTCTTAGATATTCTTATGTATCAGGGTTTTTTGCACAATAATTTAGACTCGCACTTCAGATAAAAATTGGAACAAAAGTATGCTTATTTGGCAATAATAGTTATTCTAAATCATAACTTTGAAAAGCATCTTAAGTTGAAGACGTTTTTATGGCTGTATCTAACGTAAAGCTATATGCAGCTTGGTGTCTGTATAATGGTAGTGACAGAAGCTAGAGCTGGAGGTAATCACAAGAAAGGTTTTACGTGGCCTTTCTGCAAGACAAAACCAATTTCATGAAAAAAAAGATAATATTTAGATGCGTGTGTGTGTCTTTGTCTAAGTATTACTTTTATTATCTTTAAAGCCAAAAGAATATGGTGCTAGCCCTTTGAAATCTCAACTGCAGTTACTGGTTAATCCATTGGGAGGAGAATACCAAAAATGTAAGTCACATTTGGTGCTCGGGTCCTTGGAATAGCTATGGAATGTGTAAGCACTTGATAGAACACACTCTTTTCCAAAGAAAACATTCTGCATACAAGTGCAAGGTGTGCCTATCACTTGTTTGAAAAACAAGCCTAAAAAACTTACAGGGAACTTACAGGAAACGAGTACTTAAAAAATATGACAAGTATACAAACTTATTTGCTAGAAAAATAAGTTCAATATAGAGAAGAGGAAGAGGGAACTTCCCGGAAGAAAGAAAGTACAATATCATCACTCATGGACTTTATTCTCTACTGAAATTGTAACTTCATGAAATACAAAAGCTAATTGGTAGTATTCAGTGATGTCTCCTTAAATTGAGAATAACTGGTTAAGGAGATGTGCGTGTTTGTGATTGCAAGGTGGGGCTAAGGTGGGATAGAAGATGTAGGAAACAGCAGCAACAACTAGAATGTGGTGTGGTTTTTCTGTATGTACAGCTAAAATAAAAACATCATAAATCAAGAAGCAGAGTATAATCTCTTTTGGAAAAAACTATCAGTTTCTTTTAGGAGTGGTTTTTAAATGCTCAGTGGTTTTTAAATAGTCCTGTAAGCCCCTGAGCATGCTGTCTAAAAATGGTAATGACTTACAGCAGTGGAAATGTTTAGCACACTGCACTATGAAGATGTTTATTTTTACCTCATTTTTGCAGGTAGTTCATAACAGAATATTTCCAAATGCAAGAAAACAGATGAGATAGTGGTGATATATGCAACATGTTTGTTAAAAAAACACCACAAAGCAACACAACAAGAAACAAAAAAAACCCAGACCCAACAGATCATGAATTTTAAGTGCAAAGTTACTTCATTATGCGTAATAGATAACTATAATATTTGCAGAGATGAAGTTTCTAGTGAATCTTATTATATGCTGAATTTTGGACAACAAGATACTCATGCTTTTCTCCAGAGGGACCTTTGTGTACTTTCTTTCCCTGTGTAGTTTATTTTGTTGATGCTGTAAACATTCATTAGAAAGCAAGATGCTGCATATTGGCTGAGATTAAGTTAATTAAATAATTAATTTATTTGGACATTGTTGTAGCGTTATCCCAAATGTTGTGGATTAGGGTTGATGATAGATGAAAGACAGTGCTGCGTCTGTTGCTGCATTTGGTAATTTTGTCGTAGTTTTCAAGGATAAGTTTGTTTTGGGTCATGTATCCTGTCCCACCTCCTCCCCCCACCCCCAATTATTTTCAAGCAATAATTCATAACTACGTTAAACATTTAATGAAACCAAACAGATCGCAGATCAGTCTCTGAAATCCACAGTGCTCTCTTGTTTAAACCTGGTTTTGTGGTATTTTGGTTTGTGGGTTGTTTTTTTTGTTGTTTTTTGTCTTGTGTGTGTGTTTGTTTTTTTTTTTCCTGTCATAGACAGAAAGACATCTATTTTGTCATAGATGTCTATTATTAATCTCAGGCTCACAACAGCACAGAGTTGCTCTTAATCTTTTAATTACTTTTTTAGTTAAATCCCTTTCTGAACTAAATCCTGGTTGTGCATCCTTAGAGCTATAGTGTTCCCAGTGTCATAAGAAGAAAATGATCACTGTATCCCAGACATAGCAGTTTCACCCCAAATACTTCTTCTTCTTGAGTGCGTGCTGCATATCAGGAAATGTGTTATACTCCTCTCTGGGTTTATGTACTCATTGGGCGAAAGCCTTTTCTCCTGCTGAGAAGATTAATCAAAATCCCTCCACCTTGAAAAAGAAAAAGATTAAAATAAATTGTCGTTTTTAAAGAAAAAATTGAAGCATCTGCAACATGTTAGTGACTTGTCCTAGGAGTCGAATTTGGGGAGCATACACAGAAGTAAACAGCTGGGAGGGATAGGTGTTAAAGTCTTATCCTCAGCCGTGTCTTCACTGGATGAGGGTTGCACAAAAGCTGTGTGCTCCCAAAACTGTTTTCCAGGAATGGCATAATTATGCGTCTACAGACATTTCCAGAATGAAGATTTGGGAAGCTAAACTTTTTTTTGTTTACAGAAACGGAGTGGTTGTCAAAGTGTGAGGTATTTTAAAAAGTCAGGTTTAGAGCAGTGACTTGGAATTTTCCAATAAAATACCTGGAATATGAAGGCAAATGTTGTCACCCTTTTTCTGTGCTTAACTTTTAAATCCTGATAATTTCCTGTCAGACTTAACTTTCTCATGCTTGGGCAGTCTGTAACATTGAAAAGCATAAGAATTTATGTCAAATTTTAATTATTAGGTAGGGGTTATATTGCTTAATCATTCACTGATCTCTGTAATTATGAGGTTATGCTGGAGATTGGTTGCTGATCTTTTTCTCCTACATGTGAAAAATATTTAAGCTCCCTGAAAAAAAAAAAAAAAGGGGAAGCGAATAACTGAGAAAAAAAAAACCAACACAAAACAATATAGCTCCAAGGAATAAAACACTGTGTATATTTAAAATATACAATTTTTATGTATACACATACATATGTATGTATGAGGTGGGTCAGTCTCAGTTATTTGATGATGAGTAACAAAGGAAAGACTTTTATAGTACTAACAGATTGTAAAATTCATTATTACTTAACAGAGACTTAAACTATTTACAGAATCCAAAATTTTAAAAGATTATGATGTCAAGCTTTGCACACAGGAATACAATGCTCACAAGTAGATTTACAAGCACATATACAATGGCTTCAGAGTGTCAGGCTCCTCGTATGTAGAAAATTTCTTACTGGTGATATTGATGAAAGCTGCAGAAGCTTGTATTTTCTTTTTGGAATTTTCAGATTATTATTTTTTTCTTAGAAAGTTTACATGTTTAATAATTAAAACATACCATTTTCTTGCAAGGACTTTGTTGGAGTTGATATTATGCTATGTTTCATTGTGATGAAGAACTGTTGCTCTTCTGGCTACATGCAGAGATACATTCCTGGGACATCTCTTCGAAGAATCTGTGTTCTGCATTAAAGCTCATTATTTCAGTTCCTTCTTTTCAAGAGTGACTTAATCTGGAATTTATCAGGAGTAGACATCTGGTACTAAAATATGCTATGTGTTTATTTATCAGATGACATTTATACTTGCTTGTCTGTCCTTTTTTTTTTTTTTAATAGAGAATCAAAGTTCATTTGAAACAGTCATTTGGCCTGTCTTGCTATTTAGACTACAGTAAATCTGGGACTTTGATTCCCTTCTGGTAGAATTTTGCACTTGCCATTGGGAGGTCTGGATCTTATTTCTAGATCAAGAAAACAGTGTCACAGTCTAACCCGTCCTTGGTTTCTCTGTGTGCTTAAAATGCATTTATGCTGTAACACCTTCTTTATAAAGCAGAATATTTTGTATTACTACCTCTCACACAACTCCAGTGACTTTTTAAAGTGGTCTTATTAATTGCATTTGAAACTAATTATGTGTTAGACTTTTGTCTAATGGACAAAACTAGATGGAGTTTCCTAATATACTTTCTGACAGCCAGGCTGATTATCTGTAGTTTAACCTGATAAATCATTATCAGGAAGGTCTTTGTTTTGCCATTACCTTGCTGTTCATTAGTAAGGACTGATGCGTGCACAAGTCTGGTTGAGGAGCTATATGGATTCTACTGTCATATGAGGTGGAACGTGCTACAGTTATTTTAGTTTTCTCTGATGTTACATTAATTTGAGCCTGATCAGTGTCTTAAATAGTATTTAATTACAGAAGTAGCTAAATAAATAATGAGAAGTGGTTTTTAATGGAATGAAAAGTCTACATGCATATTTATCACTTACTGAATTTTTGCCTGCTTCCTTATCTCAGACACTAATATTCTGGGAGTTGTTCTTTTAGCCTGTTCCCATTTATATTTTCTTTTCCTTTTCCTTGTATTATAAACTAATCTGTTGAACCTAGCAAGTTCAAATGTAAATTTTCATTATTAAAGCCAGCATTGTCTCTTGACTTCAGATTTTTTAGATACTTTTATTACGGGTATTATCTTCTTTCAGCTGCTGCTGGAATTGAATCCTTTGTGGTTGCCATTTTATCTTTTTGGATATGATCAGGAAAAAAGAGCATACTTTATGCATAAGTAGATTGTGTTCAAAAACAAACACCAAATCTTATTTCCGCTTTTTCGCATGTCTCTCTCTGGATCTGGTCTTAGCAACAACTAAATGAAAACAGGGAAATGGGTTACTTGCCTTTTTCAGGTTGAAAAGTTAGGGTTAATCAACTTAGTAACAGTTTTTGTATAGCCTATTTGGAACTTGGGGATGAGGATTGTCAGGTTTTTGTTTCAATTGAGGTTGGTCCATGCAAAATGCCTTGGTTGACCTGTGAATGTATTACATGGCAGTGCTGGTTAGTTCCAGGTCAGTAATACTGAGAGCATTCTCAGACCTGTACTCCGTTTTGGTCCCACTTGGATTTTCTTCACCAAGTGCATGAATGCTTGCTTCAGCTTAAGCACCAGGATGGTGGTGTGCTGGTTTAAAACAGCATTTTTGCAAGCAGTCAGTATGGCGTGTTTCACCTTATACATGGTATTATAATACAGTCATTAAGGTGGAATTCTGTAGTTATGGATAATCACTTTCCTTAGCTGTCATGAATAGTTCAAAACAGTAACTACTGGATGTTGGTGTTTACATAAAATCAAACACATAAGCCAGTATAAACTAATATTTCTGAAGTACTTCAGGTTTTCTACCGTTGTCAATACTTAGTAATTATCATTGCAGCTATTCATTACTTGCAGTCTTTTCAAGATGGGCTTTTTGGTTCTTATTGTAATTAAACCAAGATAATAGCTCTCCGTGATAAGTCTTGAGTGTTGATGAATTAGGAGACCTATATCCTGTGCTCACCTGTTTCCTTCTTTTTTTTTTTTTTTTTTTTTAAATCTTACCTATAATAATGATGATGTTTTCTCTTAGGTTTAATTGCAGACACTTTCATTGCAAGACAAAGTGTTGTCCTCCATTTTTACACAAGTGTAAGATTCTACAGTGTAAACGACTCATAGGTTAGGTGTCATTTCAGCAGTAGAACACTAATTTAAAATAATGATTGGAAATACAGCACACAAATCTTGGCCAAATGCGTTAAAACCAGTAACTGAATATGAAGTGAACAATACATAGAACAGAAAACACAAAATAAAGTTTTCTTTGTGTATGGTAGTGTAAGCAGTGTGTCCTGGGTTCAGCAGCAGCAGTCATTTTTTTCTCCTTCTTAGTAGCTGGTGCAGTGCTGTGGTTTTGACTTTCGGCCTGAGAACAGCGCTGATGACACCATGTTTTCAGTTGGTGCTAAGTAATGTTTACTCTGACCAAGGACTTTGTGAGCCTCATGCTCTGCCAGGGAGGAGGGGAAGCTGGGAGGAAGCAGAGACAGGACACCTGACCCAAACTAGCCAAAGAGGTATTGCATACCACAGCACGTCATGCCCAGGAGGTAGAACTGGGGGCAGTTACCTTGAAGGGCCCGACTGCTTGGGTCGGGCTGGGTATTGGTCGGCAGGTGGTGAGCAGTTGTATTCTCTTCCCTTGTTATTTCCCATATCATTATTACTATTGGTGGTAGCAGTAGTGATTTGTGTTATACCTTAGTTACTGGACTGTTCTTATCTCAACCCGTGGGAGTCATATTCTTTTGATTCTCCTCCTCATCCCTTTGGGAGCAGGGGAAGGAAGTGGGAAAGTGAGTGAGCGTGCTGCGTGGGTCTGAGTTACTGACTGCACTTAAACCATGACATAGTGTCACTTACTTTCATACTAGCTTGTTTTCTAATGATAGTGGTTTAGCAGATGCCGTGGTCATAAACGGGAATGGAAGGTTGTGACTTGGTATAGGGTGGGATGTAAAAATCTCTCTGAAGATAATTAAGCATTGAAAGACCTTTGTACGGAGGATGTGCAATCTCTGTTCTTGAAGGTCTTCAAAACCTGATGGGAGAAAGCTCAAATCAACCATGTCTGAATTGAGTTGTGACCCCTTTTTGAGCAAAGACCGGACTAGGTGACCTTCTGAGCTCCTTCTGATTCTGAATTGACCTGTGATTATTTGTGCAGACCAAAGAATGTCAGAAAAGAAAATAAGATCCCCCGTTTCATTTTGCAAAATTGTATTTCTAAGAAACTCTTAAGAAAGTCCTAAAAGAAACAGAAAACTTTGTCTTCTGTTCCACTTTTGGTTGTGGAACTGGTGTGGATTATTCATGCATGTCCTGTGGCATCTAGTTAATTAAAGATTAATCACTCTTTTAGAAAATGCAGTGATAACCATGAGTAGCCTGAGAAATTTTCACTTAATTTCCATACTCCTTTTCTGTACATGCTGTTATATAAACACATGAAATACATGAATTGTTTAAAACAAAATTATTTTAATCTTATTTTTAAAACATTATATGAAATTCTGATAATCAGTAAATACCCAATGAAAACCATCTTCCTTCCATAAAATTATTCCATGAGTACATATCACAGTTACATCTCTGTGTAACTGACATACAGTTTTTCCTGTCATATTCTGATAGCCATTGACAGTGGTGGGAGACTTTACTGGAGTGAGGCTTTGGGTTCCATTTTGTCTAAATATCCTCGTTGAGGATGCTGAATGTAGGTTTGTTCTCAAACGGATTTTTAATGCTTCAACTTGTGTATTGTATATAGGTAGTTTCTAAACCAGATGAGAATGATTAAGTCTCATTAAATCTGTTGCAGTTAGTTTTTAAGCATATGTATTGCGTTCGCTTTGTCTATTGGACAGTTCAGCAGTTGGTGGAAGTCAGAAGAGCTCTGTTAAAATAGTAATTTTGCAAGTTTACTCCAGCTGAAAACAGTATCTGTAATGATGGTGGTAATTTGTGGCGTAAGACTATATAATAAAATGATGTATTAGAATGAAACAATATACCACACTTTGCATGCAGAAATATTTCCCTTTTGTGAAGTACATGTGTGGAGCAGCAACAAGATCTCATATGCAGGAGAAAATGTCATCCTATTCACATCCAAAAATGATGTAATTGTTTTTTTTTTATCCCACTTTCTCTGCTAGAGTGCCTTGTGTAAAAATTAATTTCTGATTTTTAGACTGAAAACTATAGTGAAATGACAACATACATTGAGTTTTAGTAATTAGTGAATATCTGATCATGAAGAAAGCATGAGATTATATTTTGCACTTGTTTCATTTCTCATTTGTATCTGGCAAATGCCTTAATCTTTTATGTTTTTTTCATAACAGTAGGAAAGATGCTAAAAAAAGATACAGTGAATGATTGCTTTTAAAGTGCAACATCTCTGTGGGTTTTTTTGCATAACACAGCTACTTAATAAACACAAGGCCTCACAGTGTACCCTCCTTTAACATGATCAGTTTTACATAAACGACCTGCAGGCAGTTTTGTGTACTCAGTCCATACATGCTGTTTACATTCATGCTTTTATTTAGTAGGTGTTTTTGTCCGAGTCATTTCCCAAGGGTGGGCGCTGCAAGCCTCTTCTATGCTATTAAAAGAATCATCATTTAATCTTGTCCTTTGAGACAATAATCAATACATACTCAGAAGAATCAAAGCCTTGCCAGTTATTAGCCTGTCGAAGTGTACTTTTGAAAGATTTTTTCATGCTAGGTACAATATTTCAGGGTTGGTTTTTTTAACAGAATTAGCAACTTGGGTAATTAAGCTTACATTAGATCAAGTAATGAGCTCTGAAGTTAAAAGCTGAAAGTTTGTTAGCCTAATTGTAATAAATTTTTGGTCTAACGTACAAGGTTAAACAGCAGCTAAAAGCTTAGAAGGAAAAAAAAGTATCAATCAGTAGGATCTTTACAGAAAAGATTTGCTGGGTTTGAGTATATGAGGAAAACAGGGTGCAGATCAGAGAAAAAAGAAATTTTGACTTAATATTTAAGAACCTTTATAGATTATGAAAGCCCCAAATGTACAAGATTTAATTAGAAGCTAACAATTTGGTGTTGTGGGGAGATGAAGAGATCAGAACTGGGAATGGGTTGTTTGAAATGACCTTGCTGTCAGGGTTTCACATATGCTGTTAAACAAATGCAAAGAACTGCAAGGAAATCAATAAAATGAAACATTGCAGTGGTCCAGCATGGAAGCGCAGGAAATAAATTACCATTTTAATTTTCAATCAATATGTAGGAACAGTTATTCCTGAAGCAGTAAACATGACCTGCACACAAATGTTCATTGCAGGACAAAAGTGAATAAAACAGATATCCATAAACTATAGGTGTTTTGAGGAATAACAGTACAGGGTGCATTGGTTCTGTGTAGTTGCTAATTATCTGTTCCTGATCAGGAATATCTGCTCCCAAAATAAAGACGCTTTTTTTTTCATGGTTTATCTGCTTTACAAAGCTTTTTGACAGCTGGTTTAGACTTTACAGGATGACATTGGATGTGTTTGTTCTCGTTTGGAGTTTGCAGGTCTAGTCAGCATTTGAAAAAACTGTCCCGCATAAGAGTTAACATGTGTCAGGATGGTGCTGCCCAAAAGATACTAAAGAGGGAAGTTGAGTAGCTCAGAGAATTTTACTGGAGGTTTCAGTTTTGTAAGTATTCAGAGTTTATGGGAGCCATAAGCTGTTACTTTCTGATGGTCTTTCATGGATGTTTGTGTATACTATTCCTTTAGAGAGGGTAAACTTGTTACAGTAAACTCTGATTGCTTTTTGGTTTGAATGTGAAAGTAAGGGAGCCTGAGAATCTAATCCAGTCAAGGCTTTGAAACCCATTTTTAAGACAGTATTTAATAAGTTGTATTGCTTTTGCCTGTGCCTCCAGATGGTCAGCACGTAGCTTGAAGTGTTTTAAACACTTGGCTTACAATGAAAGGCTTCTCTAAGTACCTAGTGCATTTGTGTTTAGTTTTGACCAGAAATAATTTAATTTCCAAACCACAGCTACAGAGACTTGAAACTAACAGGATTTCTGTATGTGCTGTAAATTAAACCCCCATTGTAGAGTATTTGCTAATCTCATAAATTCATTTCTCAAAACGCCCAACAGCAAGCTTAGAATTGTTTAAGTAAATTCTAGCATATGATGTGGGCTAGTTTGGGTGAGTCATAGTTTGCTATTGTGGAAAGATCAGATTTCTCCCCTGTAGCACGTGCACCTAGGTACTAAGCAGTACACATGCACTAATCTCACTTTGTAACAATGTGGCTTGATTCTTGTCGTGAAAAAAAAAAAAAGTGTAGAGTAGTAGCAATGTTCTAAAGTGAGGCTATTAAAACATTGCCTTAATGCTTTTGTTTTGTATAGGTTGTGGGGGGGGTTGTTTATTTTGGGGGTTTTGTTGGTTTTTTGTTGTTTTGTTGTTTTTTTTTAAGACTCTTACGACTATTTTTTCTGGCAAAATAGCTTATGAGAGAGTTGTTTTGCTACATTTCCTCAATTAGCACTGCAGAAATGAGAAAGGTTATGCCATGGTTTTGTATGCTTTTCAATTAATAATGGCTTTTAAGACTTTTTTTCTTTTTTTTACCAGTCATTCTAATATGTATTTACCTTTATTCTGTTCATTAAATGATGGAAAGTGAGGAATATGTCTCAGCTGTTGTATTTTTATGTATAGAAATAGATTTCAGATTTCTGTTGTGTGTTTTTCCCCCAATATTTCATATCTCTTTTTGAGTGTTCCATCTTTCTTTCTTGAATGGTATTAACAATTGTGTTTTGGAAGGTTGAGTCTGCTTTTCTTGTTTGTTTTCTTTCCCTCTATCTCGCAGCCCCTCACCACCTCCAAAATAAATAAATAAATAGACCTGAAAATTCTTGGAGATGTGGTGTGATGTGTAGTCCTACGCATTTCATCCATGCAGGGACTAGAAAAGCCTTTTATCTTTGTTTCTTTACTGAGGAGGATCTAAAAATGAGAAGACACTGCTAACCTTTCTACTTAAGCCTAGCAGCACTGCCTGAAGAAAATAGAGAACTGGGAAGCGGTGGATAGAGAGCAGAGTTTTGCAGACCTGGGAGTGTGTTCTCTGTGTTTGTGAGTACTGCAGGAACAGACCTCTCCAGTTGATAACTTCCATTCTTAGAATCATAGAATCACCTAGGTTGGAAAAGACATTTAAGATCATCAAGCCCAACCATTACCCCAGCACTGCAAAGACCACCATTAAACCATATTTTATTTCTTTTCAGTTGAAAAGAGGCAAGATTTATGCATGAAACAGACTTGCAAATTTGACTTATTTCCAAAGCCATTCTCTAGAACAAATAAAATACTGCAAATACAAACTAAAAGGGGCTCTGTGTGTGTGTGTGTGTGTGTGTTGGAATAAGAATTGCATTAATTGAGCAGAAAAGTGGTATTATTCTAATACAAATTGTGCATTCTGTTCCAGCAATACACTGGGTTGCACATCTGTTGATGTACTCTGCTTTTAGAGCTACTACCAAAAAATATTAAAAATGTAGTTGGCTAAAAAAAATAGGAAAGGTCACTAATTATGCAGACTTATTTGTAATAACGTACATGCTCCTGGCAAATGCTATGTGATTTTACTGCCAATCTCAGGCAGCCTTCTTGTGTCCCATGTATCATATTTTTTATTATCTCACCTTATTAGAGAATTTCTAAGGCTCAATGTGCTGGTAAGATACAACCACATACATATATAGCCAATATAATATCAAGAAGTTTCTAACCTCCTTTTTTTTCATTAATCTTCATAAATAAGGTAAACTGCAGTGAATCAGCTGCAATTAATAGAGTGAGGGACAAGAATTCAATCTCCAGTTAGAGAACACTTCAGTAAGTTAAATGTGTTCAGTTGGTTGAGTAAATACTTGAACAGCTGCTAATAAAATCTCAGGTCCATTAGGAATTATCTTTGTGAACTCATGGATAGACTGAACTTTAGAAAAGGATGAACTTCATGCTTGTCTCAAGGAAAAAAAAAAATAGGGAAAAGAGATGGAGCTGGAAATTGCCTATCAATTTAGTCACAATATTAGGAGGCTGGGCATGAATGTATTTTATACAAAGCAAAACCATATGTTGTCTTTGTAAAGAATATGGAAATTAAAATAGCTAGTTTCAGGTCATAAACAAGAATGAGTCTCTGTGCATGCATGTTTGCAAAACATTCTCACCACTCAGGTCTAGTGCACATTGTGGTATTCCCCTAAAAACAATAAATGGTTCCATTTTCCATAAATACACAGCAGAGCTGGTACTGTTTCACACATCGGGTTTCTAGTTTGGGGGAAGAAGATTGCCACAAGAATAGGCTTGACCCTGTCTATATTCTGTTGCATATGTCTAGAGACTGGAAAAGTCATTTACTGTAAGAAGAAGTGGAGGTATGAAGGACCATTATGAAGTGTCCAAAACAGTTTGCAGCTTTTCTTGGCAGCAGTTTTTCTGGGGAGGTTCTACATCTGCTCTGCCCTTTCTTCTCCAGTCAAATGAGATCTCCTTTTACCTAAAGACACTTGGGAATCTAGGGGGATGAAGAGTTGAAGAGTTAGATGGTACTCTTTTCACTAATCTCCAATTATTTTAGTATAATTAAAGTACTCTTCTCTATAAATTATGGTGTGCTTTTTATTTTTTAATCTTAGTTATTGGTTCCAGACTCGTACTGCTTTAATGATTCCCAGCTCTATTACTTTATGGCCCTACCTGAATCCCCCAAGAAAACATAAGTAAGCCTTTTAAGTAGACACGTTATCAATGTGGTTTCTTAAGATACTCATCAGGTAATCTGACATTAAAACCAAATGTTCTAAGAGGATAACATTGGATTTGGCCACTGCATTTTCAATCTCTAATCCAGGTCTTTGTCAATTAGTAAGGTAGATTCATAGCATCTAAACTGATTTCAGCTATTAGTTATTTAATCTATGATTCAAAAGAATCCTTGATAAGCTTCTCTTTCATGATAAGCTATTGTTAATTACAAAGAGGCCCACAGTTTGTAGTAACAAATGATTATTTGTCTATTTTCAAACTGTATTTTAAGAAATGGGGGGGGGAAGAAGTCTTTTTCAGGAGTTTCTGTATAAGATATTAAGAATAGGTTCAGGCTCTTATGGACATACTAATTTTTGTTTAGGAAAATCAGTAAGTGAGCACAAAGAATGATATCTAGGGCTCTTCTTGTGGTCTTGATAGGAGCAGTGCTGTAAAATGTGGCAGTATTTTAAAGTGGAACAAACTCCTCTTTAAACCTAAAGAAATATAAAGCCTCAGTGGAATATTTTTATGGTCAGTGTTATTTTACATAAGATATAAACCTACTTATATAATACAGTTTTCCAAGTGTATATATGGATTTCATAGGCATAGCTGTGTATAGTACAAAATCAAAGAAAAAAAAACACTGAGATCAAACATTTTGCATTATATGCAGTTGTTATTATTTCTGACATAATGTCGTTCTTTGTGCAAAAAAATTTGTGGAGAGAAAGAGTACAAGTTGGATAGTTTCATCCAGGGGTAATACTTTTTAATGGAAAAAAGAAACTAAACCAACTAACCGACCAACGACTTTTACTTTTTCCCTTCTTGGAAAAATTACAATATATTTATCTAATTTGGGGTGAAATAGTTTTTATTTGCTTTGAGTTTTTTCCCCTTTTTACTCTTTTAGCAGTCAGACACCTTAAGTAGTTAAGAGCACATAGGACTCCAGGGTTTTATTTCCTGCTGTAGCTCCTAACAAAATCTAGTCTTTACTGCTAATTTAACCTCTTACTCTCTTTCTTTGATAGGGTAATACTGGGTTTTCAGGAAAGGGAACAGAAGTACTAGTAAATTTGAGAACACGTGGCATTTCTTTGATCTTAAGAGTTCAAACTATTCATAATATAAAATGAATTGTAAAAAAATTCACTTCTGTAATCCAGAAGTTAATAAACCTACCTAACATGCTTCAGTATGATGTATGAGATCATCTGACTTGATCATTTTGTGAGTTTCTACATATGGTTTGTCTCACATTGCTGAAAATATTTCATATGTTTAAAGATGGATTTATGCCTCAGTACTTAATGGTACAGCCAGACCCCTCTTGAAGCCTTCCTAGATTCTTGAGAGTCTTGGCAAACAGACACCAGCCCCCTGATGCTGTTTAGGTGGAAAGGATTTTTTTGAGAGCTCTATACAGCTGCCTACTAATGTTGAATTTATCCTAAATATATTATTTTACAGAAAAGAGTATTTACTCACCATGTCCAACCTAATCCTTTCAGGATAAGGTATTTCAAGAAATCATAGCACTTATATTACTTGATCGGATTAGGTTTCATTAGTTTTCCATTACTTACATGATGGAAGAAATAGCAGAAGAAATGAAAGAGTCAAGGGTTTAAGAGGAATGCAGGTCCATAACATCTTGCCCCTTTGCCAAAGTGCTTTATTTATTTTTGCTGTTGGACTTTTATTTCTTTACTGTTCATTTTTTGAAAGTGGTAGATGGGGTTATAAAGCTATTTTTATATTTTATATATTATGTTTCTATTTTTTGCCAGATTCTATCTGGCAAAAGTTAGACCTCTTCTGAGTCAACACATGCAAATATATATTGCTAGTCTTATACAGGGAATGTCCAAAGTTGGTGAACGTTTATATAAAAACCTTTATCAGGCATAATATTCACTGAAAAGGTAAAATTATGAGAAACTCTCTCTAGCAGATACTGATTGCCACATCCTACCCAGTCTTTTTAGAAATAACAAAGAGAGCATTAATCCAGAATGTCTACTGTGCTGCTCAGTTCCATTGTGAATGATTTGGGTGTATTTAATCAGGTGAATCACCCAGAGGAAACTCATAAAGGAACAACAATTGCCTGGGAAATACAACCTCTGCCTGATCTGGTGTTCATTTTCTAGCACTTGGCACTGGAAAGCAAGCCGTGTTTGGCAACACCTGTGACAGCAATCTTTGAAGAGCCATGTTCAGTTGAGAAAGCTGAACCTCACTGATTTTAGTAACAGTACAGTTCATTAAAGAGAAATAACTTGCTTGTTCATCAGAGTGAAAATTTAGAAGCATCACAAATGTTTGGGGTTTTGTTGTTTTTTGTGGTTTTTTTTTAAATCTGAGTTATACTCTGGTGATGGCAGTTGCAGTTACAATTTAATTATATTTATTGAGAAAAGAACATATAGGCTTCATAAAGTGGATTTATACTTTCAGTTTGTTTCTAATTTTGAGGTTTTCTTTTTATTATAGTATCTGCATTGGTTGCAGAGGCATCACCACGTGTTCCATTTTAAAATATTCAGTTGTGGTGTTAACCATATTAAGAAAGTTAGTCCTTTGTCTAGCTTGTCTAAAATAAATTACAGGATTTAATTTAGAGCATAGCGGTGTATTTATTCCAGATGATACTAAACCCCCAATTTCTCCACAATTTCATTCCTTTTTTTTTTTCCATGTATGTAGCAGAGCTAACTATTTTCAGATCTCTTCCATTTTGCTAAAGGTCATGTCTGAAAGAATGCCTCAGACCTGAAGCATTCTCTGTATGATCATGATGAACAGTCTGTAGTGTGAGTTTTATTTACAGCAAAATGTTTTTTCTTTCTCCAAAGAACTGACTTACTTAAATTCAATTAGGCATCGCACTATATGACATAATAAGGGATGAGGCCTTTTAACATGTAAGAATATTCTACATATTTCTTAAAATTCTTTCCTCTTTCATCATATTGTCTAGTTCAGTGTTAGGGCTTTTTTTTTCTTTTTCTTGAAAAAACAGTATCTTGTTGGTCATGCTATATATGGTAATGAGGTACACTGCCACTGCATGTAGTATGGAGGATTTTCACAGGAAAGATTTGTTTAGCCTTTTTTTTCCTTTTAACTTACGTAAAATGTATGTTGGACATAGACTTCAAGTGTCAATTATGAACTAGCTGAATTCTGAGCACATTTGGTATTGTACAAAGAGTCCTTGGTTGATCGTACTATTGAAAGAAGTCAAATATGTGAAATTTTGAGAAAAAATCGTGTGGGTATTTTCCTTCACTAAAGTTTAAGTCATCTTAATTGATTTTTGAATGTAGTTCTGTTGTTTTGTTTTTTTTTTTTTTTTCATTCCTGTATACACAAGTAATATGTATTTTTTGATAAAAGAAAAAAAAAGTTGTGAGCCTGCGCTTATTTCATCTTACATGTTTTCTTAACTTTCTAAAGTAAAACAAAACCCTCGAACTTCATTAATTTCGAATGCATGTGTTCCTGTGTGGTCCAGCTGTGGCTGTCTTGTTAGGACAGCGATAGATGTGCCTGCATTAAAAAACAAAGATGAGAAACAAATTATATGTTCTAATGCTGTGTATTGCATATATAGGTTTTGTTCATGTTTCCTCCATTAAGGAAAAAATAATAATTTCCAAACAACAGCTGAAGCTGCAGGCTGTGATGCACTTAAAAAAATCCCATTCTGGAGAACTTTACTTTTGTGTTACACTTGTGCGTCATATTCATTTCTGTATTGATAGCTTGCCAATGTACATGACATTTTATCAGAATACCTATCTGTGTTCCCATACTAATTTAACATTAAATTGTCCATTATGGTGGGCAAGAGCTATGTTTGAAGATCAGAAGCTTGCTTTATTCCCTGTAATACCTCTGTACCACTTTACAACCTGTGTGATACATACTGTGTAAGAGTCAAATGACATAGTTGAGGACTGAGTTTTAACCTGGTAAATGGAAGAACAGGAGGGGTTAAGAATTTACATCCATTATTTTGTAGGCTAATTTTAATAAATTGCTATCAGTGTGTAATTTGTAACCCAGCTGCCAGCTTCCATTGGCAAGTAGAAGTTCAAGGCTACTGAACAGTTAGGTTCCTTTTGCCATTCTTTGGTACAAAATCCTGTTGTGGCCTTCTGAGGTTTTTAGACCTAAACCTTCTATTTTCTCTGTAGGGTTTTGGGCTGTGTGCCAGGTTGTTGTGTGTCTGTGCAGTTTGTATCTCTTGCTGACTGGTAATTTGCTTCTGCTGGGTAAGTGCCTGCTTCTTTTTCAGTACACACAAACAAGTTGGAAGAAGAAATAATAGGTTAGACGCCTTGTATTTCCAGCCATGCACAAACAGTGTCAAGGTTCAAGAGAATATCTACTGCAGGAATCTGTCCTTTTATAAGAGGCTGAGGTGTGGACTTTTAAGTCAGAGATGATGCATTTCAGTCAGCCTGGCACATGGTGCTTTAATCTGTAGCAGAGATGTTTGGGCTTTTATCCCATGGCATTGGTCTAAATTACAGCTAGTAGGAGGAGAAATCAATTCTCTTTGGTGCTAGATTTGAGCTGCCTAAACTATAGAATCACATTTCAATTTAGACTTACTTCCCACTGTAAAAGATAAGGGCTTCTTCCAGACATACTGTTAGGTCTCAGCCTTGAAGGTTTCTGTTATAATTTCGACATTTATCCACTTATCTCATGAATAAAAGGTTTCCATTTTCATTCTAGTAATCCCCCATGTGAAAGCCCTAAACTCAACCAGATTCATTGCTGAGAGCACACAAATCGGCTACTGAGTTCAGTTATATTGATTTCTTCTGCTTACTTAAGGGAGGAATCAACTCAGCTTCATTAACAAGCCAGCACTAGCCTGTTCTGTTGTTCTGTGGCTTTCACTAGCTGACATCTCTTGCCTTCAGTTTGAATTACTGATCGCACACAATTGAAAGCCCATAAATGAATTCAAGCAGTGACACTGAGGCTGCCATCTTCTCATTGCCTTTCAGAGCAAAACTACAGAGTTTCATCATTTAGCCTTTTCTCTGAGATTTGCAACTGTGATTTGACTGTGCAACATTTTTTTATGCTGACAAAATTCAAATAATTAGTTTTTCCAGTGCCTAAATATCATCCAAGTCACAAGGAGCAAATCTTCCCTTCTGTATTTTGTGTTTGTGACTGTTAGAGGACTTACCATCACCTTTGGTTATGAGTGCATGGAGTTTGAACTGCTGTGTTATAGTTGTTGCTCCAGATTATGGTTAACGGAACATCTGCAGGCTAAACTACAGCCTGTGTCTTTTTGGATCTTCAGGTGGACTACAATTTTTTTGCTTTTTTTCCCAGACCTTTTGAGTCTGCCAAGCTTCAAAACTTGCAGGTAACAAATGATATCAACTCCTTCTTGTACTTGCAACTTGAGAGCCTTTCAAAGAACTGGGAGTGCCTTTGGCAGCTGTGCTGCTGTTAGTACCTAAAATGTAGAAGAAGGAATGTGTATGAAAATAATAGAGGAATGGAGGGAAATACGGTTATCTTTAATATAAGAAAGAGAGTTCAATTTGATTTTTATTCTTTCTCAGATACTTAGGGCTTCACAATACAGATGTTTTGAAAACATCTGAAGAGAAAAACCTCAGTTAGGGGTTGTGGTTATTGAGATGTTGTGGAGGATTGTGTGAAAACCCTGGTCAGATCAAAATCAGCCATACTAGCCTGAAATTGCTGAGGGTGAATTTAGCAAGGTTAGATGACTTGACAGGATGAAAAGAATGACGCCGTTATATTAGAAACAGGAGCTGGAGGACTGTCATGCCTGTGGTTGTCTCTGAGGGATATGTGTCTGACGGTCCATGTGGTTATTGTAGTTTCATCTTGCATGAAGTAAACTCCAACAGAAACTTCGAGACATCCAGAACAAGTGGTGCCTCAATCTAGCAGAGAAGACTCAATTGTGTGGAGATTTGGGTGACCACAGAGGATTCTATGAGGCTCTGAAAGCAGTGTATGGACCCACATTTCAGGTCCAAAGCCCCTTACTTAGTGGAGGTGGCCAAACGCTTCTTACAGATAAAGTCTTCATCCTGAATCGTTGGTCTGAATGTTTTCAAACACTCTTTAGTGCTAACTGTGTAGTCTAAGGCAAAGGAATCCAGCACATTCTACAACAGCTGGTGAAAAACTAATTGGATTTAGCCCCTACCATAGAAGAGACTCTTAAGGCTGTACAGCAGGTGAAAACTGGCAAGGCAGATGGGGTTGACGGAATCCTACCCAAAATCTGGAAGCACAGAGGCCAAGCACTTCATGCTAAATTTCATGAGCTAGTTGTGTGCTGTTGGAAACAAGGTAAATTACGATCAGATTTTTGTGATGCAGTCATCATCACTCTGTATAAGAAAAAAGGTGTAAATGCAGACTGCTCAAGCTACCAAGGTACAACTCTGCTCTGCATTGCTGGAAAAATTCTTGCAAGAATACTAAACAGATTAGTATCTGCTAATGTAGAAGAACTTCTACTGAAAGTCAGTGTGGTTTCAGACCTAGTAGAAGTACCACAGACGTGGTATTTGTTCTCAGACAACTGCAAGAAAAGTGTAGAGAACAGAATAAGGGGCTCTGTGTAACTTTTTGTTGACCTCACCAAAGCTTTTGACACTCTTTGAGTAGAAAAGGCCTGTGGCTGATCTCCGAACGATTTGGTTGTCCCCCCAGGTTCCTCAAAATGATTATTCTGTTACATGAGGATTAGCAAGGCCAAGTCAGATATGGCGATGCACTCTCTGAGCCCTTCCCAATAACCGATGGTGTGAAACAAGGTTGTGTTCTCGCACCAGCTTTATTCACAGTCTTCTTCAGCATGATGCTCCAAAGGGCTACGGTAGACCTCGACGAACAAAACAGCATTTATATTTGATATCGTACTGATGGGAGCCTATTCAATCTAAGGCGACTGAAGGCCCACACTAAGACCCTAAATCATCTTGTCCGTGAATTGCTTTTTTGCTGATGATGCCACCCTTGTCGCCCACACAGAAGCAGCTCTGCAACGTTTAACATCTTGCTTTGCGGAGGCGGCTGAGCTTTTTGGGCTGGAAGTCAGCTTGAAGAAGACAGTAGTTCTCTACCAACCTGCACCACAAGAAGATTATCACCATCCCCACATTACCATTGGTGAGTCAGAGCTTAAGTCAGTTCAGCAGTTCAGCTATCTGGGAAGCATTATTTCCTCTGATGTCACTATCGACAAAGAGATAGACAACAGAACAGCAAAGGTATATAGAGTGTTCAGAAAACTCCATAAGAGTCTGGTCCAATAAACACCTGAAGAAAAGTACAAAGATTAGAGTCTATAGAGCCATTGTACTGTCTACTCTTTTACATGGGTCTGAATCATGGGTTATGTACCGCCATCACCTGCAACTCCTCGAACGCTTTCATCAGCGCTGCCTCCATACAATTCTAAACATTCATTGGACTGACTATGTGTCAAATGTTACTGCCCTTGAACAGGCAGAGTTCACCAGTATCAAGGCCATATTGCTGAAATTGCAGCTGCCCTGGGCAGGGCACGTCTCTAGGATGAAGGATCGTCACCTCCCTAAGATTGTGTTTTATAATGAACTTGCCACCAGTTGCCGCAAGAGAAGTGCCCCAAAGAAGAGATATAAGGACTCTCTGAAACAGTACCTTAGCCTTGGCCATATTGACTACCATCAGTGGTCCACCTTGGCCTCCAATTGGGAGACTTGGGGACACACCATACATACTGCCATTGTCTCCTTTGAGAACACACGCAGAACTAGTCTCGAGGAGAAAAGACAACATAGAAAGAATTGAGCCCCACCTATACCACCCAAGGAGACTTTTTGTTGTGCTTTTTGCAACCGGATTTGCCTGTCCCACATTAGCCTTTGTAGTCATCAGTGCGCTTGTAGTAAACGTGGGTAAAGCCCTTCTCAAATCTTCGTTAGCGAAGTCAAGCCATGATGATGGTGACAGTCAACTGTATTACTTGAAATTTTTTCACAGGTCTACAGCCTGAAAAATGATCTGCCACATGAAAAGTAAGAGCATATAGGTAATTTTCTTAGTATACAGCTCATTTAGTTTCCACATTTTGTAGGTGATACATTTTGGCAATGTTTTGTTGGCTGTTTCTGCTTCTTGAGCAGAACTTCAGATTATTTTTATTAGAATGCTAGAAGGGTTGTGCTCACTTTCATTGTTTATATCCATCTGCAGTATTAAGTTGACTTTTGATTTTAAAGAATTATTTTGCAAAACTTACGGTTCGTTGACTACGTTTTTAATTATCAGAAATCACTAGTATTTCTAAGTGTGTTTTTATAAAAGTGGACACTATTCTTAAAATGAATGTGTGTATCTTTTGTAAGGTATTAAGAAAAGCATGTGTCTTTGGTTTGCTTGTACTTTTTAGCCTAATCCCTGTATCTGCATCTTTTTTTATATATGGCTTAACAGTGTATTGTGCATACATGACACATATAAAGGGTCATTGACATTTTTTTACATTTAAATATGTGTGTATTATTTAAGGCTTCAACATTATCTTTCATCCAGACTAAACCTATAAAGAAAAACCTATCTGCTACCACAGAAAAAGAATATTTTAAGCTGTAGGCTGCCTGTTTATTGTAGAAACATACCAGGAAAAAGTAAGACAATATCTGTTTGCACTTGAAAGTTTAAGGAGATTTTATTCTTTCATAGTTTTGAGGGGTAAAATTATCTAGGGCATCAAAGCCTCTACCAGTGAGCTGTAAAGGTACCTTGTTCATAAATTGCTCTTGTAAATACTGTTGTGTTCTTCCCTTCTCACCACTTTTAAATTTGATGCCTTTCTTTTATTACTTCAAGCATATTTCTGATCTACATTCTAGCAAAGCATTTACACTTTTTATGTGTACTGGTCTCTGCAGACACCATGTATCACCAAAAAACAAAAAAGAAAAAACAAATCAAAACCGATAAAGAGTCTTCTTTCAAGTTATCTGACCTCTGTATGTGTTTATGTTACTTTGTATTACATAATGCATGATGTGTGCTGCAGAGGAACTATTTGATAGTGTATAGGTTGTGTCGAAAATCAAGTTATGAATCTTAAATTGGAAAAATTGGCTAACACTTTGTATATGTTGATGCTACATGTGGTAGTTCTGTTCCAGCTGATGCTTCTGGATCTGTATTGTCCACAATTGGACAAGATGTCCCTGTTTGGGGGATTCTGATTCTGAGCATATTTGGAATATACCAGACTTTTAAGATGGAGTTAAAGAAAAAAGTTATAGATTTCATGCACAGAAGGGAATTTTACAGAATCTGGTTCAGAGGATATTCAACCTTTCAAAAACTGATCACCTGAAATGTGGTGCTGGCTAATGCAGTCCTTCCACACCTGGAATTGTTTACTCTATGACTTGCCTGGGTATCTGTATGCTGCATTCTGCATTTCAATCTGAACAGGGAACATAAAGCTTGAAAAGACAAGCTTGAGTGCCGCTCAGGTTGCTTAATCTTGAGACTTGAGTTATGAAGAAATCAGTTTAGTTCAGGTGATTGTTATTCTTTGTTCATCTTATTTATGATTGCTGATAACTTCAGCAGTATACTCTTGAGCAGTGTTTACTGTGAAGAACTTGAGTACCATTTGTTTATCATTATGGGAGAGGTAGCATTACTGTTTGGAGTTTCCTTGGTTTTATATGTAAAGAAAGTTGAGTTACCCTTAAGATTCATTGTAATGGCACCATAATGTAACTCTGCACTGAACAAAGCAAAAAACCGGGAACTCTTTTCCTTTCATGTAAAGTAATAATAAAAATTTCAATTAGCTGCCTGCTGCATCATTTGCCTCCATGCACTTAGATATTTAGCACTGTAGTAGTTGTAATCTTCTTTGATTTAAAAAAAAAAGCAAAAACGCAAACCCTGTTTTTTTCGAATTATTAAGCCATTTTAAGACTTTTTCTTATACTAATATTAAAAAATGTATATTATAAGCACTGTGGACAAGATCTTTTTGTTAATCTCGGCAGACCTCTGCTTACTTGTAGCAGTCAGGGTTATGGTTTACAGATTTCAACATAGCTGTAGGGCTGTGATTGCTACTTCACTGACAGGGAGTAAATTATATAGGAGTTCCTCAGGTAGGGATGAAATAACAATCATAAATATAATGAAAAAAAATATTTGTAATCTTATTTGTAATGTGATCTGACTGAAAACAGTGGGGGCCTGTGGCTGTCATTTGAAAATCGCAATGAATGGCAGTAGTCGCTTTAAAACCTGTCAGTTATATATCCTGGCTGAAAAAGTAGCAATTCAATTTCTAAACAGTCTACTAATGTGAGCTGGCCTTTCTTGAGCCATTCCGTGAAATATCACTTTGCATTGTAGTTGCTTTCTAATTAGAATTTTCAGTGCTGTTTAGCTTATAAGATGGATGCAAAAGTTAAGTAATGTTGCAATTTCTGATGGGGAATGCATGGCTTATAATAGTTTGTTCCACTTTGCAAAAGCACTGCAGCTTTTGGCAAGTTTCCTCTGCCTTTTTTATTAAAAAAATGTAATCTGGCCATGAGTAGGAATTGTCTAGTTATGTATTATTTATTAAAAATGTATGCTAAGAAAAATAAGTACTAGAGACATAGAATTATTTGATTCTGAGAGACATTTAAGCTAGCTATTCCTTTTTTTTGGTTTTTTTTTGTTGTTTTTTTTTTTTTAATAATGCATAACCAAGGCCACTGACAGGCCAATAGATTAGTTTGCTTTTAGCAGACAGATTTAGTGAAAAGATTTGATTATGTTCTAGAAGTACCAAAGTAAAATGAACAGAACCTTTTATTTCCTGAAGCACTACTCAAATGGTAGACTTGGAGACCCTAGGAACACACTTGCTGTCCTTGATAAATAGAGGAGTTAGATATGATTGCTTATGCAGTACATGGTGCCAAGTAGCAAGGAGAGTATAAGCTCCTTGTTTCTTAAAGTGGAAACATTTCTGTGCTGCCCCTTAGCTATGTCCTCCGCTTTACTCACTAGGGCTTTATTAGATCTAGAATATGTGGGATTTTTTTAGAGTAGAGTGAGGTAAACTCAACAGTGACTGTAGCACATTGTAAAAGGGATGTGTTCTCCAGTGACAAACATTTGCTGAATCAATCTCAAAAGCCTCAACCCCCCTTTCTTATTTTTAATTTTTAGCTGCCAGCTTATTAATATTTCTCAATTTTTTACTTATACCGGAGTTCTTGTAGTATACAAGAACATCTTGTACATATACATATACATGTACGTCTACCCAGGAGATTAGAAAGTGAAAGACAAAATTAAGCACATTTGCTTAAACCGGAGTTGTGTTTTTCTTTTTTATTTTCCTTATTAAAACAAAACTGACCAAACAAAAAAAAATGCCGCAGCAAAAACCACAAACACAAAAATTAAAACAGCATGCACAAAACCAAACAAACAAAAAAGACACCCCCCACCCAATCATATTGTTTACTTTGGGAAGGAACTTGATTTCCTGTTTTATTATTTGGTTAACCCGTAGATTACTTTGGGAAATTGCAGATTATAAAGCATTGTTTTCTGGTCAGTTTTGAAAATAAGTTTCTGTTTTTTCTATTAGTGTAATTCCAATTGAATGCTTTGTGTATAATGGAGCTATTATATAGTCTGTGTGTTTAATTACATCTAGCTCTGTAAGAGTGGCAGGGATGGCATTTAGAAGATTTGTGGCTGAAAAACCTTTTCTAGGGAGTATTAGACACATCTTTTCATTCCAAGTAGAATGTGTTTTGGAATATGATTTGTAATTTAAAACAAAGCGCTAGAAAATACTGATATTTACTGGAATTGTAGTCAAAATCTGTTATTGTTTGTATTTGAAGCAAATCTTGACATAAATTCCTTGAGTAATTGCTTTTTCACTGAGAGGTCCTCTTTAGTTTAAATTCTCCACTAGTTTTGGAATACTCTTGGGGGAGATTTCTTGACAAAAGGTAGGCAGACTAGATAAACTAGTTCATAAGGGTTGTATGTCCATGTTATACATATACGTACATGTATGTTTAATATAGTTCATGTATATTCTAATAAAGTCATCTTTGTTGGTTTGTTGTTTTGTTTTTTTTTTTCCCTACAAGATTCCCTATTCACTATAGAGGAAGGACTGGGAGAATGAGAAGCATTGAACTAAAAAGCGTGGGAGGAATAGAGTGTTAGAGTAGAAAGTCGTGAATGAAACAGGCTAGATTGCAGACCTTTGAAAATGGGGGTGTCCTTTTTTCTGCAGTGTTGTCTCTGCAAGGTTCTAGTAAAATCATTTAAACCAGACTTTTCAATTCTCTCTCTAATTGTGCATTCCTTAACTGCCTAACTTAAAATGCTGGAACCTGTGAGGGCTTACATGAAGCAGTTCATGATTAGCTAGTCATTAGGGTATCAGGAGAAAAAAATTGCTAGTTAATGGTTATACCAGTTAATGGTTACTTAGGAAAACTTCCGTAGCATTCTGCAGTCAGAAAGATGTTGTTCAAACTTGCCTTCAAAGGAGGGATCATAAGGTTTAAATCAGGTTTCTCAGGACCTTTTCCAGTTGAGTTTTGGTGATTTTGAGAAACAGAAATTACACTGCATGATCTGAACAGACTGTTTTAGTGCTAAGGAGCTCTATGAAAGTTTTCTTTTATTTGTTTGGTTTGGATTATTATGTTTTGGTGTGTTTTCTTACAGAAAATGTCTCAGAAAAAATTGTGAGGAGCCTGAAATTTGTTAGGTTGTTTGTTAGGAGGCTGAAATTGGATGACAGCTTTAATTTTGCCTCTTCCTAATTTTTAATAAAGGTGTAAACATTCTCATGAACAAGTTTTCCACATGTAATCTTGTGGTTTCCATGTATCCTATGTTTATCCTTATCTTACCTAGAAGAAGAGAGGTTTATACCTGTTTCCCCAGTTGTGCCTTTCCAAAGGAGATGGAAAATTAAGTCTCCTGTGTTTAAGTGAAGGGTTCCAAATTTTGTAGTTAGAAACAGTGCAGTTCTCTCTTAAACTACTGTTCCACTGTTCAGCCTAACTACTAAGCTCTTGAATATGTCATCTTTTAAAGTTGCTTTCACTAAACTGGTATGCATACATACAGGGTAATAATCTAGCAGGGCTTAAAAGCAAAATAAAACAGAGGCCCTGTATTGAGGAAGGAACTGCTTTGGAGTGCAAGGTGATTGTCAAAGGGCTTGGGTGCTTGAGATGATAAACAGAAACAATTACTGACTTACTTGTCCCTATTTGAGGTTTTCCTTATACAGGAGCTTGTGTCAGCAGTGTTAAATCCAGAAACCCTGCAGGAAACATACAATAAATACCTGAGACAGATACCAAGAATTTAGGCCATCTGAAAGGTTACTCTGAGGTAAACTGAAAATAGATGTCATTTGATCAGAAAATTCTTCTCCCCCATAAGGGAGATATAGTAAAAGTGTATTTACCTGCAGGTGTATTCTTTTTTCCCTTGGAAGAACAGTGAGCAAAGTACAGTGTCAAAATCTTCATTTCAGCTAAGATGCTTCATGTGAGAAGATAGGGCAAGATAATTTTTTTATGCTTAGTGAACTAGTATAGCCATCCTTTTCTGTATGTGGGGAAAGAAGAAGAGTAGTACATGGAAGAGTATGGGTGTGGTATTGGGTAAAGTGTAAATTTCACAGTTTAGAGGATAAACTACTTTAAGAAACACTTTCCTTTGTTTCCCCTTAAGAACAGGCAATGTGGGGTTTTGATGGATGATGATGTCTTCTTTGTATGGCCTGTAATATAATTTAAAAATCCCATTGGGCAGTTATCCTTAGATAAACTTAAGTCATTCAGTTATTACTCTGATTATTCTGTTGTGAAAAGTGATCAGAAATCTATGGTAAAATGGTGAATAAAACAAGAATTAACCACTATTATCAATAAAATTCAAAAATTCCAAAAGCAGTATGTGGAGTTTTTTGTTTGTCTTTTAACTACAGCTTGCTGTGTAGCTTTAGGTACAAGACGCTGACGTCATGCAGAAGTTTACTTGATGTGGGTTGGGAATAAGAACACACATCTTCTAGGACAATATTTAGAGTACTTGAAGGATCACTTCCTGATTCTGACCTGTAAAATTAAGAATATTTGACAAATCCAAGCGTAAGTAATTAACCATTCTTACAATGAGACTTCATTTTAAAAAAAGTATTCAAGAAATTGTATTCAAGAAATAAAAGAGACCATTTAAAAAAAAAAAAAAAGTGAAAGGGGAGGAGGCTGGTCAGGTTATTTCTAAGAACCCATTCTTTTTTCTATTGTCTGCGTTTAATTTTGTCAGTCAGGTTTTTCTTAGTATGACTGTAATGCAACAGCATTATATTAGTGAACTATATATTATTTTTCCAGGAGGCCCTTTAATTTCATGTGTTATAATTTGCATTTTACTGTTGCCCGTAAAGTATTCAGATACATCTGATTAAAATATTGTGTGATTCAGTTTTAGTTAATTGTGGAAACTCAGCCAAATCTGTTTGTCAGCTCTATTGTTTTAATTCACATCTCTTCAGGATTAAGGGAGAATTCAGAAAGAAAGAAAGGACAGTTCTAACAACTGAAAAAGAGCAACTAAAAGACTTTAGGATTATCCAAAAAAGATCCTATCACCTCTGCAATAAAAGCTTCCTCTTGTTATAGCCATATTTATATATATATAAAAATAGATACAAAATATATAAATATTTATATATAAATAAATATATAACATATTTTTATATATATATATAACAATCTTCTTGCACTGAGAACTAGCTGTATAATCTGACAAGCCTTGAGGTGGGGTTTTAACTTTGTCAGTAACACATATAAAGAAGAGTCTGGCTGACTTTGCTCTTAATTTTTTAACCTTCTGAGTGTTGTGAAGTGTTTTGCCAATACCATTAGACTGTTTTTTATCTTTGGCAGAAAAGAGTCCTTTGGGAATAATTGTAGGCTTAATAGAGCAGACAAACTGTGTGGTCTCATCTTAAATCTTTCAGTGTCTTCATACTTGATAAACTCAGTGTATCTAGTATGAAGATTGAATGATTTTGTTAATTTTCTTATCCAAGATCTTCATACAATTGTTTTTATGTATGTCATCTGCTCTAACATGTTTATGTCAATTTTTGCTTTTAATTTGTTGAATCTTTTTTAAAAGAGTTAGTGCCTGGTTTTGGCAATGAGATGTATAATTGCTGTTTAAAAGTGTACTTATCTAATACTGGTCTTCAGGTGTATATTTGGATCAAAAGAAATAAGATGTAAGGATCAAAATGCTGCAAATTGTATTTCAAGTATATTAAATTACAGTAATAAAGCTAAACATTATAAAATAACAACCATCCAGTAATTATTACTGAACACAAAATGAGAGCAAGGCAAAGCTCTATTGGTTACTGCCTCCAAATCATACAAATACGTATGTAAAAATAAGAAAAAGATTAACACTAGGGAAAAACACTCGGCAATAAGTAGATTCTTAGCTTCCTATTCTCATAAAAAATGGTGTTTCCTAAGTAATAGAAACGTATAATGCCCTAATACAATGGAGCACTTATTCAGTAAAATATTTCAGTGCTACTTCTAAAAACAGAGATAGCTACCAAGAAGGGGAAATATTACCCTGGCATATTAAAAAAAAAAAAAAAAAATTAAAAATATCCAACTTTTAAATATCTAAATAAAACCAATGTACTTTCTAAGTCTGTGGTGAAGATGTCTTGGCATATATGAACAGTAACATCTGCCTTTTTAGCAGCATCTGACAGGTCATCAGCTGTCATTCATTATATTCATCTGGCAGAAATACCTTTGCATTTTAGTAACTGTATTTCTCCTTTAAAAAGCTTTATATATTAGGTGGCTAATGCAACCACTGGAAAAGTCCTTTTTCACTCTAATGGGGTGAATGTGGTTTTCACATAGAAAAGGGTTTTTCAGCTTTGGACACTAGTATCTGCTTAAGTCATAAACTCATAGAACGATTAGGGTTGGAAAGGACCCTAAGATCATCTAGTCCCTGCCATGGGCACTTCCCACTAGATCATGTTACCCAAGGCTCTGCCCAGTCTGGCCTTGAACACTGCCAGGGATGGAACATTTGCCACTTATTTGGGCAACCTGTTCCAGTGCCTCACCACCTTTACAGTAAAGAACTTCTTCGTTACATCCAACCGAAATTTCCCCTTTTTAAGTTTGAACCATTCCCCCTTGTCCTATCACTGCAGACCCTGATCTATAGTCCCTCTCTGGCATCCTTGTAGACCCCCTTCAGATATTGGAAGGCTGCTGTGAGGTCTCCAAACAGCCTTCTTTCCTCCATACTAACAAGACCCTAGTCTCAAGTAGTTGGATAAACTGAAGGTGAATTAGCAGACAAGGTCTGCAGGATTGAGCAGTAGTGAATTAACCTACCTGCTTTACTGTTTTTAGTTTTCACTGTATGTTTTAAAATGTATGGTTCATATCAGCTGCAGTAACTTTGGATATTGAGACTCTTTGGTATGCTGATTTTCCCAAAATGGCTTCACTTTGATACTTGAAATAGCTTTGAAATCTATTGCATATAATAAAAATTATGACCAATAAACCAGAGTAATTTAGACTTTTGATACATTTAATTTTCAAAGCATCATATATGACACAATAATACAGTGATTCATTTGGCAGTTGGTATGGTTTGTCAAATGGTTTTGAATGTATGAGAACAGTAATAGTTTCATGCCATTCCATTTACATTTAGATAAGCATGCAAAACTAGCAGTTGCTTTTTTATATTCTTCAACTAAAGCACCTTTTTCACTTCTGTATATATACAGTAAGAAGGTAGGAAAAGATAACCTGTGTAAGTCATCTCTGTACCTATCAGCCTTAGTGTACTGTGGTCATTGTTTAATATTAGCATCTTCATCTTGATGGTATATTTTGATGTTCTGTCTGGTTTGGGGGTTTTGGGTTATTTTTAGGGGAGAAGAGAGGTGATTTTGGTTCTGTTGGTTTGTTGGTTTGTTTTTAATGTAGATACAGAATTCCGTAAAGTAAATGAGGTTAATGTTAATGTTTTGGGGATTACCAAGAAAGAATTTCATTATGGATAACTGCCAACCTGTTTTTCCATCCTAAGTACACATAATTCTTTTGAAAGCAATAGAAATATGTAAACCAGTATTCAGGTCAGTCACATCATTAGCTCGATATTTTTTGGCAAAATATGTTAGGTTGTTCGTGTGATTATGACAATGCATATGGTAGCTTCTTTTTTTTTTGTTAAAAAAAAAGAAAGAAACATTCTCTTTTTCTTTACTTTTTTTAATATTTTAAGGGCAAAGGTATAATTAAGTTAATAAAAGTGAAGATCTGAGCTTGTAATTTACTAAACTTAGTGCTGAAAGTTCATTGTAATATGGTATTCATTCTTAAACACAAGACACTGTAACTACATTTTCTGCTGTTATATTAGTGTCTATATGGAATTCTTCCTCCCTTTTGTGGTCTGTTTGGTTTGTTTTGTTCTTTTCCTTGCCTTATTTTCTAAGAAGTCCTACTGAATTTTTGAATTTGCTGATGTACGCAGAAACTGCTGGTCCATATGTATGAGGTTTCTGCAAGAAAGAGCATTGACACTGGATTCATTCCAGTAGACAGTATTCATGCCAATAGACACAATGCACAATCTAGTGGAATAAAGGATAGGTCTGATACAATGACTCATTAGCTTTCCAGATTAGATTTGCATGATTCTAGTGCTGAGACATAACAAACTAGATGAGAACAGGAGCTTGAGTGTGGCTATACCTTGTCATCATCACAATTCATAAGATGGGTCCGCAGTCTTTGGAATTGATTCCTTCCTCACATCTCCTTTCTGAATAGTGCAAAGAAACTTTGTGTCTCTTAACTGTCTCTTTGAGAAAGCTCAATTATTTCCTAGGAAAGTGTAGTAAGAAAGATGTGTTCATGTGGTTTTGATTTATTAGCTAGTTGTTTTAACTGCTGTAGCAGTCTGATGGTTTGGTGGCCCTCAGCAAGACTAATAGCAGTATATCAGAGTCTTTACTCTGATATACTCAAAAATAGCTAACACTATATACAAGTATATAGTGGTAACTATTATACCTATATATATAATAATAATATAATTATATATATTTTATATTATTATACCAATATATATATCATACCAACATTCTTATAGTAAAATATAGTAAAAAATGGTTACCACTATATGCAATTAAAATTAAAAATAAGTTAGCTTGTTTGGGCTATTATTTTTATTTGCCTCTTTGGAGGGGTGGGGGGGGGTGGGGAGGGTGTTTGCTTTTCATCCTTCTGGTTGTACCAATTTCAGTAACTAGTTCTGACAACATCATTTCATAGTTCAGTCAGCCATGTTATCCATGTCATCCGTGTTTTATGAGCATGGTGTATTTCTACACATTTTCTAATCAGTCAGCATATTGCGGTTGTCTGTTATTCTGTCTGTTATTTCCCCCCAATCCTCCCATCCCCTGCATGTAAACTGTGTATTTCTCATGTTGAATAACAAACACACTGAAGCATTCATCTGTCACAATTCTAGAACAAACCTCAAACTGTTTTCCATCATTAAAAGAAAAAAATAAATTAAAAAAAGTAGGGGGAGTGGGCAGAAGCAAGTACAGTTTAGGAATGCTTCAGAATAAGGTCCTTTGTTTAGGACCTAATTTACAGTTTCTAAGTTATGAGCATTACCAACGGATGGAAGGGGTTTTCTGGGGTTTGATTCTTCTGTTTTGTCAGCTGAGATTTATGACAGCCTGTGGATAAAAACACTTTTACCTGTCCAGTTATTGATTTATGTTTCAACATTGAAACTTCCTCCAATGTAGACTAAATTAAATAAAACCTTTTTTTGTGATGTTACATTTTTATTATTTTATTTTTTATTTTTTAAGGAGTTAGGTTGTAATAAGGTACTTGGAGCTGAAATATCTGTTTGTTGTTTTTTTTTTCTTTTTCATAAATATGTATTATTTAGGCTATTCATGAGCAACTTGGATACCTCAGGAAGATTAATCCTATTAGAATACTTGAAGTAGCGTAATTTTAACAAATGATCCATAGGCAAATGTTGCAGTAACCAAATTTAGAATTTCCAGCTACAAACCCCAGGTTATTCATTTACCTGAGGTATAGAGATCTAATAGCTTTGAGGGTGTCTGTGAAAAGCTTTGCCTGGCTTTCCCAGTTGTTTGTGAGCTCCTGTTGTGAGAGTATTTATGTAGAGAGTTCCACTTCAGTATAGGGAGTAACGTGACAGCCTGCCATGTTGTATGTATCTCAGTGGCTTAGAATTTTTGACAGGTGATGTCTGACTACATAGAAAACACCGTGAAATATTTTATATTCTCTATTTCTAACTGCCTTTTTTAATCAAAATTGGTAATGATGTTGGTATTATTCCACAAACAAAAAAAAAACTCAACTGGTAAAGGAAAGTCAGAGAATATAAAATCCTGACCACTGTTGCATGATTTGAGGTTAAAAAGATCAATAATTCTGCCACAGGAAGGGTCTGCACCCAAGAATTCAGTGAGTGCTTTAACCTTAATGATCAGCTGGTTTCATAAAGCATGATTATGTCCTTCCTTTTTTTTTCTGCTGAGAGGAGAGAATTAAAATTCACATGTGAATACAGCCTATGTATCTGAACAAAATGTTCCTTCACATGTGTTGTGATGATTTGGGGCATTTAGGCTGTGAAGACAGTTGGACTAAGAGCTCAGTTGTTTCTACATTGTGTATGCATGTATATACAAAGGTGGGAATGGAGCATTTAACCAGGATGCAAGCTAGGAAGCATCATTTTATCACCAAGTACAGTGGCAATTCTTGTCCTTTCCTGAGCAGAAATTCTCCAAACTGGAAATATCCATTTGTGCTTTTCACAGGTCTCTGAATCCAGCTGTCATCCTGCACTTCTTCAGATCAATAAGCATGTGACTGCCTAAGGCACAGTTTGCTTAAAAAAAAAAAAATACAATAAAACTGTAGGAGCCTGCAGCTCAGTTCTATCACTGCTGTAGGAACTGGTATATAATCCAAAGAAAACGTTCTCTATTATAAGCTTTGCAATAAAAATATTTCTTGTGTTTTTCTAGCTCTGAGGTAGCCTTGCTAACATGATTATTTCTATCAGTCTGGTATGATTCCTTAGTAAACTTATTTACCAGTTGCTTTCAGGATGTGTGTTCCTGGCTAAAAACTGACATTTCCAGCTGTCATATGCTTGATCACATTAGGTAAAGAAAATAGCAACAAAAAATGAGAAAAAGCCATTAAAAGTCACCTCATCTTTTGCAGAATATTTTTCAGCATGCAGTCTTCCAGTGACTGAAATTTGAAATGCTTGAGGCACGGACAGGCAGATGGGATGTGTTCCTTTGCATCTTATTATCTTGTGCAAGACGACATGATTTTTGGGGAGACATTTTTTTATGTTCCTTCATTCCTTCGCCCAAAACATAACACTGCATTCATAAAAGAAAGAACAAAAAAACCCACCCCAGTTGTTCTGAGTTTTGATATACTCTCTGCTTTGTTTCTGTGAAAAAATAGTTTTTGCCTTTATCAGTAATTTATAAAGACGATTCATTTTTTGCCATAAGAATGAGAACAGAAGTCTGTACAGGAGAGGGTGGTCATGGAAAATTGTCTGAAAACATTAGTTTTTGTTGTTCCTCCATCACCCCAACCTCTATCTGTAGCTTAATGTCTAGGTAGTCTGTAACATCTGCGTGAAGACTGTGCATTTGATTAGAGAAAAAAACAAACATATCTAAGAACAGCTGTATCTTGTATGCAGAGAATTGAAATAAATGGCACAAAAAAACCCAAAACCAGGAGTATGATGAGAGGTGGCCAGATGTCGCTTACAAACATGGAAATCAAATCTGTAGTCTTTTTCTAAATACTTCAGTTTTCATGACAAAATAATTTCAAGTGAATTTTGAAATTAGCATACTGTTTGTGCTTCTAATAATAAAAAAAAAGATATGCCCCCCCCAAAAAAAAACAAACAACAAAACAACAGCCTCCTAAAATTAATTATGGCTCTAAAATTCTACATTTAGAATGGCTGTGGAGCAATAAAATAATATAAAAATATAAAAATGGCAAAGATTTAACATTGCAAAATCCTTTTGTGGCTGAATAGTTTGATCAAAGTTGGCAGTTTACTAATCTGTTCCACATTAATTGTAGCATCATTTTTTTTCTTAAGTTTCCTTTAATTATGCAAAAGGGTGTTAAACCTTTATTGTAATACTAGTTTCATATCCAGCATGTCAGAGTGGCACATCAGGATGACTGTTGCAGGTTAGTGTGGAGGTCCATTTAATCCCTTGTTCTGTTTACAGCAATGGCTGAAGTATCTATGATACTTCTTACCTTTCCAGCCTTTTTTTGGATCTAGCACTTCAGTGCTGGATATAGTTTCCTTTTATTTATTATCTTTAACAATTTTCTCCTATTCAAATATGTTCAGTCTCTTTTAGATCTAGTTATAACCTTTAGCTTTGTAAACATCCATTAGCAAGGATGTTCAGAGCTCAACTATTTGTTGGGTGATCAGTCACATCATCTAGTTTTGAAGCTGCTTCCTGTTCGTTTCACTTGTTGCCTCTTTCTTCTTATTTTGGAAGACACAGAGAAGAATCAAATTTTATCGCCTTGACCTTGAAGACCACATTTTTATAGGCATTTGTTATTTCTCCTGTCAGTTATGTCTTTCTGGAAAGAAACTGAAGTGGTTTTGCTGTATGTAGGGATTTCTTGACAGAAATATTTTTTTTTACCTTTGACCACCTTAAGTTTCCCTTCTCCAAATAATTTTTCAGTTCTACTGTATCATTTTTCGAGATGGTAAACCAATAGGACACGCATCATTGATGTGGACAAACGGATTTCTACAATAGCAGAGTGAATGCTGTGTTGTTGTGTTTTTCTCCTGAAAGTTCCTAACTTCTGTTTACTTTTCTCAATACCTACTAATAGGCTAAGATTTATTTTTTTCCCCATTTGTACTTCTTTCTGTTTGTCTAGAGTGAATTTTATTTTATCTGTCATTTTATTGGGCACTCAGTATCTTGCATTGCATCATGAATTCGAAGTTAATTGCTAGGTTTTATTCTGCTACTTCTGTATTCCAAACTTCCTTTATTTTAAATTTCAGGGTCATTTTCAAATAAGTAAATACTGAAATTATTTTTGTAATTATTTATTCAAAGGCCATGTTGTGAAGCTAGGCTATGGCCAAGTATGTTAGGTAAAGATATTAGTACATCTCTACTGTAGCCATTGTTCATAAAAGTTTTTGTAAGCACTTGCCATGGTAATTCTGAAGAATGCATTTAACATTAAAACATCATGCAAAGATTTAAATCACTCTGTGTGCATGTTTTGAAAGGGAAATATAAATTCATAGGTTCATGAAAGGAAATTAATGTTTCTAGAAAGTATAAACCTTTTTAAAACTTGTAATGAAAAATCCTCTTTATGATAATGCTGTGTTGTGATTTGTATGGCTGCAATTTTACACTACCTATTGACTTTGGACACTGGGGGTTTCTTTATTGTGTGCATCTCCTGTGTCCACTGCTGCAATTTGCTTTAAGTTTTACTCATGAACTTTAATTCATAATGACCCAGATTTCTGGACAGGAATCTTCCTGAACTCTACATTCACTGCTTCTGCCTTCAGTCAAAAAGCCCAGCGGTGGCCTGGCTGTCTGCTCTTACCTACAGATGTGTTCACTGGTGTTCTGAAGGGGGTGAGTGGGTAAACTGTTGCAAAACAGCACCATCGATTAATTAGATGAAAGTGTGTGGAAGTAAAATGTTACTATTTCATTTGTTGTTTAAATTAAGGTACATCAACAGTATGACTAAATTTAACTATGTGAACACAGAAATCAGAAGCCACCTCTAGTATTTGAGATGAATTTCATTCAGGTATATTAGTATATAGCACGCATCTAAGGGTAGAAAGCAATGCCCTAGAATTGTATTCAAGTGAGGGAAATTTGCAGGAATGTATTTTCTTTTTGGTGTATTTATGTGACTATGGAGTTATCATCAAGCTCAACCCACTTTACAGTTTGCCAGTGTATGGCGTTTTGGCCAGGACAGATCAATCCTTTTTTCTGTTCTTGTAATTACAGATCATGTGAGTATACCCGAATTATTTTGCTGCATCTGTCCATGTGTTCATAGTTGCATCTACAAAATATGACTAGATAAAGCACTCTGATATTCATGTTTTTCCATAGCTTGTACAACAAGCAACACCTGAGTTACTTGGCTTTGAGCTGCAAATCTAGCTTTGGCTTGCCTAGAAAGAGCAAATCAAGTTTAGCGTGCTGATGTGTCAGTAATCTAGTTTGTGCTTTGTATTCCCAACTCTTACTTTTGGAGTCTTATTTAAGACTTACAAAATTACTTTTTTTTTTTTTTTTAACTCTCAAATGCTTTATTAAAGGTCAGAACAACCTTGTAATCTCTTAACACGCTCAAACATTTATTCTTGTTGTATTCAGTTTCTTTACTCAGTGTATCTTTGCATTCACAGACCAGAATACGCCTAGCAGAAAGTAAGTTAAAGCATGTATCAGGAAATCCAATACTGGTTAGTGAATTGGATGAGCATCTTTTTTTCTCCCTTAGTGTACAAGAAGTAATGGCTGGAAAATTGTTTTTCTCATGCACTGAACATCCTGTAATGACAAATGGTAAAGTTCTGCTTTAAACCAAAAACTGTGTGGAATAATAACTGGATTATTGTACAATTTTTATAGTTGCTATTAACTTCAGAAGTGTCTGGTTTGGTTGTGCTATTTTAAATTTTGACTTCATGAACAGTCTTTAAGTGTGCAGCTGAGCTTGGAACTGAATTTATAGAAGAGCAATACTGGAATGAAGTTGTCATGTAGTACTTCTGGTTCCCAAATTCCTCAGTGCTCTATAAACTTCTTGTATATATTGCACATACCTGACCTTTATCAGTTACTGAGAATAAGAAAACTTGGACTGAGCTGAAGATAGTAGCAGAATGTGTGGACAGGTCTGAGGCTGAAATTGGAGCAGGTGGTTTGTTTGGCATTTGGCCACACATTTGAATTGCCACTTCAACTGTTTTCACCTGCAGAAAAAAGAAAGTATGCCTTCTGTGAAAATGGATAGGTCTCCCTCAGCAAAGTAAATGGACTAAACCACATCTTTCAGAAAGCGCCAAACTTTAATTCAAAGTTATCACTGAAAAGAAAATCCAGTGGTTTTATCTTGGTTTAAAATGTATGCCATATTTCTGTTGTTTATGAGGATTGTCTTGCTATCCAGACTGGGGTTGTCCTCATGTCTTTTTGTATTAAACTGAAGAGTAAATTTTCCTTTTCTTCTTAAGACAGTTCAGTGCTATGGCATGTTTTTGGGACAGAGGATGGGGAAAACGATAACATAAAAACCGTCAATATAGTGTGTGAACATTGGCTATTTCATCCTTGTTAACAGAAACAAGAATGTTAGAAATAGGCTAGATATGAAATATGTGGATACAGTTGTATATGTTTAAAATTTGTGGGTGATTTTTTTTGTGTCTCAATTCTAGTCATGCTGTTCACATGTGGTACATACAGCTGTGCCCAAACACAGCCGCGTGGATCTTAATGCCTATGGAAATCTGGTTTGTGAGATTGGCATCCTGATTTGCATGTGAAAACCTAGTGATTGCTATCAGAATGCTGCAATCAGAGATGTAAGTTGGGAGTTCCACTGTCTGACCTCTGTAATTCCAACTTAGAAAACGAAGGTGCTGTATACATATGTACTTTTCTTGCACAAATTATAAACAGATACTGAAATTATTTGTTTGAATTATTAGAAAAAAAATATTAAACAAACACAGGCAGGTTCTGAGAAAGTAAACTATGTTCAACTTTGCTCAACTCACCTCAGTATTGGTTCATAATTTCAATGATAGATAATTTTTATTAAATGTGTGCTGTGTAGATTGGAGAAGTAGATGAGGAGGTGGGTTCCTGTAATGTAGGAAAGAATCTTGAGTTTTACTATGACAGGTGACAGAGCAGCACTGTTCTGGTAAGATTATAGACAGCCTGGTTTGTATTTTTTATTTTACTCATCTCTTAAATTTCCATTTGGTGAATGCTGCCTGTAATATAGATATTTTTCCAGGAAAAAAAAAAAAAATTGATTTGTAGAAGACTTCAGTTGCCTATAAATTCTGATAGTGTTTCCCAGTCTCTGTGGTTCTTCCTCCCACCTGCACCCACATGGAATCAGATCTATAATCTGATTGCCTTTCTGCTACTTTAGAAACAGAAAACTGTTTTATTGATGTCGTGTGTTATTTTATTAGAAGCATTTCCTTAATTTCAGGTCAATTTCCATAAAACGAAAAATAATAATCCTTGCCCTTCAAAGAATTCTTAGAATTGAATTTGGCTGTTTGTGTTCATATGTATGTGTTTTCTGAAACCTGAGGTGAAATATATTTTTAAATCTTATTTTCCTTCTAGAAAAAAATAAACTTTCATAAGACTAAAATTCTTTTCACTTGTAGCTTCATTACCAACATCAAATTCTTAACCTGCTGTTAATGCTTGTTATAATTATTGTTGTTAACAATTAAGATAGGACTTCAGTGCTGTCACTGCACCGTTTTCGGTTACTGTTACTTCTGTTTTCACTTACAGGGTATACACCTAGGTTGTGTTTAGTTGCTTTCAGATCAGATTTTCTAAAATCTAAAAAAAAAAAAAAATATGCTGAAAGAAATGGTCAGACTGAGTGACTATTGAATGCTTACATTTTAAATGTTTGATATTTTTTGTTGTCTGTTATTTTTTAATGCATTCTCACAATTTAAATTTCTTCTCCAGGGTGTGCTACGGTATGTGTTTATAATCAGACTGTGTTCTTTTTTGCTTTGGTTCACATGACTCTAGTGAAGTCAGTGGGCTTATGTGAGAGTTGCTGAGATACTATTCAGGCTATTACTCTTTAGTTTAGTCTCACATGGAAGACTAGCTAATATTTAAGATTGACCTTACACTTATTGCTGCAGGTTCCAAAGTTACTTTATTCTAGGTTGTTTTGGTTTGGGTTTTTTTCTCTCGTTTACTTTCTTCCTTTGTAAAAGGATTTTTTCTCTGAATTTCAAAGTTGTTCAGGAGTAGAAGATTTTCTTTTTTTCCTAGGTATATTCATATACAACATGAGTTCTTATTCATGCAATGAAGTAAGTCAAAGTTTGAGGAATTTTTCAAAGGGAATATGTGGAGTTAGGTTGAAAAGGTAAGGGGAATGTTTCTAGATGGTCTTTCTGCAGGGTAGCACGCTCAGTGCAACGTTAGGTATATATTATTTGTGTTGCTGCTTGCTCTGGAAGGAAAGTAAAAGAATCTAAACACAGAGCTCAAAAAAAGAGAGTAGACCACACACTGAAATAATTCAAGTTTGTTAGAAAAGGTAACTAGTCAGACCAAGTAACTTGGGAAACCACCACAGCATTCTTGCTTAATAAATGAGGCTGAAAAGTTCTCTGGAAAAGTAGTATTGAACTATACCAAATACATTTGCAGCTGATTGTTGGTCTATAATAGATTGCTTTGTAGAAATAGAATGGGAGGAAAACACCATTTTAAGTTCAAAACCAAAACAAAACCCACAGTCTCTTCTATCAACTAATAACACATTCCTAAAACGTCTGTTTAAATGCTCAAGAACAAAAAGGCAGTATACATAGTCATTTGGTGTAATTCAAACTTAAAAAAAATGCAGTTCCTTTGTAATGCTGAATTAATTTCCAGGTTTTATTTTGGTTCTCATTCAATGGTGTCATGTCCTTATACACCTTAAAGAAAGCTTTCTCAAACTGGTCTGCAGGAAGAAGTCCACAATACATGCCACTTCTGTTATGATAGGTTGTGATTGGATTTGCTTGTGCAATGCTATTAGAGTACATGTTTTCAGTAAGTCCATAAGAACACATGAGTAATTGTTCAAAAAGTTTCTTTGCTTCTGTATTTTCTGTAGAGGGAAGTGCAAATCCATAGTCAGATTTGTAATTAAATTCTTGAAATCATTTTGCTCTTTATGCAGAGAACTGTTTGCTCTAATTCCTGAACTGCTGTTACAGATAACTGTGTTGTGAAAACTGAGGTTTGAATACTGCTTCTTCCCTTCTCTGATTAAATCTTGTCATTTCTCTTCTTTGAATCCTAGAATACTTGTGAGATCTTTTTCAGAAAATGCAGTACTGTGTTTTAGCATTCAACAAAATGCTTTCCGTGCATGGAAACCCTTATGGGAAGCTTGACTCAGCTATGTTTACACACTGTTGAAATGTTCAGAGCCGCTATCGCATGAAATGTTTTTCAGTATCACTGGAAAAAGCAGGTTTTATCATTTCAATATCAAACAAACCTCTATGTTTATGAGCTCAGAAGGAGGAATAGCTAAATTTTGTGGTTTATTTTACAGTAGCACAGGTTCCAGATGAATGAAGTAGTGTTCCTTATCGCCACAATTTTTTTTCTTAAATATAAAACATTTTATTCTCTGTCATTTTTATATTATATCTTTTCCATGATATTTTCATGAAAATAAATCAGTTTGAAAATGGACTTTTCATCAGCTCATCCTGTATCTGTTTCACTTTGTAGTGCTAACTATAAATCGCAGTTAATTCTAATCCAGTACTACTTCTAGTTCATCCCGTTTTTGTGTTTGTAATTAGCATGGTTTTGTTTTGTTATTGTGATAAAGCTGTAAAATATGAAATTGCATTTCCCCAATGAATTAGATGTATGCTATCATCTTAGTACCTTAAGGTAGAGTGTTGGAGCATGTAAGAGAGAACTGCAGATTGAGAAGAAAGTTTATGACATCTCTTGCTTTTGACGGTTTTTCCTATGTTCTGATCAGCAATCTATACCCTTTTTGAGACCTTTTTTTTTTTTTAAATGCTGCTCAACTTCTCTAAATATTACTTTGAAAAAGTCTCTGTTTTACTATTTTTCTAAAAATGGGGTTTCTGTTGTAAAAAATTTACTTTGATGTCATCCATCAATTATATAGGCTTCTGAGTTGGGAAGGGGAAAGGAAAATAGGATAGTTGAGACCTATAAATAACCTACCCAAAATAACTTTTCCCTGAATAATGTTTTATTATTTTGGTCTGACCTATATAGGTTAGAAGCAGGAGCCATGTCCTCATGGAAAAAGAAACATTCTGATTTTTTTCTAATGATATGAAAGTATTGGATTTTATAGGATATCTGTTTAAAACTTCCTGAAAGATTTGGGTGAGTGAATAAAGGTGCGCTTGTCATAGTAACTTGCATCATGCCGTACAGGCATTTAGTTCCAATGTGATGCATTAGAATTACTTTGTATTACCTTAAGACACGTCAAATTTGTTAATACTGCAGCATAGCTATTACTAAGTTTGGAAAGATGAGACATTAAATAATAAATACTGTATTACTGGGCCGTATATTTATTTTTTTTGACAGTTTGTTGAGGAGCCAAGCTACAGTAAGCTTTATTTCATAAGTTCATACAGAAATGAAACAGGCAGATAAACTTGTATTTTAATGTGGCTTCAGAATAACTTTTTATAGAGTTCAGTGTTGAAACAAAGGAAGATCCTGTACAAACTTTGATAAACTGGTATGCTTTTATTGTTAAGCAGAGAGAAGTTCATAGAAAGAAGCTTCCTGAATCCTACAGGATTTTGTGATTCTTCAAAATAGTGTCTTTCTTGTGGGCTATTTTCTGAATCCATCACTGAGTGAATAATGAGGCTTTTACACAGAGATATACTGTGGTCATAATAGTCACTTAAGATTATATTTTTTCCCCTTACTTTACAACCTGGTAAGGGATAACAGCTTTACCACCCACTCTGTAGCAGTTCTTGTTTTCTGTTTTCAGCTGTGAAGCAACATGAGGACTGCTGAGAAGACAGGCTTCATAAATTCCAAACACCTTTTTCAATAATCTTTTGGAGGAAAGCGTGTGCATGTGTGCACCGAAGTGTAATGTTTTTACAGAAGGCTTCAAAAGATTCCTGTTAGATAGCTTCCCATATTTTCCTTTTTTTTTGTTTTCTATTATTTTAGATCAGTCTACTATCATTTCCCATATGATCTTTTTCAGTGCCTTGAGAGTGTTTCTCTGCAATTATCTTTGAATCTCAACTTCTGAATATTTACCTGAAGTACATCATCTTCTGAAAAACCTGCATCTTTACGCCTCCTCTCGGAGAGTTCAGTTCTCGGAAGCTTTTCAGTACAATAGGACTTTAATAGTTTGTAGGTTTTGACTTCTGTATTACACAAATTCTGGTATTAAGAGTTTGATGCCCAGTCTCTTATTGTAACACCTTCTTGTACATATGATTTTTGAATCATTTGTAATCTAGTTTTCTGTTGTTTCCTTGCTATGTCATGTTTGTTACTGAAAATAGCATCTTTTTCTTTAGGGCTACAAGTGAAATGATGCGAAAATCACTGAGACTAATGATTCATCTGAAAATGTTTATTGTAGAATATCAATCTCTGGGAAAAATAAGCCACCTATTTGTTCTTTATATACTTTGTTATATGAGTTTTCTGAGGTTTCTTCTCCTCTATAATTTATCACTAACCAGATTATAGAGAAGCTGAATATTAAATGTGCAAAAGATGTAGAATAACACACAAAGCAATTTAAGAAAAGTCAAAGAACAAGTTAGTGAAATAAAATTATTTTATCACAGTTGTGAGTGAATGAATTTGAAGAAAAAATGTCTCAGGAAGAATTACTCAACAGTTTGGCACGCTGGCACTAAACTAATTTCTGGGGTCTTTTTTGGTTTTGTGTTTTGGTTTGTTGTTTGGTGGTTTGGTTTTTTTTCCAACTGGCATTTAAGTCTTTGTAGAGGTTAAGCTTTTGCACTCTGACTATTGAGAGTGGGGAACAGTTATCAGAGGCACAGCGGTCATCTTCTGCATTAAAAAAAAAAGTGTAAAACAATTCCTGTATGTTTCATTCAAAGGAATGTGAAATAGAAGACCATAGATTTATTGCTGGTAAGGGAAGAAGGCAGTGTATTTTCATTCCAGGGAAGATGACCTGTATTATGTGTATCTAGTAAGGGATTAAGGTTCTGTTCAAGCTTGGCAGTTTAAAACATTAATTTTACTTAAAGCGTTGCTCTACTCTGTCACTGGCTAAATAACATTCATTCCTGGTCACAGAAGACGAGGGAGTGAGATAGGGCAACAGTGGCAATGGACAATGAAAGTTTCTTCCAACTGTCCTTACTGAAGGCTGAGCAAATGCATCACAGGTCCACCAAAGCACCAGTGTTGTCATGCACTCCTCTAAGTATTAAAAAAACCCTAGCCCTTCTTCTTGATGACAGTTTAAGCTGAAAGGGATTTATTCATCATGCAGATTTTGTCTGTTCTTTCTGGCTTTTCTTAAATACTGAGAAGATGTATAGTGGGTAAAAGATTTAATGTGTATACACTTAGTCCTTAAGCATGCCCTAAATTTTTATTCACATAAAGCTTCCAGTCCCTGCAAGATACTGAATGTTGATTATTCATTTTGTCTTCTTATTTGAAAGTGATTATTCAGTCTTTTCTTTTTTGGTTTTCTGTTTTTTAAGTGTTTTGTTTGAAGAGGATTAATGACTGAATGTTCAGGCCACTTTGTCTTACCCCAGTCTGAACCATTGTACAATAGAAATCAGATTTAATTACTTCATTTTGAAAATGAATAAATTTCTGAAACAACAGTGGAAAAATTTCGTCACTAAAATGTGTTTCTTAAGAGTTCAAAGCAGAGGCTTTGTTGAAAGTGAAATAGATGAAACAGGTAGTCTCTTCAGAAACAATGAGTTCATAGTAAATTTGAATATTAAGTAGTTGAATTGACAGGTTCTGCCCTGGAGTTCTCTCTTCAATCTCTTTATGCAAAAGGAGTGCTCAGAAATGGTGTGACAAGTTACAAAAATCTTTTATCATAGAATAAATAGCAGTGACATTACTATATGGGATTTCTATGCATAATTTTTATTTACTTTTGGTGAATAAAATGGTAAATTCGCAGTAAGCAGCAGTGAGAATCAGTGTCGCTACAGCAACTCGTGAAAATAACAATTCTAGAAAGTTGAAGCAGTGAAAAGCAGATTTGTCAGGTAATTGTTACAAAATAGAGACATAGTAATGCAGTATAATTAACCCTAAAGTTTCAGAATGGTAAGATTGTCATGAAAATCATAATCTGTTATACAAGTGCTGATGCTAATGTTTTGCGTCCCTTGCTCTGAGGATGCTACCTTTTTGTTGGAAAATGCTTGAAGGGTACTAAAGTGAGTTGGAAGGGACCACTTCTCACTGGGTGCCTGTGGGTGTGTACAAGTGTGCTGTGATGGAAAACATTTGGAAACAGTGGATGAAAATAATTGCTGGTTACTTTTAACTGTTGTCTTTCCATGCATATTTGTATACAGGCTTCCTGTGTCTGTCTTTCATTTTAGTGCTACTTACTGTCAAGAATATTGTTTATTATTCTGTAGGAGTTAATCTTTATTTGAATTATAGATTTTTAAGTATGTTTATATGTATGTACTTTGTACACACATGCATACACACATTTATACATCCAGTTAAGTGTATATATAAAAGCATACTTTTAGATACGCAAAAATACATGTATACCTGCATACATACATGTAGTGGTTTAAGCTCAACCGGTAACTCAGTACTACGCAGCCATTCACTCCCCCCCACCTTCCTTCCCCCACTCCTGGAGGGATGGGGAGGAGAATCAGAAGAATGTAACTTCCACAGGCCGAGATAAGAACAGTCCAGTAACTAAGGTATAACAAAAAAACATTACTGCTACCACCAATAGTAATAATGATAAGGGAAATAACAAGGGAAGAGAATACAACTGCTCACCACCTGCCGACCAATACCCAGCCTGACCCAAACAGTGATCTTGGCCTTCCAGGTAACTACCCCCAGTTCTACCTCCTGGGCATGACGTGCTGTGGTATGGAATACCTCTTTGGCTAGTTTGGGTCAGGTGTCCTGTCTCTGCTTCCTCCCGGCTTCCCCTCCTCCCTGGCAGAGCATGAGGCTCAGAAAGTCCTTTTGGTCAGAGTAAACATTACTTAGCACCAACTGAAAACATGGTGTCATCAGCGCTGTTCCCAGGCTGAAAGTCAAAACCACAGCACTTCACCAGCTACTAAGAAGGAGAAAAAATGGCTGCTACTGCTGAACCCAGGACAATACACTTACAGAATTATGTTTTAGAATGCAACAGGAAAAATTCAGACCTGCTAAATGTATGCAAAGATATAGATGCTTCTACTTTATCCTCTTGCAAAATGTCTGGAACTTTGAAAACTGGAATATAAACCTCCAGTTCAGTCAGGTTACAGCTTATTTAAGTAAAATTGAGCCTGGGAATAAAGTGCTTGGAGAAAGGCAAGCCTTTTAATATTCCTCAAAGTTGTTAATCAAAACAGAGAAATGAACAGTACTTGTTATAACAGTTCTTGAAATAAGTATGCCACATATTTATAAATTTTAAAGGTGCACAGAGCTTTCCAAATCCTTTAGGACTATGTGTTTATATAATAGAAAAAACCCCTCTAATCTCTTTTCAGATCAGTATTTCAGTGAAACTTGAGGGCGCGTAATTTTTCTCTTTGCAACAGAAAAATGTTTTCTTCCTTTTCAAGTACCAAAATGTTATAATGTATCAAATGAGCAGTTATCTGTGAAAATGTAATCTTTTACATGGAAATACTGTTGCTCAAATGGATAATTTGGGATTTCTACAGCTTTTTACTCATGAAATCATTGTTTGGCTCTTCCTGAGCAACCTAAGTCCTGCAAATAGAATCAAAGAAGCACAAGAAAAAGTTGCCTAAAACAGATGTTGAAGTGTGAGTGATTCAGGGTTTGCTAAGGAAAAGTTAATTATCAGCCAAGACAGTCTTGTTTATTCACATTGTGTTGGGTCTGACTGAGATGGAGTTAGTTTTCCGCATATCAGCACTCACAGTGCTGTGCTTTCTGATGTGTTTTTTGCTTGTAGCTAGAATGGTGTTGATAACACACCAGCATTTTGGCTAGTCTCACAACATCAAGGCTGTCTCTCCAACATTCTCCCCTCACCACTAGGCTGGGGCTGGGCAAAATTTTGGGGAGCAGACATAGCCAGGACAGCTGACCCAAACTGACCAAAGGGATATTCCATACCGTATGATGTCTGCTCAGCAGTAACAGCCAAGAGAAAGGAGGAAGGGAGGCACAATGGTTGTTTTTTTACGATGTTTAGCGTAGCAGCCACTATGTCTACTGAAGCCCTACTTCCTGGGAAATAGCTGGACATTGGTGACTGATGGGAAGCTTTCTAGAAACTTATGTTTACTTGCCTAACAAATCCTTGTACACAATCTGTGCTGTCCTGCAGTATGATTCCTTTTAAATCACACAAGATTGGTAACAATACTGGACATTACTGAATGTTTTTTACTACTTGCAACTGTTATACTGCTCTGATTGAAATGTTACGCCTTTGTAATCGCTTGTCGGATCATGTACCCTTCACATTAATCCTCCCTTGTAGATGCAGCTGATAACTGTAATAAAAGTGCTGCTCTGTATCCCTTCACAAGGTTAGAGTCAGCCTGAGCTTTTTGTCACTTAGAAGACATATGTATATGTGAAAATAACTGATTTCTCAAACTGACAATAGCCTAAGTATTCTTAGATCAGCTTTTTTGTTCAGCAGAGGAAGGCATTTTCTTTGGCTTCAGGAGAGAGAGCAGTATTCTCCGTCAAAATAGTTGTTTTTTTTTCCCTTCACACGTGAAAATTACCTCTCAGTATTAAAGTACCTCTGATAAATCTAAAGTAGGAAGGTACCTCTTGTAAGTCCAGAGAGAAGCCTCTGTTTCATTGAATGTTTCTTGGATAGCAAAGCAATGTGATAAAGAGAAAAAACAGACAAAAGAAGGTGTACTGGGATGTGCTGAGACAGTTTCTTAAATTTCTCTTGACACTACCAACCGTGTTGGTTGTAGCAAGGGATGATAAATAGTTGCTTTTTACGATGAAGTGACTTTTAAAGAAACAATAGAAATTACTGTCTTCATTATTAACGTTAATACTGTTTGGCTAAGGATGCACTTCAGGTCTCACACTCATGCTGAAAATGTTAGTCATTGATCACATGTGAGATGTTAGTCCTTCTGGAGGTATTATGAGGTACTCACAGAAGCTGTTGGTTTCAGAGACTACTGGGGCAAAGTGTACAATGGCATAAAAAGTCAGATGATCTGATCTGAACCCAAAATTGCATCTCAGAGCTGCTCACATCAGGCACCTGAGACAAGGCAGAAATTCTGTTGGACAAGTTGTGCTACAAAGGCTGCTTGTGGATCAAAATTATTTGAGTACTACAGAACTGACAAACAATTCCGTATTGTCTTCATTATCATTGCAATGCATATTGTCCATTATTTGCTGATACATGCTCTATTCCTATATAGAATCATAGAGTAGTGAGGGTTAGAAAGGATCTTAAGATCATCTAATTCCAACTCCCCTACCATGGGCAGGGACACCTCACTAAACCATGCCCCCCAAGTCTCTGTACAACCTGGCCTTCCACACCACCAGGGATGGAGAATTCAGAACTTCCCTGGGCAACCCATTCCAATGCCTCATCACCCTTACAGTAACTAACTTCTTCCTTTTATCCAATCTAAACTTCCCCTGTTTAAGTTTTAACCCATTACCCCTTGTCCTATCACTACAATCCCTAATGAAGAGTTCCTCCCCAGCATCCTTATAGGCCCCATATACAGTTATGAGTACTCATATGTAATTAATAGTTGGTGGGTTTTTTTTTATTGCCGATTCAAATTTGTATAAAAATCTGAATTTAATAAGTGCAGAGCAGTGCAGAGATTTGCTCTTAGGTAGGCAATGCATAGTTTATAAACTATTTTGCTTATGGTCATGGTACAAAACAATTTTTTGACATCATCTACAAATCCCAGTCTGGTCCCCAGTCATGGAAGATATTATGTGGATTTGCAATGATATCACTGACAAACATAGCTCTTTCTAAGTGCTGTTGGCATGTTTTGACAGACCTAATCCTGATCTCATCTAGTATGTTTCATGCTGTTGACAAGGAAACTATTCCTTTCTATTCATATACCTGTAACATAAATTTGAAATGTTCTTATTACAAATTCCCATTTTTAATGTGCCCAAAATTAGCATAGCATCACTATTTGAAATTTTAGACTTCAGGGAGAAGAAAAGCAAAGAGTTTCTTTTTATTGCAGTACTATATGCTTAAGAAAATGCAAATAGAAGGTTGTGTCCCTGCTTTTCATCTCTGACCTCTCCTTGCCTAAGTCAGTGTGAGGTTATATTCAGTCATGTAAAATAATCTCGCATATTGTGAGCAATTAGAGAGGAGACAGTTTTCTATGCACAGTGCTGTCTTACTATTTTCCTATTACACCTCAGAGTTAGGTATTACTGAGATGAGGGTATTACGAGGACTTTACACTGTTCTCTCTCAAATGTTTGTTAGGACCTGCAGATCAAGGTCATGAATTCAAAGTAATGATTTCACACACTCAGTGAGATCTCTCTCAACTTTCTTCATACATAATTATATGCAGACTCATTTAAGACTTCATGACAGTGCCTGCAGGGCCCATTTTGGAAATACGTTTTCTTTTCATGTTACCGGATATCTTAGAAGGACAATCATCTTATATACCCCATACTTTAGTGTGGACCTTACCTGTTAGAGGGCTTGTTAGGTAGTGTGTTTTGCTGTATAAACATATTCCTAATCTGCTATTTTATCTTTAGAATTTTGTCCAAAAAATTATCCTTCCTTGTGAAAACATTTTCTAAAGTTTTGGTAGGCTGCCCATCTCTCATTGAAATGGAAGAAGAGTTGCATTCTGCAAATTTCTAGCTGCATGGTACTTTTGAATAACCTGGCATATGCTTAGGAATTCAGGATATCAAGTGCTTTTCTTTGGAGAAAAAAAATATTGGTAAGAGTAAATATGGCTCAGTGGAGTTAATTGAATAGAGGCGTTACATCTGATTTATGGTTGGGGGGGGTAGAAATATATTCCAACATAATTTACTATGAAATTCTTCATAGTTTATCAACTACTGAGATTCTGATTTTTTTTTTCAGTGAAAACCATAAATTATTACTGATAAAGTAATGGATAGAGCTGATTTGTTAATTGGAGGAATTCTTCCCCAGAACAATGAAGGAAGAAGAAGGATTGCTGAGCTTACAGCCTGTAAAAGGCCTGGGTCTGGGCAAGTTAAGAACAATTTTTCCTTAGATTTTTTTTTCTTCCTTTGACTAACCCACAGGTAGACTTTAATGCTTGTGAATACATTTCTTAGAAGTTTTTTTTCAGGCTGTTCACTATAGAGTTGCTTTATTTTCAGGCCAGATTCAATCCTGTCCAGCAGAAGGGCACAGATTCTATAGCCGTAAGAGCCAGGTGCTCATTTTGTCTGAGGCTGCACAGAGCTGTGCAGGAGAAGATGTGATTTTTGATCCTTATTCTTTTCTAATGTGAAATGGTGTGATTATTCCTCATTTTTAAACACCAGGTTATAAGCATAGGTACAAAAAGTGATACTGGTTGTTTGGAATGAGATTCCTTTGACTGTATGATGTGTTTTGCGATGTGTCAGTGTGACCTGTGAGTGGCTATCTTGTGGCTCATGATTGGCTTTAGACTGTTTTACTGTCTCTGGTCTGCAGATAATACCAGGTATCATACCTTGTATCTGACATCAGAACCTCTTGCACTGGGTCTAGTTAAGGCAGGACAGAAACGATCTTGCTGCTCCACAAATTTGTGTTTGGTTTTTAGGATGGGAACAAGAAAATGTACGCCAGTAATACAAGTCTCATCAGACTTGCTGTTCCCCTTGTGGGAAGATGAAAGTAAGGTAGATGGCCAACTTATAAGTCAGAGAAGGTCATTCTGTCATTGACTGTTGTCTTTGTCATGTTTGGATAACCACAGATCGATGTGAAGCATTTAGACTGATTTGCAATTCTGTTAGTAGTCTAGAAAATACAACTTTGATCAAAAATAAGGGGAAGATGAAAGTGAAAATTTTTATGAGTCTTCAGAATCTGTTACTTTGATATAAAGCTGTCCCTGTCTGTTCGATAGGTGCACAAAATTAGTGACATCTTGTACCTCACATTCTGCGCACTAAGAAATAAGTGTGTTGGGGAGGCACAGAATAACAAATGATGAGTTACTAATGATAATAATTGTATAATAGTGTGAACCTTTTGCTCTCCCATGCAGACAAACTGTAAGTCCAGTAGAATTTGCATTACCTATTTAATATTTCATTTCTGTGTTTACTACTGTACCTAAATTGATGTGGTGAGAGTAAAAATTTAGCTGTGCCTTTTTCTATTGCGTATATTGATTCCTTAAACAGAGAAAATATATCTGAAAAACTTGTAATTATGCTTAATTCAAGTCACTATAGCAGTTTGTGTTCCAGTCTGTTCTCATGGATAATGCAGAAAAATGATAGCTAGACACTGTTGATTACAGCGTGAAACGAATAACAGCCTTACCAAATATTTCAGTAACAATTTAAAACGCACTTCAGTATACCATCCTTTTTGTTGGCTGATGAAAAGGTTGTGAAGTCACAGAAAAGGGGTTCTGAGGTTTTACCCCTTCTTGCTCATCTTTGTGTTTGTTCTTATGTGACATGATCACAGCTATGCAGCCATTCAGAGCTGGATTTGATTGTCTGCCTGGGGTATGCAAACTAATTCAAGGCAAAAAGACTGGTAATTTTTGTTGCAGTTGGTAGACTTTGTTAAAAGTGATGAGCAAAAAACCTGCCATTTAAAGGCATGCAGGAATTATTTGTTTAAAAGAATGAATTTGGATTGGGGTTGATGAAGTGGGAGGTATATTTTATTGTGGTAATGAAGAATCCCAAATCCCATTTTTATATTGATATACCATGGTATTCATCCCTGACATCCAAAGCAGTGGGACATCTTTGTCTGTATTTTGATCGACAGAAGTGTAACATTTAGCCAAAATAAATCTGGTATAACTTTCAGCTGATAAAGGAGGCTGCTCAGTTTATAGTTGGAGATGTAAATAATATTCATCCATAAAAAACACTTGCAAAATACAGATAATGGGCAATATTTGCGTCATAAATCTGGGTTGCTGAATAAAAGTACTATCTCATTTATATTAATAATTGAGTTATTTCCCCTGTTAAAAATTATACTAGCTCATATACTTGTAATGAACACTGACAACTGTTTTGCCTGTAGAGCACTTCTTTATTAGCAGGAGAAAAAGTTCTGCTTTTATTGAGTTGAACATAATAGTTGTGATGGCAGTGCCATTGCTGTTAACTTTTGGTGATTTGGTACACTTCTTGGTACAACCTGTGTATTGGTACCCAGTTTTAATAAGAATCTGTCAGCTTTACTTCAGCAAATTAGGGTATGTTCCAAGATGAACTGTGATAATGCAAAGATACATCTGGTTGGAAAATTAATGTTATAGAATCATAGAATAGTTAGGGTTGGAAAGGACCTTAAGATCGTCTGGTTCCAACTCCCTTACCATGGGCAGGGACACCTCTCACTAAACCATGCTACCCAAGGCTCTGTACAACCTGGCCTTGCACACCGCCAGGGATGGAGAATTCAGAACTTCCCTGGGCAACCCATTCCAGTGCCTCACCACCCTTACAGTACAGAACTTCTTCCTTATATCCAATCTAAACTTCCCCTGTTTAAGTTTTAACCCATTACCCCTTGTCCTATCACTACAATCCCTAATGAAGAGTCCCTCCCCAGCATCGCTATAGGCCCCCTTCAGATACTGGAAGGCTGCTATGAGGTCTCTACGCAGCCTTCTCTTCTCCAGGCTGAACAACCCCAAGTTTCTCAGCCTGACTTCATGTGGGAGGTACATGTTAAAGAGTAATGGTCAGTAGTTTTCTTTTGCACCAAGATCCATATCCTGATCTTGTTCTAAGGCTTTATTTTTTATAATTATTCTCATTTTAATGGCAGGAGTGAAACTTAATATATGTGAATGATATCAGTATGGGAGGAACTATAAACATTTTTGGTTACAGGATAATAATTTTGATAAATTGAAGGGACAATCCGTGAAGATACTAAATAATATAACTGGGGAGGTGAACTCAAAGTGTAAGTAGTGCTGAGAAGTGGTTTTGTATATTTGGTGTCTGACTCCACTAAATAAGTTAATAATGTGATAGTTGGAAAGTAAAGAAAGTAAAGGAATTCTACTTTCTTCTTATTATGTTAAAGAATATATTAACAACGTCGGTTTGCATTTAGCTAGACGATTTTGTCCAGATTTTAGCCCTTTTTTAAAAGAAAAATTTGGTAAGTTGAATAGAAGAAGGAAAGCAACAGGTGATTTAAATAAAGTAATACATAAGGAGACATGAATGTATTACATTTGTTTTGATATATACAGACTATTAGCATATCTTTAAAAATGTACAATAGTGTAGTAAAGTGATTGTTCTCTGAGGAGTCTGTGTGAGGGAGGGGAAGAAATTGTCTGTTCACACTAGCTCAGAGGTTTGCATATTAGAAGAAGATTCACTATTAAAAAAAAAAGATTTTCTTCTGTTTGAGATTGATGTGGTTGATTGCTCATGATCCATTTCTAGTACTAAAAATGTATAGGGGGCATATTTCTGGTGATTAGTCACAGATTCCTTTTCTTGCCTTTGGTTTCTCTCATGGTACTGTTTTCTCTTTTTCAGTGACAAAATGTTCATTATGGTTTGTCAGCATTACATAATTCTAATATTATTTAATGTTAGCACGAACATCAGTCCAAGCTCCCTGAAACACAGTAGCACTGGTGTATGATTTTAGGGATAGTTTGGAGTTTTATTCTTCATTTTGTGATAAAATAAGCAGTGATATTTTTGTATAGGTGAAAAAATAATTAACATAAAAAATAGCGGAACCGTAATTAGTCAAGTCAGAAACATAACTACAGAAGAACAATATGTTTTAAATGATGTTATGCTTAATTCATAAAATCATTGTTATAGTAAAGATTGGGGTATTTATCTACCATTTTCATATATACTGCTGCTGTACAAGACACTATGTATAGTTGTGCTGGGTTCAGCAGTAGCAGTCATTTTTTCTCCTTCTTGGTAGCTGATGCAGTGCTGTGGTTTTGATTTGCAGCCTGGGAACAACACTGATAGCACCGATGTTTTTAGTTTCTGCTCAGATATTTACTCTGACCAAGGACTTTCTGAACCTTGTGCTCTGCCAGGGAGGAGGGGAAGCCGGGAGGAAGCAGAGGCAGGACACCTGACCCAAACTGACCAAAGAGGTATTCCATACCACAGCACGTCATGCCCAGGATGTAACTGAGAGTTACCTGGAAGGGCTAGGACTGCGGGGTAGGACAAGGTATCATGTCAGTGCTTGGTCAGGCCGGGGGGCTGAGTTATCGGTCGGCGGGTGATGAGGTGTTGTATTCTCTTCCCTTGTTATTTCCTTTATCATTATTATCACTGGTGGTAGCAACAGTGATTTGTGTTATACCTTAGTTGCTCAGGTAACTAAGGTATAACACGCTAATATACTTAGTTACACTCCCTTATCTCAACCCGTGGGAGTTGCATTCTTTTGATTCTCCTTCCCATCCTTCCGGGAGTAGGGGGAGGGCAAAAAGAGTGGGAGTGAGAGGGCAACTGCATGATTTATGGCTGACTTGGTTTAAACCACGACAACAGTATAGGATTTCTTAATCAGCTTATAAAAGAATTTAATATATTGTAGTCTAATAATTCCGTTTGTAAATCAGGCAGACCTCTTGAGGGAAGAATCTGACAGTTCATGATAATTTATAATCAACCAGTGATTTTTAGTGAAGCATTTTAAGGGAATAATTTTTACCACCTAACATACTACAGGACACCATAGCTACATCCACTGTAAGTCACAAATAAAATAGCCAAACCTATCCTGCAAAAACTAATAAACAGTAATCATCTACAAAAGAGCAGCTTAGTAGCAAATGTTATTGCTGGAGCAAAAAGTCCAAGTGATGTGCTACATGAGTAGTGATTTATGAAAATTTAAAGGATTTCTCAGTAGGGTCTGAAACACAACAGGTACCCCAAAGACTCAAACCTTTTTTTGTGAGGTGGATTGGATGTATTTCTCACTGTGGATATCATCTGCACCTGAGATGTGGACTTCAGTACAGAGAAGACAAATTAGCTTTGACAATAATTTATGAAGCTCTAATATGAATTGTCTGTGTGCCTTTTGCAGTTGACTTGGTGAGTTGAGAACACAGAAGGTAAAAGGCTAGCCAGGAATGTTTCAAGATGTATGCTTTTATGCAGTAGGCCCTTAACTGTGAGCATATTTCTTTCAGGAACTTCCTTAGCTTCTAGATGAGATTAAAATAGGTAGAAAGATTGATTCACCTCAAAAGCAATTTGGGAAGATATGAATTAACTCTTCAGAATCAGGAAGTAGAAGTTTTACTGACTGAACCACATTTGGCATCGTAACTTTTTTTTTAGTGATAAAAAAATGTGTGCTCCATAACAGTCTTCAAGCCCTTGAGCAACATAAAAAGCTACAACAGCAGGGCAGTGACTATAGAGCATACACCTCTCCGTGCTAGTGGGACTCCTAATTGCTGTCGTCTGATTGTCTTCATAAGAGTCAGGTGAGTCTCCAGTCTCCTGGTTGTTTAGTGGTTACAGCTGGAGATGTGAAAGATACCAGTTACAGCCTGCTGGAATAAGAGGAGTTTCTGATGCCTTACAAGTTTCCTGGGGGCCTTATTTTCAAATGGATTTTGGTGTGTTTTACAGTGGCATCACTGTCAGTGGAGATTTGTTTATTCGGAGATCTTTTCTATGATGAGCAAAGGGATGCCTTTTGTGAGACAGCTCACAGGTCTGACCTGAGCTCAGTAACAAGTAGCATAAAGCTTTTATTTATTGCTCAATCCCATACCAGCATTGTCTAAGGATTGCAGGTTCACATTCTTACATATATGCCCTTGAAAATTTTAATGGAAATACTTTTAAAATACTTAAATATGAATATGCTAATGGACGTTATCAATACAATTGTCTCCAACATCCTAATAAGGGCTTTGAGGATGTACCAGTTGTATTAATTTAGTCAATTCCTCTGTTTAGTCAATTTTCTGAGCTATTTCTTATTTTATGATTTTAAAATATCTTGTGTCTGACATACTTGACCTTTCTCATCCACTTACCACTGAAAACTAAATCTATTCAGTAGAGCTCTTGAAGTATACAGATTGAAGACTCCAACAATTTTACACGGAAAGAAATGGCACTCTTTTTTATAATTGGTATCTTAGGAAGAAATAGACACTTGAAGACCCATTTGGCAGAAGAATCATGATGATTCTTGCTTCTTTTAATAAAGATAATGATGCAGATTAGGAATCCTCTAACTCAGGATCGCTCTACAAAATCTGAACAGCTCTGCAGGATGCTTGGAGAAAGACTTTATACAAAACCTTTTTGCCTGTTCTTTTTTTGTCAAGAGTCTCCTGTTCTGTGTCATCTTGGCTCAAGTGCTATCCTTCATTCCTAGCAATCTAGCATTTTTTGTCTTTTGTACTTCTCTTGGTTATAAAAACTTGACTGTTTGCTTTAATCTACTGCAGTGACCTTGCAATGTGTGACATAGCATACATATTTGAATGAAATGGTATGATTTGCTGGATTGAAATATGAATCTCAAAATGTTTAGCTCTCCATTTATCACTTGAGTTTTTACGATTGCATGAAATGTAGTTATCATAGTTGTATGAAATCCTCAGAGACCAATGGCTAAAATTGCTGAATTTTTACACAAAATGAAATATCTTTCTTAAAAAATATATGCTCCCAACAATGTATGAGACATATACCAGATACTCATTTACTTCTCTTTTGGAAGACGGCTGCTGTAAAGGTCTGCTGGGAGGATGTAAGTGCCAATTTCTGAAGACTAAAATAAAACTTCTTCTAATGAAAGTCAATTCCTACCAGAAAAGTGAAAAGAATTTAGTTGTTACATTCTTGGAATGGGGTGGGATCTCCTGTGTGTAGAGTAAGTTGATAGGTTTATGTCTGTTATGCAGCTTAAGAACTTTTTCTCTGTAAAATAGTGTGCAAAATACAATAGTTATTTTTTTTAGCACCATTTAAAAGTAACTTTAAAACAAATTAATTTTAAAGAACAGTTCCTCTTGCATTTAGGCCAATGTCCTGATCCAAGGACAGGTAATTTGCAGTACAGGATGCTGTTTGTTGTGTCCCAAAAGAGGCCTTAAAAAGAACTTAAAGTAGCAAAAAATCTAGAATTATCCTGGCTCATGTACAGCCTAGTCTAGTTCTGACCACTGCAGGCTATGAATATCAGTTCATTCATTTGTTTTCCATAGAAAAAAGGTGTCATGCTTTCTGTTCAGAAAGCTTTTTTCTTTTTTAATAATTGTCCTGTGTTTAGCAGTAGCAGTCAATTTTTCTCCTTCTTGGTAGCTGCTGCAGTGTTGTGTTTTGACTTACGAAGTCGAATGTGCACAACCCATGTGGCGAAAACTTACACGGAATGCACTGTCATCATATGCCCATTCATTGGCAACAGTAACCTGGAATGACATAGTACCACTAACAGTGGATGAAATGGTTCATAAACTCCGAGAGTTCAAAGACAATCTCACCTCTTCCATCATCTCAGCTGTGGAAAAACTGTCCCAGGATCTCAAACAATTGAGGGACGATCTATCTGATTTATCCAGCTCCTCACGTGTACCAACACACGTCTCAGCTATTAACAAAAGGCGTCCTATTGTTCAAGAGAGGAGATACAGAAGGTATACGCCACGGGGTACCCTATGGTTTTACCTGCTGGATCACGGAGAAGACATGACAAAGTGGGATGGAAAACCTACTTCAGCTTTGGAGGAACGGGTGAGTGAACTGAAGAGAGGAGCAAGGGCCAAGACTGATCGTCTCATGAGAGCTACGGCTTCAGTCTCTGGTGAGCAGTTTCCCAGATGGAATGGAAGAGCTGATTTTACTCCAGCTCCTGTGGTAAGGAAGAATAATCCCTTTCAACATGACTTAAGTGACCAATGTTGTGATCATTATTAGAGGGGCCCTTCCTCCAGCCAGGTGGAGGTAGGGGACAATCGGATTTACTGGACTGTGTGGATCAGATGGCCTGGCACATCAGTCCCACAGAAGTATAAGGCTCTAGTAGATACCGGTGCACAGTGTACCCTGATGCCATCAAGCTGTCAAGGGGTGGTACCCATCTGTATTTCTGGAGTGATAAGAGGATCCCAAGAGCTGACTGTATTGGAGGCTGAAATCAGCCTGACTGGGAGGAAATTGCTGAGGTGAGTAGATTGAGAGAGGATGCCTGCAACACCAGAGTGGAGCGGGGAGAGATCAGCGTCCAAGAGCCTCAACTCAGAGCGACAAAAGCCATTGAGGCGGGAGCCTCAAGTCCTCAACAGGACTTGCTCAGGAGCCGGCAGCTTAGCTCTCGCGAGCAGCTGACTCACCGGGAGCGGAGCCAGGAGGCTCCGCGGCAGCTGTGAGTGGTTAAAAACCTGCCCAGGGAGGGTGAACAACCAGGAAAGCGGCAAACAGAGCGGGCAAACAGAGCGGGCAGAGTGGGTCGAGGCAGTTTGCGTGGCAGCTCACGCGGGCAGGCGAGTGGGGTGACCGCCTGATCAAGAGGACTCAACTGGAGTGCAGGAGGAGGAAGGACTGCTTGCTTGTGCAAAGAGACATAGACGGACCGATCGACCAGATAGATCATGGTCACCACTCGATCAAAACCTGTAGTTGGGAATAACGTGGGTACCCAGACTGAGCCTTCCTGCAGGCATGTGGCCGTGCAGGTCTCTGGCTGCAGTGAATGCCTGAGCCTGGCGCTTGTATTGGAGAGAGCCAGGACACCGCTTGTGTGCAGTGTCAGCAAGTAGATGACCTGCTAAAGCGGGTGGTTGAACTGAGGGAGGATGTTGAAAGGTTGAGAGCTATCAGAGAGTGTGAAAGTAAAATTGATTGGTGGAGCCACAGCCTAAGGCAAGGGCAGAGGGAAGTGGTTGAACAAGTGATAGGCCCCCTTCCCTCCTACCATCGGACAGAAGGAGTAAACTTAAGGGACAAGGAAGTATGGAGGGAGGTCCCTCCTAGGAGAGGTAAGCGAAAACCCTCACAATCCCTTTCTTCCTCCCAGTTGCCCTTGAGTAACAGGTATGAGGTCTTGGAACTACAGGGCCAGGTAAATGGAGATGAAGGGGTAGATCCATCTAGTGAGTCACCTAGGGCTTGTCACTCACCCCCATGCCTTAGAACTTCCTCAACCAAGAAGAAAAGAAGAGTAATTGTGGTGGGTGACTCCCTTCTGAGGGGAGCAGAAGGGCCCATTTGTCGACCTGATCCATCCCACAGGGAAGTCTGCTGCCTAACTGGGGCTCGGATTGGAGATGTTAAAAGGAAGCTCTGATCTGGTGCAGCCCTCTGACTACTATCCGCTGCTGGTTTTTCAGGTTGGCAGTGATGAAATTATTACAAGCAGGGCAAGGGCAATGAAGAGAGACTTCAGGGCCCTGGGACAGCTGGTTAGAGGGTCTGGAGCATAAGTGGTGTTTGCCTCCATACCTGTTACAAGCAAAAGTGAAGAGAGAAATAGGAAGAGACTGCAGATCAATATATGGCTACGGGACTGGTGCCAAAGGCAGGGGTTTGGGTTTTTCAATCATAGGCTGCTATATGAAACACCTGGTTTGCTGGTGGCAGGTGGGATACATCAGTCCCAGAGGGGGAGAAGGTTTCTGGGGCAGGAGTTAGCAGGGCTCATTGACAGGGCTTTAAACTAGGTAGGAAGGGGAGATAACTGGGCCTGTTGGGGACAAGCCCAAGAGAAACATGCTAGGGCTTGAAGAATGGCGGACTAGGGAGAACTCTCAGTCTATTGTTTCATTTGAGGGAAAGGGTAGTTGTTTAAACCCTGTCCTGCAGGTGAAAAAGGGTACCTGGGCAAGAGTTAATAGAGCTCACTCACAGAGCTCTAGGTTAGATTCGAAGTGCGAGGGGGTTGTAGCTGGGTTTGAACTAGTGGGGCAATGTTCTAGTATGAATGAAGACCAGAAGGCCTCCCGCCTTCCAAGGGTGCCACTAGTGTGCTCAGCTCGCTCCCTGAAATGCCTGTACACCAATGCACGGCAGCATGGGGAATAAACTTAGAAGTCTGTGTGCGGTCTAAAGGTTATGACCTGGTGGCAATTACAGAGACATCGTGGGACAGCTCACATGACTGGAATGTGGTCATGGATGGCTATGTCCTTTTTAGGAAAGATAGATCAGCAAAGCGAGGTGGTGGAGTTGCTCTTTATGTGAAAGAGAGACTAGAATGTATTGAGTTCTGTCCAGGGGCAAATGAGGACCAAGTGGAAAGTCTGTGGGTGCGAATTAAGGGACAGGCTGGTATGGGTGGCACAGTTGGGGGGGTCTTTTATAGACCTCCTGATCAGGACGAAGGAGTTGAGGACCTTGTGTGTGAGGAATAGAATACCTAGCAAGGCCACATTTCTGGCTTTCCAAAGGGCAAACTTTGGCCTCTTCAGTCAATTGCTAAGGGAAGTATCATGGCAAAGGGTACTAGGTGGTAAAGGGGCTCAAGATAGTTGGTCAACATTCAAGAACCACTTCTTCAAAGCTCAGGATCAGAGTGTCCCAATGAGTAGGAAGTCAAGTAGGGGAGCCAGGAGACCAGCATGGTTAAACAAGGAACTGCTGGTCAAACTCGTACGGAAAAAGAGAATCTATGGATTATGGAAGGAGGGGCTGGCCACTTGGGAGGAATATAGGACAGCTGTTAGAGGATGTAGGGAATCAATTAGGACAGCTAAGGCCTCCTTGGAACTTAATCTGGCAAGTTGGGTGAAGGACAATAGAAAGGGCTTCTTCAAATACCTAGCGAGTAAAACTAACACAAGAAGCAGTATAGGCCCACTGCTGAATGAGGTGGGTGCCCTGGAGATAGAGGATATAAAGAAGGCAGAGGTGTTGAATGCCTTCTTTGCCTCTGTCTTTACTCCTGCAGACTCTCCCCGGGGGACCCAGATTCCTATAGCCCCAGAAGGAGTCAGGATAAAGGAGGAGTGTGCTTTGGTAGATGAGGATTGGGTTAGGGATCAGTTAAGTAATCTGGACATCTATAAATCAATGGGTCCAGATGGAATACACCCGCGGGTGCTGAGGGAGCTGGCGGAGGTCATTGCTGGGCCACTCTCCATCATCTTTGGTAAGTCGTGGGAAACAGGAGAGGTGCCTGAGGATTGGAGGATGGCAAATGTCACGCCGGTCTATAAGAAGGGAAAGAAGGAGGACCCGGGTAATTATAGACCAGTCAGGCTTACCTCCATCCCTGGAAAGGTGATGGAACAATTTATTCTTGACACCATCTCTAGGCATATCAAGGATGAGGGGGTCATTAAGAGCAGCCAACATGGCTTTACCAAGGGGAAGTCATGTTTGACCAACCTTATAGCCTTCTATGAGCAAGTAACTAGGTGGATGGATGGTGGTAGAGCGGTAGATGTGTTTTTTCTTGATTTCAGTAAGGCATTTGATACTGTCTCCCACAGCATCCTCATAGATAAGCTAAGGAAGTGTGGGCTTGATGATCAGGTAGTGAGGTGGATCAAGAACTGGTTGGAAGGAAGAAGGCAGAGAGTTGTGGTCAGTGGGGCAGAATCTAGCCTGGAGGTCTGTGACTAGTGGAGTCCCTCAGGGGTCAGTGCTGGGACCAATGCTGTTTAATATTTTCATCAACGGCCTGGATGAGGGAACTGAATGTACCCTCAGCAAGTTTGCTGATGATACTAAACTGGGAGGAGTGGCTGACACACCAGAAGGCTGTGTTGCCATTCAGCGAGACCTGGACAGGCTGGAGAGTTGGGCGGGGAGAAACTTGATGAAATTCAACAAGGGCGAGTGTAGAGTCTTGCATCTGGGGAAGAACAACCCCATGTACCAGTACAGGTTGGGGGCTGACCTGCTGGACAGTAGTGAAGGGGAAAGGGACTCTGGGTCCTGGTGGATAGGAGGATGACTGTGAGCCAACAATGTGCCCTTGTGGCCAAGAAGGCCAATGGCATCCTAGGGTGCATTAGAAAGGGTGTGGTTAGTAGGTCAAGAGAGGTTCTCCTCCCCCTCTACTCTGCCTTGGTGAGGCCGCATCTGGAATATTGTGTCCAGTTCTGGGCCCCACAGTTCAAGAAGGACAGGGAATTGCTTGAAAGAGTCCAGCGCAGAGCCACAAAGATGATTTAAGGGAATGGAACATCTCTCTTATGAGGAGAGGCTGAGGGAGCTGGGACTCTTTAGCTTGGAGAAGAGGAGACTGAGGGGTGACCTCATCAATGTTTACAAATATGTAAGGGGTGAGTGTCAGGATGATGGAGCTAGGTTTTTTTCAGTGATGTCCAGTGATAGGATAAGGGGCAGTGGGTGTAAACTGGAGTATTGGAGGTTCCATGTGAACATCAGGAAAAATTTCTTTACTGTGAGAGTGACAGAACACTGGAACAGGTTGCCCAGGGGCGTTGTGGAGTCTCCTATGTTGGAGATATTCAAGGCCCGCCTGGACAAGTTCCTGCGTGATGTACTCTACGTTACCCTGCTGTTGCAGGAGGGTTGGACTAGGTGATCTTTTGAGGTCCCTTCCAACCCTTGGGATTCTGTGATTCTGTGAAATGGCAAAAGCACCCCAGTGTGACTGGTCCATGCATCCTCGGCATAGACTACCTAAGGAGAGGGTACTTCAAAGACCCAAAAGGGTACCGATGGACTTTTGGTATTGCTGCTTTGGAGACTGAGGAAATTGAGCAGTGTCCACCTTGCCTGGTCTCTCAGAGGATCCTTCTGTTGTGGGGTTGCTGAAAGTCGAAGAACAGCAAGTGCCAATTGCAACCACAACAGTGCACCGGCAGCAATATCGCACCAACCGAGACTCCCTGATTCCCATCCATCAGCTGATCCGTAGACCAGAGAGTCAGGGAGTGATCAGCAGGACCCGCTCACCCTTTAATAGCCCCATATGGCCAGTGCAAAAGTCTAATGGAGGATGGAGACTAACAGTAGACTATCGTGGCCTGAATGAAGTCACACCACCATTGAGTGCTGCCGTACCGGACATGCTAGAACTTCAGTATGAACTAGAGTCAAAGGCAGCCAAGTGGTATGCCACAACTGATATTGCCAGTGCATTTTTCTCAATTCCTTTGGCAGCAGAGTGCAGGCCACAGTTTGCATTTTTTTGGAGGGGTGTCCAGTTCACTTGGAACCGACTGCCCCAGGGGTGGAAACACAGCCCTACCATTTGCCATGGACTGATCCAGACTGCACTGGAACAGGGGCAAGCTCCAGAACACCTGCAGTACATTGATGACATTATTGTGTGGGGCGATACAGCAGAAGAAGTCTTTTGAGAAAGGGAGGAAAATAATCCAAATCCTGCTGAAAGCCGGTTTTGCCATAAAACGGAGTAAGGTCAAGGGACCTGCACAGGAGATTCAATTTTTGGGAATAAAATGGCAAGATGGACGTAGACAGATCACCACAGATGTGATCAACAAGATAACAGCAATGTCTCCACCAACTAATAAGAAAGGAACGCAGGCTTTCGTGGGTGCTGTGGGGTTCTTGAGAATGCACATCCCAAATTACAGTTCGATTGTAAGCCTCTCAATCAGTGACCCAGAAGAAGACTGATTTTAAATGGGGCCCTGAGCAACAACAAGCCTTTGAGCAAATTAAATGTGAGATAGCTCACACAGTAGCCCTTGGGCCAGTTCGATTCGGGCCAGATGTAAAAAACGTACTCTACACTGCAGCTAGGGAGAATGGTCCTACCTGGAGCCTCTGGCAAAAAGCTCCAGAAAAATATTGCCATATCTAATGAAGCAAATGACAAAGAAGTGGGGTTGAGGTTTGTCTTCAACTATTATATTTAAGTCCTGATCTCCAATCCTGTGGTCAGATTTCTGTGCCATTAGATTTGCAGTGAAAAAAAGCCTGTCATGTTTTTAAAGTAATTGTCAATTCTATTACTGAATAAGCTAGCAGAAATGATATCAGTTTCCCTGAATATCCAGGTGACATTATTCTGGAAACTCCTTGTGAATGTTGCCTTAAATCTGTTAAAATCCACTTTTTCTTTTTTTTTTTTTTTCTTTTCCATTGCGAGAGTGATAAACTTGTTCATAAAATTATTTTGCGTGAGGTACACATTTATATAAATGCACAGCAGGAGAGAGTGCAGAAGTGATCATGGTCTAAACAGCACAGGGTGAAAAGGAAGCTGAAGCTCAGTATTACTGAGATGTCGGAGGTCACATACTGGGATCCAAGAATGAAGCTTCCTCAGTGAACGCTCCTTTTTTCTTGAAGCTTCGTTGAGGAATTAAACAAGTCCCAGGTACTTCTAGTTCTGCTTCCAGAATTCATGAGGCTGCCAAAGCAGATTTTGCAACTATTCCTAATATCTCATTTCTGATGCATCTAATGTCCCTATCTTGTAGGAGTGCTTTAAAAATAACCCCCTCATAATAGTGAAGAAAGCTAGCACAGGCTCTGTGTAGTGGGAGAAGAGATTTCAAGCAACAGGCAGAATGGGGCCCACAAAGAGCAGTGTTGCTGGAAATAAAACACTTGACAAGCAGGTTTTTTGCATTGCCCAGATTTTCTACAGAAATCAACTTTTTCACTTTAAACTGCTATTAACATAATAGTTGCTTGTATCCTGATTTGTTTATGTACAGAAACTTAAAATTACTGTAGTCCAGCTTTTCCAAATATTTTGAGGGAGCCACTTGTGTGGCTCAAAGTATCTGACTTTGCCCTCAGGTTTGCAGGAAATTGCCAGAGACAGCAGGGTTGCATGTGGTGTTTCTGCCTAAGGATTATATGAAAGATGTCTTGAAGATGTTGTGAATTATTTGCATTATTTGTCTCTGTCAAAATTCCCCCCAAAATCATAACGGTCTGCTTACAATCATCTTTTAATTTGTAATATATTTGAGATGTTACTTTTTGAAATTTTATAAAGACATCCTTGGTGTGTTTCCTAAAATCTGCTCTTGGAAAATATAACTTACCTAATTAATTCTGAATAGGTCTAAATTAATATATGGAACTAGCCTTAGAATTTAAAATGCTGCAGTTGTTTTAGTAAGAGACATACACACTTATCTGCACTGTCACTTAAACTCTCTGTTCTCCAAATTACCTTATACTGTGTTAAAATTACTATTCAAGCTACCACTTAGTTTGACTAATCAGGTTAATGGATTTAAAAATCGACTTCAAAGATGATAGGTAGGTGGAGCAGAAACATCACACTGCTATGTAAATCCAACTTAAGATTGTAAAAGTAAAAAGGCCAGACTATGAGAGTCAGATTTTCTTCTGCAGTAATCTGTCAGTTTAAGGGTGCTTCTGCTGCATATCTTTAGTGTAAATTCTCCAAAATGTACGTCTCTGCATGTTTTATAGAAGAAACAGGCAAAATGAAGCATCAACATTGCACATTTTTATTTACTAATTCTAGCCGTATATAATTGTAGCAGGTGATTACTGCTTATTACTGGTGAAAGATTATTTGGGAAAACACTTGAAATTGTATTTGAGTTCTGATTAGATTAACTTACCATCTTTGCAGACAAAGTGTAGTGATTCTGTGAAAAGGGAAAGGAAAAAAAAAAAGTCCTTCTACTTGGGTAGTTTTTAGACCATTTGTGATTCATAATTGAGAGCCCTTTAAAATTTGGTGCACCTGTAAGAGCTATATCTGGATTTGGAAATCTGTGTCTCAATTTCAGTGATACTAGATATTCTAGTACCTTCTTAAAGATCTGGATAATTACCTATCCCATCAAAGTTCTAATTGGTATTATATTATTCAGCAGTTTTGCTGGCAGTTACTTTCCTCTGTCTTAAAAGCCAGTTTAGGAATGCATCTGGAAGAGCTCCCTAGGACTAATGCAGTGAACACATGATACAACCACACTGCTGAAATTGTCTCTCTAGATACAGAAGAGCTTTAGCCTGATACTTTTCAATCCTCTAAATATCAGTGTGGAGCACTTGGCTTATGTCAGCAATTTGATGTTTTTAGTGCCCTGGAAATGCTTCTTCAATGGTTCAGGACAAAAATGTATGAGGAACTACTGTGCCATTTAAGTTTAAACCCATTCCCCGTTGTCCTATTGCTACAGTCCCTAATCAAGAGTCCCTCTCCAGCATCCTTGTAGGTCCCCTTCAGATACTGGAAGGCTGCTATGAGATGTCCACGCAGGCTTCACTTCTCCAGGCTGAACAGCCCCAGTTTTCTCAGCCTGTCATCACTGGGCTCAGTCCAGCAAGCTGAATTCAGCTGCAACCTTGTGCAGTTGGAGAGACCTGCTCGCCCTCATTTCTTCGCACTTCAGTGCATAGTTGAGACAAGAGCTCTCGTTTGTTCTTAAATGCCTGACTCATCTGCAGCCTCATAATACAAACTGATTCAGAGTTGTTAATGCTAGAAAGAGTAGAAAAATACTAAAGCAGAAACTCCAGGAAAGAATTACTGTAAGTTTCAATCATGCAGTTATATATACTGTAGCATACAGGTGTGAATCTAGATTTCTTATTTAACACTGGGACGGCCTTAGGGAATCAAATCTTCTATCAAAGCCTTACTTTCATGGGCACAGTATAAATTCAGAGGGGAAAAAAGTTAATGCTCCAGAGACAGTATAATAATCCTATTGAAAAAAAAAAACCAAAAAAACCCAAACATTTTCCTATGCAGAAACATCCCTAATTTCTTCTTTGTATTTCAAAAGGAGCTGGTCCAGCAGTCTTGACTTTAACAAGATGCAAAAAAATACACATTGGATAATAAGTAGCGTAAATTCTGCAGATACCCTTGGTTTTACGTTTCTCCTACATACAATGTGGAAATCAAAGGAAGTGAGATTTTCCAAGACCTTTAAACATTCTCACGTACCAGATGTAGTCCAGTAGTTCTTTCTGTAATATTGGAACATAGCAGATGCTTTAAAAGTAAGTACAGTCAAGCTCATCATATAAAGGGTAGCTATGAGTTAATCTTCAAGTATATTTTTTTTATGTTGCCGCATTTGTTATTGTCTGACTCAAAACCATTGAAACATAATGTTTTTTCTTCTCACTGAACATAGTAGATATTTCTGTGATACATAGATCCTTATTTTTGAGTTCCATGTCTAGATGCTGTGGCAATGTGTTCTACTACTCCTGAGTTGTTTCTTCAGTGTTAGACTTGCTTGTGCATTGTATGTAGTGCTTGTCAGTCTCTTCAGATTTTCACTTGGTACTGCCTTTCACTAGCAGAAAACCAGAAATATTCCTGAATTAATATTGCTGTCAAATTACATGGCTAAAACAGAAATGACCTACAGTTTTATTCTGCAAGGGTGATTTGTTTCTCATTGAATCCGAAGGGTAACCTGCTTGTTATGAATTACAGAGGCTTTCATAAAATTGAGGCCCATGATTATGAAGAAGGAATATGCATGAGTAATTTGCAGTCGTGTAATGAAAGATTGCCATGGGAAACCATGTGGATCAACAGATGCTGAAACCCTTGCTATGATTCTTGACATATTTATATTTCACTTTCCTTCTGGATTTCTGACTCATGTTAACCTGAGATATTTGCGGATCTCCATGTATTGCAACAAAAATATTAACATTGCAGCAGATACTCAGTGGTAGTAATTTTAAATTAAAACAGTATGTATTCCATAAATCAGAAACATGAGTTTAATGTATAGGGTTTTTCTGTGTTTAAAATTAACAGGCAATGATAAATTGAGCAACAGAGATTATGAAGTGTAGGTTTCTCTATATAGCTAGGAAGTGTTTCTGAAGAAAGCTGTTTATCTCTGTAAAGAGCAAATTTATTTGATGTTTATTTGATGTAGTGTTAAACCCATCTTCGTTACCTAGATCAGGCTTAGGAAAGGTACACAGTGATAAACATATATCAAAAACAAAAAAAAAAAAAGGATGTAAACCCATTTACTTATTCCAGGTGTATGTAGAAAAGGTATAATGGATGGGTATACATCACAAAAATACATAAAAGCATGCAAAGAGTTGGTCTTTTAACTAAAGAGAGGGTAGAATGTAAGAGATACTTGTGTAGTGTTTTAATGTTATATGATGCATATGTTCAGAGAAAGAAGTTATAAAAGAAGGTCGTTGAACACTTTTTCTGATAGGAGCACTGTGTTCTGTAGTACCAAATCTTGACAGTTTGTATGGTTTGAGAGGGCTTAGCTAATATGCTTTCGTATAAACAGAGGCTTAAAGGGACTTCTGAAAAGCTAATCTTTTAAAAGCATAGTTGTATGATTATTACTTTTTCCAAAAAGATAGGCAAGAGGATAGGTGAGAGTATGGTCTGAAAGGTCCTTCAGCATATGGGGAAGTAAGCAAACTGTAGAATTTCTGTTGTAAGTTAACACAATGCATTTCAGCAGTTTCTTCTATTGTATGTGAGTTTTCTGAAAGAAAAGTATTTATTTGCAATAGCTTACATTGTAACTGTGCATACGTGTTCTGTGAAATGCACCACTTGTTTCCTAGTGAAGACTCAAAACCCCAATAATGATACTTTTGCTAAAGCAGTACTTTAAGACCTAAAACACAGGGTCAGTTAGTTAAAATCTTTTGTCTTTATCACTTTTTCAATCATTATTTTTTAAGTTCTGACTGGAACACTTGTATTTGTTCTTAGGAAAGATTTAAAATTTTCAGAGAGGTCATCTTTTCATCAAATGTCAGGGAAGCAGCATGACTGCTCTCTTTATTCAGCAAGTCCCTTTGAGCTGTTTTGGGGAGGTTTTTCTTAGTCATTTCATCTGGTTTCTGACTGTACAGAATTGTTCTACTTTTCTGTTCTCTTGACAGAGCTGAGCAAAGGCAACTTGCATTAGAGTCTGCTGCACAGTTTCACTTTTATATTAATAGCATATTGTTGCCACTGACATGGGAAGAATAGGAAGCATTAGGGGGAGTGCTTGCTCATCTAATGACTGACAGCAGGCTATAAAAAAAGCCCACAAAATGCTGCTTTAAAAGCTGGAGTGGATGAGAGATCCATCTTTACCATGGCTTAATTTTACTACGTCCATTGCATTTTCATAGAAAAGATCTGACTTATTAGGAGAAAAACTCTTTCTTTAGCTCCAGAAACAATTTTGGTTTTGTGGGGTTTTTTTTGTTGTTGTTGTTTGGGTTTTTGGTTTTTTGGTTTTGGTTTTTTGCTTGTTGTTTGTTGTTTTGTTTTGTTTGTTTTTTTTTTGAGGGGGGAGGTGTCTTTGTTTCTCTTTGAGATCTTTTTTTCCTATTTGGGCAAAAAGTGCCTTGGTAAGGTTATTGTAGCCACTTTTGTCGTATTGTGTAGCTTGTGTCCAAAATGAGATCAGGGTAGTGCTGGACAGCGTTGTGCTGCAGGAGTGAGGTACTCTGCTGCAAAACTGACCCTTTCCACCCTTTTCTCAGTAACTGCTCCCCACTTGCCCTGTTTAACTAGTTGTTTTCTGTGTTTAAGCAGGTGGATATAAGCATGAAATTAGAAAGAAGGGTGTCATTATGAGACAAAAAGCATCATTTGAAACATATAACAGTGACATTGGACAGCAAATTGTGAAATTCACACTTAACCAGTCTTTTGTGTGGCTTGTAGGAGAAGAAAAATATTCACCATCTTGTTCTCTCTCACCCCTATCAATCTAACCATCTACCAGGCCAGATGTAACCCAGGAAGAACTCTATGCTTTTCAATCAGATTTGTTACACCGTGGGGTCAGTCATTTCTGTGCTAGTTTATAAGGAACAGATGTAAGATCTGAAAGCGTTTATAAATAAATGATAAAAAACTCCCATCACATTGGGTACTAGTAAACAAGTATTGGTTTATAGCAGCATGTAGTCCTATTAAGAAAAAGTTGATGCACAACACAGGTTTGGTTAAATAAAAATAATGATATAAATCCATTCACAGCACAGATCTGTGTGAGTTTCATTGTGAGGAGTGGAAAAGAGGTATTACATCAGAATTAGCTCAAAAATCAGAGCTTGAATACCAGGTGCAACCAGGGTCTGGTCTGACAATTAATGGGGAAGATAAAATGGGGAAAACTGTTGTTGTGACTCATTAAATAAAGCAGAAAATGGGGAACAGCTAGGAAGATACTAGAGACTCCAGAACCAGCTGACACATGGGAGAATGAAGCACTGATAAAAAAAGGGTCAGAAAGGAATTAGATTCTCCTCAGTTGCAAAAAGCCAGAAAGAGGGGTCAAAATATCATTAGAAATACATCAAGAAGGAAGGTGACCTACTTAGAGAGTGTTCATGTGTTATTACACTTTTTATGCAGTTATTCCTCTTGTTCAGTGTTGGAAGACAGAGGAGACCTTATTTTAGACTGGACAGGCAGACGAGCAAGTGCCAGTATAATTCGTTTTAGGGACAAAAGGAAATTGTTCATTATTTCAGTTCATTTGCAGTCAGTTAACTTTGTACCATTATTGAACTAAAAGTGTGAAAATACTGCAACAAAGTATTAAGAAAGAATAAAATATATTGAAAATGAACTCCCTTTGACATTCTAATAGCATTTAATTGACGTTAAATAACTCCTTTGGAACCATTAAGAAAATGATATGAATACAAATGTATGAAACATTTCCATCATATTGAATCAACAGCTTCAACAGATGAAGTTACATTATTAGAGCCTTTAAGACTTGCACTTTTGCAAATGAATTTAGTACTTACGAAAGTGCCATGCTGACATTTCTGGAGACTGAGGTCTTACTGTGTGAAGCTTGTCTGTCATAGCAGTTTTGCTAACAGGGCATGAACTGGAGGAGCTGTTCAGAGCGTTGCGCAACTTGTCTAGCCTCTCACTGAGGCTACCGGCACTGTCCTCAGCCAACCAGTGATGGACACAGTGCAAGAAGAAATAGCAGCTAGGAATCCCTGTAAGTATATCCACATGATTGTTATGTTTTGGATGCAACTTTCTCAGGGGCTACAGAAGCCTGGGTGAGAACACTGTGAGTTTTTAAGGATTTAGTGTTATTTACTGATGATATTTTCTTCTGGCTTTCTTCATCCAGTAGAACTGAACCTATTGTGAGTCCTAATGCATGCTGTGCCTAACAAAGAATGGGCTGGATCGTATTTTCAAGTCATTCTGAGATGCGATGAAACCAGCATGGAAACAAAATGAGGTTTTAACTGAGCAAGCTGTTGGTGTTTGAGGTCTCTGTAATTCATAGTTAATTGCAGGCACTGGAAGGCACGGCATGGCTTTGCTAAGCACATTATTGTATGTGGTTCTCTGTCTGGATTTCTCCGTAATTTGCTCACTAATAGGCTAACACTTGTGCTACAACAGATTAAGGTATTAGATCTGTTAATTTTGGCAAGGTATTTCTCTTCTAACAAGCAGATTAAGCCATACCCATTTACTGATCAGCATAACAGGAAACAGCTCCTTTATTTGTACTCTCTAAGTTTTTGGAAGCCTACTGAATTTTGCATTTTGATTCTTAATTGGAAAGGGGAGTACTTTAATAGGAGGCATATTCCACTTACAACAGAACGCCTTTGAGAATCCTGTGGGTGCATGCTGGACTTTTTTATATATTTTGAGCAGTTACACAGTGTCTTGTTCTGAACTAAACACATGCAGATACAAAAGCAGCCTTTTGTACAGTTAATCTATAGCAATGAATCATTATTTAGGCCTGCTTTGCAGTTGTAAAAGCAGTTAATCTATAGCAATGAATCATTATTTAGGCCTGCTTTGCTATGGACATGTGGAAGGTATCTTAGGGAGAGAAGTCATTCCTGCAGTAGCAGATGGAGGGTTTCTTTATATATGCTTTGGTGCAAAGCAGGAGCTGAAATAAGTTTGATGATTTGAATGAGATTGTCATGTCAACACTTATTGTTTAAGAAAATCGTGTATCTCTGCATCTTTACAAGTGCTATTCTATTTATGGGGTCCACCTACTTTAGGAGAAGGCTTTTCAGCAAAATCCACTGACTACCAAGGGGAATTGTGTGTTGAATTCCTTTAGGTTAATAATCTAGTCTGGAAGCTTACTTCAGAGAGATGTTTGTAAAGTGCTGTTTTCATGCCAGAAAAGGGAATAGTGATGCAGCTTTTTCAAGGAAAAATACCTAGAAATAGGTAAAAGATATGCAGTTTTTCATTATAATCAAAACAGAGAACTGTTACGAATATTTGGGATAATTAATGAAAATGTGTAGCATTTTCCAAAACCACTGCATTTGGAAAACAGCTGTGGGTTTACTTCAGGGCAGGAGGGAGACAGTGGGTTAAGCTCCCTCTATCTCCATCGTTGAGCTTCAGTTACTGTTCCGAGCTACTGTGGTCAGTAAAGAGATGATGATGATGATTTATTTTTCTAATTTTCAAAACCTTTGGATAAGTGAATCTCCCTCTACTGCCTCACCAGCCAAACCCTGTCGTCTTCATGTAATCCAAGCTCTGTAGCTACGGCACAAATTGCTGGTACATGCTGGACCTCGAGGGCTTGAAGTATTCCACTTACAGACTCTAAAAGTGATATGAAGTGCAAGGACACTCTGATTCAGCAGTACCACATATAGAAAACGCTGTAGTGTTCACTACTTGTGAGAATAAATTCCTTTTCCTTTCTGAACATGAATATGTGTTTCTGTGTTCCAGTTTAGATCCCAGCTTTTGGAACAGTGGACACTGTTGCTGAAGATGACTTATGAACCCCTTTGAAGATGATGTTTTTGGAGAGCAGGAAAGCCTTAGTTCTCAACTGGGGGCAGGCAGAGTGTTGGAAATAGAGGATGCGAAAAAAATCACTGCTTCACATTTCCTGGAATTATTACCTAATTGCCAGTATTTCATTGCAAATAGTTAGGATTTTAAGTAGGGAAGTACCATAAAAACAGTGTCAAATTTGGAGAGAAAGTTGCCTGCCCTAAGAAATGTGAACTCAGATCACGGGTTATAGATAGCATTGTATGACAGGGTTCAGATTAAATGATGCATTTAATCTCATAACTCTTATTTAAGCTTTTCAATAGAAATTTTAAAATATTTTTTGCTTGGGTCCTAGAATTGTTTGCTTTGTTGTTGTTTTGTTAATATTGAAATCTAAGGTATTGAGGTTCTTGGAATAATACCATTTTCACTCAGCAGTCCACACTAGACGAGAGCTGATTTTGCAGGCAGGCAGGCTGGCCAGTAGTGTTATAAAACGATATATCAGTAAGTCCGTAATTCTAGGTCCATGCTTCAGGTTCAGTATCATTTCTTTTTTTCCCTGGTGTTTTGATTCTTTTCGCTGTATTGTTTTGTTTTGTTTTTCTGTCAGGAGTGTTCCACCCACTGCAATCATTCTGATTAGGAGTAGGGTATACTTGAAGGCATAATACATTTAGTGGCAACTTCTTTCAGAAAAATACCTTTAAAACAGATATGTATTTGCCCAATATTTTAACATATGTCCAAAGCATTTGGCAGTTACATAAACCACACTTGTTCTGGATTCCTTATATTGCTGCCCTATATATAGATATGTATTTTTAATATTATGATAAGTTGTTATAGCTCCCTTATGTATGCTTTGTAAACAGTGGTATGTTCTGAGAACACTTAACCTGCTGCACCTTGCTTACTGGTCTTATTTGTGGGAAATGCTTGAGGGGATGCCATGTTGCAGAGAAGGGACTTGGTGTGCAGTCACACAATGCGTGCATTGTGGTGACAGTGCTAATAATAGACTCTGTATATCCCCTCTGCTCACTAGAGTCTGCCACTTTTTTAATTTCTTCTGGGTACAATTCAAGGTGATGAGCTTTACCTGGAAAGCCTAATTTTTCAGTGCTTTGGATATTGGAAGTAAATGAGCTGCTTTCAGTAGCATCCTGTAAATTAAAACATGTAAGGACTGAAAGCAAAATTTTCTCAATGAAGAGCCATCAGCTCTGGAATTCTTTTCTCCATTTATTCCATATTTTAGTGACCTTAAGGATGTGCCACGAGGTTTGTCTATTCTCGATAGATTTTATCTAATGAAGTTGTAATGTGGTGAGCCTGGAGACGTCTTTGCATGAGACACCATTCATATTGATGTTGTTTGAGTTACTTATTTTCATGTATGTTTAGAAGCACATTTAATGAGGTGGGGAAAAAAGTATTTTCATTTGTACTGATGGCAGATTATTAATTCTTTGCGTAGGTAATGTGGTGCTTACCTCAGCTAATGCTTGCAATGAGTCTGAGAAAGCTCGGTAAAAATTGTCATTTTCACTAGTAAAGAACTGGTGCTGTCACTAGTGCAGCCAGCATCAGAAGCCTTTTTAATATTTTTATTTGTATGTGTGGGTGCCAGTAGAGTACAGCTTCCAGGGTAAAGGCTTTGGCCACTCTGCCTCCTGAAAAACAGGCAGGTGAACAACTACTTTTTTGCCATCATGCTGTTTCTGTTGCTCGGGGAGCTGTATTGCTGCGTATAGATGATTATGCTCTGTAAAATTTGAGGAACAAAGGGTTCCCTCTCTCTCTTTTTCTCACACACACACTGCTGCCAGCTTAGCTCCTCAGCAGCCTTCCACAGCCTTTACCCAGTGTCCTTTTACAATAGTGATGGCGATGATGATGAGGTATTTTACTGTGCTATCTCTTAATTGCAAAAACTTTTTGCACTATTGAAAACTATAACAAGATACTACAGGCAATCAGATACAAAATAAGAGAAGCAAAAGTATGTCCAATATCTTCATATGGAGGTAGTAAATACAAATTTCTATAGCAAATAGAGAGCTGAGGCTGTCAGAAGAGATTTTCCTTATTTTCCTTCATGTGTGAAACACATGTATAGTTGTCATCTGGCATTTTTGGTTCTGAGCTTCCAAGATCTACCTCAAAGAATATGGTAAGGTTTTAAACCCTGCAACAAATACGCATATAAATTCAACTTATTGTCCTCAAACTGTTGGTGCATACATCGTCTTTGTGCAGGTTTATTTATTTTTGTCATATTTTTTTAGTATCCATGCTTTCACTGCCTTACCTGTGAATTCCCTGGGACAGGAGTTAAACTTTGGGTTCTAGAAAAGATACAGCACATTATTTAATATGAAATCTTCTTAGCAGCTCTCTGTTGTTGATTTGGGTTTGGTTTCTTTTTCTTTAGCTAATCGTTCAGTCTCAGTTTTTCCTGGTTTTTACTTTACTGATGAATTTTTAAAAAGTGCAATTTTCTTTTATTGCTCTGTTTTAATTTCTCTAATCAAAATACCCATCTGAAATACACTTAAACTAAGGGGAAGGCTTAATCAGAAGCTGTTTTTTTTGTACAGACCAGAGAAAGGCTGTTAAAATAATGCCCAGCTGATTAGAAAGGACATGTCATATTACCAAAAAAAAAAAAAAAATTAAAAAAAAATCACAAAAAAAAATCACAAAAAAAACCCAAACATAACAAGGAGAACCAAACCCGAAAAAAGAATCTAGAACGTGAAACAGATTGAAAATTGAAATTAACAAAATAGAAACTTGCCAAAGCTAGGCAGAGTTATCACAACCTTTTTAATAAGCATGATTTTTACGTAGTTTTAGACAGTTTCAAAAATTAAAATTTTTAAGTGATCCGCAAAAAATCATGTTGTAAGTACTTGGATGTGACAAAGAACAGCCACTGGGTGCCACTGTTGAGTTTCAGAGCAGTGGGTGAGACAGGGTTTCTGTGGCAGCCAAAATTTGTAGCTGGGAAGGGATGTGTGGGTAGTAGTTGTACAACAGAAATAAATTATTTCTGCAGTTTTAGGGTTTGTGAAATAGAGCCACAACCAACATTTTCTTCTCGGTGTTTCACCATATCTTATCATATCTGACAGCAGATCACAGTGACAGGTCCAACATGGCTCTTTCCCCACATCCCTGGTTTGCAGCGCAGAGCAGAAACAATGCTAAATGAGAGAGGACTATAAACTCGCTTTATTGTTATGAAGCATTTCATCCCTTGCAAGGACTTTCAGAAAGCACATCTAGTCGCTCTGCAAGCCTTTCTAAATAACATGTTTGTTTGTTTAGAGTGGTGCTGAAGTGTAGGAAACCCAACTTTTCGCATAGCTTTCCGTTGATGATCTTGGTCAGCAGAGCATAAATATGTTTTGGATATCACTTGTCTGACAGGAAGAGTCATGATGACTCACAGTGTGATCATCTTCTGACAGACAAACTTACTTGAACAGTCAATGTGGTTCTGAACTGTTCTGATGTAGGGAATGGAGCTTTCTGAATTGTAAATGTATTTGTTAAAAAGGACAGTGTTGCATGAAACAAGGTTACTGTGCTGAGATCCGAACTTCATCCTGTCTTGTCCAGAATAGCAATATTGCGCAGTCTATTTTTTTACTTTCAGCCAAAATAAAAAGTTGGCTTTTTTTTTTTTTTTCTGTGAAATACGCATGGCACATAAAGGAAAGTCTACTTGAGTTTTGAGTATATTTTGAAGCTGGGAACTGGGATTTGAGGTTTAGGTCCTAATCTAAGTAAATCACTTAAAGAAGATAAATAGTTCTCTTGAATTCACAGGCTTGAAGTTCACCTGATTTTCTGAGTTTTGTTGAAATGGGGCATCACACACTGAAATACATTTCATAAATATTGTGATGATGGCTCTCATGGGAAATCTGTCAAGCATAAACAAGCTGGATTTGAGCTACAATAAACTCCACCTTAGAAGTAGAAAAGCCTTGATCTGTATAATTTCGTATGGAAGTCTGTGTGGTGTAGATTTTAACCCATTGCTGGGTTAGTTGTGCAGCTGTGTAGAAATTCCGGACAATCATGTGCAGAGACATAAAGTAAGTTAGAATCTATAGGTTTCCTTTGAGTTTTCTTCATTTCTGCTGCTAAGGAATACTCTCACAGAAATATCATGGCTTTGGTTTTTGGGTGGCTTTTTTTACTACTTGTTCTAAAGACCATTTTTCTCTTATGACCTATTCCTGTAATAAAAGTTCAAAACAAAGTATTTTGGAAAATATTATAGTATAAACTTACACATTTGCTCTTTTTCATAACTCTCAATATATCACTTGAAAAAAATCAAGTTGTTTATTATGCTAACTTTGAGAATCAGACTATTTTTTCATGTGTAAACTAGAATGTATTTCTGGCAGGGTTGCGTATTAAATACCAGCACTTACAAAAAATATGACAACTTCATTAAAAATTGTCATTTTATAGTGTTGTAAATAAAATAATGAAATCTCTCACACTCTTGCTTGTGTTCTGTGGTGGCAGCTGGGTTAGATTTGTGTTTTCTTCTTTGGGCATATCACTTTATTTTTCTGGACAGATTTGTACTTAACATAATGAGTACAGGTATATGAGGCTAGCCTTCATAAAGTCTCTGGACATAGGAGATATTTCTGTTAATTTTATGATTGCTGTTTATCATTGCATGAATCACAAATACTCTAGTGCAACTGATGTCCAAAATAAGTCTGATGTTCCTGACTTTGAAGGAGCTCTTCCTGATCTGTGTTTCTTTAAGGGAGCCACAGGCATACGTAGTCTTTGCAAAGATTTAGAAAAGGCAAGTAAGTGAACAGTAAAGCAGAGTCCATCACCAGCTAAACAGCTCAAAGTACCTAGGAGGCTTTTATTGAAGATAATAGATTTTGATGATTAAGACCATCATATAAATAATAGAGATTACTTTTCACAGAGTTCCATTTTACTTTATTTTGCTCTCATTTTGTACTGTTGCTGGAAAAAAAAAGAATTCTGAAAAAAAAAAATAAAGCTCCATCCCAAATACTTTTATTTTCATGTCCTCACCAATTTTCAGGCTCAGTTACATCTGAATAACAAAGTACAATTCTGTTATCATGACATTTAAATTTAGTTCTTTTATATATATTCCAGATTTGGATTTGCATTTTGCTATGTGCTTGCATAAAATGACTCACTGTGGTGCTCTGATTAATTGGTTAATTCACTTTCTAAAGCTTTTTGCCATCCTTAGTAAAAGTTGCTGTAGAATTTGTGGGATAAATTTGAGGGAATTTATGAAGGAAAACAGTAGTAAAGGGACAGTAAATCATGGTACCATTTGGATGGCTGTTCATGTCAGGATTTCAAAAAACAATGGTCAGCCAAATGCAGTAGATTGTGTGTTGTCCTGCAGTGAGAAACTTTCTATACTCGTTTACTTTTTAGTTAAGTACCTTACTTAAACTCTAGCATGAATTTTCATTGTTTACCAATCTGTCAAGTTAAATGTAAATTATAATACGGTGCTAATGAAATATGTTTTTTTACTGCTACTACCGAATTCATTGTCATCATAGTTGAGGCAATAATTAGCAAAGAATAAAACTTTATGTGCAAGAATTGAAAATAAAACTTAACTTCATCATTCGAGACCTTTGCCTATCTGATTCTGTCGAACACTGTCCTGTGAAGATGAAGACCTGTTTCTGACTGCCTCTAAAACTTCACAGGTAAAATATGATTCAGTCAAAGCAAGTCTGCAACCTGAGCTTCAGACCAAACTTTTAATCTGTAGGTCCTGAGATTGAATGTTCTAATTTCTTAGATTATGAACCATGAAAATGAAAAACCATGGAGGAAGTGTAGTATATGAAATGATGAGAGCACATTGAGTTGGCATCACTTCTATAGGAACCCTTTTGGAAATAGTTCATACTCCCAGTGATCTGTCTGTGGCAGCAGCACTATAACAGAGGCGGAGCAGGATAAACTGAAGCATGCACTGTATTTCCTTTCTAAAATGATGGTGGAAGGCATCACTTTTGCCACAGCAAGCTGCAGTTTACTGGTCTCAAAATGGTTGTTAATTGTCGTGACAGAAGCAGAAAAAAAACACTTTCGAGATAGAAGTGTGATTTCTAGAATGTTGTAGCGCTGTGTTTTTAAGGAAACTAGTCTCATCTGTGCTCTTCTGAGCTACTGTTACAGCAGCATTATTGTTAGCAGGTGTGTTTGAACAGCGATGAAGGCTGTTTCACGCACACTCATAGGTTTCCACACCGTATGTCAGTATTGATCTACTGAAATAAACTTTACTCAGTAAAGTGGTGTAACCATTGACTTTGTCTCAAATAAAATGTGTTGAATCAGTAAAACAATATAAAGTGCAGAAACTGATTCTTTATTGTGGGCAGGTGTTATACAAATGATTAAAGCAGCTACCTCATTCCTCAAAAATCAATGGCTATGAAAACCCTATACTTCATCTTCTTTCTAAAGCCAGACAATTTCCTGCTGAAAGATTATTTTTTTTTTATTATTTCCCTAATACAGGAATGTAACACCTTTGGATTATAGCAACAAAGAACAGAAAAAAAAACATGTTACATGCAATTTCATAGCATTAATATATGGTACTTACTGAACTTCACATGACTTGTTTTTTCAAACTACAGTCACTTAATAGCAGATGTATGAAAGTTGAAGCTTTGAAATAGGAAATAACGTGTGATGGAAAAGGGATAAATGAATGGTGTGGAGCCTTCCCATTTCAGTTACTCACAAAGTCATTATGTTCCTTTGAATACTATTCAAGCAAGACAGATAAGGCTTTCCAGTGGTCTTTCAGTAGTGCACACACCTTTCCATTTCTTGTTCGTCAGCTGTTTACAGTCAGCAACATATCTACTCTGTGAAAAATTATGCTTAGATTCAGAGTAAGTCAGTTAAACCATAAATATATACACAGAGTGAGTTCTGTCTGGCAGAGAGAGAGGTTTGAGAGAGGACATTAGCTGACTGACTACTCGGAGCAATAAATCACAGTGATGTGATGGTGCCTTTCATTAGTGCTGCTCCCTGGCCAAGTGCAAGGTTGAACTAGTCAGAACAGATTTGTAACAAGTGTAGTAATTGGCAGGAGCTAATGACAAGCAATTTGAATCAGGAGAGACAGACCTAGTTGGAGTGCATCTTAGATCTCTGGAGGTGATGAGGTCCTGTGCTGTGCTCAATCATAGTTAACTGATCACCCTGTCGTGGTTAGTTTTCTACATCCTCTGAATGTGCTGTGGCACTTCAGTGACATGGGGGGAATGTTCCAAATTTATTATACCTTGATACTGATAGTAATTCTCACCACTGAGTTACCAATCAAAATTTGGTATAGTATTTATGTCTGCGTGAAACAAATGGTATGTGGCAGTGGTGGGGAGGGAGTTGGAAATTGAGCTTACTGATTACTGTTACAGAACTGAAAATAGCTCATGTTCCCAGTTGTTGTTTGAAATGAATGTCCTAAAGAGAATTTATTTCCAAAACAAGAAATAAGTGGCTTGTAGTGTATATTGTGATTTACTTGATGAGTTTTAGCCCACCCACTCTATGACTTTTTAATCTGTGTCCAAACTCCTGAGCACACTACTAATTTGTAGTGACGTTATTAGCAGGTGGCTGCCAGCAAACAAATTCTAAGCCAATTAAAAAAAAAAAAAAAAAAAAAAGCAAATGTTGCCATTGGCAGAAACAGCCCCACAGAGACATGTTCTTCAGAAACCTGAAGGCAGATTTAGACACTTAAAACATATGGTCCATTGCTTTTGCCTGAACGAGGCAACAAAAGAGGAGTTGCCTAATTAAAGTTTTACTTTGTCTTTTCTTCATGCGCTTTGTCTTTCCATTTCAAAATGATCTGTACTTTATTCATTCAACAACAGAGAGGTCAAGGCTGAAATCAATGAAATCACAGAGCAAAAAAGTTGTTTTGCTTGGCGGTGCTCATAGTTCAGGTTCTTAATCACATAGGGTCACACTGAAAGACGTCAATATTACAATATTTTGTTCGCTATCTATCCAAATCTATCAGTCTTGTGGTTGCTTCAATTTTTTATTTGTTGAGTTGGCTTGAGGCGGTTCAGGTATGTGAATCTGATGGTGTTTATGTATCACTGATACATGCATTTTTGTTCAATGAACAGATTGTTCCCTCTGGGTTATATTTGCATTTGGATAAGGTTAGCAATAGACTTACTCTGTGGAATGACTCATATTCACAGTGACAAGTAGGGCTTAAGTGAGTATTTCACAAAATGTTCCTCTGAGTACAGCTGGATTTTATCAACTGTTTTTTCATCCAACTCACTTTTTTGCGTTTGAGTGATAGAGGCATAGACTAGGTATTAAAACTTGACATTATTCTGGTCAATGTCTCCATGTCTTCAGTTAAAACCTTTTTTTCTTTTGTCCTGATGGCATTGACAACTTTGAATGTTCTTAACATAAAATACTTCTCTTTCAGAAAACTAAGCCGCATTATATCAACCAAATATGATAACCTGGCTGAACTGAGACAGCAACTCACCAGCATGACTGTAAATGAGCCTTGATTTTTGTCAGCATGAATGGAGAAGGAGGTTAATAAAAACAATACTGATGACAGTTGATACAAACCATAGAATTAAAAGTTAAGAGTTATTTTTTAAATCAAGGTAGAAAAAGGGTGTGGTAAGGCAGGAACATCATAATTTGGAAAACCAAAGCGTATTTACTTTTTGAGTGTCCTCTAACCATGTAATGTTTCTTATATTGGTTGATTTCTAACAATGCTTATATGAGGCTCTGTTAAAAATAATAATTAAAAATCACATTCCTGACTTAAACAGTATAGAACTTTGTTTCAGGCCTGTCAACAAGAGGAGTAGGATTTAGAGGCGCTTCTGTAAACATGCTGTTAGAGTATGGTTTCTACTTAAGCTCCTCAAGGAGTAGACCTGCCGTGGCAGAGTTTCAGTAATAAAGCTGGTCCCCTCATCATCCCGTTATCCCACCATTTCTGTATAGAATCGGTGTGGAGTTACTATGCTGCACAGAGCATGCCCACACTGAATTCATGCTGTTATGCTCTCTCAAGTCACCACTGCCATCTGAAATTATCTGAAAAAGCTGATTACTTTCTCTGATTAGTTAGTGATTGACTGTCAGTGTGACAAGAGGGAGCTAGAAACATGTGTTTCCCATGGTACCAGAACAGTGCTGAGATCTCAGGAATGTAAAAGTAAAAAAGACGGTTGTTGAGATACTATAATCAGTGTTCAACAGAAAATGGATCTTGCTGTCAAAGCATTTATGACAAAAGCAAATTTGTCTTGGGATTCCTGAGCTAACCCTGACTTGTAGCTGTGCCACTCTGCATTTGTGCTGAATTTGCGTGCCTCATTTTCACTTTTGCTTATAGTCAGGGTTATTTTGACCTCTAGCAGATTTTGTTTTCATGACAAAGGAGTTAAGTTTAGTTTCAGAATCCTGGAGCATCGTTGCTAAGAGACGCACCTGTAGTTGGTTTTATGGCAGTTTTTCCAAGATTTTTAATACCTGTTTTTTATTTTTATGTAGGTAACTCTAGAAAACAATAAAGTTTTATCAACATTTTTAACAGCTATTTGTAAAAACATAATTTATGGTTTTTTTAATTTTTTTTTTTCAAAAATTCTAAATAAAAAGAATGTAAAAAATAAGATACTTGACATATGTGGACAATTAATGATAGCATAAAAAAATGTGCCTTAGTGCGTCATGTTAGAAAGAATAATATAAGAATTGCGATGTGGCACAAATACAGTTTTTGAATTAAAATTATTAGTCATACAGCACAGTCAAAAATTCTGACCTCTCACTACCTGGAATTGGTAGTATTGCTTTGTAAGGTGTTATATGCTGAGGTTATGAGATTGTGAATAAGAAGGATTTGGGGAACTATTAATTAAATTTTCCAAATCTTAGGTAACAACTTTCTTAAGCTTTCATGAGAAAAATAAGATCTAAGATGGATCCATTTATATGGGACTTACCTTGTTTTGCTGTATCCTTAGAAAGCATGTTTAATGCAACAGAGTCATAGGTGTGCAAAAGCAATTAGGATATTTAATCCAGTATACGTCACTTTTTTCATTTTACTGAATTTAAGGAATGGATTTAAACCTAGTCATAAGTGTATTCTATTACATGTCTATCTTTTTGTGTCTCTTGGGATTAAAGGGCTCAGAAATTCCTTTCCAGCAAAGTTAGACAAACAAAAGCAAGGGCTCTGTAGGTGCCAGGCTATTCTTATTTTTTGTAGAAAATCCTGAGCTCTGTTATATGTAATGGGTAGGAAGGAAAAAGCTTTCCTGCAATACGTGGTCTTAAACTCTGTATTTTGAAAATTTACTTCCTACCCTCTGGAAACAGGTCATTTTGCCCAATAACAGTGAAAGGAGAAAGAAACATGAGTCCATTGAGTCACTTGACACCAAAGCATTGATCACACAGCTTGTGTTCTGGTGGAGGCAGGTAGACTGCGGGACCCATCTATATTCAGAAAACTTGTGCTTGTACTGCTTTCTAAATATAGTTATTTCTGAATGCAAAACAAGCCATTCCATGAAAGATTGTTTTTGCTCAGGTTTTACTGCCTTAGTGTTCAGAGTTCACAGCTGTTGAACTAATGTAGGTAACTTCATGATTCTTTTTTTGGGTGTGATGAGTATGGTTCTCAATACATCTCAACTAGAAGAAGGAATTCTGTCTATGTGCAGTTCTAAATATTGGAAAATCAGCTTCTCATCGATTACCACCTCTGTGTTGCAATAGATTCCTTTTCCTTTAAAGTTCAGGCTTTATTTGTTTGTACTTTCATTTATCCTTCTTATGTATTTTCCACCATTGCATTTCATTTCCCTGACACTTTATTCTTGTTTTCAGTCCCTATTCTCTGCTAAGGTTTGCACTCACTCCTCATGCGTACTCACTTTCAAGCTGCCTTCACTCTCTGACTACTCTGACTGGAGCTGGTTATTCCAGCTTTTCATTCCCCAAATTCTAAAATGTCACAGAACCATTATTTTTGACATTTGATGCAAAGGTGATTTAATCTTTCAGAAAGTTAACTTCTGAAAATTAAGCTTTTCCTTCTGAATTAGAACAGAACTTCATTTACTGAAACCATACAGAAAGTATAATGTGCCTAGGGATCTTTAAGTAAATCATCTTACATTAGTCTTCTCTGTGAATATATATTTAGACAGGAAAACAAATTATTTTGAAGATATGGGACTATTTCACAGTATTTAAGTATGATTGCAGCTGGCATTGGCATTGCAGATTAGTAGTGATTGACTCTACTTAGTGGCTTTTCTTATTAACAGATAAGGTTTTTTTGATTGTTTAACTCTTGAAATTTCTCCACATTAATTTTGACTTTTTTTTCTTGTAAGATTTGCTTCCTTATGGCATCAGCTTGTCTAGAGATAGCTGCTGATAGTTTTTGTCCCTGAAAATTCTTGTCTAAGGATATTGACAACTAAACCTTTAATTATAACCTTTTGGTGCTTATTTTCTGTACTGTCCTCAAAGTGTGATAATTAACAAAGCTGATTATTTTTCAAAAAATTTTGTAAGCCCAAAATGAAGGACTAATTCTAGTTTGCAGTAACTGTCAAGTGCATACCACTGTGTCCTGTGTCCTGTGCTGTGCCAAGAGGGTACTTACTAATTTTCTCTAATAGACTGTAAAACCATGGATCAGTTAAATTTAGTATACTGAAAAATCTAGATTAGTGTTTAACAACTGTTTAATAGTTTAAATCTTAAATTGTGCATAGGCATTTTGTTGTATTAAGACCCACTTTTTGCCTATTTCAATTATAAAAAGACATCTGTCTTACATAGTTCTGACTGGCATAGTGTTTGAAAGTAAGAAAAAAATAGACAAATTGAGTGTAGCTGTCAAATCATATGGAGAGAGTCAGGAAAGTACCAAAGCCAAACTTCTTTTCTCGCAGTTTCAAAGAACCGTACCTCTTTGCCATAAGGCTTTCCTGATTTCTTCAGTGGTGGTTATTCTCAGCACCTGAAGAATCATTTCCAAAATTGTGTAAATAATGTTAGCATTTCTTCCTAGAGAGTAAATTAGGGGAAAACAGCATTAAGGCAGCACTATATGTCACTTAGGTGTTATTACAACACTAACCTTCAACTAGTAAGTCCATTCTGTATTTGAAATTTGACAAGATGACAGTGTTTTGGAGTGTGGAATTCATGTGACGTTTAACCTATGTTACAGGAGCAGATGAAACAATGCCAGTTAAAATTAAACATTTTCAAATTAATTTAGACTACCAAATTAATTTGAAAGTATTTAATAATAACAGATTTTTAAGCTACAGTGTGAAAATCTTTGATTTAATAATACTAGATTTTTAGGTTACTTTGAAGATCTTTGAACTATGGCTTTTATGTTTTAAATACCCTGCATGTGTTAAAAAGCTACATTAAAAAGGGCTTTTCATTACAAGATCAAAATGAACTTCAAGCAGACTTAGACACTGAACTGAACTAAGTTTAAAACTGCTTGCAACTACACCCAAATGTTTGACTAAAATACAGTTTAAATCCACCAACTCTATACATTACAGGAACCTGCTGGTGCCTGAGCATTTCTCCTTTTTAAAATCACCTGTTTAAGAAAGAGTATTACATATCAGATTTTTCTCATTTGATTTAAGGTCACCTAATGTATTTATTCCAATTTTCATTTTGTGACATAGATAGGTAAGGGAGACTTCGAAATTCCTCACTGGCATGATTTGGGAGTTTCTGGCAGCAGTGGTTCCTGAACAGAAACAAACTGCAAGAAGAGTAATCTAGAACTGCAATAAGATGCATCAAGTAAACGTCCTTTTAATATTTGTGTAACTAAACAATAGTAGCTAAATTGCAGTAAGATTTGTTTTATGTAGCAATAGATTATTTTCAACATTTTCTGTATAGCATATGGCATAAAATTATTACTCTTTCTTATAAACCTTCTTTCCAATTTTATGAAGAATTTCTGTGATATAGAACTTAAGAGAAACTTTCCATAAAGATTAATTCCCCTTGTAGTTTTGCCATTGTTTTCTACATGGTTTTATGAAAGTGCTTTCTTATTCCAGTATAACAGTTCCAGTGTAGAAAGCAGTTGGTTTTGATACTATTGTTTTCTCCTTCAGAACTATAAAAGGATTTATTCATCAGAATTGAATTTTATTCAGAATTGAAATTTATTAAAATATTATTAATCAATCTGCATTGAAATTTATTATAATTCCTTATTAGCCTAGCTCCAGTTTCCGAGACACCTGTTTAGTTCTGTGACACTTATCTTTCATCATGAAAATTTTGAGTATTATTTGTATTTCTTTTTAAAGTGCCTCAATAACCCCTTTTTTTCCCATTCAAGCTCAACAAATATGAGCCACCCACCAAATCAAGGCAGAAGACCTGAGTAATTTTATTACTAAAGTCTGAGAGGCAGCTCTTAATTAACCTATCCTATGAGTAGTTACTGCCACATAATGAAAGTTCTAATCAGTATGTCAGGTGCTTCTACATAGCATACTTAGCAGAAATCCAGATTACCTTTATTAAATAGATCTGTAATATTGAAAAGGATTATCCTGCCAGGATTCAGGATCTTCTGCGAAAAAAGTATAGCTTCTGAGTCTATGTTAATATCATTGAAACACAATGAGGTCTGAATACTCATTTCATCTGAGAACATTTTTATTTTTCTGATGAAGTGCATGGGCAATAAAATGGGGTATTCATTCCCACTGCAGGATATTGTTGCTATGACTTTAAGATCTATTCTTTGCATGATTATAACACTTTCTGACCATGGGGATTCACATCTTTTCATTTCACCCATTCTGTCCTCTTAATGCTGATTGTGGTGGGACGTTTAGAAAAATATACACCTGTGCTTCATAACTGGAGAAATGGCGTTAACTAATTCTATGTAGATTACTTGGCAGGCATTGGCAATTTTGTTATTATCTTTACTATCTGGGTACTAAGTGGTAATAAGAAGCTGAGAGAAATAATATTTTCTAGGCCTTCCTGCTCTGAGGTTAATTGGTCCCTTTATGTTGTATGAAATGTCTCCGCATAAGCAGGCAATGAATAAATTGCGCGGGCATCAAGATGCAACAATGCCTCTATAAATTACGATTTTAAAGTAGCAAACTTTCGTATTGCTATCTCCTGATAAAAACGCAGCTATTCTAGCGTAGAGATGTATCAATCTGAAAACAACAGGATTTTTCTTTATAAATATGCTTTAGTATCCACACACCTTTCTCTTTTTTTTTTTTTATGTATGTGTGTGTGTGTGTATCCTCTTAGATGAGAGATTTTCGTAAGAAACAAAATCCACCAGATTCTATTGGCTAATAATTCTGTTGTAGTTAGGAATACAGATCCATTTCATATCTACAACACTCAACACTGGGTATGAAAATGTGCAGAATGAGGAAAGTTTGGGCTCCTGAAGTTAGGGCTAACATTCAGTCTGAGAGCTATGAAAAAACTCATTGTGCAGAGCTGAAATATTTGTCGTATTTTCAGTTAGTGATGTACCACATATGGAAGTAATGCTTTAGCTAGCTTTTCATGGCAAAAAATGACAAATGTTTAATAGGCGCCATCAAATTAGCAATGCATTTTATTGGCTTGTGGTAATCAATAGAAATTGATAAAAGCAGCAATGGGAAAACCATCAAATATTTGTATTTAGTGTATTATTGGCAAATACATGTTTATTGGATTAAGAAATGAGAAAATCTCAGATGTCCTAAATTTCTGTCAGTTTGTGTGTTCTCAGTGAAGAAAGAAATTGTTCATGCATGTATTTGGGAGTAAATAAATATCCTGAAGTCATTGTTGCTTTTTATCAGTGTCACGTTGCACACATGCCAAAATTAAATCAATATATGTGTAGTGACAAGGGTTCGACTTCATGAAATCTTTTGTTTCATTTATGTTTCTGGGATGTCAAATAACCTTCTGGAAAATCAAACAAATAATAAACCAACAGGGATGGGGAGATGATCCTCAGGGTAAGCCAAGATTGACATAAAACTCCCATTGCTTGCCAACAAGTCTGAATCTCTGCATTATGTCAGAAGGCTATGAACAAATTGAATTGAATGCTTCTTCATGTAGTCATCTAATTTTCTCATGAGTAAACTATGATCAACTCTTTCAGCAGCCTTAGACAGATTAAGCACAGTTCTATCAAGGTGTTTTATTATTTGGTCCTATTGTTCCTTCAGTAACATTTAGAGAGGGGAAGTCCTTGACAATTTTGTTTTGCAGTGTAAATTGTGAGTGCTTTTTGCCTGTGAAATGTTTTCTTCAAGTAGAAAGAATACAGTACAGGATGAAGTATTTTTTATGTTTGATTAAAGAAAATGGTAGTGTAAGATTCCTTAGCTCCTTCTTGGTTTTTTGTTTTTTGTTTTTTTTTTTCTGGTTATTGTGTAAATAAATCTATCCACTTGCTGTAAAATGCCAGAAGGTTTTAAATAATTTGCAGCCACTTTGATGGCTTGCAAGCCAGACACATGTTAGCCCTTTACACAAGGGATTTTTCCTTTTCCAGTCTTTTTGAGATATAGTAAAATATGTATTTTCAATATGTAGTGTATATATGCGTGTGTGTATATGTGAGTATATAAAAATTTAAATGACAGCTAGTTGTAAATTTCACTAGAACTACTGATGAAAAAGATGCTGCTTTTGCCATAGGAAAAATGCCAATTTAATATTAACTGTTCAGCCTTTTTGTATTTTGTGCAATTACCATATAATTGTCATCATATTCAAGCATTCAAAACTCACCTGTGAACCACAGAAGTTTTAGCTGCCTTGGGTCTGTGGTGTAATACTAGGGAGCCCTTGGAAAAGGGGAGTTCTCATTTGACGGCTGGGTGTCAGTCTCCATTGCTGACATTATGATTTGCATTCAGTAATTTTACAGTGAAATTTTTCTTTTTTTTTTTTTAAATAGCAATCAAACAATAGTTTAAAAATGCCTGGAGATAGTATGAGTACAGCATTTTATTTTCTGTCACATATAAGTGGTAGAATTTAGGACACATCTACCAGGTATTTTCTTAAGTGAAAGGAGCTCAGATTAGGTACATGATTTCTTTCCAAGGTGTGTGTATCCATCTGGAAATTACATTGCTGTAGTGGTCTTATCTTTACACTGAAATATCTACATCATTAGAATAATTGTCTTGCTGTTCCCACTGGCTTAAAACTGTCACAGAGCTTAAAACAAAACAAAAACAAAATCCAAATCCAAATGAAGGCACTAAAATAAGTAAAATTGGTGTTCAGGTAGCTAAATCAAGAAAATTGCTACTGAAAAAAAAAAGAGAAGATGATGATGGCTCTTCTGACCACATCAGTCCTTGCTACCAACAGCATTTGTCTGTTGTCTCCAGTGAGGCAGTTCTTTTCTTTTTCTTCTGCTATCCAGATTGGTAACTTCAGGCTTTCAAGAATCATAAAATCAGCCTGTTTGCTGTTGTCCTATTTTATGAATCTCTGCAATTCTTTTAGGGTGAGAATTTTGTTAAATTCATATTTCGCTGGGGAAAATAAATCACGGGATCGTAGAACACTAGGTTGGGAGAGGTGGTTCCCCAGCCCAGTATCTAGATGGAACCTCTGAGTTACAGACTTGTGATTTAAAAATTTTGTAGAGCTGTGGAGCATATAAAAGCATTTGCTGTAGACATTTTTCTCTGAGAAAGCATTTTAAACTGTGCATATTGTTCCTAGAATAGGGTCTTGTAAACAGGGAGTAAATGAAAAAAAGTATATTTTCTTTATATACAAATGATGATTTTAGAATAGCAACTGAGAACCCCTCAGTGCAATGTATTTTCGTCGTGGTTCCCCGTTAGTACTGAGAGGAGAACCTGATTCTTCCTAGGTGATGGTGGTCTTCTGGGAGTTAGCAAGCAAGAGGATTGCTGCACTGAGTTTGGCTCCTAGCAGAATACAGAATTAATTTAAATCAGAATGAGAAAGAGAAATAAAATCTGGGAATAACTAATGATAAAGTTTGGGCTAAATACACATTTGCGTTTATCCACATTGCATTTCAAAACAATAAAGGAATGCAGATGTTTCAGTACTGTAAATGGGGGAGTGGGGGGGAATCCAACTGTCTGTGACATGGCAGACCCACCATCATGAAGGAAGAGTTGGTATACAGACTGTTACAGGAGCTTGACCCCTGTAAATCCATGGGCGCTGGCAATATCCACCTGAGGGTGTTGAGAGAGCTGGCTTGCATCTTTGTAAGGCTTCTCTACGTAATTTTTGAGAAGTCTCAGAGATCATAGGAAATCCCAGAAGACTGGAAGAGGCTAAAGTCATCCCCATCTACATGAAGGGTTTAGAGGAGAACCCAGGAAATTATAGGCCCATCAGTCTTTCTTCAGTTCCCTGGGAAAGGTATGGAGCCAATCCTCCTGGGGGCTACCACAAGTCAAATGAAGCATGTGGTTGGGATAAAACAGCACAGACTCAACAGGGGCACATTGTGCTTGACAAACCTGATGACATTTACAAAAATGTAACCTGCTTGGTTGATGCACAGCAAGCGATGGACATTGTCTACCTGGATTTCTCCAAGGCTTTTGATATGGTTTCCCACAGACTCCTTCTAGAGAAGCTGATGCATTACAGTCCAGACAAGTGGTCTGTGCAATAGGTGGGGAGCTGGCTGCCAGCCTGCACCCGGGAGGTGCTGGTAAATAGCTCGGTTTCAAACTGGTTACCTGACACTAGTGGCATCCCCCAGTGATTAATATTGCACCCAGCTCTTTTTAATGTCTTCATAAGTGGGCTGGAAGATGAGATCAAGTGTACCCTGACCAAGTTTACTGATGATAACGAACTGAGTGAGGAAGTGGGCACTGCAGAAGGGAGAGTCTGCAGGATGACATGGATAGGCTGGAAGAGTGGGGTAACAAGAACGTCATGAACTGCAACAAGGACAAGCATAAGGTCTTGCACTTGGGAAAACACAATCCAGTAGTGCAGCACAGGCTGGGATCCACCCAGCTGGGGAGCAGCTCTGTGGAAAGAGGCATGGGGGTCCTGGCGGACAGCAAGCTCAATATGAGTGAGCAGTGTGCAGCTGCAGCAAAGAAAGCCAGCAGGGTGCTGGGTTACATCAAGAAGGGCATCACCAGCAGAGGTAAAGAAGTCATTATCACTCTACTCAGAACAACAGACCACCAAACAACACAGTATAAATACACACTTGTGTTAGTTGATTTGTTTGGGTGACTAGCTTTGTTATTCATGTGTATTTGTGATGCAGTCACTTAGAACTGGTCCAGATGGTTTTCAGCCCATGAAAAGCATATCACTTGAGCATACTTCAGGCACCTTCAGATTTTTTCTTTCCCTTTTGTTTATTTTTTAAGAATAACTGTTTTACGAAAGCCAGTTGGCAGCTGTTTCTTGCCTGCAGCTGAAAATCATTCCACAAAGCTGGATTGTGCTTTCCACCCTTACTTTAAGGGTATTCTCTGTATATGTAATCTATATTAAAAGTGTTCTGTGAAATTCTTTTACAGCCCAAAATAGTGTACTCTTTTGACCTGTTGTATACATGTATTTATACTGAAGCCAGCTTCACTGAGTTAGCTTGCAAGACTTAAAATCCTTTGCATAATGTAGCTTTGTGTGTTTCAGTCAATATACCTAGTATTTCAGTTTATACAAGCAAAACTGTCTCCATTTTTATCATAAAAATAAGAAAAATTATTACTGACTAAGCACTAGAAGATTGCTGAGGTTTGAATACAAAGGCGAATTTCTGTTTAACTTATGCAAAGTAAATTGAATACAAAACTCACAGTAAATACTAGAATCACAGATTATTTCCTGTTATTCTTCTGTCCTGGGTTCAGCAGTAGCAGTCATTTTTCTCCGTCTTGGTAGCTGGTGCAGTGCTGTGTTTTTGACTTTCAGCCTGGGAACAGAGCTGACAACAATGTTGTTTGGTTTGGCCAAGGACTTTGTGAGCCTCATGCTCTGCCAGGGAGGAGGGGAAGCCGGAAGGAAGCAGAGACAGGACACCTGACCCAAGCTAGCCAAAGAGGTATTCCATACCACAGCACGTCATGCCCAGGATGTAACTGGGGGTTAGCCAGAAAAGCTGGGAGACTGCGGGGTTGGAGGAGGTATCAGTGGGTGCTTGGTCTGGTGGGGTGGGGCGAGTTATCGGTCGGCTGGTGGTTAGGTGATGTATTCTCTTCCCTTGTTACTTCCTTTATCATTATTATCATTGGTGGTAGCAGTAGTGATTTGTGTTATACCTTAGTTACTAAACTGTTCTTATCTCAACCCGTGGGAGTTGCATTCTTTTCGATTCTCCTCTCCGTCCTTCTGGGAGTAGGGGGAGGGAAAGAAGGGGGGGAGTGAGTGAATGAGTTGTCTGGCTGGGTTTAAACCATGACATCTTCTAAAAAGAAATCAGAAATACATATGGAAATAGTTGTGAACTACAGTCCACCTAAGTCTTCAGTTAAGGACTTAGATTACAGTCTATTTAAATCCTAGATATATGACTTGAACTGTACTGAGGCTTCATTAATAATATTATTCTTATGTAGTTTCTCTGAAGCATTGGGAACCTCCATGTGTGTATAAACATGTACAGTGCATTTATCAGGATGAGTGGATGCTGTACACATCCTCATCAACAATATTTTTTTTAATTTTTTTTTTTTTCTTCAGGGGAGCCTTATTTTGTCCAGTAGAGGTTTGGGAGGGAGTTTATCACTGGGAAATGCTATGTTCTATAAGGGAAGTTACACATCCAGCCTTTCCAAGAAAAAACTTAAACTTTGGGTAAGTGCTCCCACTGAAACTTCACACTGGAAATTAAATGCTAAATAAGCCCTTCTTTGGAAGAAGAAAATAAGCTCAGAAGCTGACATGATCAGCCTCAGAAGCTGAGTGCTAGTTCCATTGACAATTTTGAAATCAGCATTTTGGGGCATTGATTGACACTGTGTATTTGAAAAATATATTCGTGTAAATCCTGCAGGCTTTTTTTACTAAGGAAGAGTATTTTAGAGATAATGAAAAAAATTCAGGTTGGCTGTAGAATATCCACATTGTAAAAATTTGGTTTTCACCCTTGGAACAGTTATAGAACTTAAAAAACATAGTGGAATTTTATGAATGTCTTTGAAAAATAATCTCTTGTTACTCATCTGAAGTTATTTCTTATGTTGTCAGGTTGAACATCTGCTCATAGTTTTAAAATAGTTAGAAATGACAGCAGTCCTCTTTTGCTAGAGCATCAAGTGTATTGGAGTGCCACAGGATCTGTGTTTACAGAACATAGGTAAATAAAAAGCAGAATATTAGGAAATGTAGAAGGTGAAACTATAGGCAGAAACATTTTTCATGTATGTTTTATTTATAGTCTAGAAACCCGTGTTTGCTGAGAGCTGAAGTAGGTGCATAAGCAGGCAAACAAAAATGAAACAATACAAAACAAGTATAGCACTAGCATAAAAAGAGAAGAAAAAATAACCATGACTCTTGTTGTAGTTTACTTTCTTAAACTTGATGTTTTGCGTATGGAAACTCACATCAAATAAGAAGGGAGCTCGATCCACCATGCAGCACATAAGGAAATCTAATATAATTAATGAGAGAGTTCTGAGTGGTGTAAGGTCTTAGCCGCATAACACCATGTATAGGCTGTAGGAGAAGGTATTAAAATCAGATGATAGCTCTGGTAACTCCATCTGCATCTTTGCATTTTCATAGGATTCAAGAAAATTCATGTTCCCATGAAAAGCGGGGGTCCATAGTCCACACTGTGCTTTATTTTTTAGATTTCATTCCACCTAGAGGGACTTGGCCAATTGAGCTGCAGGCGGGCCTTCTAGTTTAAGTACAGTTCTCTTGGTGTGCCAAAAAGTCAAGGTGGCCATAGCATGAATTCTGCTTTTAAGTAGCCATAGCCTGAGCTTCTTCCTTTCAGGAAGGTCTTGCCAAGCTGCTTGAGAGTGAAGAACTTGTTTCACTCAAGAGGCATTGTACTGGGGCCTACAAGGATGCTGGAGAGGTGTGACGGGTTCAAATTTAAACAGGGAAAGTTTAAGTTAGATATAAGGAAGAAGTTCTTTATTACGGGGGTGATGAGGCACTGGAATGGATTGCCCAAGAAAGCTGTGAATGTTCCATCCCTGACAGTGTTCAAGGCTAGGTTGGATGGAATCTTTGGTAATATGGTTCAGGGTGAGCCATCTGTGCCCATGGCAGGGGGGTTGGAAGTAGATGATCTTAAGGTCCTTTCTAACCCTAATTATTCTATGATTCTGTGGTAAGTATGTGCACCTCAGTGGTGTGTATTTCCTCTCTGCTGTAGCAAGAAATAATTATCGTCTCACCGGATGGTCACAAATCTTGAAGCACTGATTTACTTAACTGAAATCCCACCAAGAGGTGGCAGCTTTTGTGGCTGTATGTTTAAGTAGAACAGAATAGTTTAGGGGTAACATTGTCCTTCTAAAATTGAATTAGGCAAATGTTGGGTCACGTAGGGATTACTTAAGCATCTCTGGTGGGTTGGGGAGGGAAGAGTAAGTACTAAATTGATAAGGGGAGTGAAGTGCAGAAAGTATTTACAGAGCACTGGTGTTTGTCCTCCTGAAGATATCAAAGGCTATGCTGAGTTTTAAGTAGTATCAGTTGCAGTAACTGGAAGTCAGCATGGGTTATTTTGAAGTGTGGTAGGGAGTTGGGCGTTAAAAATAGATTCTGAGCTTAATGCATGTGAGGAGACTTGCATTATGTAAACATTTGAATGCCAGGTAAACTTCGATTTAGTAGAAGAGAGCATTATTTTTTCCACTTGCCTTTCTGTCCAGCTATAGCTAGGTGAGCAGTATGCTTTGCCAACTAAAACCAGGATGTTATCGCATACTATCCACATCCATACATGTACCCTCTCCTTACAAATATCTGTGAATGAAAGCACAATAGCTAGTGCAAAAGTATCATTTTCTCCTGAGAATGCAGGAGCAGTTGAAAGGTTATGCAATGAATTTCATTATCCATGTATCATTAAGATAATGCTGGATACTGCGAGGACACAAAGTGGTGTGGAAAATAATTGAGGCTCTACTTTGAAACAGAAGTCCTGTGACTAATTCTTATTACAGTAGTTCCACTTCCTCTGAGAAACCTTTGTCCCGTGTACGTATTCTTTCTTTCTAAGGAAGATAAAAGGCTTGGGTAAGCTCAGTTATATGCAGTGAACTTCAGAACTGGTTCTGCTGTACTCCTGTATTCTAACTAGTGCTGCTTCACTTTATGAATTATTGAAGGCTCTCCTTTTTTCTGAAATACACAGCTCCATACACTGAGATAGCAGAAACATACAGAAAGAAGTTATAGGTGATTTGTTGAAATAAGCATCTCTTGAGGAAAAAAAAATCAGTAATTTTTCCTGACAGAGGTGTTTGAAAAAAAATAGGTGCAATGTTTTACAAATACTTGTATTGTATTGGTATTTTTGGTAATTGCTTTCCAACAGTGAATCAGTACAGATCGTGTCAGCTAGACTTCAGAAAAATGTCTTGTTTTTTGCGGCCATCTGCTTTGTTGTAAAGTGTTTTCTCCAAACTGTATGCAATCTTTTGCTTTGCCTCTGTGATTTAGCTCTTGCTTCTTTTTTTGTCTCCCCAGGGTGCAATATACTCTATCAATCAAAACAGGATAAAAAGGTCAAAAGTCTTCAAATGTTTTTATAAAAAAAGGGAAAAAAATGAAACTGATATAATCAGCTGGCACATGGCATTTCATTTATGTCATTTATTCTTTGTATTATAGCTCTAAGTGAGGTGAGTTACTTTGAAAGCAGATGATGAAATGAGACCTTTTAGCTTTGGGGCATGGGGAGGAGAAAACAATCCCTATATAGAGAGCCTACATCTTTCTTTTGTAAGAAAAGGAGCATGTGTGATTGATTTCCGTGATTCATATGAGCACTTCATTTAGAAAGCAGAGAATGTTGTTTTCAGATGTGGAAATCTGTTTTCCTCACATCTGTCTTTCATGATGCCAGATGATTGTTATACAGTTATACTGGGATTTAGGAAATATGCTGGGTTTCAGGCAAATTTTGCTTCTCTAGAAAGGATCGCATTTATAAAGGTTTTGCTGTGTTTGGTGGGTTCTTTTTTGGGGGGGGGTGGAGCAGATTTTTTTTTTTTGTGAGGAAGCAGAAATTAGGGAGGTGTTTTTTCTCTGTTTTTTGGTTGGTTGGTTTTGGTTTTTTTTTTTGGAGGGGGCGGGCGTTGGTTTATTGTTTTGTTTTGTTTCTGTTTTGTTTTTTTTTTTCCCTGTGGAAACTTGTAATTCTCAGAGAAATGATCTTTTAATTCCTTATCAACTACCCCAGTGAAGGGATAGAATGTACCCTGAGCAAGTTTGCTGATGATGTATGTGGGGGGTGGCTGACACACTTGAAAGCTGAGCTGCCATTTGAGACCTTGATAGGCTGGAGAACTGGACAGAGAGAAACCTAATGAGGTTCAACAAGGGCAAGTGCAGGGTACTGTACCTGGGGAGGAAGACTCCCAGGTACCAGTACAGCCTGGGGGCTGACCTGCTAGAGAGCAGTTCAGCTGAGAACGACCTGGAAGCATTGGTGGTTGACAAGCTGACTATGAGCTGGCAGCATGCCCTTGCGGCCAGGAGAGCCAGTAGTGTATCCTGGGGTGCATTGGGAGGAGTGTGGCCAGCAGGTCAAGGAAGTGATCCATTGACCCTCTACTCAACCCTGATGACACCACATCTGAGTACTGTGTCCAGGGCGGGACTCCTCAGTACAAGACAAAGAGCTACTGGAGAGGGTCCAGCAGAGAGCCACAGATCAGGATTCTGGAGCATCTCTTATGAGGAGAGACTGTGGGAGCTGGGCCTATTTAGTCTAGAGAAGACTGAGAGGTGATCTTGATAATGCATATCAATATCTCAAAGGTGGGTGCCAGGAGAATGGTGCCAGCCTCTTGTCAGTACTGCCCAGCGACACAACAAGGAGCAGTGGCCATAAACTAAAACACAAGAAGTTTCACCTCAGCATAAAGAACTTCTTTACATTGAGAGTGGCAGAGCACTGGAACAGGCTTCCCAGGGAGGCTGTGGAGTCTCCTTGTCTGGAGACATTCAAAACCTGCCTGGACACGTTCCTGTGTAACCTGCTCTAAGTGACCCTGCCTTGGCAGGGGAGTTGGACTAGATGATCTCCAGAGGTAACTTCCAGCCCTAACAGTTCTGTGATCCATTTATCATAAAATTGTTAAGGCAGGGATGCACCTCTGCACTTCATCTAGTCCAGCCTTCTTAAGCAGGATCAGCAAGTTGTTCAGGACTGTCCACATGAGTTTTGAATGCCTCAAAGGATAGATACTGTGGGCAACTTGCTCCAGTCTTTTGCCACCCTCACAGTAAAACAGGAGGAGATTTTTAATCTTAATTTTAATGAGTCTCCTGTGTTTCAATGTTTTCCAATTCTCTGTTGTGTTTACACTGTCACTGAGAAGAGTTTACTCTGTCTTCTGCAGTCCCTCCACCTGGCATTTCTGCACATTGATACCATCCCCCTTGAACCTTATCGTCAAGCTCAACAATCCCAACTCTCTCAGCCTATCCTCATGCCAGATGCACCAAAGTTTTAAACAGCATACAGCTGCCTGTGTATCATACTTAACTTTGTTGATGTGATTTCTTATGTGCTGTTCTTCCAAGAGAGCATCTTTGAGAGTTGGAATTCTGGATCAACTTAGGCTATATAAGTGAGTGGGGCACTTCAGAGGTTATATTGCTTTTGGGGCAGGTTGTTAAACCTGTAGAATAGAGGACAATAAGAATGAAGCCAGTTTGCAAGAAGTGAAGAAGAGCAGGGAAGAGTTCCAAACCTGCTACCAAGGACTGTGTTCCCAAGTGTAAGAACTGGTGAAAGGTACTTGCAGAAAGCTGGTGGGAAAGGAGGAGAGAGAAACACCTCAGTCTTCCAAAAGCAAACTCCAGGAAGTTGCTGAAGGAAGCTGTTCTTTCCTGTAACTGCTGTATTGTTTATTCATTTTGTTGATTTGCTTATATAGCACACTGGGACTCAGGTTATTAACGGTGATAGATACACAAAACTTGTCTAATTACTTGGAAACTTTTTTTCCTGACTCTGGTAGAATTTGAAGTGAAAAAGCAGAACATTCTTCAGGATTGATGGATTTAATTTTCCATGATACAGCTCTAGAGACAGAAGCCTTTCAATTAAGTTGTAAATCTTTGCAGGTTGAGGTTTTTTAAATAAGACGTGATTTTGTATTTCATATCTAAGAAAACCATTATTTATGAAACTAAGAACATGTTTTTTTAGAGAAAAAATTGTGTTTATGATTACCATCAAAAGGTAAGACTCTTGAATTATTTGGAATACAAAAAAATTTTTACCTGACTTCTAAAATTAATGCAGATATGCTTATTAATATTATTTTTGTGATATTATTTTATATGTAACACCTCTCTGCTTCTGAATGCATGAATAATGTCAATTTCTTATGTACTAGAAGCCAAGATAGGTTTAGGGGTGTTTGGTGAGGTTTCCATGTGGGTTTGGGGGTTTTCTTAGGTATTAGCTTGTAATTAGGCTGTGTAGTCTAATTATTTAGTCTGGAGTTGATGTAAAAATGGCTAAGAACAAACCAAAGCACTTAATTTTGTATATCACATTAGGTTATGTTAACCTGAAGCTCTAAAATGCTGATTTTTAGCTCTGTTTTAACTTGACTTTTGCCCCAGATATATCTGGGTTTGTTCCTGCTGTTTTATTCTAACTTCAGAGGAGCCTTGGAAACAAATTATGAGAACGTGGATTTAAAAAGCATAGTTTTAAATCAATAGTGCGATCTTTAAGAATTCAGATAAGCATCTAAAAGGAAAGGACAACAGTATGTATCTTCCTTAGTGTTATTTTTAAGACTTCAAATGATTAATCCTTGTCGCAGCTTTAAGCTTGTAACACTTCTGTATCAGTCCCTATTGCATCAGGGTACATTTTTAATTCTATGTCAAATCAAATGAAGCCATTTCACTGTAAATCCCATGTGAATGGTTACTGATTGTTTAACAAAAAAATATATTGAAAGGGACACCAGGTTTAAGTGCAAATCTTTAACTCGTATGACATAAATTAAAAGTATTTTAAACTGCAGTTATACAGATCATCCCCCCCATGTGTTTTAAGCTGGTTATCTTTTTGGTTTCTTTAAAATATTATTCATAGACATATATTTTGAGAGGTAGTTCTCTTTCTCACTAAGCACTCAGTAGGAACATACTGGGGCTGGAGAATTGCGGGGGTTTAGCTGTTCAAGTGAATGTAATAAGATATTATTATGTTAGTAAATCTTATCTTTCTTTCTGTAGAAAGGGAATAGCATAACTCTAAAACAGGTTTTACTCTTTTTCTATATCTCAAAGCGTGTTGTTTCATATGCAAAATACATTATAAATATTCTTTAACAGGATAGAATTCAAATTAAATTTACCATGTAGATCATTTACCAGGAGGGGAGTAAAGAAGCAGATACCTCTAACAGGAAAAGCCACCATGTTTGGGCAATAAGCAAATCATGATAGAATATTTTTCAGAGGGGTTCTCTTCTGTTTAGAAACACACTTAGTGGGTAAAAATAAATGAAATTAATGGGGATCTCATTTGTAATAATTTTGAAAGTCAGTAAAGGCAAGCAAAAGGAATAGACTATTTGATATTATTGGAATAAGCAACCCTGGTATTTTTTTTCTATTTTCTGATCTGTGTACTGATGTTTAAAGGAACTTATTAAATACCACTGGCAGAAAAAGCCCCACCTCATTAGAGGCATAGGTAAACTTATAATGATGATGAGTTTGTAGAGTAATGATTCCAGTCAGAGTTGAATTATGAAAAGATTTATATTCCATACACAAAAGCGGGATAAATATGTTTCACTGCAGGGCTGATCTGACTTGTGAATAATCAATTTATATAGAAATGTAGTTATTTAGTTTTGCAGTTATAAGAACAGAAATACAAATACCCCCTTTTCCACCGGCTTTTTATGCTGAGGTCAGCTCCCAGCTGCATCCTCTCCCAACTCTTGTGCGCCCCTAGCCTACTCGCTGGTGGGAGGTGTGAGAGGCAGAAAATGCTTTGGCGCAGTGTAAGCGCTGCTCAGCGGTGACTAAATCATTCCTGTGTTAGCAACATTGTTTCTAGCACAAATCCAAAACATGGCCCCATACTAGCTGCTAGGGAGAAAACTAGCTCTATCCCAGCCAAGACCACCGCAGTAGCGTTCTGTGCTCCAAATTACAAGCAGTCTTTATATTCTGTTTCTAGAAAGGAACTTACACCCTACATGAGAGTAGATGGGAATACCAACCTTTGCTTTCTCATTACTTGATGTATTGATATTTTAGAACATAAATTTAAAACAGGAAATCAGAATATCCTAATTTTCATTATAGCCTATGTTTAATGCATGTTTAATTAACACAGATTAATTTTTTTTAAGTCTTTTTTTTTTTTTTCTGAAGAAAAACATGTTGAATGAATGAGGTTGACAATGCAAGTTTTCTGATTTCTGCAGAAAATGTTAAAGGTGTATTTATTATTTGTATGGCCTTGACGCTTACACTGCCACCATTATTGCGTGGGGTTTTTTTTGATAATTGATCCTCACAAAGTTCAAGCTGAGGGGAAGGCTGTGCTGATCCTACTATGCTGCTATTACAGCAGTGTTGTAAGTGATAATGCTGTTAAGTACTGGTTGAAGGTCACACAGGAGGAAAGCAGTGTGCAGCAGACATCCTCTAATTTCTTCCTCATAAAGGCTTTACTCTTTAGTATTTTTTTTCCTTGAAATAAGAATGAGTAAGATCAGAATGACCTGTTTTGCTCCTTTTGTGTGTACTTGATGAGCAAAATTTAGTCTGTTTAGAGGCAATGAGAGCTGTGCCAGTTTTCTTTCACCTGAATTCACAAGAGAATTATAAGAAACGCATTGCTGAGTTCGGTTGACTTATGATCAGGAATTCAAGAGAAGCAAATGTATTCCTCAGATTTCATAGGGACATCTTGTCAGAGACTAATTGTAATTGACAAAATGATCTTAAATGGGACATAATGACTTTCCTGATTATTGCTCTCAGCTGCCATTATTTTGAAAAAAAAATGGAATCAAGCAAGAGTCTTATATGTATGACTAGTATTTTCTGGCAGCAAGCACATCAGATGAGTGCTACCTGTTGACTTGCCATTATTTAGTAATACTCCATGTCTCAAAGTTTTCTTTTTTGTTGGGTTTGGCAGGTGGGGGCTTTGGAGACTTTTCATGCAACTTTCTACTTTTTCAAAAAGTATTGAGAACATATTCAGTTGTTAACTTGAATGTAGCAGGTCTTTTTGTGAATGCTGTTCTCTTCAGTGCGTTATTATTTCTAATGTAACTGCCATTTATTTCCTTGAATTTAAGCAGTTTATATATCTTAATGTATAAGACTAGTATTTTGCAGAGGTGAACTGCTAGGAAGGACTTAATCTTCTCAGTTGTGTTAACCTGGATTTAAACATTGACACAGTTGTTGAGAGTTCCCTTGTCTGTATCAATGTTTCTGTTTCTGCTGCTCTTCCTACAAAAGGTGCAGCAAAGCCATCAAATTAAATGATCCTGTTTACACTACTTTCTGCCCACAAATAACCACAAAGTAACATGTTTTGGATTCCTGTGCATTATCGCATAGCTGGTAGTGAGAATCATGTCAACTAGAGAGCTGCTTTGCGTGTTTGGCAAGTAATAAAAATGTACATGGAGCAACACAAATTTGCCCTTACTTGCTGCATATCACGTCTTGAGTAGCTAACCTACTTGGAGGTAATGTATTAAAAGTAGCTTCTAACATATTGGCATCAGAACTTCACTCTGAAAAAAATTTACTTTTTTAAAAGCTTGGAAATTTTATCTTGCATAGAAAATAACAGCATTTGAGTATATTGTCGCAAGATTTTATGTGCACACAACCCCCCCTAGAGCAGATGGTCAGTGTACCAAACGTGTTCACAAGAAGCAATGAAATAATTATGATTCTAAGAGATTCTTGTACAGATCTGCTAAGAATGGAGCTTAAGCTGCATTAATATCCTAGAATTTTGTTTCTATTTACAGTTAATGAATTAACATTCCTTGTTTTCCATGGGTAAAGTTTCCATTTTCTACAAATAAATAATGATGTCACTGATGGGTCAGATACTGTCAGTCAGTAGTCAAATAGAATTTCTTGCAGTAAATACACATCCTGTAGTCTGAAGCATATTCATCCAAACCCTGCAAAATTACAAATATGTTTGCTGGTGAAACTTGCATTAGCTACTTGTGGAAAAAAAATGCTTGAATCACAGTAGGCTTGAATCTGCCTTCTGTAGTTAAATTTCCTATGTTTAATCAGTTGACCCTAAGACTTTTGGCTGAATGGTAAGCTCTTCATCTGTTAGCGGGAGAGCTTTAGTTACTGGTTTTTTGCTAAATCTGCATAGTGTTCCACATGCCATAATGTCGTTACAACAGGTATAGTTGTCTCTTCAGGAAAAAAAAAAACTATTTTACTCAAGACTTACTAAATCTTTCTGTATAATGGGGCAACTTTAAAGATTTGGAGTTTTTTAGTTAACAACTTTAAATGGCTCTGGAAAATGGCTTGCCTGAATTTTAACACCATTCATTTTCTAGGTTCTAAATTATACTTAATGTGGTAAGGAAGAGTTATTTTGGAAAATTTCTATTCGAACTTTGGTAGACAATTACATTGCATGTCAAACTGTTCTTATCTATAAAATGTCAAATGTGCTGATCATATGAAGAGGCATGTTTATTTCCTGCCGTAAAGTGAGAGGGCATCATTTCTGCAGAGCATCTGTTAGTAGTTAAGGATGTTTTAACTGGCACCTCCAGAGCAGCTTCAATTATTCTTTCCAAACCAGGTATAAAAATAAATACAAAGCAAATACCTCACTGAATTACTGAGGGGTTTTGAGAGTCTGGAAGAGGCACTCTGTAGATAAGGACTGGCTTGATGTGGCCTTGAGCTGTTTAGAAGAGGAGTCTGTGACAAGCGTTATTCCTTATAGATATTATTAGTAGACAGGCATCTGAGTTCCTACGTGTATTTTAAAATCTGTCTAATTAAAATAATTGGAAGTTTTGCTGAAATTTGAAAAATGTTTTTCAATCTGCAGGGCTGGACTGGAAATCTTTCATCACTTTTTCGTGGTAAGCAAAGGACCCATTATACTTCTAGCTTGGGCTTGAAAAAGAGAAATTAATTTCCCTGACTGTATTTGGTTCTATTTTTGAATTGGGAAATACTCTATGAAATAAAATGAAAAACATATTTGAAAGGTTTTTTAAAAAGTCCAGGGCTGTTGCTTTCATTAAGTAGCTGGAAGCAAAAGACTTCAGTGTCAAGCTTCTAATGTGTGTGGTGAGGAAGCTGGGAAAAGAAACACATCCAGCAAACTTGTTCCACTATTTAGTAGTGAATTTGCACCTCTCTTTAGAACTGCCTCATTTACTGTTATAATTGCCATCTTTAACAAATGGACACCTGAAGGTGAGGTAGGTTCTCATTGAACACTGTGATAGCACCTATAAATCTTACATCTTTTAGTCCTTTCTTTATTGATTTTCAGACATCTTCTTTCTCTTACTAAGTCCAGTCATAGAATCATAGAATAGTTGGAAAGGACCTTAAGATCATCTACTTCCAACCCCCCTGCCATGGGCAGGGACACCTTACGCTAAATCGTATAGGCCTCGTAAGGCCTCGTCCAACCTGGTCTTGAACACTGCCAGGGTTGGAGCATTCACAACCTCCCTGGGCAACCCATTACAGTGCCTCACCACCCTAACAGGGAAGAATTTCCTTCTTATATCCAATCTAAACTTCCCCTGTTTAAGTTTTAACCCGTTACCCCTTGTCCTATCACTACAGTCCCTAGTGAAGAGTCCCTCTCCAGCATCCCTATAGGCCCCCTTCAGATCCTGGAAGGCTGCTATGAGGTCTCCATGCAGCCTTCTCTTCTCCAGGCCGAACAGCCCCAACTTCCTCAGCCTGTCTTCATACGGGAGGTGCTCCAGTCCCCTCATCATCCTCGTGGCCCTCCTCTGGACTTGTTCCAACAGTTCCATGTCCTTTTTATGTTGAGGACACCAGAACTGCACACGATACTCCAGGTGAGGTCTCATGAGAGCAGAGTAGAGGGGCAGGATCCCCTCCTTCCACCTGCTGGTCACGCTTCTTTTGATGCAGCCCAGGATAATGGTTGGCTTTCTGGGCTGCAAGCGCACACTGCCAGCTCATGTTCATTTTCTCATCCACCAACACCCCCAAGTCCTTCTCCACAGGGCTGCTCTGAATCTCTTCTCTGCCCAACCTGTAGCTGTGCCTGGGATTGCTCCGACCCAGGTGTAGGACCTTGCACTTGGCATGGTTAAACTTCATGAGGTTGGCATCAGCCCACCCCACAAGCATGCCAAGGTCCCCCTGGATGGCATTCCTTCCCTCCAGCATATCAACCGAACCACACAGCTTGGTGTCATCGGCAAACTTGCTGAGGGCGCACTCAATCCCACTGTCCATGTCACCGACAAAGATGTTAAACAAGACCGGTCCCAACACCGATCCCTGAGGGACACCACTTGTTACTGGTCTCCAGCTGGACATTGAGCCATTGACCACAACTCTTTGTGTGTGGCCATCCAGCCAGTTTTTTATCCACCGAGTGGTCCATCCATCAAATTGATGTCTCTCCAATTTAGAGACAAGGATGTCATGTGGGACAGTGTTGAACGCTTTACACAAGTCCAGGTAGATGACATCAACTGCTCTACCCCTGTCCATCAGTTCCGTAGCCCCATCATAGAAGGCCACCCAATTGGTCAGGCAGGATTTCCCCTTAGTGAAGCCATGCCTGCTATCACCAAGCAGTCCCTGAAAGATGTTTTTAGGAACAGTCCTGAAGGGCTTTTATGGAGATGGTAATCTTGGGCAGACATAATGTAAAGCTGAGGTTTCATTTTCATTTTTTTTTTCAAGTACTGGATGTGGCTTTCATCTGTGCCTTAGCTGCGTGAGGCTTTGAATATAGTATGAAATCACGTTCAATTTATTCAAAAGACTTCTCATAACTGATGAATGCCATACATAATGAAACACTATATTCATTCATCATCCATAGTAAATCATTTATCACAGAGCAGAGGTATATTGTGGAGAAACATAAACCTTTTCAGGTTTTCTGGTTGGTTAAATCCAAAATAGCAGAGAAGTGATTGTTCAGTTAGTTGGTTAAATATTTTGCTTCTTAGATGATATTAAAGGACAATTTCTAATGCTTTTGTGGTGTACAGATAGAAGTTTGTTGTTAAGGAGGAGTGGGTTTTTGGGTGTTTTTTTTTCGGGGGGGATGTTTTTTTTCTTATGGTTCATGGACTAAAGAAATCTGTGTTGATCCTTCTATTGAGTTAAATTTGAAAAAATGAAGCAGCAGAGCAGAAGCAGTACTATTATATTGCACCATGCTCAGGGCTGATCAAAATGGTGCCATAGTTGGTTTGGTATGGGTATATAAGATGAACTTGTGTTGAACTACTAGAATGAACAGGCTGTGACAACTTGATCCTGGTACAGGTGATCACTAAAATCTTACTATCTTACTTCAAAAAAAAAACCAAAAGTGAGTGTAGAAATTGCAGTTCTGAAAGTGGAATGCTTTCAGGGTTGCATCTGAAAGGTCCTGTTAAAAATATTTACCCATCTCTACTGAATTTAATCTAGCATTTGAAGATCTTAGAGTTAATATTGGCACTCAGGCCTCAGTTTTTTGCAGCACTGACTGTAAGTTTCATTATTTCAGCACTAACAGTAACAAAGCCTAAACATTAAAAAAAAAAAATCTTAAAATTAAAGATGTTGATTAATCCCATTCACATTTTTTTATCTGTAAAAAATATTTTTTCCAGATATTGATATTCACTTTGGAGTAATATGTTTTTAATAGGATCAAGACTTATATAATGAAAAAAAATTGTGTTGCCTGCCCAGTGCTGTCTGACCTAGGCAGTCATAAAGTACTGTAGGCACTGTTTAGATGGAATTAGAAGTGTGTCTGAACTTCTGAGTAAAACTTATCACTTGTTGACCTTATAACATTTGGTTTTACTAGAGCACAGCTGTGAAAAATTGAGCTGATACTAAGCATGACTTTCTAATTGGAATAAGCAAGGATAAGTCTCCCGGGGCAATCATTTTAAGAGATTTAGCATAAGGCAAGAGTGACTTTGTGCTTGTCAACACTGACTGCGTGCTCTTGATTACTTTCTCCAGGCTTGCTCCAAATGCAGTTTTATTGTGAAAACTAAAGGTGCTCCTCCATGCCCTGCTTTGCTTTAAAGTTTTAGGGTTTTCTGTGATTTTAATAGTAGTCTCAGAAGGGAGTCATGTATCTTTGCTCCTTTCATCTTCTTTGTCCATTGGAATATACCAAGAGCTACATTTGGCAGTACTTCAGAAGCATTCTTAGATTTATTGGACAGATGGTTATTTTTGGCATGTAAATGCTGGTCAGTCTTGGCCTTTATTTTTGATAACTGCTTCTGCTGAGTTAGCATTCTTCTAACTGCGTCTGTGGTGCGTTTGTATTTCCAGCCACGTTTTTGCAGCAGAGTAATGCAGTGCTATTCGATTTGAATTTTAAACCAACACAGTAGGCTATTGTTCTGTATTTAGTGAGCTAAGGATGGAGAAGGAAAGATTTCAGTTCTGTTGATGACTGAACAAGCCAGGTGATTGTTATAAGGTCTGTTCTCTAGTCATCCCACTGTCCTTGGGTTTAGTAGTTCCTGAATACAGTCTTACTTTTCTCCAGATGAAAGGGAAACAAAGGACTTCAAAACTAGACAATTCGTTGTTAAAATATATGATGGAAAATGAAATATAGAAGACAGGAGAGGAAGTAATTTCTTGAAATCATGGAATTCATCCTAGATCAATCACAAGTAAAAGGTTGGTTTGTTTATTTTTCTTAGAAACTACATAACAAGATTTTACATGCATAATAAATATAGCAGCCTACAGATTGAGGCTTACATCAGTTAGGCTCCATTCAGCACTGAAGTTAAGCATTTCTGTGGTTTATATGCCTTTAAATACATCTACTGTTTTGATTAGTCAAACAACGTAAGTAGGTCTGTTTAGATCCCACTGCCTTTTGCATATGCAATTATACGCGCATTAGAGTTTATAACATAACTGTATTCTATCTACCTGTTGCTGACTTGTAAATTTACCTCTTCAAATTCTCACATGCTTGCCACAATAAAAAAAAATAAAAACCATTTTTTTATCCTGAATCTGATTATTGAAGCTAAATTAGAGCCAAATGCTAAGTTGTGACTTCAAATTTTTATGCCTAAGTCTTTTATACAGATGTATATGTATTAAGGAAACAAGGGAAAAATAATTTCTTAAGGATTTAAATACCCTCAGTGGGTGAAGATAATTACTATCTCATAAAAAGTCTAAAGCCTGTGTATTGCTGTCAAATGTAGACCTTTTTGTGGATATGCCACAAGTAAATTTGATGCCAAGACTGTGAATAATACAGTAGATGTGTATCTTTGGAGATAAAACCTAACCTGAGTTTTAAGTGAATACTGCAGCCTGGAATCACTGTGTAACCTTTCTGTATGGGCTATATGTGTTTATTAAGTATGTGAAATCTTTTTTTTAAGGGAACACCTTCACAAAAAAAAAAAAAACAAAAACAAAAACTGGCTGTTGTTGAGGGAAATGATCATTAGTTCAGGTGCTGCCGTAGGTCTGGATGACTTGAATGACTTTACTAACACTTCTTGATTTGTTTTGTTTGTTTTTTTTCTGACCTACCTTTTATGAAAGGCAAAGAAGGAAAACCATCCAGATCAGGAGAGGAATGATAATTCTGTAGCTCCTGTATAACTTTGGATGAGAAATTTAAGTCAAATCCACATAACTCCTTTTTAAATGCTAAAAGCCTCATTTAGTTCAATGTTTCCTACAGAAGATTTAGAGAATTCAGATATATTAAAGTATTCCCATTTAGTTTCTCCAAGGCTCCAAGGAAGGATCCAGAAACACTGGAGTCAAAAGTTAGTTAAAAGTTGTATTATCTAAATGCGTGTAATGATTTAGGGTTTTGTAGCTGTGACCTTTAATCTTGATGTATTTGCACAAAAAGCATTATAGTACTTCCCTGTTTCAGAAAGGTGTACTGACAGTTTACATCCTGAATAAAATATAGCGAATTATACCAATGATAAGTATGACTTTTTAAAAGTCTGATTTAATTGCTCTATTGTTAGAGTGTTTCAGCTAGTCTGGTTCTAGGGCAAGGGATGCAGAAAAAAACTTTCCTCACCTTTCTCTGGCTGCCTTTTCAATATAATTTTCTTTGTGGTTACTTGCTCTAATTATTTTTAACAGCTGCAGCATTTTAAAAGAAAATTGACAGAAAAGTGATTTTTTTCTTAAAGTTGATATTGTCTATTCTCTAAGAGTTGTACCTTTTTTTTTTACACAACAGTCAACCATATTTCTTTAAGAAAAAGAAAAGGCAGATACATCTTAATCCAGTCACACAAGGTCTTCAAAAAATATATTCAAACCCTGATGTAAAATCTTTATTATGCAAGAGAAAAAAAATAATAAAAAAAAAAAAGAGGAGAGTGGTGAGTGCCTTGGATAAGTGTTCTGGTCTTCCCATCTTAAGGGATTCATGTTTGTGTTCAAAGAAACACTGTGTCTTTACCCAAGTCCTTATTGGGTCCCCAATTTTGTTCTTTCTAATGCCATGCATTCATTTTAATTCCTTTTAGTTAATTTTATCTGTTTATATTAGCTTGAGTTTAATTTTAATTAGTAGATTGTATTTTGCACATGACATAGACCATAGGAGCTAGAATTTTATGCAAGGAGTGCCTAAGACTTTGCTGGTCACAGAGGTGCATGTATTACTGCTGTCATAAGTATACAATGTTTTAAAGACCCACTTATGTAAGCACACCTTTTAATTACCGCTTCTATTTACACTTTTTTGCATCATTCTTGGTGCTGAAAGTCTCTGGGTATTTGTAAATGAGGTTGCTAAAGGATGTCAAAAACCCATGTTTGTTTTTTCTGTTTTGCTCACTGAGGGTGTTTGTAAATACTAGGTAGCTAGATGGTTTGGTTAGTGAAATTGCTGCTGGATTTTTGTGGTCATATATGACTTAGACAATTGCATTACAGACCTGATGGCTATGTTAGATAGTGAACCCACTGGAAGATCCAACTGGTGTATTTTGAAAGTCTGATTACAAAATAGCTACAGTTTCTCATCTTTGGACAAGGAAGAAGAATAGAGCCTAGCATTAACAAGCATATTTTAAAAAATTATTCTCTGCAATAAGTTGGAGTACGGTCAGGTAGATGGATTGTATCACTCATGGAAACCTGAATTTATTTCATCTGGCTTTAAAGTCCAGTGTTTCATTTCAGGAAGAGATTGAGCTTTACTCAATTATAGATGTTGGAGTGTTAAACAGATCAAGGGAGGCATTTATCAAGGGCAGTTTTTCCTGTTGGTATGGTAGGCTTTTGTAACCGGTTTCATATTAGGAGCTGTCACCCTGCCTTCCACTCTATCTGTACACCCTGCCCCATGCACTTACTGCTAGCAGACCACATGCATCTGTGGTCTAACATGCACAGTCACAATCACAGGTAAGGAAAGCCTTTTCCTTTAAGAGTTTGCTCATGAGTTGTTGCATGATCCTTTTATGAAAAATATTGGAAAAATCATGTCAACTTGGAAAAGTCTTTCCATTGTGAAACTACAGAAACAGATTTGCAGAGAAGAATTCTATCTTTGCCAGCGCTACTCAATAGATACCTTGTCTCCCTGGTCCTGCAATTTCTGGAAAAGTCTTCAGTAGTCATTAGCTGTTTTGATGTTAAAATATTACACCTTATTTGTATTTCACTACAAACTCTGTTGAGTGGAAACAGTTACCTGATAACAGTAGTAACTCTGACCAAGGCTTGACACATGACTGTTTGACTCTCTTACGCATGATTAGAGCTGTGTTGGAAACTTCTTTTCCGTTGTCTTCTTGGGAGGTGGACCTGTGTGAAACATGAAGTTCAAGAAGGCTCAGAGCAAGGTCCTGCACCTGGGTCGGGGCAATCCCATGCACAGATACAGGCTGGGCAGAGACTAGATTGAGAGCATCCTTGAGGAGAAGGACTTGGAGGTGTTGATTGACAAGAAGCTCAACATGACCCAGCAGCATGCGCTTGCGGCCCAGAAAGCCAACCCAGTGCTGGGCTGCATCAAAAGGACCATGGCCAGCAAGTTGAGGGAGGTGATTCTCCCCTTTTATTTCACTCTTGTGAAACCCCACCTGGAGTACTGCATTCATCTTTGGGGCCTGCAACATAAGAAGGATGTGGAGCTGTTGGAGCAAGTCTAGAGGAGGGCCACAAAGATGATCAGAAGGCTGGAGCACCTCTCCTATGAAGACAGGCTGAGGGAGTTGGAGAAGGCTCTGTGGAGACCTGAGAGCAGCCTTCCAGCACCTAAAGGGGGCCTATTAAAATGCTGGAGAGGGACTTTCTGCAAAGGTATGTAGTGACGGGAGAAGTGATAATGGCTTTAAGCTGAAAGAGGTGAGATTTAGATTAGATATAAGGAAGAATTTCTTTACTATGAGGGTGGTGAGGCACTGGCACAGGTTGCCCAGAGAAGTTGTGGCTGCCCCATCCCTGGAGGTATTCAAGGCCAGGTTGGATGGGGCTTTGAGTAACCTGGTTTAGTGAAAGGTGTCCCTTCTTTAATGTCCCTTCCAACCCAAACCATTCTATGATTCTGTAACTCTTCTAAGTGGGTTCTTTTTAATATCTTTCCTTTCTCCTGGTGGCTTTAGATATATTTTATTCTTCAACTTTGCTTTAATATGCAGTTTGCCACCTCCCTGCCCCAATTCACTTTACTTTTTACTGGTGTGTCCTATGTCAAATCTAGGGATTTGAAGTGCTGTAATGTTCTGTGTTATTCCTACACGAATAAATGATGCATGTGTGTGATAGATGATCAAACAGATGATGAAGTCATTTATTTGAAATCTCCCCTGGTTCCATAAATTTTGAATACACAAGAAACATTTCTGAGAAATATCCACAGAAAATGCCAGCGATACCTTTGACCAGAATATACATGTTTTAATAGTCTTTAATATTAAAAATGTGGACAGCAGGCTTGAATGAACGCTCATACACTGCTTTCTTTTAATACCAAAGTGCAAATATGCTGGAGTAGAAAGAAAAAACTTTTCACCAGGAATGAGAAGTGTGTTTCTGCTAGCATTTTTTCACACAAGGGATACTGTGGGTGACCCTGTGAAATGCAGTGCACAGTACAGTTTGGTTTTGACCTTGAAAAAATTTAGTCTAGAGAAAGTACATTACCAATGAAACATCTGAACAACAGATGATAAAATAATCTTATTTGAATTTAGGAGGTAGCATTTAGGGATGTACTGTTTGCAAGCATTGTAGCAGCTGCAGATTAGCTTTACCTGTAATTCTTCTTTCATATAATTTAATCAGAAGGATTTAAATCATTCCCTTCATACAGTCTTGTTGATATTTTTGGTCTAGAGCCTAGACATACAGCTAGTTTGGTGAAGATCTGAAGGCAAAATAAAAAAATCCTTTTTCATATGTAGTTTTCAAGGATGCTGTAATTAACACTATTTATAGAGGCCTTCACCATGGCCTGCACTTAAGCATGTGCCCAAGCCTGCTCATAAGAGTGCAGCGCTTCAGCACAGAAATGAATGATTTCTGGTGCTGCAAAGGAGCTTAGGTTATTCATTCCATCCTTTGTTCTGGATGTCCCACATGCAGATAGGAGCTTTTGCTTCACTATAAGCAATATTTTATCCTACTTTCATTTTCCTATTCCTTTTTAAAGGCATATCTAATACACATTTGTTTGTCACATAATCAAATGAACATTTCACAAACAGGCTGCATGAAAGCATTTCTCCAGATTTTGCTGATTACTCACAGCTTTTTTTAATGCATCCATAAATAGGAATGTGATCATTCACACTGCATATGGCAATATTGAACAAGCTCAGTTGGACTTCCCTGAACTTCTGTATGTAACATAACAGTGCTGGATTTTTAGGGATTTTTTGTGGTGGGTTTGTTGGTTGTTCGTTTTATCTTAGAGCTGTGTTGCCAGTTACCAGCATGTATGTATGCCAAGTATTGTGAACACAACCATCACATCTGCCCATCCATTTAGGATGGATGGCAAATTTGCATATATAAATGTATATACAAAGTACTTTGCTAAAGTAGCAAAGATGCTAAGAGTCAACAACATGATTAGCTTTTATCATATTGTAACATTATAAGTGTCAAATGTATGTTCTACAAGACTTCAGTTTCATAAGACTTAATTACAGAAGTTTGAACTTTGGTGAAATATTTGCAGAGCAGTTATTGATATTATTTGATGTCATGGCTTTCCAAGGTTTCATTGAAACTAGGAGGATTAGTTTTTATCTTTGCTGAAGAAGTTAATATAATTTAAAAAAAAAAAACAGGCTATCTATGGCCATAGTAGTTGTTAGTGTAAGATTGTTATTACATTTAAAGATTATTCTCTGATATATCAGCCACTTCTGTACTAAATTTTGAAAGTAACAAAAATAAATTCCTCTTCTGGCATTTCACTTCATTGAAGTGTACAGGGAAGTGAAAATGTTACTTTAGACTCATCCAGGTCAGTCAGCTGATTATTGACTCCAATTTCATAGTGATGGAGAATAGCAGAATTATATGTATGATAAAATCAGGACAAAAATACTAGTTTGATATGATACGCAATACATTTTAAGAGAAGGAACCCATCGCTATCATTATGTCCAGTCTGCACTGTGTAGTTGTAGCAGCATGCAATTCAGTCAGGTGCTAGGGATGCTGGGTTTTACAAGGGAGAAGTTGTAAATCTGAGTGACTCTGTGATGTATTCTGTTCCAACCCACTGCTCTTGCAAAGTCTGAAAGAGAAAGACACAGAAACACATCTAACTCAGGGTCTTGTGCTGGGGCGATACTTGTACCAGTTAAAGGAGTCTCTCATCAGATTGTTTTTGAGGCCACTAACTTTATTGGCATCTGCCACATTTGCAAGCTTTGCAAACGACATTAAATGAAAAGTGAAAGTAGCCACAGCACCTTTTGCCATTTTTGCAAGATACAGAAAGTATTTTAGTAAACTAAAGACTGATGGATGTTTTGGCCTTGACACGGCAGAATTGGAATAGAGACCTGCAAATCCACCCTACCAGCTAATAGTGGCAGAATTTCTCTTCTCTAATTCTGGCATGAGCAATTAATTAACTGGACCAAAATTAATTACCTGGACCACCTAACAGCTGGAATAAATGGTGCAAACTCTGTTTCTTAGCTGTGAAATGAGATTGTTTATTTTCTGTTCTGTTAAGAATGAAGTGATAAGGAAGGCAGCAGAGCCTCTGTCTCAGGTGTGCCCCATTGGCCATCAGAGGAAGGGAAGGGATTCCTTTCATTGGTGTGAAGGTACTCGTAACATTGCTCTGCCTGCTCCTGGCTGGTGGGTATTTACACATGCTGCTGAGTACTTGGTACAGCTCCTCCAAGAGATACCACTCTCTGACTTTTTATCCTTGCAGATAGAATCAAAGTTTTAAGTTGTGGAATCAGGCTATGTGATGAACACTTCTATGTCATGCAGACCAATGGTTTAGGACATAGAGTTTTAAGCCTGTAATAGGGTAATAGTAATTGAGGCAGGTACAAACGTATGTCAGAAAGTTAATAGAAAATGCTAATGTAAAGACAAGACTATCCCCACCCGTGTTGGTTGTTCTTAATCTTTTAAATCTGCCAACTCTCAAGACTCTGAAGAAAAGTTGCTGTTTGATGTGAGGCAACTTATGATATTTGATAATCAGAAGCAAAAGGTGCATGCAGCAATGTCTGAGCATATGCAGGCTTCTTTTTTTTTTTTTCTGACTAGTGGACAATTTTAACTAAATATCTGAATAGTCTGCATTTAAAAAGCAAAACAAAACCACTTTTTTTTTCTTAAGTGATAACTTATGACTACTGCTGTAGGATCAGAATTAAATTTTTCCTAGTCAGTCATTTTATAGTTTGCAAGTATCAGTAAGAAGCTGATCTCCAAAGTAGCACTAAGTAGCCATCAGGGAGAAAGACCAAAAAGGAGGGTTTGGGGATTTTAAGTCTTTACTGTAAAGTTTTACTACATGTTTTGGTCTGATGGGAGTTCTTATAATTTACATATTTTCTCACAAATGTGCTTACTAATCCCTGAACCAATGCTGGTCAGATGTGCTTCTCACTCAAGCATTAATTTATTAAGCCAAAAGCATTTTAAAAGGTAACTTTTAGAGGAAGCCTGACTAGAAACATTGTGAATGAGCAGATAATTTCTGCTTCTGACATTATCACATCGTTCAAGCTGTAGTTGTCAATCCTAATGAAAGGTGGTAATGCTGATTTGAGTATATTTTTTATATGACATGCAAGAGCTTTGTGCGATGAGTTTCTGTTACTATCATTTATAATCAAAGTGTCCATCACTGTTCTCTTAAAAACTGCTTGGCAAATAAATAATTAAAGGTCCAATTCTGGTACACTTCGTTGAGTGAGAGTAACTTCTGAGATCAGTCCAAATACAGTAAATGAAATTTCTTCAAAGTAAAGTTTTAAGATGAATAATAGTCAAAGCCAGTTCTTGTTTAAGGCAGGAGGGTGTTCTGGTTTACGTGCTTTAAAACACAATCCCACAGATACCTAAGACTGTCCACTCACAAACAATGCCTGACGTTGTCTGTCATGCCTCAACATGTTATGTTTTGTTCACAGTAGAAAACTAGTCTTATTAATTAAGGGCCAGGTAAGTGTTACCTGTGTATTAAAACACCAAAAGATAAACAAGTTAATCTGATAGTTTGTACAGTGCAGAAACTTTCTGTTACCTAATGAGTTTCTTTTATTGCAAATATGTCTATTTTGTAGAGAATTTTTCTTTGTTTCACAGACTTGATATGTAAAAGAAAAGTTATGCTTAAATGATGTTTCTAAGTTTCTAAAATAATCACAAAGGTATGAGGGTAACTTTTTTAAATGCAAATAATTTTACGTTTCCGTTGTGTTTCAGTAATAATCTTGCTTCCACTGTTGTTGAAATAACTGTAGATATGCAAGTCCCCTGCAGCATTGGCAGGGAGAATTTCAGTTGATTCTGCTACCTTGAAATTAACCTTTTACTATCGCATGCATATGTTTGTCATTTATCCCCTTTTTCTCAGGTGCAAAGAGGGCTACCAAGGAGTCCGCTGTGACCAATTTTTGCCGAAAACGGACTCAATCTTGTCAGATCCAAGTACGTCAAATGTTTTTCTTACATTTCTAATCCATGCTGGCGGCTATTCTTGTCATGTGAGATGACCCTTTGCTTATTGTCAGAAAACATACTGTGGACCAGTTGTGTGTAGAGAACAGTATTTCTTTTGTTGATATGATAAAAATGCATTCTCCATCCTCTGTTACAGAGCATCTGCTGCTGCAGCAGCAGGGCAGGCCATTAGTGGACTTGGCTACTTTTGATTTGAAATAATGCAATACCTACTTAAACCCATAATATTCACATTTCTCTACTTTTGACTGAAGAAGAAATAAAATTACTTAATCTGAAAAGAAACCTCATATGCAAAATAGTTCCTTCAAAAGAAAATAAATTTATAATGTCTGGCACTGCATTGATTCTGATCTCATTGGAAATATGTGTTGTCAGGTTTTTGGTTTTTTTCTCACTTTTACAAGTAAAGTTGCTCTGTATTTGCAGAGTAGAAATAGACTTCCAGATAGTAATCTGGAGATAAAGTAACTCTCTATTACACTGCTCAGTGAATGCCAGAATGCCATCTGCATGTATGTTCTTCTACTCTGCTGTTGCCCTTTTTAAATTCTGTTGACTAATAAAACTATGTCAAAAATATTACCCAAGATGAATGTCTTGGAAGTGAATCCATTTACTAATTAATGTTGTTTATCTTAAAATTTTAAATGAAGTGACATGCAACAAAGGGTCATATTCAAGCTCTTGTTTTTGTTCTTATACTTGGAAACTGTAATGTATTCAGTTTTCTGGTTTTGGGTGCTCTTTAAAATTTGATTTGTTTGTGGTTTTTGAATAATAATGCTTGGTTTTCTAAGGTTTTTTTTTCTGTTTATTTTCTTGTGCTTTTCCATGTGAAAGTCTGTTGCCAAAGACACCTGTTGTTTTGTAACTCTCTGTGTTGTATAGCTTCTATTATAGTTTGCTTTATATTTGGTTTAGCTTTTCCTTCTGCTTGACCTTTAAAGGTAAAGTACAGAGCCTATAATGAATAGGCAGATTTTACCTCTGCCAAGTTGTATGTGCATGTGTCAATGCAGAAGTGAGGTATATGTCAAGGAAAAAGGTACTCTGTATTCTAAAAGTGGGGGAAAGAACAGTCAGTTAACTGGACAGGGTGGTACCTGTCTGATTTTGTTTTAACAAGGGATTTAGCTTTATTCTCTCAAGAGCAGAGAGGAAATTCATACAGAAACAATACAAAGCCCAGAAAAGTCTCCCAGATCAAGGTGCATCTAACAAGACCAAAAGCCTTACAGTGTTTATATACTGCAGACAGCATTGCTATTATTTCTTTCAGCATTGTGTTGGTTGCACATGCTTGTTTCTCTTTACTCTGGAAATGCTTACTTACTGTGGCTTCTGACTGTATTGGCTCCATAAAACTTTCCAGCTGTCTGATCTTGCTCGGTAAGCTAAGGTTGATGCTGAAATGTACTTTCTACGTGTTCTGACTACAAAGGCAATTTTATTATTCATTTTATTAATTTATATTACTTAGGACATATAAGAGGAGGGGACCTAGGCTTGATGCTGATGTAGATCCACTGGACACACTTATGGCCCAACAAGGGGCTCTCTTCCAATTGGTTTAAGATTAACATGAGTTAGGTACTTTCTCAGTCAGTTTTGAAATCTAAGTTATATTTGATCCTCAGCTGTATTAAAAAGAGGAAAATCTTCTGTTCAGGTGCATTTCTGTGTGTTGGCATAGTGTGATATATGTCTGTGTGTGTATGTGCATATACCCATGTTCTAAGCATGACTAGCCTGAAATAGAAATATTAGAAACTTTTCTGCTGCAGCTGGACAGTGACAGCATCAACATTTTGCTTAGGAGTTAAATCAGTAATGTATTTATCTTCCTTTGGAGAGGAAAAAACGAATACCATGCAGATAATTAGCATTACTCACAGAAATATTTGCTATTTCCACAACCTGAGGAGTGTAAAAAGTATTTGACACAGTAGTCATGCACTGTAGGATCATTTCCAAGGGCTATGGTGTTGCACTGCAAAAACTTAGTTTTGTAGTTGAGAGAGCTGCTGAAGGGTGCTAACGGGGTCAAATTTTGAGGTGGTTTTAGGAAGAAGTGCTTTGCTCATTTGAATTTTGTGGGATTGCTTAGGGTTCTCAATACTAAATGTGTTCAGAATGGCTAGTGATGCATCTGATAACCATATTTAGAAGTTTGCATGCATAAAATGGTGAAGCAATGCATTTTTAATCTTACTTTGCCTGTGATAGTGCAGGTTACATTTTCAGATCACTTATTATATGGGAAGAGAATCTGAACAGCGGCCACTTGGAAAACAGCAAAAATATTGTCTTAAAATTGTTATTCACACACACAAGAATTATTTTTTTGAAATATCCCTCTAAAACAAGCTAAGCTTATTCAGCATAGCTGTTACCTGAGGTTGCATAGTGACAAAGAATGAGATATGGCTCTGGAATATTTTTAACAGTATCAGGCCAAACCCAGGTTTTTACGTTATTTTAGCTCTATGTTAGGCAGGTCTTAACTTTACATCGCAGACATGAATGCAAATTTTATATATTTAATGTAGATTAATGCATGCCAAATCGTGTACATGTAGTTTAATTAAGGTGAATGGTTAAAATACTTAAGATTCTGGTTTGGGGAAACTTCTTGCAACGCAGGGCTCTGTGTTAGGCCTGGTGTTGTTTAGAGTCTTCCTTGATGATCTGGATGAGGGGATCAAGTGCACCCTCAGTAAGTTTGAAAATGGCGCCAAGCTGGGTGGGAGTATTGATCTGCTGGAGAGTAGGAAGGCTCTACAGAGGGATCTGGACAGGCTGCATTGATGGGCTGTGGCCAGTGGTATAAGGTTCAACAAGGTAAAGTTCCAAATCTTGCATTTGGGCCACAGCAACCCCAGTGTAACACTACAGGCTTGGGGAAGAGTGGCTGGAAAGGTGTTTGGCAGTAAAGGACCTGCGGGTGCTGACTGATGGCAACTGAGCATGAGTCAGCTTGTGCCCAGGCAGCCAAAGAGGCCAACAGCATCCTGGCCTGTATCAGAAATAGCATTACCAGCAGGCCCAGGAAAAATTAGGTAAGATTTCTTCACTGAAAGGGTGCTCAGGCATTGAAATAGTCTGCCCAGGGAAGCAGTGGAATCACGGTCCTTGGAACTGTTCAAAAACTGTGTAGATGAGGCTCTCGGTGACATGGTTTAGTGGTGGTCTTGGCAGTCTTTGGGTAACAGTTGGACCTGGCGATCTTAAAGATCTTTTCCAACCTGGCTGATTCTATGATTCTAACTACTCAGTGGTGTTTCAGAGTTCCTGAGTTGACATCTGTGGCTTCTTGCAATCAGATCTGCCACCTTCTACTTTCCTTTAGTTAGGATCAAATTAATAAGAAAACTGACATAGGACACAGAGAGAAATGTTAAAACACTGCAAACACAGGCCCTTCAAGCATCATAGGTGTTAACAGCTTTCACTTCCCTTTTCTCCACACCATGTTTTCTGGCTTTAAATGGAAGATATTTAAAGAAAATAAAAAATCAAGAAAAAAAAAACCACAAAAACAACTCAAAAAAGAACAGTGCAAATGAAGTAGTTTGAGAAGTAATTTGCTAATCTTGGAATATGGGCGTAACCAGCCTTAAACCATGGGAGCCACAAGAAACCTAACAAAATTAATAATGTCTCCAGTAAGGAAAATGGCTGCATGACAATGCAACTTGTGCTTATAGACACTATTAAGAGGAAGGGATACGTCAGCCCTGCTAATACTGGGCAGGACAAGTCTCTGAACTCTCAGTCAACTTCTCATTTACCTATGAAGGAAGTGCTAATGGGACAAATTAAATAGAAATGGCAGTCTCATAATGGAATGAAAGGATAGGAGTATATTTGAAATGTTGCTTCAGCTTTCTCCATCTGGGCTAACTTCTTTATACAGTTCATGGCAATGGTAGAGCACTTACAGTTGAAACATCATAAATACAACTGCAGTATAACTTTAGGTATAAGTCATTTTTCAGGCATGTGTAGTCCTGTATGTATCTATAGGACTGGGAATTTATATACATCAATTGTACAAATATACTCATGTACTATCCTTTATAGTGTCTGGAGTAGACCTGCCTGGCCCAATGAGTCTTGAAAGGTAAGTTGTATGTAGGCTGCGGCTATTTCTTCTGATTAGTTTTTATTCTGAGGCAAAATATGTTGACTATTCTGTGTGGATATTCCAAAGTGGTGAACAAGGCACTGAGAATGGGTTTGTCACATTACCCCTTATTAACCAAATTGTTGAAATTGGCCTTCAACTATTTTGTCCTTAATTTAGCATTGAAAGCTACTTTACTATGCAGAAAGTGTATTTCAGTTTTGTAAGGTGCAGTATTAATTTTGTATTTGTTACATTAACATTCAAGTTGTCCCATTTGACCTCAGATCCAATATTTTTTCAAAATAAATGCATTATTATCTAAAAGAAGAAAATGAGGATGGAAACCTTGTAGGTCATTAGGCCATGCTCCGACTATTGTAGTTAAAAACTACTAATTCCTTTTTAAGATGATCATACTTCATTTGTAAACCACTTCAGTCAGCATGAATTAGCTACTAGAAACAGGCTTTATCATCGCTGCTTCGCTGCTCAGAGGGTATCAAGACTTTTTAGCTGCCACACAAAATTTATGCAAAGCCCATATTTATCAGTTATATTCTTTGTTAAAACACACACTTTGTTTCTACATTGATGTTTCTTTCTATGGGTTTCCACCATATACACTTTGGGTCTGTTAAACTGGCTTTTTCAAATGTCAGAAGTCTTGTTCCTATAGAGCTACCTATACCCTGTGGTCTTTAATACTTTAACCTGTGACAGCATGGCACATATTGTGTTTCTTTTTGAATCCCATTGTCCTGGGTTCAGCAGTAGCAGTCATGTTTTTTCCTTTGTGTTAACTGGTGCAGTGCTGTGTTTTGACTTCTAGTTTTGAGAACAGCGTTGGTGAAGCCGATGTTTTCGGTTGTTGCTAAGTGATGTTTACCCTGACCAAGGACTTTGTGAGGCTCATGCTCTGCCAGGGAGGAGGGGAAGCTGTGAGGAAGCAGAGACGGGGCGCCTGACCCGGGCTAGCCGGGGAGGTATTCCATACCACAGCACGTCATGCCCGGGGTGGGGGGTAACTGGGAGTTGCCCGGAAGGACAGGGGCTTCCGGGTGGAACTCGCTTTCTTGGCCGGTGGTATCGTATTCTCTTCCTTTGTTATTTTCCCTTATCATTGTTTTAGCTGATAGTAGCGGTGGTGATTTGTTGCTGGACTGTTCTTGTCTCAACCCGTAGGAGTTGCACTCTCTCGATCCTCCTCCCCGTTCCTCCGGGAGCGGGGAAGGGGAGAGCCCCGGTGCAGGGAGGGGGGGGGAGACGAACACGGACCTTGATTGTTGTCAGCTTGGCACCACTCACTGGGAGTGAGTGAACAAGTTACCTGACTGGGTTTAAACCACGACAGTTCTTTTTGGCGCCCAACGTGGGGCTCGAGGGGTTGAGATAAGAACAGATCTGACTGGATTGATAGTCACTCGTCACAATGCTGATTTATTGGCTCTCAAGGTTTTTCCTCTTGATCTCACAGTTTCAGTATACCATATCTTACGTCCATCCGGTATTGGCTGTATTAGTGTTTTTCAAGTGTGGGGCTTGGGCTAAGGTTTTTATCCCATTGTACTTTATGGTAATGACTTGTAATACAATAGAATCATTGATCATGAAACTGATCTGGTTTATGTTCCCAGTGTGGTCACCACCTTTATACTTTGGGAGGTATATGATGGAGGTGCTTAGCAATTACACATCTTTTTTCTCCTTCTCAGGTGCTCAACCTGTGAAGGAGACATCCTTTTACCCTCCTAGTCGTCCCCCCAGACCATTTACATTTGAGAGTTTTGAATTTTTTAAATGGCCTTTTAATGCTCTTGAGACTTGTTTGCTGATGGTGATGGGAATCACCATGCTAACACGCATACAGAGTGTGTTTTGCCCACTACTGATTTCAAGAGTTAAGCAGATTCAGGTTTGGGTCTTGTCTGGGGTCAAACGACGATGTAGGAGGACCGAGAGATTTTCCCAGAGGCTGGACAGCCATGAGTGGCAGGGTGTGTGGGATAGTATGGGCAAGTATCTAGGTCAGTGGGCCCCTCCAGTATTTTGGAATTTCACTACCGAACAACTGCAAAATCCAGAAGAATTAGTAAAACACTTAAATGAGGTGTGTGGTCATTCTGGCCATACCAGAGATGGACAAATCACGGCAACGTGCTGGGGCTTGGCCTATGCTTACAGGGCCTTGTTTAACACTATTCAGCACCTTCAAAAGGAAAAGAATGTCGGCGGATTTGAGGGCAAAGTGACAGTCGCTACTCAAACTTTGGCTGCAATGAACTGCGCAGCTACCCCAGTGGCAAGTACAGCAGCTGCTCAAACTTCAACTGCAACAGACAGCGCGGTTACCCCAGCTCCAAGCACGGTAGCTACACCACCCCCAGCAACAAGTACAGTCGCTACTCAAACCACAGTGATAATCACTGCAGCCAAACCAGAGGACCAATTCGTACCAATATCAGTTGCCCCTGTACGCAAGAGAACAAGCAAAAAGGAGGCAAAAAGGGTGAAGCGAGATGAAGAACCAATGAATTCACCACCCGGTCCAGAATCTGATCAGGAGTCATCCTCACATGACGAAGAAGAAGAAGAAGAGGTAACTTCTCGACCTCGGACCTCAACCGAGCTGCGGAATATGCGAAAAGATTTTACCCGTCAACCAGGGGAGCACATCATCACCTGGTTACTCCGATGCTGGGACAATGGGGCCGATGGTCACGAACTAGAAGGTACAGAAGCCAAGCAGCTGGGATCACTTGCTAGAGAAGGGGGAATTGACAAAGCAATTGCAAGAGAGAAAAAGTCCCTCAGCCTTTGGAGGAGGCTCTTGGCAGCTGTGAAAGAAAGGTTTCCGTACAAGGACGATGTTACGAGTCGTTCGGCCAAGTGGACTACTATAGACAAAGGCATCCAGTCTCTGAGGGAATCGGCCATCGTAGAGATGATCTATCACATCAAGCCGAATAACGGGGATACACCTATAGATCCAGATGAAGTTGAATGTACACGACCCATGTGGCGAAAACTTACACGGAATGCACCGTCATCATATGCCCATTCATTGGCAACAGTGACCTGGAATGACATAGTACCACTAACAGTGGATGAAATGGTTCATAAACTCCGAGAGTTCGAAGACAATCTCACTCCTTCCATCATCTCAGCTGTGAAAAAACTGTCCCAGGACCTCGACAAATTGAGGGACGATGTATCTGATTTATCCAGCTCCTCACGTGTACCAACACGCGTCTCAGCTATTAACAAAAGACGTCCTATTGTTCAAGAGAGGAGATACAGAAGGTATACGCCACGGGGTACCCTATGGTTTTACCTGCTGGATCACGGAGAAGACATGACAAAGTGGGATGGAAAACCTACTTCAGCTTTGGAGGAACGGGTGAGTGAACTGAAGAGGGGAGCAAGGGCCAAGACTGATCGTCCCATGAGAGCTACGGCTTCAGTCTCTGGTGAGCAGTTTCCCAGATGGAGTGGAAGAGCTGATTTTACTCCAGCTCCTGTGATAACGAAGAATAATCCCTTTCAACACGACTTAAGTGTCCAATGCTGTGACGACCATTAGAGGGGCCCTGCCTCCAGCCAGGTGGAGGTAGGGGACAATCGGATTTACTGGACTGTGTGGATCAGATGGCCTGGCACATCAGTCCCACAGAAGTATAAGGCTCTAGTAGATACCGGTGCACAGTGTACCCTGATGCCATCAAGCTGTCAAGGGGTGGAACCCATCTATATTTCTGGAGTAACAGGAGGATCCCAAGAGTTGACTGTGCTGGAGGCTGAAATCAGCCTGACTGGGAGGGAGTGGCAAAAGCACCCTATTGTGACTGGTCCAGAGGCTCCATGCATCCTCGGCATAGACTACCTCAAGAGAGGGTACTTCAAAGACCCAAAAGGGTACCGGTGGGCTTTTGGTATTGCTGCTTTGGAGACTGAGGAAATTGAGCAGCTGTCCACCTTGCCTGGTCTCTCAGAAGATCCCTCTGCTGTGGGGTTGCTGAAAGTTGAAGAACAACAAGTGCCAATTGCGACCACAACAGTGCACCGGCGGCAATATCGCACCAACCGAGACTCCCTGATTCCCATCCATCAGCTGATCCGTAGACTGGAGAGTCAGGGGGTGATCAGCAGGACCCGCTCACCCTTCAATAGCCCCATATGGCCAGTGCGAAAGTCTAATGGAGAATGGAGACTAACAGTAGACTATCGTGGCCTGAATGAAGTCACACCACCATTGAGTGCTGCCGTACCGGACATGCTAGAACTTCAGTATGAACTAGAGTCAAAAGCAGCCAAGTGGTATGCCACGATTGATATTGCCAATGCATTTTTCTCCATTCCTTTGGCAGCAGAGTGCAGGCCCCAGTTTGCTTTTACTTGGAGGGGTGTCCAGTTCACTTGGAACCGACTGCCCCAGGGGTGGAAACACAGCCCTACCATTTGCCATGGACTGATCCAGACTGCACTGGAACAGGGGCAAGCTCCAGAACACCTGCAATACATTGATGACATTATTGTGTGGGGCGATACAGCGGAAGAAGTCTTTGAGAAAGGGAGGAAAATAATCCAAATCCTGCTGAAAGCCGGTTTTGCCATAAAACGGAGTAAGGTCAAGGGACCTGCACAGGAGATACAATTTTTGGGAATAAAATGGCAAGATGGACGTAGACAGATCCCCACAGATGTGATCAACAAGATAACAGCAATGTCTCCACCAACTAATAAGAAAGAAACGCAAGCTTTCTTGGGTGCAGTGGGGTTCTGGAGAATGCACATCCCAAATTACAGTTCGATTGTAAGCCCTCTCTATCATGTGACCCGGAAGAAGAATGATTTTAAATGGGGCCCTGAGCAGCAACAAGCCTTTGAGCAAATTAAACGCGAGATAGTTCATGCAGTAGCCCTTGGACCAGTCCGAACCGGACCAGATGTAAAAAATGTGCTGTACACTGCAGCTGGGGAGAACGGTCCTACCTGGAGCCTCTGGCAGAAAGCTCCAGGGGAGACTCGAGGTCGACCCCTCGGCTTTTGGAGTCGGGGATACAAAGGATCTGAGGCCAGCTATACCCCAACTGAGAAAGAGATACTGGCAGCCTATGAAGGGGTTCGAGCTGCTTCGGAAGTGATTGGCACTGAAGCACAGCTCCTCCTGGCACCCCGGCTGCCCGTGCTGGGCTGGATGTTCAAAGGCAGGGTCTCCTCTACACATCATGCAACTGATGCTACATGGAGTAAATGGGCTGCACTAATTACACAACGAACTCGAATAGGAAATCCCAGTCGTCCAGGCATTCTAGAAGTCATCATGGACTGGCCAGAGGGCAAAGATTTCGGAATGTCACCAGAGGAGGAGGTGGTGCGTGCTGAAGAGGCCCCACCATATAATAAACTGTCAGAAAGTGAAAAGCAGTATGCCTTGTTTACTGATGGCTCTTGCCGTATTGTGGGAAAGCATCGGAGATGGAAGGCAGCTGTATGGAGTCCTGGACGACAAGTTGCAGAAACTGCTGAAGGAGAGGGTGAATCGAGTCAATTTGCCGAGGTGAAAGCCATCCAGCTGGCCCTGGACATTGCTGAACGAGAAAAGTGGCCAGTACTTTATCTCTATACTGACTCATGGATGGTGGCAAATGCCCTGTGGGGGTGGTTGAAGCAATGGAAGCAGAGCAACTGGCAACGCAGAGGTAAACCCATCTGGGCTGCTGCACTGTGGAAAGATATTGCTGCCCGGGTGCAGAATCTGGTGGTGAAGGTACGTCATGTAGATGCCCATGTACCCAAGAGTCGGGCCACTGAGGAACACCAGAACAACCAACAAGTGGATAAAGCGGCTAAGATTGAAGTGGCTCAGATGGACTTAGATTGGCAACATAAAGGTGAATTATTTTTGGCCCGGTGGGCCCATGACACTTCAGGCCATCAGGGCAGAGATGCAACATATAGATGGGCCCGTGACCGAGGGGTGGACTTAACAATGGACACTATTGCCCAGGTTATTCATGAGTGTGAAACATGTGCTGCAATTAAACAAGCCAAGCGGTTAAAGCCTCTTTGGTATGGAGGACGATGGTTGAAGTATAAATATGGGGAGGCCTGGCAGATTGACTATATCACACTGCCACCAACCCGCCAAGGCAAGCGCCATGTGCTTACCATGGTGGAAGCAACCACCGGGTGGCTGGAAACATACGCTGTGCCCCATGCCACTGCCCGGAACACCATCCTGGGCCTTGAGAAACAGATTTTGTGGCGACACGGCACCCCAGAGAGAATTGAGTCAGACAATGGGACTCATTTCCGGAATAACCTTATAGATATTTGGGCCAAAGAGCATGGCATTGAGTGGGTATATCACATCCCCTACCATGCACCAGCCTCTGGGAAAATCGAACGGTACAATGGGCTGTTAAAAACTACACTGAGAGCGATGGGTGGGGGAACTTTCAAGCATTGGGATACACATTTACCAAAGGCCACCTGGTTGGTCAACACCAGAGGATCTGCCAACAGGGCTGGCCCAGCCCAGTCAGAACTTTTACATATTGTAGAGGGGGACAGAGTTCCCGTGGTGCATATGAAGAATTTGCTGGGGAAGACAGTCTGGGTTATTCCTGCTTCAGGTAAAGGCAAACCCACTCGTGGGATTGCTTTTGCTCAGGGACCTGGATATACTTGGTGGGTAATGCGGGAAGATGGGGAAGTCCGATGTATACCTCAAGGGGATTTGATATTAGGGGAAAACAGCCAGTGAACTCAATTGTATGCTGTTGCCTGCTGTGTAATGCTTTTATAGCCCATCAACTAGATGTCTCCAGGTCACCAGCGACTGGCCCTGACTTCCCTCCAGCCATCATCCCAACAGAGAATGAACTTGGAACATCATGGACCGAATGGACTCGGCAGCATTATAGGGATTGGTCCATGCACTAAGAAAATGATTTTTTTTTTCTCTTGGTCTGTATGTATATGGATGTATATATGTGGGAGAGCGATGGTGTATTGAAAATGTGGGATCTGAGCACGACGTGAATGGTATGGAATAAGGGGTGGATAATGTCCTGGGTTCAGCAGTAGCAGTCATGTTTTTTCCTTTGTGTTAACTGGTGCAGTGCTGTGTTTTGACTTCTAGTTTTGAGAACAGCGTTGGTGAAGCCGATGTTTTCGGTTGTTGCTAAGTGATGTTTACCCTGACCAAGGACTTTGTGAGGCTCATGCTCTGCCAGGGAGGAGGGGAAGCTGTGAGGAAGCAGAGACGGGGCGCCTGACCCGGGCTAGCCGGGGAGGTATTCCATACCACAGCACGTCATGCCCGGGGTGGGGGGTAACTGGGAGTTGCCCGGAAGGACAGGGGCTTCCGGGTGGAACTCGCTTTCTTGGCCGGTGGTATCGTATTCTCTTCCCTTGTTATTTTCCCTTATCATTGTTTTAGCTGATAGTAGCGGTGGTGATTTGTTGCTGGACTGTTCTTGTCTCAACCCGTAGGAGTTGCACTCTCTCGATCCTCCTCCCCGTTCCTCCGGGAGCGGGGAAGGGGAGAGCCCCGGTGCAGGGAGGGGGGGGGAGACGAACACGGACCTTGATTGTTGTCAGCTTGGCACCACTCACTGGGAGTGAGTGAACAAGTTACCTGACTGGGTTTAAACCACGACACCCATCAAAGAGAAACCTGAAAGTGTTGTGACTGAAGTCTGCAGTTACTCATTCTTTGATTACCTCTTTATGTAGAAAAGGATCAAAACCCCTCTCGTAGAAGACTGGGACTGTAAATAATTAAAACAACTCTAGACAGTTTAAAAAGTAAAAGACTCTTTTTCCAGAAATGTATTTGAAGACTCAAGACCTACACTCACCCACTCACCTCCTCTAAAGAAAAGCCCCCCTAAAAAAATCTTGGGCTTTTTGTCGTGTTCCCCCCACACACTTTCCCACTCCCCTTCCTTTCCTTTCCTTTCCTTCTTTTTTTTTCCCCCTTCTGATTTTGTGTTGGTAAGATCATAGGATAATTTAGGTTGAAAGACAAAGTATGGACTTCTCTAGAGAATGCAGGAGGTTCAGCCTTCTGCCTTAAGCAGATCTGGCTTTGAAGTGTCTGCTAACTGCACAGAACAGCATGAAGGTAGTCTTCTATTTAATAACAGTAATTTAATAGTTAATAACAGGGACTATTATTAAAGGGAAGGAGAAAGCACATCAGAGGATGTGAAATATTTATAGAATATATTTTCAAATATATGTCAAAGTTATAAGTGGAAGAGAATTTAGGGAAAATAGGAGGACTGACTAGCCAGAGGGAGATACCTGAGTTTCGTGAATGGTGAGTCCTTCTAAAATAGACTTAACGTGGGACTTGTTTAACCCCAGATAGACCTTTCAAAATCTGCATCTAAATCTGAATTTTATGGCTTAACTGTGTCTCAAAAAAAAAATAAAAAAAGGTTTTTAACCGTCTCTAAAATAATTATGTCATCTGTTGAGACTGTTATGTATGCAAAAAAAGCATATGGTTGGAGCCCTGCAGACAAAGTTTCTTTTATAGCAAATGCCATTTTATACCATTTTTACCAATCTAATTTTAGAGTGCCACATCAACTATCTGTTCATAGAATAAAAACTATTAATGTTACTCTAGGATATTAAGCTTTTACAAAAATGAAATAATCAAAAATTGGTATTTTTTTTCCTTGTAAAATTAGATTTTAAGAGCTATGTGGTCACAATGATCGAGTGAGGTCCCTGAAAATGACAAGTCAGTATAAAATCTGTTACCATCCATCAGGTGGGTATGACATGTCTGTTAACTATGGTTTTGAAATGAGGATATATAAACAGAGTTCTTCCAGTCAAATGCATTACAAATCAACCTAGACTAGTGTTGATGCATTAAAGATTGAAAGGAAGGAAGGAATTGCCTTAATAGAGAAAATGGAGAAAAGCTACTCAGTTACTGCCGAAGTTTTAATGAATTTATCTATAGATCAGAAAAGGTGCATCACATGAGAGGAAGACTGCGGAAAATGAATCCTCCTCAAGGTAAAATAAGAAAGAAAACACATCCTTAGGGGAAGGAATGACATGTTTTCTCTCCTCTTTGATCAAGTGTGGGTAGAGACCTGGGGATACAGACTATAAAAGATTATATATTTTCAAATTTGATTTGTGCTTCAGCACAGCTGTATGATTTTACCTTTTGTGAACAGTATGAATCTTCTTTACTTGTTTGGGATTTGTATTTTCCTTAAATTGGCAAAGTAGGCTTTATTCTGAAGAACTGGACTGAAATGCTCAAAACCAGAAGTGTAACATTTACAAAGCGTTAGTAAAATATTTCACCAGTGATAAATGGAAGCACAAATGTGTTCATTGTCAGAACATATTGAAAATTTAAAGCCCAAGAGAGATTAATTGAAATCATAAATCCGCTGCTAATGCAATGGGCAAAGAAAATCGCACTCAACCACTTTCAGTTTTGGTAATGTAATCTTAAAATTTAAATGCACAGGAAACAACTGGAAGTAAAAGTTTTTTCTGTAGTTAAGCTACCACTGACTTGTACAGAATGTGCAGATATTACAGATTTATTGCAGAAAGATATTTTTTTTTGTCAGTATTGCAGAATGGACTTTTAAAATCCATAAGAGTATTGGTGTTCATTATGTTTCTAATGTAGAAGGGAGGATATTTTAAATTAAATCTAGAATTCTAAGGTTGTGTCGCTCTTCTCAAGTAGAAACAATAACTAAAAATCCACTAGTGTGCGAACTGTTTCCAAACATGATTAGATGGAATTGCTTTCATTACTTTTGTGTGCAATAACAGAGCTTTGCCCCCAACCCCCTAGTTTCATTGAATTCCCAGTCCTTTTAGAAAAACAGCAATGAGTTTGCACAACTCCCCCACCCAGCCCACTAGCTTTCTTTCTGGAAAGATTAAAGAGGGATTTACAGTTGATTTCCATTTCATATTTCAGTTTTAAATGAATTGTCAGCCTTTACCAAATTCACATCTATATTTAGTTTTAGCTAAAATAACATTCAAGTAGGAATTCACACAGATTTGACCAAAATCCTTTCATTTGTTTCCAGAGAACATTGGTTCTTTATTCTTCTCTCTTCATCTCTTCTAGAAGAAAAGGATGTATTGACATCTGGTTATTCAACATTGTTTTATTTTCAAAACTTTCATTTAAAGTGCTGAAGTATGTCTGGTTTTGCCATGGCTTTTAGGCTATAGGTGCTATTCTGTAATTCAGCTTGTGATGACTTCATCTTTGTAGAAATTTGTGGAGAGAAGCTGGAATCAAGTAGATGCAATATCTTTGACAGCAGGAAAAAAAAAAGACCGAAACAAAAACAAACCTCGAAAGCACTTGTTTCCATCTCCTTTAAAAACTCCGTACATGGAAGGATAATAGTGAAACTGAAATTTCTTTTTATTTAATCTTAGTGTAAGTCTCAAGGAAGACAGAAAATGGAGATATCTAGCGATGCAAGTCCCAGTAAGCAAAACGTTTTCATCAGTGTATCTTTTTATAAGCCAGAGATGCTATAACTCAAGGAGGAAATTACAACCACCCCAAGCAGGGGAGTTTGAAGGGTGCCTTTCCAAACTGCCATTTCTCTGTGAAATTTGGACTTGTGTCTAGTTAAAGAATTTCTAGGTCTTTGTGTAGAGATTTTTTGCACGTGTATTTTAAGGAAATTTACCATATGATGACAGAATCACTCGACTACAACTTGTTACACAACAGCCACAGCAGATGGCTGTGAATAGAGGTTACAGTTTTATGTAAGGGACAGAGCTGTGAATCGCATTCTCCTGCTGGCAAGCCCACTCTGCAGTAAGCACTGGGTTCATCTCCATGCCTGAATGAGAGGTGGTGCAGTGCTTACAAGTACACTAAACAAGTATCTTCTGAAGTGATGAGCCTCTGAAACACTGACGTCTCCTATCCGCTTCTCTTACAACCACATTAGGATTTCCTAAATCGGGTGTTGGCCATCCCCTGTCTGGAAAACAGTAAGTATAGATACAGCTTGGTGTATATGTTCTGTGACACTGGAAGCATCTAATTTAGCCTGTTGGTCGTACTGATGATATGTTACTATTGGTGTAAGTCTTCCACTGTCTTTCAGAAGGACTTATCTGATTTTGCCTGGATGGGCAAAGTGCAGTCAATCCCATTGTCAGATCACATTTGCAGGCCTTCTAAGAGGAAAATTCAGCAGTGCAGCAGCCACAGTTTTTCATGCTTAAGGAGGAAAGTATAAGCAAAGATGGGTCATCATAAGATGACATTTTGGAGAATTTCACAAAACATGACAATGATTTAACTGAAAAGCATTAATTTAATCAAGTTCTATCTTTGTAAATTAGCTACTCAGCAGTCCAAATAGCATTTAACTTTAGCAATACCATTTCACTTTATCTCAGTGATTTAGTCACACTTCTGATGTTAAATGCCTCAGGATTGGTTGAGGTGGTATAGTATAGGTTTCATAAAGTTGTAATAGCCTGTTGCAGGAAAGAGAGATGGATTTGTCTTATTGGCAACTAATCTTACAGCTTTGAATGGAAGATCTATCTGTATTAAATCTATGTCTGAACTGGGTGTTTTGCATTCTCCTATGAGTGGCTCCGTGTTAAAATTATTCTAGTGAAAAATGCAGCAATGCATGTGTGGATAAATCATGAAGTTGTGAGGTGCCTGATACTCTGATCTGTCCTTTCCATAGTACAGTTATACGACTGTAAGTAATAAACAGCAAGAAGACAAATTCTGCACTGATTCTTCCAGGCACAAAACTCAAGATCAGTCCAACACCCTATCATGAGAGTAAAAACATTAAGTGGCAGATACAAGAGAGATAAAGTTTCCTCCCAGAGGCTTTATGCTGAATGTGCCTATCATCTTCCCCAAACTAATATTTTGTAAGAGCCCCTGTGCTCTTTACTGATTTTCACTCTTTGCATTAAGTCCATATACCACTACAAGGATGCTTATAAAGGCAGTTACTGCTGTTAGACTTTTCACTTTATATGCAATTTCTACTAGTGTTGATTCAGCTCGTTTGAGTAATCTCTGCTTATTAAGACCTAGAATAAGTGTATCATTCAATATTAATGTAGTAAGTGCTCTGAATTGTTGTGAAGGTCATATGCTTTGGGGATAATGTGTGTATACACATATCTTCCTAGGATAATGGCAATCTTACTGAAAACATTGGGGGTTGGCATTACTAAGAGTTTCATTATCACACCAAGGCAATTATTTTATTCTAAGAAGAAAGATACTATTGAGACTTCTGAAGGCATATTCAGGCACATTTCTTAGGCCTTCTGTAACAATAATATTTGGAAGCAGGGAATACCTATTTCTGGTTAAAATTTTACTGTGCAAACCCATTAATTTATGAAACTATTTTTCCCTGGATCAGAAACACCAAATGATAAAATCTTGGTTTCACTGATACTGGTAAATGCTTTGTTAATGAATCTTCACAGTATCACAGTATGCTAGAGATTGGAAGGGACCTCGAAAGATCATCTAGTCCAATCCCCCTGCTGGAGCAGGAACACCTAGATAATGTTACACAGGAATGTGTCCAGGCGGGTTTTGAATGTCTCCAGGGAAGGAGACTCCACAACCTCCCTGGGCAGCCTGTTCCAGTGTTCCGTCACCCTCACTGAGAAGAAGTTTCTTCTCAAGTTTAAGTGGAACCTCTTGTGTTCCAGTTTGTACCCATTATCCCTTGTCCTATCATTGTTTGCCACTGAGTAGAGCCTGGCTCCATCCTCGTGACACTCCCCCTTTATATATTTATATACACTAATAAGGTCACCCCTCAGTCTCCTCTTCTCTAAACTATAGAGACCCATCTCCCTCAGTCTTTCCTCATGAGGGAGATGCTCCACTCCCTTAATCATCTTAGTTGCCCTGCGCTGGACTCTCTCTTTTGAGGTTACATTGTCTTGTTGTGACTTTTATTCCATGTATGACTGCTGTTTTGCTAGAGATTTTTGTATTGTCCATTTGGGGGTTCAAATTGCCAACAACAAGGAAATGTATTCATATTCTTCAGTGACAAATTTGATTGTGAAATGGTTTCTTGAAAGACAAACTTGATCAGCGTTGTTCCACGAGCAAACCAAATAACAGATCATAACAGGCAGCTCTTGGTGAGATTGTTTATGTTGGAAGGACTTGATTTGCTTCCAGCCTTCTCAGAGAGCACCCTGGCTCTCTGCTTCTGGCTCTCTGCTGTCACTGCAAGTATCAGCTTGCTGTAGAGAAGGCATCTAATTGTTTGCTGCCATCATCAGGTTGCAGGTTAAGATAGGGCTTGAGAAACAGAGTTTCTCTTGTTACTTCTGTACACAGCCTGAACAACAGGTTTGGCAGTCTGGATCTGAATGGTCATATGAAGAAAACTGCTGAAACACTGAACAACTGAATATAATAGCCAACCTCTGCTTGTCATTGCCCATTTGATTTTTGTGAGTAGGTCTGCTCTTTGGTCTCGTCTCCATCTTACCCAACCATTTTAGCATCTTGTCTGGGTTATCATCATAAACAGGAAAAGATTGGAGTGTACAGCATATTCTGCTTTTTACAATACCAGTGTTCTCTTTCTTGGTGCACCTGTCTTAACTTCCTGATCTCTAGTTTCTTCTTTTTTCTGCCCTCTCTAACCTTCTATTCTGGTCTACCTACTTTAGTTGCTTCCTCATTTGAGGGGCTTTTTCCTTTCAGCATCTGAATTACATTTCTGTTAGTGTCTCTTCATTTTCTGCTAATCTGTGCTACAACTCAGTATTTGCTATGTGCTTTTCCTGTAATTTCTTCCCACAGTGCCGCTGCATGTGGCCTTCACTCCTTCTCTGAAACCAGGGTTTGAGTTCTTGTTCTACTTGACCTGATTTCTATCTTCCAGATGAACGTCTGGATCACAAATAGCTTTTCCTGTGCTGTCTGGCATGTCTCCTTTAGGCTTCCCTTTCTTTCTTATATATTATTTTTACTTTTGCCATGTAATGGAATAAAGAATAAAATTTGCAGTTTTATTTAGTGTTCAAAATGTTCTTTACCTGTTTACAGTGAACAGATGTGCACATTTCATTTTGATTCCAAAGGAGATGCGTCTAATTATCTCTGAAGATACACAAAGAGGTTGGTACCTGATGCTTATCAGGAGAAAATAGCCACTGTGTGGGCTGTTTGCAAGAGGCAGCATCCAAATTTAACCTGGTTTGTTGTTGTTTTTTTTATTAGGAAAGCTGACTTTTTCTTGAGAAAGGGTTGCATTTTCAGCACTGGAGCTCTTTATGTGCCTTGACAGTACTTTTATTGGGAGAGCTTTTTCAGATTCAGAAGAAAATAGTTCTGATCTGATACAGCAAAAGAGTCCTCAGGTTAGCACAGAGCAGAGTATTCATCCAAAGCAGGTGAAACACAGGTTCAAACCCTTGTTCTGCTTGACCTGATTTTCCTCTCTTCCAGGTGAATGCCTAGGCTGTGCCACAGAAAAGAGAGAGTGGGTCAGTTTGTTTTCTTGTTTCTTTTCCAGAGAAAGGCTAAGGTTTTCCTACTCTTTCCCAGCTAGCTCTTATGATGAACTGATAGATCTGAAAACTGTGGTATACTAATGTGTGTTTTTACAGTACTGCCCTACCCTAGAGAGAGCACAAGACAAAATCTTTCCTTAATTCGCATTTTTATTATAGAAGGTGGTAGAGTTTACAGAATGTATGATATTGAACTTAGGTCTTTATCCTGCAAAAAACTCTACTGGTGCATATTGTTTCTCAGGAGAACTAATCGTATAAAAGATACAAAGTACATTTGAAGCATCCAACTGAATTATTTGTATTAATTTGTGGTTTACCTCACAAATTTGCGGTTTTCTTGATGGTGAGATGATCTCCCATATTTTAATTCTCTGGATTTAATGAGTCCTTCTGAAAAGACTCTTTCTATGAAGCTGAGCAGTGCTAACATAGGAGGCCAGCTTCTGTTGGTGTAGGAGCTCCCCCTGAATGGCTCCATCTGCAGCTGGTGGACAATTCAGTACTGACGAGGGAAGAATGTAATTTTGAAGGAGCTTGTGGAGGTTAACAGTTGTAATTACAAATTTGTATATCTAAACATATAAAAACAAAAAGCAATTTTGTTACTATAAAGGCTTTTAGCATAAGCAATGCTTTTGGTTAGGTTTTGTTCAGCATTCAGTAAATATTGAAAGATTTAAATGTTTAAAAATCCTTAAAATGTTTTCTGTATACTTTTAGAGAAAAGATGACTTGTTTCAGAAGAAAGTTGTGAAACTTCATTAAGCTATATGTGTAGATGCCTGAACAATTCTAAGTAAAATCACTACTTTACCAATGCAGTACTACTATTATCAGAAAATTGTTATTCATTTTCTAGGCAATGGAAAAATGGTGACTAAAAAAATAAGTCAGATAAACTGGTTCAATCTTTTATAGTAGTAATGAATGTATTAATACACTGGGAAATGGGAATATTTGGCTGTTTATGTGTTTGAGGCAAAGCTAGTCAATATAGATTTATAAATTCTTTTGGAAGCTAAAACAGACTATTAGAATAATCTAGCAATTTTCATACTGCAGATCGAAGATCATGTCCAGTTCTATAATATTGTTATAAACTTTGCTGTGGCATTTAAAAATAGATGGCTGGGTAAATTAGTTTAGGTTATGTCTATATAACAAGTTACATTGCAGATATACAGTGCAATTAGCTATTCTGTGTTAAAAGCAAGCTGGTGTCCTGCAGATGCATTGGGGTATGTCTCCCACCATGACTTTATAACATGGCTACACTCAGTAACTTGTTTAGTTTGGCAAATAACAAAGTCCTAATAGCTTGTTGAGGGAAGTAATTAATGGGAGCTACTCTGAGTCAGGTGTGTGCAGTGTGGAGCAAGGACAGCTTACTGAATGAGTTCCATGAGATGACTCTTGACCCTATGGCTCTTTCCATGATAGTAGTAGGATTTTGAGCCAAGGGTTTACTTTCTGTGTTCCTGCTGTTGTTGCAATCTGTATGTAACTGATCTGCTTTGGCAGATTAGTGCAGTCTTGTTTGTCCGGAGTACGATAGATTTAAGCTTAGAAAGTAGGAGCATCCAGGAGAATAACACTTACTTTTAAAAAATGGATGTAAATCCCTGCATGAAAAGAGAGGCTTAGGCCTTTTTTTCCTTTTTTTTTTTTTTAATAAATAATTGGGTTTTAATATGTATCAAACATGTACGGTGATTTGTTATCAGAAAATTGTCAAAAAAGGGTAGACTAATATAAAGTCTATCCTTGCCTATCTCCAATATACTATGCAGTCTGGATGTAAGAGTCCAAAACTGACTTTTGCATGTGGCCAAGCACATGTGTTGGAACTTCATGCTACAAACCATGTCAGCTCTTCTGAGTTGTCCTGTTAGATCTCGGTTGCTCAGTTTATTCTCTGTTCAAATTAAACAATGACCACTTATCAAATAGACAACAGAGTCAATGTGTCAGGCAGCAACCTGGTAAATGGACAAAGGCAAATATTTTCTGGAAGACCGTCATGTCTTGACATAGTATATGTTTCCACTGAGAGAAAATAAGGGAAATTGATGGATCACATCTGGTATCAATCTCATCAATTTTTATTTTCTTATACATGTTGACTTTGCAGTCATCACCAATTCTAATTTGAATTCATGTTGCATTTAGCATAGCAGGGCTCTCCTACAGTAATAGAGTTATAACATACTTTTTTTTTTCAGAATTTATTCCTTAAAGAAAAAAAAGTCATGTAAAAAATAGCAAAAAAAATTGCTGACAATATTTTCAGAATTTGGACTTGGATATATATTAACCAATATTTGCTATCCACTTGGGTTTTGTAGAAAGCATTTCCTGCTCTTTACTTGTAAGAGAACTATGGCATATTCAATGCATTGTATATCTGCCAGTTCCTTGACTACCTAGCCATTAACTGGCAGCTCATAGCTTAGAGGATTGTACTGTTTACTGGGTAAAAAACTGGCTGGATGGCCAAACTCAAAGAGTGATGGTGAATGAAGTTAAATCCAGGTGGCAGCTGGTTACAAGTGGTGTTCCCCAGGGCTCAGTACTGGGACCAGTTCTGTTTAATGTCTTTATCAATGATCTGAATGAGGGGATCAAGCGCCCCCTCAGTAAGTTTACAGATGACACCGAGTTGGGTGGAAAGTGTTAATTTGCTGAAGGCTAGGAAGGCTCTGCAGGGAGGGATCTGGAGAGACTGGGTTGGTGGGCTGTGGCCAGTGGTATGAGATTCAACAAGGCAAAGTGCTGGGTCCTGCACTTGGGCCACAACAACCCCAGTGCGACACTACAGGCTTGGGGCAGAGTGGCTGGAAAGCTGCTTGGCAGAAAAGGACCTGGGGTGTTGGTAGACAGCCAGCTGAACATGGGCCAGCTTGTGCCCAGGGTAGCTGCCTTGTATCAACAATAGTGTGGCAAACAGGGCCAAGGAGGTGATTATCCCTCTGTACTGGGTAGTGGTGAGGCTGCGCCTCAAGTACTGTGTTCAGTTCTGGGCCCCTTACTACAAGAATGATGACACTGAGGTGCTGGAACATGTCTAAATAAGGACAATGAAGCTGGTGAAGGGTCTAGAGCTTCAAGTCTTGCGAGGAACAGCATAGGGAACTGGATTTTTTTAGCCTGGAGAAAAGGAGTCTGAGAAGAGACCTTACTGCTATCTACAACTACTTGTGAAATGTTGTAGTGAGGTGGGTGTTTCTCTCCTCCAAAGTAACAGATGATAGGACAAAAGAAATGGCCTCAAGTTGCACCAGAGGAGGTTTAGATGGGGTGTTCAGAAATACTTCTTCACCAGAAGGGTTGTCAAACAGTGAAACAGGCTGCCCAGGAACAATTTGTATGCTTGGCTAAACAAAAATGGATCAGCTTGGCTGGGGGTGGGGGGCAAGTGTCTGAAGCATATAACTTGGAATCTTTTGCCTAACATCTAGGTATGCTGAAATCCATTTAGAGTTGATTGGCAAAAGAGAATTTTAATAAGATTGTAGTAAGTGGTAGGAAATACTTGAAAATATATGGTATGTGCCTTCTGTTCTGTCTGCTATGGGCTTTTGCTTTTTCTCACAGTTGGTTTCTCATTACAATACAAAACTCTCAACCCAAAATTTAGGAAAAAGAATGTGAAAGTAATTCACGCCTATAATATCCTTCAGTGCCTACAGATATTAAAGCTGACAAGTAGTTTGGTAAGCAGGATTGCAGATGGTCTGTGTCTGAGCGGAAGAAAGAGCAGCAGCAAAAGGAAATAATATTGCCAAGAGTGATAGTAAAGTTTAAAAAGCTGTAAATGTAGCTGTTTGCTAGGCATTGGCTAAGACAGTCTTCAAGAGGAAGGAGTATGGAAAAATATGAGCTCAGGGAAGGAATTAATGTTTATTGCCTAAGCATATCCCTTTTTATTCTCTACACAAAGTCCTTTACCAGCAGATTATGTTTATGGTAGACGTAGATAAATATTTCAGGAATATCTGGTTGGCTCAACCCATAACTGAATCAGGGGAATACAAGAAAAATGCTGCATTTTAAGATGAGTTTTCTGTGGGTTTAAGACAACATAGTAGTATGGGTCGAAGGCCAGGAGGAGCAAATGGAATGTCATTCCCAAGATGATAGATGTGAATGTGGACTTAAGGTCTGCGGAGCCCTGGCTGGTAATACTGCCTTGGGCTTATCATCAGGATCTAGCTCTGGGCTCAGGCAGATGGCTGAAGAGGGACTTTGGGATGCTGTGAAAGACTTCAGAGTATCTTAAATTGCTGGTCACATAAATCTAGAAGAGAAAGGGAAATTAGAATAGACACAGATGCTTTGATCCAAGCAGTAAGAATATTACTTACTAAGTTTTGACCATAGGGTATCCCAGTTTATACTTTCTTGTCCCTGGCACATTTTAAACTCAAAATACCATTTTTCCCCAGAGTTGTTAATGAAAAATGCATTCAGACACCTTTGCCTTTGGTACCAAAGGCTTACAATTAAGAATTCAATTCAGAGTTCTTCTCTATGCCATCATTTCAATTTCAGTGGGTTTGATTGATAAAGACTGAAAAAGAATTGCATAAAGTTGCGAAGTTTGGATTGGGACTGCTGTGGTTCATTTTAGGCTCTCTTGTTCATGAAAAAGGCATATGCAAAAATTTTTATTGTTTTCATTTTTACAGAATGTGGTATTCACACCAGAAAAAAATGCAAAAATTGAGTGGCAGAATAAGTGAAGGGAGTGGGAACGCAGCAGCGTATGCCTGGTACAACGCTTGCTGTGTAGATGAAGTGAGGTTTTGTGTGCAAAGTGGGATGTGCTGAGATCCTGACATTGTCATGTAATTGATTTTTTTGTTACACAAACTGAATGATGTATTTTTGTGGGGTTTAGTTTGCTCAGGGTTTTTTTTTTTCTGGTTTTGGGGTTGCTTGTTTTGTTTTGTTTGGTTTGTTTTTTTTTTTTTAGCAATGCAGAAGAATGACTGTTCTGCTTTAACATATTCATTGGTTTAGAAAACAAATTTGCATAGTCTGCCTTGGTCAAAGGAGAAAGTACTATGTTATCTGTGTCAGTACTGTGAAATGAATAGCATATTTTTCTAAAGAAGCAGCTAGGTTTACTGGAGAATTTTGTTTTACATTTATGTGTAAACTTGAATCAGTTGTGCAGCAATTTGATTGATGCAGCTTCTTTTATATGCATCCAAATGTACTCGTTTATTGTGCACTCCCGTTATTATCTATAAATCTCTCAAGCTTTAGGTACTAGCAGCTGCACCACTATTTGAATGTAAAAATGCATCCGCTGTGTAACAATGCAAAATTGCTTGCACTAAAGGAAAAAGAAAAGGCAAGTAAGTGCAAAATTATTAGCGGAATTTTGACAACTGTAAACATTTAATAATATTTGGGCTTCTATATGTCTTAAGTTGTCTTTTGAAATTATGTATGGCTCTGTGAAAACTGACTCCATAATGCCTTTTGAACAGCTTGGGGTAAATGAATAGTTGATGAAACCTTTCGTATACAATTCTAGGGCTTGGGAGTTTTTTCTTCCTTTTTAGTTCCAAATGGTATTTGTATTGCATGCCTTGGTTTGGTTAGCTTGATAATGGGTAGGATATTTGAGGACAGACTTTGGACTAAATAACTGACCATGAATAGGAAGTGAGATGGCAACTGTTACGTGAGATGGCAACTCTTACATGAGATTGCAACTATTTGTATCTGATTCCCTTTCCAGTATCTGGTTGTCGCAAGGAGAGAGACCTTACAGACCTTACAGACATGTTCAGTGTTGTGGAGAAACAGGTGACCCCCAAAACAATACCAAATATCCCTAGAGTCTGTCCTTAAATTTTGTGTGTGTGTTGTGACTGTTCCTGAGTGCAGCTCTTGCAAATGTGACAGAGTCCACAGTCCCACTAGGTATGTGGAGTAACAAGTTTTCAGTAGTCTTACTGGAAGTTGTTACAGGTACTAAATTGGTACCCAGGTGTTTGGTGTAGAGAGTAGAGACAAGCCTGTCTACTCAGAGATGTGGAAATTGTTACCAGTTTTATGTTAACTAATAACTTTTGTTGTTAGTTTTCACAGAAAGCAGCCTTTATCAACACTGAAGTTGGTTGAAAGCCAGAGAGACTTTCAGCATTGACATATAGGACCACCAGTGCAGAACAGGGAGAAGACAGAGGGAGAGGAGCATCAGCTTGAGAAACAAAAGGCTTGATGTGTACCTGTTTGTTTGTGTGGGTTTTATTTTACAAAGTCAAGTAAAATAATATGATTTGTCTGATTATAATTCTTCCCAACGAGATCTGAATTGTGAACAGACAGTTTTATAGGACTGTTTGTCATGAATGTAACTTATTTGCAGTTATAAAATGCAATCAGTGAGTTCTAAGGTTTAGTGGTAACATAGGTCAGGCTGATTGGTGATGGGATTTCGCTGTCTGCTGAAACGCTACAGTGAAGCAAATTTTAGAGATGTGTTTGTCCTGCACTGAGCATTTTATAATGCTTCTGGTTTCACTGATAAGCACTTTGAGTGTAAGTTTTTTTTCTGTTTTTAAGCCTAGCCTTTTCAAAGTAAATTTAATTTTGTGCATGGTACATAGACATTTATTACTTTATGCCCTTACACTAAGCAAAAGCCCTTTTCTTCCTTTCAGTTTATCAACCCAGTTATTTTCATTGTTATTCTTATTCTTTCATAACTTACCTTTGCAGTGTATTAGCCAACTAAAAATCATAGCATCTGCTTAAAAGTATGATCTGAAAACATTTTAATTCGCTTTGTTTCTGTGCTGTTTCATGAGTTGTTAGAAGTTATGTTCTCACAAAGGACAGACATGTTTTCTCTTCCATTTATATTTAAAAAAAAAAAAAAAACCACAACCCCCCAAACTTACATATTTACTCTTGGAACTTAATTTCTCAAAGGCTTGCTTGGTAAAACTGTAAGACCTGACTGCATTTTTTTTATATAAATATATATTTTAGCGCTTCACTCAGTGTTCTACTGCCTTCAGTAATGCCCTGCACAGATGCAGGTGCTTAACCTAGAAATAAAATGTGAGATTTTTCCACCTCATAACATTGCTTTTGTATTACTCAGGTGGCACAAAGGGAATGGAAGCAATGTTTTTACCCTACCTAGAAATTCTGCCTTCATGAGACTTCTTTGCTATCAAACCCATCATGATACAAGGAGCAGCTTCTTCTGGGCAATTTTCAGGGAGCAGGCAATCTGTAAAAGAAACTTGTTATCTTCTGTATGGCAACACGCCTCTCAGGCTTTTCTTGCTTGTACATACAAGGTAAATAAAGAGTCTGAGACATCAGCCTGATGAGTACAGTGAAGAAAATGAGGCCTGTCAGTGTATAAATGTTATGGTCACTAATGCTGCAAAGCACTTGGATATAGTGTATCCTGTAACTCAGCTGCTTATTAGCCTCTTGCTAATTGTCACTGACAGTACATTTAAATTATTGTGCCAGTTTTCTGACAGCATTATATGAGTTCTAATCCAGCCTTTTCTGATTTGACTGATCAGTTTTGTGTCGCCGTGATGTTGTATGAAGTTTTAATTTGCTCATGAGAAATTTATTTCATGTGGGGCTGTGCAACTTTCCAAGATCATTTCTGCAGTGCACTGCATGTTATGCTTGTCCTGTGCCTGAATGAGGAAATACCCAAGCAAATTCAAAATGAATTAGGTCAGGTTGTGGATTAGCTGCAGCAGCATAGAGCTCAGCAAAGGCCATTTAATCTGCCCGCTTGTATAAATACTGCTCTGCCTACCCCTCTCCCTAAAGAAGAAAAGCAATTTTGTCCATTTTCAACAGAGTCATTCTCATGGGCCTCTTTTTCAACATAATTTATGTGTATTAATCACAGCCCAGATTTCTTCCCTGCCTGTCCTTATTGTATTATTCTGATCTGTTTTGAGTGGATGACAATTTTAACAACAGAAGCACAAAGTTCAAGGTCAAAAAGGATCTTTTGTGTCTTGAGAATATCTTCGAAAGTAAATAAAAAATAAATCTATAGCATAATGAATCAGAAGAATTTACATCACCGTAAAATCACTTCAGGAAAAGAACTGGGTTACTGACTTCTATAAACTTCTCTGTTAGTGTGTTAAACTTCCCTAATGAGCTTTTTTCATTACTGGCTAATTAAGTAAAGTGTTCGTAAAGTGTTCTGTTCTATTATTGCCCCTTGTACTCACAAAGCTGCTTTTAGTGTCCGTGTTCAACATGCCCTTTAGAAAATAAATTTGCTTATTTTTCAAGTCTTCCATGTAAGTCTCTATTCTGCATCTTCTGATAAAACGGAGGCTTCGTGTCTGTTGCATATAAATAATGACATTAGTTTTGACCCAGCGGCTTAGCCAGAACTGAAGGTTCTGTAAAATTAGCAGTTAGGAAAACAAACTGCTAATATCCAGATATATTTGGTGCAATTATCGTTACAAAAGAATAAGCAAATTCTCTTGTGTGAACAGAACCCATCAAACAAAAAAAACCTTGTTCACAGCTCAGCACTAAAGCTGCCAGAGAAGTGCCTCTTCCACCATTTTTTCCTAGGCCCATACTCTGTATTTTCCTGCCTTTTACATGCCTACTTCGATAATTGTCTCACTACTGCAGCTCTGTTGCATAACTTGCCAAAACTTTGCAAATGCCATAGGCTTTCTTCTCATTTGGAGGACCAGAGGCGTTTGGTTCTGTCATACTGATCTCTCTCCTTCCTAAATGAAAAACAACTAGAATACATCCCTAACCTCCAAGTCTGCCTTTTTCTCGTGTGCTATATGTCTGAGGATATATAGAATAATTTATTTAATCTAGCCATTAAAAAAGTAGTAACATTACCAAATCTTACAGTTGTGCCCAGATGGGCAAAATATTTTCCGTTTCTAAATACCTGTGTCACTACTGATAGATTTCTTTAATCCACTTTGCACAGCAGTTTTTTTCTTTTTTTCCCTAACACATACTTTATGCTTGCAAATGCTATTGAAAAATCATTGAGAGCTCTGTGGAAGCTGCCATTGTAATAAATAGTCATATAAAATTATACTGGTCATGCTGTCTGTTCCAATTAAACTCATAACGTTTTTGTATGGGGTATACAAATGTATATAGTAAACTGGACAGAATGGGTCTTTGACAGTTCTATTAGAATTATATTTTTTCATGGCATAACTTGAGAAAAAATATAAGCAGTCAGCCTCTTTTTCTGAGATGAAAGTGCACTAAAATACACAGTTCAACAGTAAATTGCGGTCTAAAAATATTCAAATATTCTACCTTTCCATCACAGCCACAAAAGCATCTTTTTCAGTTACATTAAACACTACCTGAAATTAAAGGACCAGCATGTACAAACAGGATGAACTTAATCTGCTTGTACTAGCATGTTATGCTGCTTGCTGCTTAATGCCTTCTGGTTTTCCTTTCTTAGCATTCAAAGTAAGAGTGGGGCAATGTCTGACAAGGCACAGGGTCTGGTGCCCATTTTTGTGTAGCACATTTGCTGTTCCACTTCAATTATACAAAGGAGGTTTTTTTTGTGGCAGAGCAGAGCGTGCTGACACTGAAACTTCTGTGGACATTTAAAATACTACTGAGGCATTTCTCTCGCTAGCAAATGTTGAAAAGTGGGAATTCACATTCCAGTGTGGGATTTTTATATGCATGTGAACAGTAAAAGTTGGAGGGGAAGGAGTACTGAGGGATAAAAGAGCCAGAACAATTCAATTATCAATCCCAGATTTCCTTTATGAATTCATTACAAAGCACTGGAACAGTGTGTTATCATTTTATTGGCTGTAAGCTGATATAAGCACAGTGCATGCTGGCACCTCTAACTTCCATCATTTGGGATCTTAGAAAAGTAATATAAATATTCTGGATAGGCCACATGAGTCAAAACATTGGGTGGCCTGTAAAAAATGCCATCATCATCTAAATAAAGATGTGTCAGGGAAATTTGTTACAAAAGAACAAAAGTAAATGGATTAGTGTTTGAATTCTTTGAAGCAGTTTTATCATACGTGTAGCGGACATGATGCTGCAAGGCAACTCAGCTGTGGCTCTCTGGGACCTCCATCTTTTAGAGCTGCTTTGGTAGCACTTTCAGCCAGTGCTTCATCCCTCAGTGATCGTAGAATCATAGATCAGTTAGGGTTGGAAAGGACCCTAAGATCATCTAGTCCCACCCTCCCTCCCATGGCAGGGATGCCTCACCCTAGACAGTGTCACCTAAGGCCCCCTCCAGTATGGCCTTGAACACTGCCAGGGATGGAGCATTTACCACTTCTTTAGGCAACTGTTCCAGTGCCTTACCACCCGCACAGTAAAGAACTTCTTCCTTATATCTAACTTGATGATGGTACACTGTCATCTTTAGAGCCTGGAAATGGAGGAAATGTTCTGACTTGGTGGCACATCCTGCACACCAATTAATTTGTTTGTAAATGATGTTTACAAACAAATCCCAAACTGATGGGTTTGGAGGGAAAAAAAAAAAAGAAAAAAAAAACAACAACAAAAAAAAAACTGTCACTGGAACCAGTGACTTGGTGAAACACACTTTTCCTGGTAAAATGTGGAATGTCAAATCCAAACCCAAAGCTATCCATGTCCACTGCCTTCAAATGGCAAGTGAAGTAAATAAACAGGTCTTATTTATGTCATTCAATATGTGACATACTCTCTTATTCCCTTGCATGCTTAAAAGATGATGTTAAAAAGATGTGGTTCATTCCTATAATTCTCTGCATATGATTCTTTGACTTAACATACTGTGCATTTAGTGGCCATAGGTAGAGAAAGCAAAAACTACAACTGATGAGAGGTAGTGAATAGGATACATAGTTGTAACATTCACTTAGCTGAGATGCATTCATCACAGTAAAGTTTGATTTTTATATTATTGATATGGTTAATTTTCTCTTGTTTTGCTGGAGGCACCATTTAATTATGTCCAGCTAGATGCAGTGTATTTCTGGTGAATGTATTTCATAGAAGCAATATACCTCTGCTTTCCCTCATCCCAGTTCTGTGGCCATCTAAAGGGGACAGCTGGGAAGAATGGTCTCTAGGTTGCTCAAGGGAGAAATGTTTATCCTCAGAATTGCAATTTCTTAAGGAAATGTTTATAAACATATAAAAACATATAGACATCTAAGTGTTTTGTTTTAGTTTACTTTGTTATTTTGCCCTGGAGTGTGTTTAATTTTGTTAAAGTCAGCCTAATGGACTGTAAGAAAATGAAAATGTGCAATTGCAGAGCAGCTAATGAGACTGTATAGCAATAACACTGACTTCAACCCAGGAAGGCTGGGGCTGTGTGCCCTTTTATGGCATTTGTCTATCTGCCTATCTTCAGCCACTTATATTAGTACTAATATATGGCTCTGTAACTGATTGAGAATTCCAGAAGTAAGGTTCATATTGCAGCCACAACTTGTATTATTTCTTCAACAAGCATTTCTTCTCCAGGTACTGTAGCAGTTGGTAGGCAAGTATTTAACAATATATGATTACTCTGTGTGTATTCAAACTTGCTTAAATGGCATACTGGACAGGGAAGAGAAGTCAACAAGACATCAGTATTACTATTGTAAATTGTCCAGACAATCAAAACAGCATTATCAAAAATAATAAATAAAAGAAGAAAAATATTTATATTATCATGGTCTTGTGCAGCAGTGTTTAGCACCTACACAAAAGCAGAGGAAAGCACAGCTTATGACTGCATTTCATGTATGACTTTATATTCACATAACCTGTAATTATCCCAAAATTATTTTGTTAAAGTTTCTTTTAGAAATGCAGTCTTAAGACCTCTGCCTTGCATTTTGATTTTAGAATGGAATATAAAAGCTTTTTATTCTGAAAATTGTTCCTTCATGCAGAATGGAAAAGAGATTTTAAACTGTTTTGAATTATTTTAGCTGGAAATTGTCACACAAATATGAGGGAAATCCATTTTCTCTATTAAAAATGTTCTTTGCGTTTAATAGGTCTAGATAGAATGCAGTTAGTGGGGCATGCGTTTCCTTCTTAAACAAAAGGGATTTAAGGAAAATCTCCAGATTCATTATGACAGTTTCTCACAGTGGAGCAAGGAGGCATGCAAACCAGCACAGTCTTTAATGTACCCATTGGGATGAAAGATGAAATTGCACTTTTGGTAGCAGCTCGTTCTCCTCTCCTTTGAAGAGTATGACTCAAAGGCACTAGTCAAAGCTTTTTACCTCATTTATTTTTGCTTTTTACCTCTTTCATTCTTGCTCGGTGGGGTTGGTTTGTTCTGTTTCTGGTGATTCTGGCAGCACCAACGGGCACACAGTATGGTTTTTGATCTTTTTGTGTGCTGTGTTTTATCGGAATGTAGGAAGTGAAGGTAGGAGCAGTGATCAGGGTTTTTTTAAGTGTTTGAACATCATTGTTTGAGTGAAAATATTGCTGATCCAGTACAGTAGTTGATAGATGTTCCAATGTCTGTCTGGAAATTACGTCTGTATAGAATGATGGCCTGGGAATGATGACAGAGAGATATTGTTGGGTCTGTAAATACATCAAGTGGATAAATATAAATGAAAGATAAGAATGATTGAAGCTGAAAGATATGTTGGTAAAAGAATGAATGGGTTTAAATTGGTGCAGTATGAATTTAGACTGAAAATCAAAAGAGAATTCTTAAACTTTAGAAAAATCAGGTTCTGTGCCCTGGAGCCTAAGGTACATTTAAGACCTCAGCAGTCAACATAATAGTGTGATGGTACAAGTGACTCAGGTTCACTGTCTTTTTTTGCTGTCATGGTTGCTGGAACTCTGTAGAAATTTTCCACATGTGAATATGTAGACTCCAGCTTTTGCCCCACTGACTTTCTGCTAATACAGCTGTTTGGCAAAAGTAGTAATTGTTGTCTCATCAAAATGGATATATGGTGGCAAATCTAGGAGTCTCCAGGCTAACCTGATCTACCTGGCATGAGCAATAATAGCAATGTCATGGAAGAGCCAGCTGCAAGACCACAAGATGTTGCTAGGCTATCATAATTCATGCAAGGCTGTTCTTCCATGCTGTGGTAACTACATGAAGTTACTACTGCCGAGAAGTTGAATAAGTGAATGCAAAACTAGGGTTCAAGAGTCACTTGTCTGTCTTACAGTGTAGATGTTACCTTAGAGAAATCAAATTTTCAGGAAAGCTTAAAACATATGAGCTAAAGATGAGTGGTTCCCATTTTGAAAATGACTTCAGCTTTGTTTTACAAAGGTAAAGGTATAGGGGTTTGTATTTTACAGAGATACTTATGTGCCTAAATATATTTTTAACCATGTATTAGCCTCTCTTTAATGTTTTATTTAAGGGAAGAAAATCACTAATCCTAAACTGTATGTGCATTTAGCAAATGGAAAGCAAAGACAGCTGCTTTCTCAGCCCAAAACATTCTTGAAAGTTAGTTATATGTAGTGTGCAGCTGCTGAAAAATGGAGGGGACTACAGTTTGCAATGGACAACTGCTTTCCTTTGAAGAAAGCAATATTGCTGTAGCTGACAGTGTTGTCTGATATTAAGGCAAAATACTGAATTCTTCACAAATCTTGTCTGAAAAAAAAAAAAAACACCTTTGTTTTTATTTGCATACCTGATAGAGGTAATGGTATAATACCAATAGTGGGAAGTATTTTTTCATTGGTATTTCCAGGATATCTCCAGTAAATGCAATGAATGGAACAGCTGACTGGGAGGAACTGCAGAGTCCCAGAAAACACAGGTATTATTTTGCCAGAGCCTTACAGCTCCTCTGAAGAGCATTTTTTTCCCTTTCTTTAAATGTTCTGGGAAATGGAGGGTTTGAGTCAGAAGCATATTCTAGATCTCTCTTTTCTGCTGTTTACTGACACATGCATGTTCCAAACAAAAAGTGGCTTGTTTAACAATCTGATTAATGAATTTGGGTTAGAGTGATGTGGTTGGGATATACCCATTGAACACAAACATTAGGCTTTTTCATTGCTGCCCGACATCTTCATGCCATCATAAGGGCACTTGTCTTCCTCACTGATTATAGCCCCTTTAAAAGCTCCTTCTCAATCCCACCACCAACATGACAGTAAAATATGTATAGCTTGAGGAAAAAGAGGTAATAGCTGGATTTCTCAGTTTGAAATAATATACAGGTAAAATAAAATAAATTAAAAAAAAAGAAAGAAAGAAAACAAACCAAATGCCCTCAAAATCAAATTTTGAAGAGACTCAAACTTCCCGAAGTTTGCTGTGAAATTACAGCTTTTGTCTTGGGTCATCAGTTCTACTTGGGGTTTCGAGCAGGCACTAGAAAACTGTGCTACTCAACTGCCTCAAATTTTTGCCATCTTTCATGTTAATTTCCCTACCAGATATTATTCTGCACCTGAAATTCTGACCCTCGAATGTAAATATATTAACAATAGCAATAGAAGATTATCTGTCTCTTTTCCCCTTCACTGTATTAAGCTTTCTGAACATTTTACAGTGTCTGACACTTTCAGAGCTATTTGATCTGTACTATTGCCACTACAAAAAAATAATTATCCGTGTAGGCTTCCAGCCCAGTAACTGTGGTCTTGTCAATTAAGAGGTCACCTGCCAGTTTGTGCTTCCATTTTAGCAGGCTGCATTGGCAAAAAAATTATAAGTCCATTTCATAACCCAGGGGGTTTCCCACCTTGCTGTGGTCAATCTAACTGTATTCGTAAATGAATGGATCCATGTTGCATTTTCATTTAACAAAAATAAAAATGTGCCCAGGTAGCAGAATTGTTTATTTTCCTCCTAAAATGCTGATACATTATGTATTTGTCTTGTAATTAGAAAGCATTTTCTGCTTGTTGGGCATATACATCTTTCAGTAAGGTAGCCTGGATTTTTGCTAGAAATTGCTTGCAATGTTTTCTAGAGATTTTTATTGGAATTTACATACATGACGCAGTAGTTTTTACTTTGTGACCATACACACCTCTAATTTCTCAGACTGCTATGTTTCAAATGGGGGAGCGCCATTTCATCTGAGCAGATTGTCCAAAGACTGTATTAATTGAATTTTCCCCTTTTACAGACTTTAGTTCAAAAATCATTTAGATGTCATGTAAAAGTGATTTCCATACTGCTGGCTCTTTCACCAGTGATGGGTGTATGGAGGGAACAGATGTTTTCTGTATTTGCTTTCTATTTACTTTTTAAAGATATTAATGCTTCAGACACTACAGGAACAGTCAATACATCTTCATTCCACCTAGATGTTTACCACCCCTCTGTAGTGTGTGTATTATAGAATCATAGAATGATTATAATTGCAAAGGACCTTAAGATCGTCTAGTTCCAACCCCCCTGCCATGGGCAGGGACACCTCACCCTGGAGCATGTCACTGAAGGCTCCATCCTACCTAGACTTGAACACCGGCAGGGATGCAGCATTTATCACTTCTTTGGGCAGACTGCTTCAGTGCCTCACCACCCTAACAGGAAAGAACTTCTTCTTATGTTTAACCTGAACTTCCCCAAAGTTTAAACCCATTACTCCTTGTCCTGTCACTGCAGTCCCTGACAAATAGTCCCTCTCTGTCATCCTTGTAGGCCCCCTTCAGATCCTGGAAGGCTGCTATGAGGTCTCCAGCAAACCTTCTCTTCTCTAGGCTGAGCAGCCCCAACTTTCTCAGCCTGTCTTCATACAGGAGGTGCTCCAGTCCCCTGATCATCCCCATGGCCCTCCTCTGGACTTGTTCCAACAGTTCCATATCCTTTTTATGTTGAGGACCCCAGAACTGCACACAATACTCCAAGTGAGGTCTCACGAAAGCAGAGCAGAGGGGCAGGATCACCTCCTTCGACCTGCTGGTCACGCTCCTTTTGATGCAGCCCAGGATACGGTTGGCTTTCTGGGCTGCAAGCACACACTGCCGGCTCATGTTTATTTTCTCGTCAACCAACATCCCCAAGTCCTTCTCCGCAGGGCTGCTCTGAATCTCTTCTCTGCACAACCTGTAGCTGTGCCTGGGATTGCTCCGACCCCGGTGTAGGACCTTGCACTTGGGCCTTGTTGAACTTCATGAGGTTGGCATCAGCCCACCTCACAAGCGTGTCCAGGTCCCTCTGGATGGCACTCCTTCCTTCCAAAATGTCAACCGAACCACACAGCTTGGTGTCATTGGCAAACTTGCTGAGAGTACACTCAATCCCACTGTTGCCAACAAAGATGTTGAGCAAGACAGGTCCCAACACTGATCCCTGAGGGACACCACTTGTTACTGGTCTCCAGCTGGACACTGAGCCATTGACCACAACTCTTTGTGTGCGGCCATCCAGCCAGTTCTTTATCCACCAAGTGGTCCACCTATCAAATTGATGTCTCTCCAATTTAGAGACAAGGATGTCATGTGGGACAGTGTCGAACATTTTGCACAAGTCCAGGTAGATGACATCAACTGCTCTACCCCTGTCCATCAGTTCCGTAGCCTCATCATAGAAGACACCAAATTGGTCAGGTGCGATTTGCCCTTCGTGAAGCCATGTTGCCTGTCACCAGCCACATTGTGGCTTCTTATGTGCCTCAGCATGCCTTCCAGGAGAATCTGCTCCAAGATTTTGCCAGGCACAGAGGTGAGACTGACTGGTCTGTAGTTCCCTGTGCCTGCCATTTTCCACTTCTTGAAAATGACAGTGTTTACCTTGCACTTGAACTGCAGTTTTCCTGGGTCAGTACTTGCAGAGCCATACCGGTTCAGCGGCACATTACCTGCTGTGTTAGCTCATCCATTTTGCAGAGCTTGAGTTGCAAATTGTGAAGAAAGGTGCAGAGGTGGAGCAAAGCATGGAAAAGATGATCTCCCCTTTCCATGTTGATAATTCATGAAAGTTGAATAGCCCACAGATAAGTAAAAAGTTTTGAGTTGAGTTCACAGCTGCCTAAGCAGGTTATAACATTATTTTATTTATTTATTTTTCATTTTCTAGCCCATCCTACAGAACTCATTTACTTACTGACATACCTAATTTGTTTATACTTGAAAAGAATCCAGACCTTCCTTTTGCCCTGGTTTTGTTTGTCAAAGTAATATCTGCCCTAGTAGAAAGGTCTTATAAGGGAAATATTGAATTCCTCCCTATTGTTAACAGCTAATTTAATGTAAAGTTGTAACTTAAATCTGGAATGAAAAAGACCTTTGATCGGGGAATGTTCTCTGGGATTTATTAAAAGCTATTATGGAGAAGAAATAAGAAGAAAGAAAATGTGCACTTTGATCATATAAATCACAGACATCACTGAGGTATCTCACAGAGGGCAGGCTGCCATGGCTCTTCCAATCTTTCCTGCTAGTTTTCTGTTGTGTTTTTCAGTGGAATCTTTTAACGAATGAGTACCCTAAACCACTTTTTCTAGCTTTTAAATCATAATTCATGTTTATGAAGGTCACAGAATGAATTCTTCTCCTTTTACTTTTTTCATATGCTGCTTTGTGTGGATTGCTACAGTAATTTGTGAGTTAGCTTTAGGGGCAGATGTAAACTGCCAGCGCTGCAGGTATCAGCATATAGGTATCACTCTGGTTTGCATCTGATACGTGCACAAGCAGTTTGTTTGAATGGCTCTGACAGTGAATATGTTCAATGAGTTTAATATTTCTATGCATGGGAGCCTTTGGCACTATTCTTATATTCATAGCAATTAATTGCAGTGTATCATCATATACAAATGAGGGCAAGCAGTAGCTTTAATTTTGCTGCTCTTGTTGGAGGTGATTCTGGGTTGTGTACGCATCACATACTTTTGTTCCAACATGCTGTTTTCAATTGCTCTTGATAGCACCTAATAATTCTTATTTCATAGCCCTGTGTCTGCCTCAAATGTCATGGATGAGTCATATTACCCATCCCGAGCATTAACGTATTTAGACCACCTTTGTGAAGTGTGTTTATAGTAGTTAATGATATCTTAATATATTTATAGTATTAAAGAATGTCAACATCTGTAATACTCAACTACAAAAGCAATCAAGTAATTTTTCAGATTGTTACCCTCATATAAGAATTCACATATTTATGTCATGTGTCCAAAATTACACAAGACGCTCAGACTCTGTGAGGAAGATCTGATGGTCATTTTTTGACATCCATTTTTGCTGCTACTTTTTTGTTTACATTATTAGCTAATAGCTTTGAAGCAGAATATATTTCCATAAACTTTCCATAAACAAGGCAGCTTAGGCATGAATTCCATTTGCATGTACTATATCTGACTGCATAGTATGGGGAATTATTTATTATACTATTTACAGGTTCATAAACACAAGTTGGTCTGATGTTGGGTCATGTGTGCCAAGACCCACAATCAAATAGAAACGGTACCATATGAAATGTTATAGCTTCAGGTAAGAGATACATTCCCTCAGTGCCTTGATAATGTACCTCAGCCCATAGTTTTCACATCTCAACAAATAACTCATCTTCATCTTGTCTAGATATCTCACTTCAAAAATCGTGCAATTCAGACGCAGTGCTCTGTATGTTGCAGACCTGTTCTCCAAATCCATGTGTTTCTGCAGCATATCTGTCTTAGTATCAATTACTTTGAACCAATTATTCCCAGATGTCAGGAAAGGATTTTAACTTAGAGGAAAATGGAGCTCTTCTGCTCCCATCTGCTGTTTTTTGTTTGATACCATATACAGGCTGACAATTACCAGTATATTTCCTTTAAGACTGTTCATATCAAGCATCAACGTCAAAGTACAGACTTTGGGGAAGGCACCTGGTAGGTGACTTGAGAGAGCATGCAAATTGAGTATTGAAGTGTTCCTGTCCTTCAAGGAGCCTTTCCTTGAATCTGGAAACACTACATAGAAAATAAAGTGTTTATTTAAGTGGTTTTAAGCTTTAAAAAAAATGTAACTGCTCAAATGTTTTGGTATAATCACAAAGGCTTTTGATAGATATTTCACTGGTAACAAGAAGAAGCTAAAAATAAACCATGTTAGTTTCTCTAGCAAGCCACTTATGCCTGAACTTTTGGTCCTCTAATGTTTAATACTACAGACTGCATAAACACAGTGCAAGCAAGGTTGTGTATGTGCATGGTTTGCACTCCCTGACAGCCAACAAACATGAAGCAGATTTAAAAAAAAAAAATAATAAAACCCCAACAAACACTATCAAGTGAGTTGTAAAATGAACAGAAAATAGCATCACAAAAAAGAAGGGATGTGAGTATATTTGGAGTTGTTCCCTTGCCATAGATACTGCATTCTTGCAGAAATGGGAGAATTGCACAGTAATAGGAGTGGTTTTGTGAAGTGTTGTGTGGTATTTATTTCATTAAATCATAAGAGATGTTGGGCAGATGCTGTGTTTTCTGATAAACTTCAATGCGATAAGTTCTTTAAAGCTTTCAGTACATAGCCCTGTGAAATTGAAAGAAATAACAGAAAAGGAGAGATGCTTCTCTTTTTCCTCACTAAGTAGGGGAGACCTACATAGCTGAGAAAAACCTCTCAAAAATAAAACCCTTTTAAGCACCATCTAGGTGAATTGCTCGCCTACAGCTGGATTTGAGATGTAAATGTACTTCTGTGACTGGTTTCTTAGAAAAAGGCCTCTTTAAGGTTTGGAAGAACATTGGATATCTTGGTGTTAATAAACTCTTGATGGTTCAGGAAGGTTGGTTGACACACACCGCTACCTATCACAAGGAAGACCAGTGAGTCCATTAGGCAGCAAATGCCACAAACGCTGGGAAATTTTTGATTAAAGCTTATGGCCTTTTTCATCCTGCTGGAAATGAGGCTCAGTAATGCTGCTTTGTAAGGCAGCTGTTTACACGATGTGTGAGACATATGCACAGAATAATGCGAATATGTTCAAATAATTTTCTTGCTGCGTTGTGTTATTTAAAATGAAACAGTATAAGAAAGTGTCTTCCATGTACAGCAAATGTGCTTACTATTGTCAAAATTGGATTCCTAAAGAAATGCAGTTTCCCAAACAAAGGTAAAAACCAGCATCTTTCTAAAAAATTCTAAGAATCCCACATTTTTGACTCTGAGTCCTTTTGTGCAAAACTCAAAACAGTTATTTAGGTAGGTAAGTATAGATATAAATAAATGACAACTTTTGTCGTTGGAGTAGAGATGTATAATTCACAGGAAAAAAAAAAGAAAAAATCAGTCAATACTGTAAAAATGTTGGTGTAAATACCTGTACTCTGCTTTTTGGTTTGCTTTTTGATTGCAATAGGAATAAATCTCTCGGTGTGTTAGGGAATAAAGCCTTTGGGGGGGGCGGGGTGTGTCCACAAATGGGTGTGTATTCCTTGTCCTAAAGTTGAAGAAAGTGATTAGGTTTTAAGAAATTGACAAAAACTCACAAAATTTTCTGTACTTTTAGAGAGCAGTAAACACAATTGCATCTGGAACATTTTCCTGATGCAAGTAGGCAAGTGAAGGACAGCTTAATGATCTGTGAAAGGAATAAAGTAGCGTTTAGCATGAGAAATGTTTATTAAATGTCGCATGTTCATAAGACGAAGGAGCTATTAGCAATTCCTTTAATGTTTCTGTGAAGCTGGTTATATTTTACAGACCCATATTATCAACTACCCATTTGGAAATAATAGCAGAAAAATCCCTACAGTCATGTCTAAGAAACTCATAGACTTATTCTACCTTAATAGACATTTTGCATCACTTATTTAACCAAAAGAGGATTCTTTCTCCCACAGAACACTGCAGTCAAATAAAATTTTTCATGCCTATGACAAGATAAATAATATAACTCATAGATGGTTCCAACAAGTTTCCCAACCATATGTTTTGAAAATACCAAACATGCTTTTGGGGTATGTTTTCTACTTTTCCCTGGGTTTTGACAGAAAATATGATTCCACTCCCTTCTCCTGTATAGCTTTATGAGACCTGGTCATAGCATAGCTGGAAAATAACCACATAAATATGTTCAAACCCAGCTGCAGTCTTGAAAGTTCAGACCAGGATTTTATGCAGTGTGAGTCTTGATTCTGCAGGAACCATTGTGTTAATGATACAGAAAAGAATAGAAGAATATATTGTTCCATAGCCTAGTTCTCATGATTCCTCGATTGTAACAGTGCTGAAATTACCCATTATGCACTTATAACTGTGGGACAAGCGTAGTCATTGCAATAACTGTTGCAGAAGCCCAGGAAGAGTTCAGAAGTGCAAAAGTTGGTCAGATAGTTACACTGGTGTTTTGTCTTAATAGTCAGAAATCCTGGTATGTGGCTTTGGACTTTCAAATAGCAATATTAAAAAAGTGTTATGTATGGAGCGAAGGGGAGAAGTAGGGGGAAGGGAAGGGAACTTTTGAGGAGATGTTAAGGTTTCAGTAATGAACAGGAACAAAAAGGAAAGTTTTTTGGTTTTTGCAATTACAGTGCTAATACAGGGGTTTATTGATCTGTCAAAACTGCAGAATGTCAGAGAAATCTTGATTTTTCTCAGAATATCTATGGGAATCATTGGTTTTAACAGTCGTCCTGGTTTTGGCTGGGATAGAGTTAATTTTCTTCCTAGTAGCTGGTGCAGTGCTGTGTTTTGGCTTCAGTCTGAGAACAATGATGATAACACACCAGTGCTTTAATTTTTGCTAAGTAGTACTTGCACCGATCAAGGACTTTTCAGTCTCTCATGCTCTGCCAGTGAGGAGGGGCACAAGAAGCTGGGAGGGAGCAGAGACAGGACACCTGACCCAAACTAGCCAAAGGGGTATTCCATACCACAGCATATCATGCATAGTATATAAACTGGGGGGAGTCACCCAGAAGGGACTGATCACTGCTCATGTCGGGCTGGGTATCAGTCATCGGGTGGTGAGCAATTGTACTGTACAGCACTTGTTTTTATTGTGCTTTTCCTTTCCAGTTTTAGTTTTATATTCTCTCCCCTTGTTATTTCCCTTATCATTATTATTGTTAGTTGTGGTGGTAGTAGTAGTAGTAGTAGTTTTGCATTATACTTTAATTATCGGACTGTTCTTATCTCAACCCATGGGGTTTACATTCTTTCAGTTTTCCTCCCCATCCCACCCAGGGAGGGGAAAGGGGAAGGGGTGAGCAAGTGTCTGCGTGGTACTGAGTTACCAGTTGATTTTAAACCATGACACAATTTATACTAATATCAGTAATCAAGTAACCAGGATAAAATGTGCAGTGTTTACTTTAATCTCATTGTGAGGAAACAGTGAGGAAGTTGATCTCAGGGTGATCACATTGGTTTTACCATTTTCAACATACACTTAGAGAAAACTTCATAAATAACCTTGCAGCATGAGCTATGAGGCTCTTTAGAAGCGGCTTTATTTTCATTTGATGTAGTTATTAATTTTCATGGAAACAGCATTACATTTTTCACAAATAATATCAGAAAGCATCTTTTAGTTTTCTGACTGGAGAGAAAGGGTTATGTGTGAACTTACTGTTTACATGCCGCTCTTCTGGGATGAGTCAAAGTCCCTATACATGTTGAGCAGTTCTGTTGATTAATGAATGTTAAGTAAATCAGCAAAAATATATCAGCATATAGCAGCAGAACTAATATTTAGCTGTTCTCTCATTGATGAAAACAGTGGCTTATTCAGAGAACAAACATTGCTGCATTTTGCTAGCACTAGATGTCTTAGTCTGGATTTGATGAAATTTTTAAACAGGTTCTTCAGACATTTTACAACTTTAATGGGGTAATTTTAGTAGGCTATTTATCGCTTTGAAATCAAAGACATGTTTGTTAGCTCTGATGAATTTTTAACTATAGTAACAAAAAATAACCTAAGGTTAGAATCTATGCTGATTTACAGTATTGTGGGTATCAGTAGGAATTGCTTACATTGTTTGAGGAGACTATTTTTTTCAATCAAAATCCAACATAGTGCGTCAACAAGAAGTAACTTAGTCAAATGGCTGTAGGGATTATAATATATAAGGTCTTAAAATTTATTGAGAGGAGGCAAGCTTAATCTTCTGAGCTGCATGCTGCAGATGAGGTAAGTAGTTGAAATCTCCAACTTGTCTTGAACCTGTGAAGATTGGAGCAGTTATTATTTATTTTCTGAAGCTAGAAACAGTCTTCCAACTTCAGTGGTGTAAACCGCAGCCACAAGCTTTTGTCATTCAAAGGGAAAGAAAATTGATAGTTTATTCAATTATTCAACATTGTTTATTATTTATATAACAGCAAGCTTTATTGGATGTTTTGTAAATGTTCCTTTCTGATAGAATTGATAGTGAGTGGGGGTTCTGTCCTGAAGCTATGCTATAGCCTCTCCAGAGCCATACAAATACTCACAGCAAATCTAGTTTTTTTCCAATTTAGCAATGTTTTCAGTATTTATTTTTTGCAGATTGAGGATTTTAATTTGGTTTAAAATAAAATTAACCCTCTACACAAATGGAGAATTTAAATCTTGTCTCGTTTATATTGAGAATATAATCGATTGTTAAGTTTTTAAAGACTTACGGCCTTCTTTCTTTTTTTTTAAATGTTTTCTCATTTCTGTAACTGTGATATATAATTTTATTGAAAACTGACCAAGTATCTTGGAAAGGATATGTGTATGTATGGTTTGCATCACTGTGTCTTGACAGGTGGAGCAAATTACTGATACATTCTCTATACTTACTATTATACCAGCTAATGTGTAGAAAAAAGCCTACCTGTCACCAGGGAAATTTTGCATCTAGAAAAATTTTAATAGTCCTCTTTGTCAGGATGGTAAATGGAGGCATCAGGTATTAGTCATTTATTCAAAGTCATTCTCAGGATTTAGTTTGGTCCATTTTTAATTGTCTCACAGAGGGAAATTTCTTTCATATCTTTCAGTGAAGGTGCTTTGAAAACTCAGTAGTTGAGCTGTCTTGATTTTGTACCTCTCATTCCCCTGAACTGTCCCAGTCACTTTTCCACCACCCAAAACTACATTGTGAAGAGTATTTTTTTTGTAAATTAATTACAGAAACAAATTGCCAGAATCTCTCTGAAATGAAAAAATAGAATAAAATTTTGTGCTTTCTAATAACTGAGATTTGTAAAATCCATCAATACATTCAGGTGCTTGTATTAGCCACCAAGCTCTAAGAGCATTTGGTCTGTTTGCTAAGTCTGTAATTTCCAGTGGATGCCCAAGAGAAAACAGGAGCAATGTACCTGTCTTACTAAATGGAGAAATCCCTTGTCCCATAATTTTACCTGCTCACATGCAAAATAAGGCACCAAAAAATAATATATTTGAGGATTGAGAAAATAATGTATTTTCATATATATGTAATTGGTTGTGGATTTAGCTTCCTTAAATATACAAATAGGCTGATAACTCTGTGCTGCCAAACTTATAATAAAACATAATGAATAAGACAGCAGCAATTTGTATCTTTAATTAGTATCCTAATCTAGCTGCTTTCTGAATCAAAGGCTTTTTCTTCATTTCAGAGCAAGTTTGATCGGTTTGATATTTACAAGTTAAACTTTATCCTGTTACTTGCAACCAGATAATCTGTTCAGTGTACTTGAGCTGTCCCTTGGTATCTTGCAGCACATTATTGCATTTTCTTTTCAAGACAATAATCTACCAAGGACAATTTAACAAATCTTATGAGTTTATTTGAAGTGTTAAGTTTCATTTGCAGAAGAAAATATTTTGCTATGGCGTTGATTTCCTAAAGCTGTCTCCTCCGTACCAAAGTCAGCCTATCCTTAGAACAGATGGAAGTGTCTGTAGTAGTCTACAATGAGTATTTTTATGTCCTAGATTTTTGTTCTATAGATTTGTGAGATTTACATGTTGAGTTTATATTTCTGTTCATAGTATAGCTTAGAATGTACCTGGGATAATGAAACCTATCTTTAACTGAGGAAAAAAATCTCCATGTTAAAACTAGACCGTGCTGCCAAAGCTCTGTCCAACATGGCCTTGGACACTGCCAGGGATGGAGCATTTACCACTTCTTTGGGCAACCTGTTCCAGTGCTTCACCACCCTCACAGCAAAGAACTTCTTATATCTAGCCTGAACTTCCCCTGTTTTAGTTTAAACTCATTCCCCCTTGTCCTGTCACTACAGTCCCTGATGAAGAATCCCTCTCTGGTGTCCTTGTAGGCCCCTTCATGGCAGGAGGGTTGGAACTAGGTGATCTTAAGGTCCTTTCCAATCCAAACCATTCTATGACTCTCTGACTAAAAAAAAAAAAGTCCTAACAAACCACAGTCCAGACACAAGGCTGCATTTTCTTTGTGAAGCATTAATAAATTAATCCTTTAGCGAGTGCAAATTTATCTTCTCTTGTGCTTGTTATCAGGTATTCCCAGGTGTGTATGTTTTCATAAAGTATAAATTAAAATGGCTTTGATACTAGCAACAAATTCACACAGTGCAAGGACCATAAGGCACAGTATTTTCCCCACATCAACAACGAAATACAGATATATTTATAAAACAAAATATAAAAGTGAGTATTCTTCCTGAGCAATATCTTAAGTTCCTAAGAACATAACAATACCAGAAAGAAAGAAGAAATTGCAATAACAAAAGTAAATTACAGTCACTTTATTTGGCTAATGAGCCCATCTTGTGGAGCAGCACCCACTCTTCAGCACATTAACAGCTTTCATGTGCATTTTTGTTGAACTGAGACCTTAAAGAAACTGCATTGCTTGATGGTGAATTACTTGGCACTGCACTCACTGTGTCCAAGGAAGTGCTCTGCAGGCAATTTATCATTTATGTATTACTGCTATATAGCAGCACAGCAGTTCTTTGTTACACTGTGGCATGTCATGGGTTAATACCTTATATTTTAGTGTTTGATTCAGTCTTAGGTCACCACCACAGCTTGCTTTCCCCCCTTTGCCTCGTTATTACCTTATATTTTAGTGTTTGATTCAGTCTTAGGTCACCACCACAGCTTGCTTTCCCCCCTTTGCCTCTACTGTGCAGTTCCCACTGCCATGCTTGTCTCTCACATGGACCTGCTGGGAGTTTCTTGCTGTTGTTAAGAGGGTACAAAACCCATCTCCAAAATACATTTATTTTTGCCACAGCACTGTGAGAGTAACCACCAGATTGATGTTTGATCACCAGAAGGCAACCCAGTGATGATCAGAACCTATTCCATGTGTTTCTCCTCATCCCACCTTTCGTTGTCGCCCGCATGCGATGGGCACAGGGTGGGAAGAACAGCCCTAGGAGCCCTGGGGACTCGCTTGCCACTGTTTCCAGCAGGGATTTTTCTGACCCCTTTATGTGTATGGGAATCCAGACACTCCTCTACTGGAAGTGGCAAACTGCCCTGTAAAGCCTGTACTCCAAGACAGCTAGCATTCACTTTCTGCCTTCTGAAAAGGTGTATGTGGGTCATGGAGGCAGTCTTTGTCCAGGGCTAGCTCAGGTAAGGGTTTGGGGTTGGAAGCAGTTGTCTCCTCTCCTTTTTTTTTCAGCTGCTAAGATATATGGGGTTTGGGTTTGTTCATGTTTTGTGGTGTTTTGTTGTTTTGGTTGGTTAATCTTTTTCCTGTAGCTAGTGGAATAGACATCTTAAAATGATAAAAACATTGAGAGCCAAAACATGGGTATGATTAATGACTGGTGACATTTCTTCTATGACCTTTCCCTGCCTAGTGTCCCCCATTCAACATGCTGAGTATTTGATAAACACCATTGCTGCGGGAGCCGTATTTTTCTTAAGGAAAACAAGTTTCAAAGTTAGGGTTTTGATAAGTTGTGAATGCAACTGAATTTCTGCACCGAGGGGGGAAAGGAAGAGAACAATGCAAGTACATTCAGGTTCTTAATATGGTTTTCTTTTTTCTGTTTCCTTTTTGCTTCTGAAGTCTCAGAGCAGCCCAAGTAGTGCTGTTGTTCCTGGGATCAGAATGCCTTTTCTCTTTTAAACACAGAGGCTGACACTCAAACCAGGGAGCGAGGGGAAGAACATGGAGAATGGTTGCATTACAGACTTTTTGCAGTTTTAAAAAGAGGGGAGGGAAGGAAAAGACAAACCACCAGCCATGGTTTATTGCATTTGAGTGGTGCTTGCATGATACCTGATGGTGTGGAAGGCTTGCTGGCAATGTACAGTCCCAGGGGCGCTGCTGTCGCCTGTGGTGTTTCCCATTGTACATCCAGCAGGCCTCCAGCCAAGCTGCCTTTGCCACCTCCCAGCCACGGCTCTTCTGCCACTGCTGGCATTGGTGCAGCATCCATTCCCAAACAGATAGGTGAGCACAGAGGCCAGCTCCCACGCTTGGACACTGTTGCCATTGTACAAGGGCTGCACCAGTGCCAGCACGTGCTGAATCTGCAGGAACTGTAATTTTATTATTTTCTATTCTCACATAGCTGTGTGAGCTTGTTGAGCTATGGTTAATGATATGAATTGGCAGCTTGGATATTTCAGTGTACAGGTTTATCCAACTAGGTATCCTTTCATCATAATCTGGTTAAATCAACTTTGTCAGCAGTATATATTATGGTGGTTGCTAAAGTTGCTTTCCAGGCACATGAGATATTTAAAATAAATAACCTGCCATATTTCCACTTTCTCCAGTGGAATACATTTGCCAGGGAGGCTACAGACACCCTTCACTGTCACTTACATATGAGCCACCCAAAGGTGAGCTAAAATGCTTTTTTCCGTCTTTTTAAAGGAAAGGTGTATTTGCTATGCACTTTTTGAGAAAGTGGCTTTCAACTATGTTGGTGAACTCAGGAGATTGCAGACTGCAAGTAGAAAACTGGCTAGCCCAGTTAGGAAAGGAGGATTGTTTTTTCAGCTGTTCTAGATTGACTTAAAAAGATGATATTGAATGATCTTGATTAATGTGTGAATATCCGTAGCTCCTTGGAGAGCGGAGTATGGTACTTCAGTCTCTGTTACATTTTTGAAAGTAATCAGTTGTTGACTGCATCTTGTTCCAGTCTACAGAAGGATGCAAGATGTGAATTTCATGCAGATAGTGTCCGCAGATTTCACAGGTAGAGAAAATTAAAGAATAAAAAAACAAATTACAAATCACTGAATATAGTACATTGAATGCAGTTTTGGTATTTCTGAACTGATGCTCTTAGAAAAAATGCATCCCTGTGTCAAATGTACCAGGGATGTTTGTACGGGATGCTTGTACATGAATGCAAGAAGATGAATTAGAAGATTGTAATGTGGAATACATCTATGTATGATTCTGAGTCATGTATTTAATACCAAAAAGAAAGATTCATTTGGGTGTCACTAGACTTGCATAACATGTCTTTCCTAAAATCACGCTGCTAAGATATTTATACCACATATCATCATCCTATGTTCTTTTCTTTTGAAATGCATATTGGGTCTTCTGAATGAAAATAAATGTAGAGTTTAGCAACTATTACATAGTTCTGTATTCTGAGTGAACTGGGCAAGCTGGTGTTCAATGCCCTCTACTGGGAGGATTCAAAGGTTGCAAAAGGCAAATCACTCCCAGCATTTTCAACAGAAACCCAGATATTTCACATTCTCATCACAGGTACCAGAGCTGACAATTCATTAGATAATGAGTTTAAAATTATTCTTTTATGTTGGAAAATCTTCCTTTAACTTTTCTGTATCATTCTTAAGTGGGCTTTTGAAGGTTGCAGTACATTAGTTAATGGGACTGTTTCACACAGCTTCCAGTAGTATCTCCTAGCTCCCTGTACGAGCCAACACATCAGTCTTATTCTGTCTTTCTTGTAACACTCCTGCTCTTTCCCTACTGCATTCCTCTGCATACACTGCTGTTGAAAACTTTGGCAAAATCATGTATTAATCTGTTCTGTATTAAGGAAATGTAACTATAACTTGAAAGGAAGATAGACACAATGGAAGTATTTTGCTTTTATTATATTTTAAAGGGAAAAAAATCTTATTTGCTCTTTATAATGCAGATTATTACCTCCCCAGGAAAAACAAATTATTTAACGTCACATGTGAAACAGAACTGCATTTTGCAGGCTTTCTGAACAGCCTTTCACAGTTTAATTTTGGACTTGAAGCTACTATCCCTTACACAGTTCTGAAAAGTCAGTTAGCATTTTTTCTGTTTCCCTGTCCCTGCAGGATGGAAAGGTTTTTATTCTGTAACTGCCTATCAACTTAAACATTCATTCTATACACTTAAAAATTAATAAGTTTTATGTAAATTTAAATCTACTTTGCACTAAAACATCTGTTAGAGATATATACCCTAATTTGTCATGTGAAAAAGGGTCCTGAATGTTTTGATCTCACATGGGATGTTTTGATCTCACAGTCAATATTCTAAAAATGTTAACATTTTTGCTTCAGTTCTAAATGTGCTGAAATGACTACATCATATCAGTCAGATGGCTAAGTAGAGAACATGGCTGCTCTTTCCTGAAGTCTGTTACACAAGAGATAGCAGTTTTGCAATCACATTGGGTGCAAGTGTGCTGTAGTGAGAGCTGCAACACTCTGCAAAGCCTTCCATTCATCTCTTTAGGTTTTGATCTCTGTCAGGGAAAATGAAAGCAAGAACCTAAGTAATGACTTAGTAAGTAAGTAAGTAAGTAGTTAGCATGTTGAGAGGGGAGTTTCAGGATAAAAAGAAAATGAAATTCCTATAGATAGCTGGCTTGAGACACTCAAGTCAAATATAAATACAGTGAGTAAAGGCGTTCACGTCTTTTGCCAAGTACACTTCTCTCTGTGACAGCTCAGTGTCCTATATTCAAGTCTTAGGATTACCCTTCGAAGAGCAGAGTTCTGCTTTTCTTTTTGATCAGTACCCACACAATGGGACCCTGACCCAACATGGTATTCTGCAGCTCTGCCATACAAATATTGAATGCTACCAGTGATGATAATGGTGAAATTTGCAGTTTAGTCTATTTCTAACATTTTTATCTCTTTTTTCTTCTTTCTTTTACATGCTTTCTTGGGTATAGCAGACCATTTAGGAATTGAATTCATGGGTAAGTTTTAATTTCTACTCCTTTTACTTGCTCATATTTATCCCAAAGCACATGGAAGTTAATGGGAAGACTCCCATGACCTCCATCAGTGGATTTTGGATTTGGCTTCTATTATATTTACTGATTATATTTAAAGTTATATAAAGGTTTTGGGTTGTTTTGGGGTTTTTTTTGTTCACTGCCAGGTGGCTTAAAAGCTACATAATGTTGTTTTGGTATTCTGTTGTTGTTTAGTGAAACATAATATAAATATTATATGGCTATATCATGAGATTTGAGGAATAATATTTTATATGTGATTTTTTGAAAGATTGTCTATTTGCATATAAAGGAAATTTAAATTAGATTTTTTTTTCCTTCAGAATTTCGTGTTGATTACGATGTTAAATGTAACTGTTTAATAAGAAACATTTCATTGGCTTTTAACAGACAAACCAGTGGGACACTTTTAAGAAAAAGGACAAATATCTGTGATTCTATGAAATAAGTTAACTTCAGATTAGGAGAAAGCTAACGCAGGAGTGAATAATTGCTTCTTGTAATTTTGGAAAGGAAAAAAATGATGTTGTATTGACTCAGATGCTGCCCTATAATGAGTTCATAGCCTGATGAAATGATAGGCTTAAATGGCACTGCTTCACCTCTCAGCTGGTGATTTGTGGAGAACATAGGTAATTTCCTCTATGAAGCTAAGGCGTGTCATTAGCAGAGATAGTGGACTGGTGCATCCTTTCTGTAAAAACAGTTTGCATAAATCATTAAATATGGCTGAAAAATCCAATAATAAAAAACTTGCAAATTTATGTCAGAGTAATGAAAAAAAAAATGTTTTTAATGTGTCCTTTCCCTATGTTGAGTTTTACTTATATTTTTAGATTTCAGAATTAAAAATATGGTAGCCTAGTCATTGTAACTGGTGATACGAAGATTTTTTTGACAAGTTGACTATCAGTTGTCATGAAACCAATATGGTGATGCATATTAACTGTGTGGCAGGCTGCATCAGCAGGAGGATAGCCAGCAGGTTGTGGAATTTTTTTCCTACTGTTTTTGAACTTGTGTGGCATACATATAGTAGTTATCCCTAGCGAACAGTTCTCTCTAGAGAACCATTCTGTGGTCTCCAAAAGTTTAGTGTTTCGCTTCACTTTATATAAAACTTCAAAAGTACTGTTGGAATTGATGCAAGTGTTTTCACAGACTTAAATAGACAAGCACAACTGGAAAATGGTCATTATAAAGGCTCTGCATATATCCCAGTTTTACTGTTTAACTTAAATTGTATGCAGAAGTCTTGAGGCATACAAATTGAAGGACAAGCATATACAGAAAAGAAATAAGGAATGTATGTAGGGTAGTTAGCGTGAGTCTTTCCATAGGAAGTGGGAAAGTGTTACCCAGGAGGCAAAGCTGAATTATTTTAACTTTATTATGAGTATTTTAGTTTTCTTGTTGATTTTCTTTTTTTTTTTTGATATCTCTTTAAAGCTTGAAATAAAACCAATCCCTGGAGTCTTGGCTCAGGGTTGTCTTCTTATATGAGTAGCTTTCTGATTGTCTTATTTAATATTGAAACAGATCTTAATGATAGAGAAACTAATGAAATCTTGTGTCTCAAGCCTGTAAATATTAAGACAGCAGTCTAAAATGAGGATTGAGATGGTTTTCTGTATGCTAGAAAAAAGCAAGTTCCAGAATCTTATGCAAAAGTGAAATGTTTGTGCTTCTTAAAACCTCCTCCAGTCTTTTGGAATAATTACTTTGGAAGTGTAAGCACATACAGAATTAATACTGCACTCATAGCAAAGGGCACATCCCTGCTCTTTATACAGAGAGATCAGGTGACAATATACTTATCAAATTAGGGCCACTCATGCAAAGCCTGTCTCATGAGCTTACTTCTGTGCTATAGAAAATAATTGCAATTAGTGGGAAGAACATTTTCCAGTTATGGAAAATAGCAGTATATAGATGCTGCAGAGCTTAGCCTTGTTTGTATGTGATCCAGGGACCTCTCTTTGCAATGTTTTCATTGCATTTGTGGGTTTAGTTGCCTTAAGAATTCCATTCCCATCATAATTTTCCAGAAATTTTGCCTGAAAACCATATAAGCCTGGATTCCCAAGGAAGATTGAACTCCTTCCACAGTATGTAGAGCTAAAATGTCATGTACATGGGAACATCTGTCTATACAGGTGCTCCAGGGGACTGTTGAGATGCACACTAGCTACATATCTAGTTTAATGTATATTTGCCAGAAGAAGTGGATGAGATCCTGTTGGGGGTCTGTCCTCTCTGAATTTTGTATGCTTTTGTGAACCACTTGATACACTGTCTTCCTCCACAATCTCCTGTAGCAGCCAGTTCCAGAACTCAGCTCAGCAGTTAAAGGCTGGTACATTGCTTTTTCATTACCTGTTGAAATCCACTTCTTACCAGATCCTTAGCTGTCACATGCAGGACTTGTTGAACAACAGTTATGCATTCAGTTTATCTACTACACTGACTGTTGTATTAACCACTGTCATGTTCTCACACCCTCTTCCCATTTTAGATAATGTCAGGTTATGTTGCATACAACACTTAATACTGTGCCTTCTCAGACATGAATACCTAATACTTTGATATTGTTGCTGGTTTTGTTTTGCAGTATCTCTTTCTTTGTATGTGTAATAGAGCTAAATGCAGGGATAATAAAGTGGAATATCTGTTTTAAAATGTTTCAAATATAACAGTGTATGGTTCAGATGTATGCAGGTGCAGCTTTTCTTAAATTAAATGAAAGCCAAGTATGTGTTCAAGGGATAGTATGTCCTTAAAAATTTTAAGTGTTGTGATCAGAGTGGCCAAGCTTTGTGAAATTTCTGGTGATAAGGAAACGGTTTGCACTTTCTAGTACCTCAGGGAAACAGAAAAAAGGAAAGAAGTCTTGTGTTTGATACTCGTGAGAGCTAGATTCAATTTCCCTCTGGTGTGATCTTCTGGAAGAGGCTTTGGGCAAGATATTTTAATCTCTCTGTGCCTTAGATTCTCAGTTACAATAATTTTTGTCAGGCTTTCTGCATTTAGATTCCTCAGCAATCTCTGGAACATCTTTCAGTAGGGTGTAGCACACAAATTTATGTCTTCCTTACAAGAGGGTGCAGACTTTGCTGCCTCCTTGCCTTTGCTCCCTGGTTCCTTGCAAGAGAGCACAGCAGTGCGTGGGAGAATAATGCACTGCTCGTGCAGGAGCACAGTACCCCTGGTCTGGATTGGTGAACATGTCTGCATAGTTCCCAGTGTCTCACCAATGATAATACATGCAATTTTATTTAAATTTCCAACGCAAAGGTAAGTAAATACTATCACAATGTTCCTACAAACTAGAAATCTACTTGTATTAACAGTTTCATGTCAATTGAAAACAGACTGGGTGTTGGTAATGCTTATATGAGGCAGCAAGTTTGTAAAAAAAAGAGAGGTTGAAAGAAGCAGCTTTTATTCAATGAGAAGACATAAGTGATGTACTGTTAGCATTAGATAGCATGGTGATATGGGTTTTTTGACCCAAGTGGTTAACTGCACTTCGGAGCTGAATGGTTTATTTTTGTCTGATGCAAAATGTGATGATGAAGCCAAATACCTTGTGATACCCAACATGGGTGACCAGGTTACTTTGGTGCAACAGGTAGCATTTGAAAGCTGAGTTGCAGATACTGACATCTTGATGCAGTGAAATCGTTGCTTTAACTGCCGTATTCAAGGAGATGCAAAGGCCTGAGGGTGATCTTTGGACATAAGTGTTCTGGGCAAAGTCAGTGCCCAAGACAAGGAGTCATCGGTTTTACTTATTTCTTACACTAAGAATGAGTAGAGTTAAGATGTTAAGGGATGAAATGTGAAGGTGAGTTGGTACTGGAATAACCTGCTACACCACATAAACAAACAAGACTATTTCAGCGGTAGACCTACACCACTTAATCTGATGATCCAGGATCTTTATCTTTAGTTCTGTAGCAGTAATTTACAATGGACACAGTTGAAAATAAAATGCCTCAAGAAAGTGCAACAGGCAGGTTGCTACAGTTTTGATGGAAATAGTCATTACATGAGACAGTCCTCATCCTTAGGCTGCTTAGCAGTTAAACCTGTATCAGTGGTGTAAGCAGTTATGATGTGATAGCCTGAATCTCCCCATGTGTGAACTGCAAAAATAATACTTGCTGTATTTATTATATTTAAATAAAGTTGCTATATTTAGTTGCTACTTTTACCTTGCTGATACTTAGGCCTTACACAGGAAATAACTATTTTTCCTTAGAACTAGTTATCTTTTCTGGAAAAAGCAGAGCAGTTTGACTGGAGTCAATTGAGTATGAATAAAATATAATATCCTTGTAAGTGGTTAATCATTGAATACTATTTAATTGAACAGAGCAATAAAGTAACTCAAGAATGAGATCATATTAAAATTTATGTATCTCCTTGCAAAGATTACAATGTGAAATGTATTAAATTTTCCATATTCTGAGAATTTGTTAATATTGCAGAAGATGGTGCATCCTTTATTTTCACTCTGCTGGTTCTCAGTGCCTCCTCCTTGTGCTAAGACAGTTGTATGCCTAAGACTCCAGGAATACCCGATCCGGTTAACTAAATTGACTCTGTGACCTTGTGTCATGCACTGCGACAGATGCATTTTGATTTTTCCAAATGGTAGAAGTTGGTTTTGCTGATGGGCAGCATAAGCAAAACCGCAACAATTTAGTATTTTTCCTTCTTGTGAAGAAAAAAAAGAAAACGAGGCTAAATTCGTTAATTCCTTCACAGCTCACAGAATGTGCAGCTAGTAAGCTGTCCTCTGAAACACAATGTCTTGTAGCAGCAAACAGACAATGAAGATAAATAACCAGTGTTTGCACGGATGGTCCTAGCCTTAGTTACTATTTAGCAGCTTTTAATCTGTTATAAAAACCCTGTAACGCTACTGTCCTCAATGGAAGAGAGGACCAATGTTCAATTGCATGAGCAAAGAATGTACATGTTCTAAAGAGCATATGTTTAAAAATAAAGTTCAGTTTTCCCTCTGTTCCTTTTTTAAAAATATGAAGCAGATAGATCCTTTTCTGGTAATATGGCACACTGGCTTTTTTTAGGCTCCTGCTTACACAAAATTATTATTAGATATTCTGATCACAATCATCCTTCTGTACTATCATAGCATATCTGTCTAATAATTGTTAATCATAAGCATCTAAAATATTTCATCTTCATATATGTTTATAAATAAATATATAAATATTTACTCCTTCAGTAAATTCCTGAAGAACTAAGAGGGGCTACTCTGATAGGCATTGATACTTGTAATGTTTACTACCATTGTCATTGCTTCTTGAATCCCTTTGTGCTTCATGTCACCCCAAATTTTCATTACTTTCTTCTGATTTTGTATTTTCAAACTTAGTAAAAGCTTTGCTCTTGGGACCTTGTCTTTCTGTTTGCTTTGTGAAATACCTGTCCTTTTTAAGTAAGCTGCAAAATAACAATAGTATCCTGAAGCCTAAAATGGATTTAGATCTCCAGCACTTTCTGTGGGATTCTTTTACCTGGTAAGAAGAGTCATCTCTAGCGAAGAGATATGAGCACCAGATCAGAGAGCCTTACAGAAACAGCTGATGTCTGTGTGCTATAAAAGTCGTGGATGAAGCAGAGATTCCTCAGGGGCTGGAGGAAGCTCTGCTAATGGTTGTATCTGTTTAGGAAAACTCATCTCTTCAATGAAAGTCAACGTGCACCTGCTGAACATGTTGCAGGTTGCCTTACAACATCTTGGCTAAGTTTGGGGGATATGTTTTGCTTTATGGGAAGGAGAGATTTATCTGTTTTGTGGCCTAGCTACCATCTTGTTTCAGTGCTACCATGTGTACTTTTATTGGTACATCATTTTTCCAATTTATCTGCATTTTCTGTATTGACAATGAACTGGGTTAGATTAACTTGTGTAATTTTTAAAAAGCAAGATTAAGATTTACTCTGCGGTTAATTTATAAGTGCTGTTAATTGCCTGTATCAAAATAGTAATGCTCTGAACTGTGTGCAAAAAATTGATTAAATAATATTGATATATGTAACTTACTCTGGTGACCTTCCTCTGTGTTTGCCTTCTTCTGCTTTCTCTAACTGAAGTTCACAGAACCGACTGGGTTGGAAAAGACCTTCAAGATCATCAAGTCCAACCGTTACCCCCAGGCTGTCAAGTCTATCACTAAACCATGTCACTGGGGGCCTCATCTACACATTTTTTGAACACTTCCAGGGATGGTGACTCCACCACTTCCCTGGGAAGCCTATTCAAATGCCTGAGCACCTTTTTGGTTAAGATTTTTTTCCCCCCATCCAAGCCTCTGCTGGTGCACCTTGAGGCCATTAACCTCTTGGCCTATCACTTATTACTTGGGAGAAGAGGCCAGACACCTCCTATCTCCATCTTCCTTTCTACTCTTGTTAGGAAAAAAAGTTACTAAACATTTGTGATGAAACTTATGGAAACTAAAAAATTTAAAAAATTAAAAAAATTAAAAATGATAACACTATGTTGACAAGTTTATAAAGCAAGAATTGGTCTACTTTTCCCTGTTTTGCTGGGGACTGGGTTGGGAGGGCTCTAGTTGCGTTGCGCAGATGTCAGTCTGAAGAAGTGGGTGTGTATCATCGGTAGTGCTGCATATAACCATTAGTCTGTCACAGCCAATGTGAATGTGTGCTGCGTATCCTTATGTGCTGATCATGGGGTACTGGTAAGGTTGAAATGTTATCTGTGGATTACAAGAAAAGAATTTGTGAAACCTTAAAAATGGATACAAATCTTCAGGTAAGTTTCCATTTGAAACCTATTGCCAGATACAAACCTCTTCTGTATGGTGATGGTTTCAAGAACATTCATGCTCTGTTGTCACCTTGGAGAGAAAGGATCTGTGCTTCAAGACTGAATTTCAATTGAGGACACAGCATCTCATTTGCATACAGAGGGGCTTTGCTGTACGTATGTTTGTCTATGTAAATTGTGTGTACATTCTGGTTTGGGATTTGGCATGTGTCCTATGTTCCTGCATGGCTGGTGTATCTCAGAGGTAAACACTTTTCATCATGAAATACAGGTAATTGGATGACTGTTGTGGTTTAAACCCTAGCCAGACAGCTTGTTCACTCACTCCCAGTGAGTGGTGCCAGGCTGAGAGCAATCGAGGCCCCCCTGCCCCAGGCCTCTCCCCTTCCCCGCTCCCGTGAGGGCTGGGGAGGAGGATCGAATGAGTGCAACTCCCACGCGTTGAGACAAGAACAGTCCAGCAACCAATGTACAGCACAAATCACCACCGCTACCACCAACGACAACAATGATAAGAGAAAATAACGAGGGAAGAGAATACAATACCACTCGCCAAGAAACAAGTCTGACCCAGAAGCCCGTGTCCTTCCGGGTAACTCCCAGTTACCCCCCACCCCGGGCATGACGTGCTGTGGTATGGAATACCTCTTTGGTCAGTTTGGGTCAGGTGCCCCGTCTCTGCTTCCTCCCGGCTTCCCCTCCTCCCTGGCAGAGCATGAGCCTCACAAAGTCCTTGGTCAGGGTAAACATCACTTAGCAACAACCAGCACTGTTCCCAGGCTGGAAGTCAAAACACAGCGCTGCACCAGCTACCAAGGAGAAAAATGACTGCTACTGCTGAACCCAGGACAATGACATAAACACTGAACAGACAGCTGTGTATTTAAATGTGACCTTATACCCAGTCAGTGTTGTAACCTGCATTTTGAATGTGGCATTTAGGTAAATGCTTTGCTGAGGTTGAGGAATTGCTAAAACAGACACAACACAGGTATGTTAACGAAACTTAACGAGTTGCAATGTTGAGATTTTACTCTTGGCCTTGTTCAGGCTCAGCTGCAGTTTAACCAGATGCAAAGATACGTAGACAATGACTTGCACATATTGTATGCTACTAAAATGAGCCTAGCGGGACAAAAACAATACCTGCATGTCACAAGGGGTGGTAGAGACAGCTGCCAGAAGACTTACCAGTGAGAGTTTTTATCTCTGATTGAGAGGGGATTTGGGAGGAGGCTTCCAAGTAGTAAGTACAATCCAGACATGCCCATGTGAATGTGGAATCCATCTTTAAGGTATTAGGGGGTGAAGGGTTGTTAGTAGAGAGTTGCTTACTGTGTACTGAAGTTATCTTGCTACCAGAAAAAAAAGGCTCCGAATGCCCTAGCTGTGCCATGTTTATGCAGCCAGTGAACTGGTGTTACTTTGTCCTTCTCCTACTTGGAGGTGTTATGTAAATGTCAAGTTTCATTCAGTAAATGATGCAAGGATTCAGAAAGCAGAAGGTAAGTATCACAATAAATGTTCCATGACAATGGTGTGCTTGTAATGCATATTATGGTTCTATAGAAAAATTGATGTTTCTGACAGTGAACTATAACTTTGTGTCCTCTATGCCTAGAACGAGTAGTGACAGTGTCCTACTCCAGTAACTGCTGGAAGCAGAAGAAAAAGGTAAGCAGTGTGGAAAAATTGATCATATGCTATGTAGAGCACTAAATTATTTTTTCATGTACTTCCTTTTCTTCTCTTTTGCAGGAGCTGTAAGATACTGGTACGTGGAGAAGTGCACAGATATCATTCCTACTCTGGCTGATTGCTTTTAATAAAGTTATTTCTGTGATAGTTGAAAACTGTCTTATGATCCCATTTCATGTCTCCATCAGCATCAGCTTATCCTCATTTCAAAATTAACCTGTCTGTGCTGAAAAACAGTTTGTCCAGTTACGCAGGATATCTTTCATGTGCTTCTCACTAGACAGCACAAGAGTTTTCTGAGAAACAAGCCCGAGTAGCAGAAAAGGAGGGAGGGGGGAAGAGAAACAAGTAGTGTGTATTAGTGTGCATGTATTGTATGCTGAATTCCTAATAACAGTTTAAATAATCACAGAATTGCAAACTATTGCATGCAGATGACAGATGAGCTTTTCTGTTTACCAGTGCTGACCTTTCATCTTTGAATGGTGAAATTAATGGCCATGAGTTATTTTCCCTTAGTATGGTTTCAGAATTTTCAGACATAATTTGGATCATGTTCATGTAGTTTAGTAGTTTAGTAGTAAAACTAGTAGTTTAGTAGTAAATATAGCTGTGGTTTTATTGTATCATTAACCCAGTATTTCTCATGTGTATTGATATGATCCTTTTTTATTTTTATGATAAGTTAATTAGGTACTACTCCATGCCTACATTAGCAAGTAAACTCTATTGCAATATACTATTACTGTATGGTTATTCTTTCAGGTCTCTTGGTATTTAATTTTCAAATAGAAAGGAAAATCAAAATGGAAATACAAAAACCTGGTAAGGAGCGTAAAATGTGATAGTATTAAAATACTCAGCCAAATTAACAGAAACAATTTAACATCTTCACTATTTGACAGGGAAATGAAATATAAAAAAAAAAACTCAGAACAGATAGAGAAGAGCTAGACAAACTTAATTAGACAAAGCAGTTTGTAGAGGAGATGGAAATAAGAGTTTATTTACAATTAAGAGCATTAGTACTTCTCTTGGTAGTTTCCCAAACATTGCTGTTAACAGCTAGGACTGTAAGTTGTTTCCATCATTGAAATAATGACCTTAGTCTCCAAAAGCACAAGCTTTTAAGTCATGAGAGGAACATGGAGTTAAATTGACTGAAAAATTTCCATACTACAATGCCAAATGGTGCCCTGCCTGAGCCTTAAGGCTCCATCATGTGCAGTGGCCGGTTTCACTTGCAGCCTTCTTGCCCGTCTGCGTGGCATGGGATAAGCACCAAGTTCTTCAGTTCTGTAAAGACTTAAGTATATGCAAGCCAAGAGTGCTTTAAACAGATGCCTACAAAGACTTTGGGTATTTTCAGAGTGCTAGTTGACTGGACATTTGGAGACTTGCAATATTGAGCTTAGTAAGGGTTACTTTTGTCTTACTCATGATTTCTGACTAAAACACACATCAGAGTGAATAGATATTTCAATATATAATTTATGTTGTTTCTAATATCATATACAGTTCTTAAAATCAAGATCGAGTGTGTGACTTGATTCATACATGAAATGAGTTTGTTCTTTTCCTGATTGGCTTCAAATCATCCTGAACTGAAAACAGAAAAACCCCTCAGCAATAGTCAAAAACCTAGCATGTGTAAGTAATTTTGTGTAATTGTGCAAAGCTAGGAGTATCTAACTTCACTCCTGCACTTCCGTTCTTCTTCTCCCTGCCTTTTCTCTTTTGGATTTACCTCATTCTTTTCTTTTTTATATTCTCCTGCAGACTTTCCTTTTCTATTAGTTTCATGAGTTTACTGATCAGTGTGTGTTGCTGCTTGCATATATTTGTATGGGATATTCATGAAAAGTACCAGCTACTCCATTTTCTGTATTTATCCTACACTGTGCTCATTACTCTCATTCAACTAACTTAAATTTGTTTTTAGGATGAGGATGATTTACTTCTGCTGAGAAAAATTTCAGTGTCTTTTGTGTCATGTTTTTCTTTCACTCTTTCACTTTCTTTCTTTCACACTATATGTACTGAATATAAAGCCAACTGTGCTGGACATTTTGTACATTACAATGGACTGACAGTGTAGACCTTTAAAATTGTTGAGCTATAAATAGTTGCATGAAGTGCATTGTTAAGATGTGAACCATAAAAAAAAAAAAACAAAAAAACAAACACTTTACTAAATTCAAATTAATAACTTGCTTTAGTGAGAATAGCACTATGACTCCCGCTGATTTTGCTGCATGAAATTGCTTTATGCTTCTGTAGTTTGGGTAATGTGCTTAAGGCAAAACCAAGAAAGTGTCCTCGGTTAACTGTTCATTTAATGAATGATGAACATAAAATCACCAAAACAAGTAGACATTTTATTTCAGTCATTTTCCTGTAAATCTCTTTAGCCTGCTTTTAAAGTTTCTCTTGCCTGATGGAGAATCTCTTTTCAAGTTACTGTATTACCAGAGCATTCTTTCAATTGATAGTGAATCTTGCCTTGAAATAAGATGGCTGACCATTAGTGGGAAAAGGTGAGTGAATCCTATAAAAATCTTATAGATAAAAATCAAGCCATTTTTAATTAATTTATTCCAAGAAGTGACCTCAGAGTGAACTGATGAGAAAAGGTGGAAAACCTCAACAAAAATACAGAAGTTCTGGTAATTATTAGTTGTTTGCTGAATACAACTAGTGATTTGCAAAAACTATGTTGAAAAGGCAATATCTTCTCAGTATTGGGTCAAAGTTTCTTAATTGGTTGTGATGAAATTAGCGTAGATAGGGGACATCGGAAAGATGACAAAATGCATGCCTCTTCATTGGTGCTGCTTCATTCAGCTGTTATGGCAGGTGTTCTTCTATCAAGGGGTGAGGGATGTAATATGGCTGGTTTGCTTCTTCAAGTGAGTTGTCATTTTTTTCTGTATCTCTTAGGACTCGGTAGTATTCATGTATCAGCTATTTTTATCATTTCATTGTCTCAATACTTTATGGATTGGAATTAACATCTGCAGGACATGAATCAGTTTGGTAATCATCCCGTTCAGTCTGCTCATTAGTGTGCAGTGAGGAACTAACAGTCCTTGTGCGAAGAATATTGAGAATCACCTTGAAGTTTGCAGCTGTAACTTCTTTTGTGACAAACTGCCTTTTGAATTTAGGATTGAAATGTGCTCCAAATACCTTACTGCATGTCCAGCCTGTGTTCCTGGATTCTGGTGCATCTCATACGTGCAGCAAAAATGGGGACATAGTCTGATCTGTGTACCTTTTTTGTACTGTGAAGAATGTGGCAGGGAAACAGGTCACTTTTTCGGAAGTTTATTCCCTGGCTCCTCTCCCCCCCAAATATGCTTAATTTACCTTTTTTTAAAAAAAAAATTAAAGCTTTAATTTCAATTTGTAGAGTTTCTTCTCTTGATAAATATGCTAACAAAAAAATCCTTAAAATACTAGTACATTATTCCCTTGCCTTGGAATTATCTTCTCATAAATACTTCCCATGATGTAATATTACTGTTTTCTCCCATTCTATACTCCTTATTCTTTATAGTATCAAGGTGTATACCCTCAATCATTTAATTTATTTTTTTGTCATCTTTATTGCTTGCTCATTCTCTTTAGTATTTTCATCTTATCCTTCATTCCTTTGCTCTCAGTGTTCTAAAAAATATTGATGGTTGTGCTGGTAGCACAGCTATGCTGATAGACCTGCTTGCAAGGTCTTCTACTGTTCAAAGGTGGTTTTCCTTCTATTTTTCATTGTTTGGCACACCTCTGTTTGCAGCCATCTCTTATTCCCTGATTAATTTGGTATTGCTATTACTTCTGCTGTTCATGTTATCTTTTTTTTTTTCCTAGCAAAAGTCTGTAAAGTTAAATTTTCTGAATTACTCACAAGCCCATATATGAACACCTGCATCTATTATTCAGAACTTCTTATTTTATTTCTTTTATGATAGAGCCTAAATCATCTTTTATAATTCAATTATAATTGTTGGCCTTCAGTATTTTCAGGGTTCTTTTTGCCAATTTCTCGCTTATCTCCAAGGTCCCAACAGTCTTTTAGTTATTTGTGATGAGCGCTGCTGTGCAAGTAGTTACATACTTGTTCAAATAATTTAGAGGATTCCTTTCCTCTTTGCTGACTGTCTTTAATCACTAACCTCCCTGTGCAATATATTTGAAGTGGCTCCTGGTCTATATTATTTACGAGCTATTATATATTATTTACTAGCATACATATCTTTTTTTATCTAATCCTTAGTCTTTTATCTGAGAATATTACTTGGTAGTTATTCCCCTTTTAGATTTAAAGAGGTAGTAATTAAAAAAAATAATATTTTCTTTTGCTCGATGTCAGCTGTTTTGCTCCCTCATGTACTTCTTTATTTCTTTTCCATGCTTGTCTGAAACTTCTGTCCCCTAGAACACTGGTTGGTGTGCCCGCAAGTCTTCCTGTTTATTTAAAAAGTATTTGTACAGTGGAAGTCACAGAACTACTGAATAATTTGGGGTGGAATCTGAAGACCTGAATGTCTCTAGTCCAGCCTGAGGTCAAAACAGGGTCAGCTCAGGTGGCACTAGGCTGCTCAGGGCTTTATCCAGCTTAGTCTGCACGAGTTCTCCAGACAACCTGTTCCAGTGCTTGACTGTCCTAACGGTAAAAGATTTATATCCAGTAAAAATGTATCATTTTAATTTATTATTTGTGTAGAAATATTTTGGTATTTAGATATTCAATTCTATGCTTATTGTTGTGCTTTGGTAGGTAAAAAAGGAGTACTCAGTCATAGAAGTGCCAGGAATAGTAGGGTTCACCATCAGTTCATTCATGTTCTTTAAAGAACTTTTGGGTCTAGTGCAGCAGAATTAGAAACTGAAACAGCTTCAGCAGTGCAGTCTAATCTTCAAAAAGCCTTAGTAAAAGAGTTACAAACTCTAGAGCATGCCATCAAAATAAGTTTGAAAAGATACTCAAAGCACAGGCCTAGCTTTAGACAAATGCACAAGTGCTTTTATTGATAGCCATATACTTTCACAATAGCCTGAAACAGGAGAATGTCCATGAAGGGTCGATTAAGTCAGAATTGACTCATGATTCAGTGTTGAAAATCTGATAGGTTCTTTTTTGATTGCTCTTGTGCTGTTTTCTTGCTAATGTCATCTGTATTTAAATGACTTTAATTGTATTGTATATTCCAAATTGAAGAACTGTAAGAGACTTTTGATAACTTTTAAAATAATTAAAATGCCTTTTTTGATAATATTTCTACATTCATATGTTACTCATCTTCCTGTTTCAGTGAATATTTACATAGTAAATATGACAGTAGTATTATTAAAATGTTTTCCGTAAAATATTTTATTACATCATTCTTCTTTTTATGGTGAATGGTGGCAGTGAACAAGCAACTCAATAAATCCAAGTGAAGTTAATAGAGTATTCTTTCTTTTCTGGTGTTTCTATGACAACCAAAAGGAAGAAGAGACTAATGAACTCCTTTCAGGGACACCTTTCCTTTCCTGCATTATTTTACATATTGGACAAACTTCTTCTTAAAACACTTTTCATAAAGATGCCTATAAACCCAGTTTTATTATTAATTATGATTATTATTTCTTTATGTCATTCTGGTAGTACCCAAAAGTGCTAGTCACTTCCCAAGCAAAACAAGGAGCGTTAATGTGCACTCTGCACCAACCTAAGAAACAAACACAAGAGGTAAAAAAGTGATTCAGGTTGGATAAGACAATAGGCTATAAGCTGACTTTTGTAGGCTGCTGATCTGACTGCCAGTATGAGAATATTGCAATGCTTTGGGTTAGGTGCACAGATATGCTCGTGAAAGTGAACATACTTGGTTTTAACCTGGGATAAGAATGCATATTGGCTATAAGCTTGAGAATTACTAGTACAAGTGAAATAGGTTGTGAGATCAAATAGTAGTAGCTGAAAATGTACTGAAATATGACAGATGCAAAACTTGACTTCTAAAATACCTTAAGATCACCGTATGGGTGATCACTGTGCCATTCTGCATTGATACAACTTAACAACCTGTGTAATGCCTTCATATTACATTTCCACATTCATACCATTTACTATCTTGTTTGCATCCAAGATAGTGGTGTAATTGCTGGCTTTTGTAACAGAAGAGGTGGGTAACACAGCATTCCACTGATGAAGTGAAATGGTAATGCAACTTCAAGGAGTCATCAGAAATACTAGCTACAATCCATTTCCAAAGCCACATGGAAGGATACAGAAGGATATCTTTATACTTTGGGACACATTTCTATAGTCACTTAAAAGTGGTATATAAATCAGGAATGCTGTTTTACAGGAGTGACTGAGAATGTTTTTTAGTTCATTGTACAGTCTTGACAGATCGGTTTGGGCTTTTTAACACTCTGCAGCACCCAGCACTGTGGATTTGGTACTGTAACACGTTCATAATGTGTTGTAGAATCTATCGATAGTGTACTAACTTTTGCAGCTGGAAGTACAATAGTACAAAAATCAACCTGATTATGGTTTTTGTTATGTGTTTTAGATAGTCTTGAACACTTACGGTTTGAACCAGTATCAAACTGATGATTATTTTGAGATTATTTTAGTAAGAGGGGGTTATGGAAGTAAACATGATCTGAAGAAAAGAATATTTTTTTTGTAAATAGAGGATAAGAAACTTGGGAAATCTGTTTCAGCTGCTTAAAGGGAAACCTTTTGCAAATCTGAAATTTAAAAGAATGCTATAAAATATTTTGATGCCTTAAAAATGTATATTCCCCTTAATCGTGATAGGGAGTTAAAAAGCAGAAAATAATATGGTTTTTCCTCTTTTTTTGTCTCTTTCTGTGTTATACATGTTGATTCTCCCCCCCCCCCCCCCCCCCCCCCCCCCCGTCATTTAACTATGTTTTAGTCACTAAGCAGTCTGAATACAACTCTGTGAGCTTTTTTAGTTAGCCGCCCAAAAAAATCATGGAAGATCTTTCCATTTTGGAAGCCAAAAATAACCTTTTATGCTTTTAATGATGGCAACTGTATGCTAGATTTGGTTGGTTTTTTTTTAAGAAAAGCTTGTCCTCCAATTTGGTAGAGATATTTGATGGTACAAAACTCCTGCCATCTTCAGTCAAAGCTGACCTGTTCCTGTGTGGGAATAGCAGAGGGCAATGTCAAAGGCCGTAGTAATCACCTACGCAGCAGAGGGCTGCCAGCTTGTACCCAGTGTTTCCATTAGGTTCAATGAAAAGGTGAGCTGTTACAGTTGCACAGGTGAGAAAAGAAACAGAATTGCAGGTAGGGATGAATTGAATGAATGATGGGAAGAAGCAGATAAAGAATTTTGACCGTAATTTTACATTCTAACAGTAGGAAATCAATCTGTTTTTGAAGAGTTTGGTTCTACTGTATTCCTGGATATGATAAAGTGCATGGTTGAAAACTGATTTGAAACTGTATAGCTGGTGAACAAAAGTCAGATAGCATGTGCTCTCATTTTAAAATTATCTCTGAAATGAATATAAGTGATTAAAAGAAAATATATATCAAAATCATAATTCTGTGACCCAGGTACCACAATAGATTCAAACCTACTTTCCTAATAATAATAATATCCAAGAAGTACCATAATTGTGATTTGTTTATGTAACCTGATATGCATATTTTTTTAGCGTTTTACCTGCCAACAGAGCTTCCTTTTACTCTGGTGGGGGTTGAAAGATGTAACCTGCAAGTGAATCTCTATCTTACAAAAAGTGGCTAACTGTATCAATACATGACTGTATTAGATGAAGCAAAGCTCAATTCCTGACACTAAATCTCAGAAGAATCAGTTCTAATGAACTGAAATATCATTCAACTAAAATGAAATGAAGTTTTAATGGAAAATGACTGAACTCATGAATATTTTTTGTCTGTGAAAATACCTAAACCAGAGATCTAGAGTACAGATTCCTTTTATGTTTTCCTATTCTGGCTTCATTTTTTGCTAAAGCATCTAAACATACATTTAATGCACATCACATTTTTTTTCATTTGTCTTATACACAAACACACAGAAAAATCCTCTACTGTCATTCTAATCCAACCTACTGAGCTAATCCTGCATCACCTAATAACACATCCCATTTGTCCAGGCACGATAATAACAGTTTGTGAAAGTACATTTTCATTCACTTAAAAATGCTATTAATATGGACAGTCATGTGATGGATGCTCAGCTTCTTTCTTTCTCTGCACAGAAAGCAGAAAAGAAACATTTCAGGTCATCTACTACTATGCAGTAATTACAAAGGAAAATGGTTTCTTACTGTAAATTCTGTCATCCTCTGTTAATAAGTTTTTTATTACTCTAAAAATCATTTGCTGTTACTCTAAAAATCTAAAGTACCATGGAGGTAGGAGATTATGCAATTCATTGTTTTAATGTTGTTGGATTAGAAGACTTTAATTAGCAGGTTGAATGAGTCATACATACATCATTACTAGAGAAAGTCTTGTCCTTCCACTGTGATAGTGTGATAGCCATAGTGTGATAGATACAACTAAAAAATTTACTTCCTTCTCTGAGAGGGCTGATGTGAAGACAACCTACTGATACAGGATGCCTTTTGATTTTTAGAGGACTTTGTAGAAGGGTTTGCAGTTACTTAACAATACCTACCTGCTTTTTTGGGGTGCCTTTTATGCCCCACCCAAGTCCTTCCCTGAGGCCAAGTGCACATATGCTCAGCAGCTTTCTGGCATCCCCCTGGCAAATGCAGCTCTTGCCACACATTTTCTGTGGTGTAAAAATTACTTTGGCAGCTGTGCTTTTATTCCTCCACCTCCCTGAAGATGTAAAAGTGCTGTGCTCAGTAGCTGAGCTGCTCATCCACTTGCCAGACACACCAGGATATGTTCAAATGTAACTCCAAGGGTAGGTACAAGTGTGATTTTAATGGTCATAGTAGGTTCAGCACTTTATAGATAGGGTTGCCTACCTTCTAGTGAAACTGCTGATAGATACTTTTTGGCTCAGCATAAACCCATCTCCATAGCTGCCTGATAGGGAATATGCACTGTGCTCCTTTAGGACCGTATTATCTCCCGCTATCTGCTTAGTTAGTCTTAGGTAGTATTATAAAAAAACAGTTGAAGCTGTGTCCAAAAGGATACCTTTACATCCTTTATATACATGAGGATATCTTTATAAGAGAAGCAAATTCCATTTATTTTACACTGTTTGCATTACACTTGGTGTTTTCAAGAACACCTGTTATTAATACAGTGAATAAATAATGTTCTGTTGTCCAAAATACTGTGTATGACTTGTCTGAGCCCTTCTTTTTGCTGCTGCACCTTTCTGCACCTACTTCTAAATTGCACCTTTTTAGGAGGAAACAAGTAGAGTCTGAAAAACACCCTCATCTGCTGGATTACTTCCCAGGATTGTTTGCTCAGCATGGAGCACAATGGATCTGAATTGTGAAACTCTGTAATCCCTCCTGTTGACCCATGTTTGTTTGCCAAATCAGTTAAGACAGAAGCTGATGTAGGCAGGAATGGCAAAGTTTAAAGCAGAGGGGAAAGTCCAGCACCTCTTCAAGAAAACAAAGAGAAACCGGTTCAGTGTTGGTTAGGAGGCAATGTACTTGTCTGGAAGAGGCAGCAGTGATCCTGTGAAAGATTGTGATTCTGTTCTTGTAGATGAAAATTATTTGTTTCCTGTTGTTTCCCTAAAAGCAAAGTCTAGAAATGAAGGCTCTCATGGCAAAAGTGAAGCCAGGAGTTTTGCTGTGGAAAAAATTCAATGTGTTACAGACAGTCTGCTTCTGAGTCAGAAAATCAGTGTTGTCTGGGGAAAACATCAATAAATTGTGCCTTTATGTGAAAGATCAGGAGAGAAATGACAGTTGTTCTGGGGTGGATGGTGACCTATGGTATATTGAACTACTGCAAGCTTCTGCTTTTGCAAACATGAAAAAGGGTTTTTTTCTTACTGTTCTGTATGGGAGATAGGAACATCTAATTCAAAGTAGTTCATGGCTTTGTACATGTGCCATTTGTAAATGTACCATTGCTAATTTTCATATTGGGATTTAATTAATTTTGCATTTCATGTGATAGTGTTTCTTGTGCATATTGTGGGGGTATTTTTGGTATTGAAAACAGACTAATAATTTTTCCTTATTTAGTTTCTGTGATGTTGTACATTCTTTTATTTAGATTTCCAGCTTGTCCAGGTAAAACTCATTGCTCCCTTATGCTACAGTATTAATACAACCTAAGTATATTGTCATTATTTAATAGGCTTTATTAATGGATAATTATGCTGAACATCTACTAGAAGACTACACAGGTTTTTAACATATAAGATTATTGTGTTATATAATTCAAATAAGAACAGTCCAGTTTCAAGGGGAAATGTAAACCTAATCCCTAGGGAAACATCTGCTTGATGAGCATGAGAAGAACGTCTCAGAAGACTGCGGAAAGGCAGCAAAAGAAGCAATTATAGCAATCATTTTTCAGTTTTATTGTCTGAGTCATGCCAGAAATGTTGCTAGTGAGCAACATTTAATTAAACTGTTATCAATTTAACTTTGGAGTATTTCATAATCTAAACCTTGTCATTGTCTTTTTATTAGGAAAAGGCTTAAGTGACTATGAAATATAATGAAAAGCCATAGAGAGGGCTTGCATGAAGCTGCTAATCCATTGGAGACCTATGTGGGAAACTCATTTTTCAGTGATAGAGTAGAGCTTTGAAGGTTATCAGGACCTTTTATCTTCTAGTCAGCTTTCTCTGAACTTGAAGCGCTATCTATGCAAAGCACATCTCAGCAAATATCTTACAAGCTTGAGGTGGAGAGACTAATTTATTACTGCTTTTCCTCAAATGCTTTAGATCTTCATAACTGTTTGTTTTATGTATTGTAGGAGCCAGAATGAAAATCCGGAACATTAATGTTGCATGTCCCAGAGAATTTATTGCGCAAATCATTAAGTGCCATTCAGACAAGGTAGTTTTGACACTACGAACATACAGATACATATTTTTGTCAAACTAAAATCAAAGATCAGGACTGATCCAGTAATAGCAGGAGTGCAAAGTTTTCCTCTCAACTTTGTTATTTTTGCATAGGAATCTGTTCATCTGATTAACCATGAACCAGAACAGTACCTGCATTTCACTTTAATATTTTATTTCCTAGAATTCATTCTTTTTATTTAGCACAGAAGAGTCTGAGCCATAGCAAGGTGTCTGTGACAGTACTCGGTGGCTTTGACACGTGAACTCAGGCTACTTTTGTTTAGTCTTGCAAACAGTAAGGAGAATAGTTTGCTTTGTGATGGAAAAAGTGAACCCCAGTAGCATCTAAGAGGATTTAATTATTTGAAAGGAAAATTTAAAAAAGCCTTTTGGCAGAATTTGGAGTGTCTGCTGCTAAACATTGCTCCTTTGGTTTGAATCTTGCCGTTCATAACCACACACTACCAATTATCACTCTGGGGGCTACCATCTCAGTGTTTACTGAAAATGCCCATGCCAGGCACTTTAGTACAGCTGTGAGTGAAAGCAGTATTTGTGTGTCCCCAGATTCTTTTACTAGTGACTAATCATGTCATGCAAAATGTGTTACTGCCGTTCTTCATCTACACTGCTGTGCCTGCCCATCAGCAGCAGTTAACAAAGAAGCACAACGTAAATTAGACACTTAATTTAAACCAAAATGCAGCTGCATTCATTAGGCTCCTTGGAAAATCTCAACTACTTAGGCTAAATACTTTCACCAGGCTTTTTGTCTGGGATTTGTTTTTTTGTTTGTGTTTTTTTTTTGTTTGGTTTAGTTTGTTTTTGTTTTTTTTATAATTAAAAGTATTAATTCTGAAGCTTTCACTAAAGTTTGAGATCTGAATTTTTGGGGGGAGGAGAGGTAGGCTCTTTGGTTTACAATTTTTTACTGAAAATCTAATATCCCAGCTGGGGACAATAACTTCTATGAATGTATTTCTGGCTTTTTAACTCTTACTGCTGTTCCTTCATTCTACAGAGCTTCAAATAGTGTTGTGATCTCTATCAAACATATTATTGTGGGAATTCATACAGATCCTGCTTGTCCAGAGTACTGAAAAGTACTACAAACCAGAGTGCATGTTTTTCACTTATTGTTTAGCCTGAGTCATTTCCCTCTGTCAGAGGTACTGACATCTGCCATTCAGTTGGAGAGTTGAAGGCTGTGACACTCTTAGAAATAGTTAACTTTTTAGAAAAAAAAACCCAACAAAACAGTGATTTGTGTTTAAAATATCTGAACTGGGTTGATTGGCTGCCACTGATCATGATGCCTGAGTGATGGCTTAACTGAACTTAACTGCATGTCTTACATACTGCTTAACTGAAATTCTCAGGATAAAGCTATGCTCTCTAAATTATGAACTGAAATTTCTCTGCTCACAAACCGAATTCCTCCTAACTGTAATCAGACAGAGTTAGCAGCATGGTGGTGGGAATGACAGGTAGGACACATGCCCTGGGGCCAGAGAGGGCTAGTGGCATTTATTCCTGTGATGCTGTACAGAGGAATTCCTTTCATGCCATTAAAGTATTTACCTGCATTAGAAGTAAATAAAGTCTTGCACTTGGCAGATACGAAAACTTATTACAGGAGCAGATGTTGAGACAGACTGTGAATTTTACTTCTGTGCCAAAGAAGACAGTAGATCGGAGGGAAGTGCGTATGTAGCAGGATGGATTCTTTCGAACTCATTTATTTGCTAGCCACAGGGGTTTCAATGGACACTGCTTCCTTTCAGTACCCCAGAACCCTGTGGCTGGGAATGTGGATTCCTATTCAAAGAATGGGGTTTCTGTGATTCTCAGTTTTCTAGAAGGGATCCTGACACATCTCTATGCTTTGTTTTTTGGAAATAGTGTGTTTACCATGTTGTGTGAAATGTACATCTAATAGGAACTTACATGTAAACAAATTAAAATCTACTTCGAATACTTGCAGTTCTAGAAAAATTGTTCAGTCAAGTGCTGGGAAAACAAAATAGGATTCTCACAACTGAAGCTAATTCATCACTTCCTTTTGTTAAATATTTAGAGAAAATTTTAGTTAATCAACCTGCTCTTCAAAAAATATTGAAAAGGTCGTACAAATTAATATCCAATTTGGAAACAGCATTTGCATTAAAAAAATACAGGAAGGAGATGCACATCTTACCAGAATAGACTGCAAAACAGTTAAGTTAAAAATAATGGGGATATAAGATAAAAAGTAATGCTTAATATAAAAGTACAATAATAAAGCACAATTTTCAGAAAATACATGAACCCAGTTTTTAATCTGTCTCTTCAGTTAGTATACAGGTTCCTACTAGGGGTTCATTTTTTTTTAAATTAACAGAAAGAAAAGCTATTCAAGACAATCCAAGTAGTTTACCATGCATGCATTGCATGGTAAACCAAGTAAATTGATTATCTGCATCTCTGAGATATCTTCACTTGCTCATTAGTGGTACTTACTGCTCATTAGTGAAAAAAAAGTTGTAATCAATGTGTTAATGTCACAGAAATAGCAACAAAACCTCATGTCCCTAGCATAGCATTTGCCTAAGGTTCTCCTCCCTTAACAAGTCACTTAAATAGCTCTGTATTTTATTACCTGATAATACGTGCTACAATTTAAGCTAGAAAATCGTTTTCTTCATAACATCTCATACATCATGTGCCCATAAATTTCTGGAATGTTTCCTTCAATGCTGTGTTTTTCTCTGGAGAGGATTTATTTTATTTTTTAATTTTTTTTAACATGTAAGAGTATTCAGTGGTATTTTATACAAAATGTCTAAGCACTGCTCACTCTGCACCAATCATATATAATATATATATATACTTAATGGTGGTATTTATAGTTTCCCATAGACTTGAAATGTTTCAGTAGAGAAAGTTTAACAGGGTACAGTTTGGCTGAGGAGGTAAAATTTATTTATTTATTGGATTTATTCAGATGTGTTTTTTCCTCTTCCTTGTTGCAACTTCTGTGAGCTGCTAAATAGCAGAGCTATTGCTGACATTAGGGTGTTTGATTAACATAAAAAGGCTTTTGCCTCATTTCATATCTGAATATTTTTGAATATGTAAAAAAACTTTTATGCTGGTTTACAGAAAAAAAAAGTTTGATTGCATTGCTGAATGTATCTGTAATCTCTAATTTTATGGTAAGAAAAGAGTAGTTTGTGCCTCCTAGGGAGGAGTAGATGATAGTGTTTCTTATATTTAAAGAGATCTTACGAGATTACAGAGTTCTTCAGCCACCAGTTTTTGAACTCGAATCATAATATAAACTGATTGCTTTAGGGTGGAAATTTTGATACTGAACAAAAACATACAGTAATCAAAGTTACTGATAATAGCAAATAAAGCAAATCCTAAACAAAAAAATAAAAATAAAAATTCTGGGCTATGTTGAATTCATAGCTCTTGCAAGGTTCTTGTGTTCTAAGATTTCTTTTATATCAAAATGATCATAGAGTCACAGAACGGTTTGGGTTATAAGGGACCTTAAATATCATCTAGTTCCAACAGCCCTGCCATGGGCAGGGACATCTTCCACTAGGCCAGATTGCTCAAAGCCCCGTCAAACCTGGCCTTGAACATTGGCAGGGATGGGGCCGCTACAACTTCTTTGGGCAACCTGTGTCAGTGCCTCACCACCCTCATAAAGAAGATTTTTTTCCTAATGTCTGATCTAAATCTTTCCTCTGTCAGCTCAGATCCATTCCCTCTTGTCCTACCCCTACGTGCTCTTGAAAAAGTCCCTCCCCAAATTTCTGGTAAGCCCCCTTTAGGTATCTGAATCCATCTTTGGTATTAGATCCACCTTTGCTGTGAACCAAGGAAAATATTTAATTGTATTCTTAAGTAGGAAGCTAAATATATAATGATTACTGGAAGCTTCAGGATTTAATTCTTGTATTGGAAGTTACTGCAGGTTTTTTGGTTTTTATTCAGGCGAGGGGGTTGGGGTTGTGTTTTTGTTTAATTCCAGTAGATTTATAAAATCCAATAGATAATTAAATAGAAATCAGAGGTTTGGATTAAAGAGAAATTTGCAGGGATTCAACTACATGATTATTTTTTTTTAATGTTTCCCTTAAGAGCGATGTCTTTGTGGTCAAATAGGTAGAATTCTTGTTGTTCTACCTGAAACAGAAGAAAAATCAGTTAATTCATTATAATCAGTTAATTCATTATAATTAGCTGATAAGATTCTAGCATCCTTTCTTTCTATAGAAATACAAAGCAGATAAGGTTATGAGAAGTCCAGTTAGATACTTTGTAATTTTATCAGTTGGCAAAGATTTTGAACAGGAAGGTTGAAATAAGTGTAAAGTACTTTCATATAAAATGTTGTATTATTCCCAAGAGAATTGCATTGCTGCCTGGAGAGCAGTGGTCAATATTTGAACAAGATGTCTTATGACTTTCAGATAGGTAGATGGGACATTTTAGTATAAGGAGACTTAGAAGACTAAAAAGTCAGATATGGGTACTACAAAATTGATGCTTGGCCTTTAAGGCTATTTATAACTTAGGAGAGAAGCAAGTGTAATGTTAACCAAATAGGGTAAGATACATTAGGATACCATGTTGTACCAGTGCATGCCTTTAAAGTCCATACATGCATGAGTTACATAGGAAGTCTGTGTTTTGGAGTTTGTTTAGAAGAAGAAAGCTGTTTTTTTTCTTAAGAGAGATTTCTGTCATTGTCCTTTATTTTGTTTCTGCTAAATCCAAGAGGCTTTCCAGGTGATGCTGGAATGGCACAAAGTATGGAAGATAGGAAGAAGTAAAAATTTAGACAATCAGTAAAATATTATTATTATTATTCCTTACTATAAGGTGGTAAAATGGGAAATGTCTTTTACTTTTTTACTTTAAGATGCTCGAAGATTTTTGTTTCAGCAGATTTATCTTCTAACATACTGTAAGAAAATACTGCATAAATTCACTGTTGATCTCACTGCTTTCTGAGTTCCTCATACTATAAGTATAAACAATGTTACGGTGTAATTCTAATTTATTAAATACAAGGTGACAAGAAGTATCTCTTACTTCTTTTTCGTTTGTCAGGTAGCAACTTGTAAGGCAGTGATACTGATTCTGGTTTCACCTTCAATAGCATCTATTCATATATTCCACAAGGTTTAAGAGCTACATTTCAAACAATAATACTATGCCAAAAATACTATGTGAAACACTGTACTAGGTATTTATAGGAAACTTTGTTTGCTTTTGAAATGCATATATTTTCTGTCACAGAACATGTGATTACATATGTGATTTGTTTCACAGAAACATACATGAGCAGGATGGAAAAGCCAACCCACACTTCAACTATCACAATTTTTAACTTATAATAGTTCTTCAGTCTGCCTCCACTCAACTAAGAGAATGAAAAATTACTTCTAGAAGAAAATATGAGTTCACTGAACATACAGAAGAAGACTTGGAGTGAAATACTTCATACCACTGTAAAAAAAATCAATGACTTTTTGGGCTATTGGCTCTTTTCAGGAAACATACTACTTGTTTTGATTGTACTAGGGTCAAGCTTTCATTGTGGGTACTTGCTTCAGTCACTTAAACTTGGTCACATTATTGGTTACGGAGTTTTACTGGTAGAAAAGATTTAGTACAGAGGATCAAGAGCACTTGAGAAAGACAGATAGAGAGGCCTCTGTATGTATGCGTGTGTTTATGTAAAAAATAATAATAATGCCAGTGGAAGAAAAAATGGTGTATAGCTCAGTATTCTGTGGCTTCAGCCCTTCTTAAAGGGTTGTATGTAGATGTTGTAAATTTCATGTGCACGTTATTCAGCCTCTCTTTATTGATACCAACATGATTGCTGAATTTACAAACATGCAAGCAGAAAATTCTGATCCATTTTACCATTGTGAGAAATGACTAGTATGTGTGTGGGAAGCTCTGAGAAATCAAGTTTTCTCTTTTTTCTTCAAGTTCTTCCTCCTTGTCCTCATTCATTTCATCCCCATGCTAGCTAATTCCCTAAATTAGAGGAATGCTTACATGCATCTCTTAAGTATTTATTTGAAAAATTTTGGTTTTGGGTTCTGGAAGTGTAATTTAAAAATTATCATTAAACTCAGATGCAAACCAGAAAGCAAAACGAATCTTCTACCTAGCTGCCTTCATGATAATATTGCACACTAGATTTTACCTGACTTAATGACATAACTATTTCAAAACATTTTAAAACATGAGTAACTTCAGATGTAGGGGAGAAAGCAATAGCTTGGAGGCATAGGCAGCAGATCAGCCAGCAGGGAAGCCTTTTTGTATGGGATTGCAGTTGCAATCATAAAGACATCTCTATGAACTTGCACACTTATTTTCCAGTGCTGGGATCATAAACAGCACTGTCTTCTGCAGACTATTTTTTGTGTTCTTTCACATTTTGCTTTCATGCCATGGCAGCACAGCAGCTGTTCCCTCCTGCCTCCTGTCAGCCTGCCCTCAGTCGGTGCTATCCGAGCTCCTCAAAATATGTCTTGCCCAGACAGAAAACTGGGTCACAGGCAGGCCCAAGTAGGCCAAGTTATTGCATGTTATTGTTTGGGTCATTCCATTCAGCTTCTCCAAATCCATTTATTCTCTCCATTTGTCCTTGGTTCAGCAGTAGCGGTCATTTTTCTCCTTAGTAGCTGGTGCAGTTCTGTGGTTTTGACTTTTCTGAATCTCATGCTCTGCCAAGGAGCAAGGGAAGTCGGGAGGAAGTAGAGACAGGACACCTGACCAAAACTAGCCAAAGAGGTATTCCATACCACAGCACGTCATGCCCAGGATGTAAAACTGGGGGCAGTTAACCCGGAAGGGCTAGATCACTGCTCGGTTGGGCTGAGTATCTGTCAGCGGGTGGTGAGCAGTTGTATTCTCTTCCCTTGTTATTTCCCTTATCATTATTATTATTGGTGGTAGCAGTAGTGATTTGTGTTATACCTTAGTTACTGGACTGTTCTTATCTCAACCCGTGGGAGTTACATTCTTTCGATTCTCCTCCCCATCCCTCCAGGAGCAGGGGTAGAAGAAAGGGGGGGAGTGAGCAAGCAGGCTGCATGGCAGCTGGTCTTAAACTATGATACCATTAAACCTTACTCAGCGCTGTGATGTTTCAGCCATGTTTGTTCAAAGCTCAGCACCGTATAGTCAAATGCTGTCCATCATGACTGCCACAGAAAATAATGTGAATATTTTTAAAAGTTGTGAAGCTGAAGGTACAGAAAGGGCTGTCATATAAAGCATTTGTCAGAAAATGCTTTGCCGTGACTGCTTGGCAAAGTGAGCTTTATAACAAAATGTGATGAACCAGAGGTAGTGCTTACTTCTGGCATAGTATTTCCATTTCCAATTTTTAGATAAAAATCTTGGCCAGAGATGTTATAAAGCACATCAAAAGCTGCCCTGTGCTGCCAGCATCACTGTTGTGTGTGACAGCTCCTGGCTTGTAACATCCACCCAGGCACTCTGTGTAGAGATGTTTATTACTGGTACCATCAGTCAGGCTTCACTTGAAAACATTTAACATTGGTCTGATATGTCCTTTAGCTTGCCACAGAGTGACTGTGTAAAGCTTCTCCCTTTCAAGCAGTTGTAAAATAATTCAGGTTTGGAAGGACCTCAGGAGCTCTGCAGTCAACCGGCTGGTTGTCAAAAACCTCCATGGATGGATACTGCATGGACTCGCTGGCCTACCACCCAGCTTTCCTCATGGGAAGAAGTTTATCCTCGTATCCAGTCAGAAACTGTCTTGTTTCAAATACTGTCAATTATGTTTTGTCCTCCTGCCATGCCCTGGCTCTGTCTTCTCAGGATCAGAGAGAATCTGATTTTATTTTTTCTTTAAGTCACTTTTAACTTTATACTTCTGCTATAGCTGAATTTAATTTCTCATTCTTCTATAGATTGTAAGAGGTTATGTTGCACTGCATGGTTTTGGATAACCATGCATCTTTTTGAAGTGGCAAGTTTATGGATTCTTTTCTGACATTTTATGTGCTTCACTCTTGAAGAAAATCAGCATAAGTAAGGGATTTCAAAATTTAAAAATCTATTAGTAAGGAATATATTTGTGTTTAAGTATATGCTCTACCTTTAAGCATGTGTTTCCATCTCTTTGAACTACAATTTGCATGGGTTTTAAAACCCACCGAAATACATTAATATGTAGAGATTGGACTATATCTTGATTTTGTATGTATGAGTCGGGAGGTCAGGAAGAGGAGTTACAATAATAAGTAAAACCGTATTCTCAACTACTTTAAGATCTTTCCTTTAACTAGGAACACAGTTAGGATGTATTATTGATGTCATGCAATATGTCAGTTGCTAAAGATTTTAATCCCCTTCTTGAATCCTTCCGAAGCAAATGATGTGATAGGGCTTGCACTTTGGAAGTCCCAGCAGTCGGATACTGGTACAAGTTGGCACTTGAGCAAGTTGTTTTTGGCAGCTTGCTGCCTACCTGCAGCCACTGCCAAATACATGAACCAGATCCCTCAACGTGGGTGAGAGCAGGGAATGCTCTGCTAGACATTTTGTGGGCTGAGGGCTTTATTGCGTCTTAACACTGCTGCTCACATTAGTAAGCTTAGAGCATTTGCCATTGCTCAGTATGAACAACTGGATGGATTATCCCTCATGTTGGCAAAAAGCTTCTGGAGGATTAAAGGAAGAGTATAGCTGCTTACAGTCACCATATTTACTTTTTTCTCTCTGCCAGCAGAGTCTGGTTTTCTTTCTGATAATTTATCCCATCCAGATTTGAGTGTTGTAGTCATTATAGTGAGCAAACATGCACTTGCCATGATGAAGACCTGACTGACAAGGTAAGGGGGATGTCACTGCACCTGTAGAGGTGAGGGGCAGAATGCAGCAAGCCAGATCTCTGTCTCCCAATTTCCACTGGCTCGTGGAGTAGGTAGTCAGCAGAACAAGTAATGGGTGCACAAGTATACAGTCACTTAATCCTCTGTGTGTCTGGGAGCTTTGAGTGGGGATGGCTTCAAGGTGAGCACAGATTGACACAATGCTCAGTGAACAAGGACAGTTCTCTGACTGGCAGTCTCTGTCCTTGTCATCACATCCATCCCTCGTCACTGGCTTGTGTGAAGAAACCAGGTCAAGGAGTTGGGGCTTGGAACAAAGAGCAATGCATAAATACATAGTTTTATGACTGCAGAGTCTGTTCAGAAACTGTCATACTTCAGTAGCAACAGTGTCCCTTGTCACATCTTTCTGCAGTTGACTAAGGCCTTGAGTTGTGGTTTAAGCCCAGCTGGTAACTCAGAACCACGCACTGCTTCCCCCCTACCCTCTCTCCAGGTGAGATGGGGTGGAGAATCAAAAAAATGTAAACCCCACGGGCTGAGATAAGAACAGTTTAATAAGTATAATATAAAACTAGTAATAATAAGGGAAATAACAAGGGGAGAGAATATAAAACTGAAAGAAAAAAAAAACAATAAACACCAGTGATGCACAACACAATTGCTCACCAGCCACTGACCAATACCCAGCCCTACATGAACAGCAATCTGTCCCTTCCAGTTGACTTTCCCCCATTTATATACTGTGCATGATATGCTGTGGTATGGAATACCCCTTTGGCTAGTTTGGGTCAAGTGTCCTGTCTCTGCTTCCTCCCGGCTTCTTGCGCCGCTCCTCACCGGCAGAGTATGAGAGACTGAAAAGTCCTTGATCAGGATAAGCACTACATAGCAACAACTGAAACATTGGTGTGTTATCAGAATTGTTCTCAGAGTGAAGCCAAAACACAGCACTGCACCAGTTCCTAGGAGGTAAAAAAAAATTACTGTTACAGCTGAAACCAGGACACCTTGTAATTATCCTCTGTGCCTTCATCCTCCAGAGCCTTCCCAGGTAGAGCACTGCATTTCCATTTTGGTGTATGAAGAAGAAAAGCAAAAAATAATTCAGGTTATTCATTATCATTTTCTATGATTCTTCTGTCACTGCTCACACCATATTTTTGTTAAAAAAAAATCTATAAAAGCACCCTAGTTAAAAAAACTGCAGTCAAAAGAGAGATGGCACTTAATTGTAATACTGCTTGACTTAATGTGAGCTCCTGGCAATGTAGCCATGTCCTAGGTTCAGCAGTAGCAGTCATTTTTCTCCTTCTTAGTAGCGGGTGCAGTGCTGTGTTTTTGACTTTCAGCCTGGGAACAGCACTGATAACACCGATGTTTTCAGTTGGTGCTCAGTGATGTTTAGTCTGACCAAGGACTTTCTAAGTCTCATGCTCTGCCAGGGAGGAGGGGAAGTTGGGAGGAAGCAGTGACAGGACACCTGACCCAAACTAGCCAAAGAGGTATTCCGTACCACAGCATGTCATGCCCAGGATGTAAAACTGGGGGCAGTTACCCAGAAGGGTTAGATCACTGCTTGGTTGGGCTGGGTATCAGTCGGCGGGTGGTGAGTGGTGGTATTCTCTGCCCTTGTTATTTCCCTTATCATGATTATTACTGGTGGTAGCAGTAGTGGTTTTATGTTATACCTTAGTTACTGGACTGTTCTTATCTCAACCCGTGGGAATTGCATTCTTTTGATTCTCCTGGCCGTCCCTCTGGGAGCAGGGAGGGGGGGGATGTGAGTGAGTGGGCTGTGTGGCAGCTGGTCTTAGACCACGACAAGCCATCAACAATAACTATCAAATATACTTTGTCAACTCTGATGTTAGGTCGAGATTTGAGTGGAATGTTCAATACTTGCAAGTCAGCAAGATATCAAATATGTAATCCTAACCTTTGGGAAAAATTTCTGTGACATTGCTTTGTTGATAATAGCAATGCAAGCTCTGAGATCAAATAAAGTATCAGCTGGAAAATCATGACTTTCTTATATAAGATGTTAGCCATGCTTAGGATCTTTACCCTCATTAGCTAAGGAATTACTCAGGCAGAATTAAAGAATGCTGTTGCTTTATAAAGCCATGATGTTTTTATTTAATAAACCTCTCAGAAACTGTATTTATGGACTTACATATAAAACAATTTAAAGTGCAATGATTATTTCTCTGATCCAACACCTTATGCACTTCATTGTCTTTGGATTAGTCCCTGTATATATGCATACATCCCAAGTAACGCTGATACACACAGGAAGCTTGTGTCTAAATGTCCTTCCCTCTGCTTCCTTCACTTACTAGCACAAAGTATGGCTGGACTAGGGCCCCAGGAGAGCTGAAAAGCTCAGCTGAGCATAGACTTCACAGAAATAAAAGGACATATTAGAAGCAGAATGAATGCTGAGTGGAAGTTTCACTGTGGAAGATTTTTCATGCTGATGGCAGGGAGAAAAAGACAGCAAAAACATTTTTAAAGTGCAGAACTGTGTTTAGTTATAAAATCTACAATAAAAAATAAGAAAAAGAAAGGACAATAACAAAATCAGAGAGGGAAGATGAAGAGATGTGCCATGAAGCAGCCAGAAATTAAGGGTGAGTCATTTTGAAGCAGGATGGTATACCACTTCTACCCCACTTAAGATTCTCATACAGAATTGTGCAGCTTATACACTCTGTCAGAGAGAGAGAAACAGAATAATACTTTCTGTGGGAAATCTATAGTATGAAAGGTCTCTAGGACCTGGCAAATAACTAATATCCTGTAAGCATGTACATGGAAACATAACAACTGGAAAAAAAAAATCAAAACCAACAACCACAAAATAACTCACTAAATCCTTGTGGAAAGAATGTTATTTAATTTAAAAAAAAAATCACTTTTTTAATATTTTCCAATCTTTATGCTTATATGATACATGCTTTGAAGCTTTCTGAGCACCTGTGAATGTCTAGAAGCTTTTTTCTGTAGAGAAAATGTTGCACATTTCTTTGTTCGATAGAAGACCATCAGGTGACATGCAGACTTTGTAATATATTACAGCTTTAGTGATTTTCTTACCTAAATTTCAACTTATTTCAAAACCATTATATGAGAATGGTCAACAGTGCTGTCAACACAAAGGTAGCTGGAACTGTATGGACTATCTGCTTGGTTGGTGTTCAGCTATGAAACTTAAATACCAGAAACTAACTAAATTACCAGCATTTTACATGAACTCCTTGCCTGCTGACTTGGTACGATCCTGTCTCCAAGAGTGGTCTGATGGTGACAGACCTTGTTTAAGGGGTTGAATTTGCATCTCTTGGACCTGCAGTAGATGCTGGAGTTACTTGGCGTTATGATTCTCGGTAAGCAGAACTGACAGTAAGCAGAGTAATACTTGATGGTAGATCATGAAGTTTTATTTAGTAGCTAAGAGGTTTTAATACCTAAAGCACAAGTGGGTTTAGCTGTTATTTCTGTAGCTATTAGTTTTAGTTGTTAGTTCAGTATGAAGCACTAGCAAGCAGAACAGTGGTACTGTTTTCCTCCCCCTAGACTTGCAGAGACTTAGGTAATGAATTTTGCTGATGACTGATGTTATCCATCTTAGAAATAGAATGAAAATAGATAAAGTTTGTAATAGAATTGGATTGTCTTTAAATTGTCAATGCACTTGAACTCCCAACCAAATTTTTTCTTAAAAATGAAAAAGCTATCCCTTATCCCTAGCTGTCTCTGGAGCTATTTCAAGCCGAAGATTTAATAAATATGTTGCATTGAATGTACTTAACTAAGGCTTTGCAAGTTTGTTAGATTTGAGTTCTGGTTGTAGCTGACACAATTCCAAAGTTCCCTGCAGACAAAAGGAAATGATTGTTTCTTAGGAAACCAAAGTTAAAATTAATTTACCTTCAGAATTACAGTCTTGCTACTTAAAAGTACTTATCAGATTTTCACTTAATAACAAGTAGCACTTGCTAAGAATATTGCCACCTTCACTCCTGTTGTAACCATAGACAACACTAGAGATTCTTGTGTAAGGTTAGTCTCTCTTTTTCTGTTTGTTTGGGGGTTGGGTTGGTTTTTGGTTTTTTTGGGGGGTTTTTTTTTTTAGATAACTCTCCACTGCTTGGCTTATTTTATGTGGGTTTTTTAAGAATGGGTTTGATGAAAATAATTTTTTAGGAGATACTGGTTCTTTAAGTTTGGAATGGGATTTCGCCTTTCAATCACCAACCTAAAATAGCTGCTTGAGAGTTAGAGCACATACCTTTGCATCCCGTTTCCTGATGAGTCTATAACATTATCCTTAATTCATTGCTTCATTTTTAATATTCCAGTGCTAGTGCAACATTAATATCATAGAATCAAATGCTCAAAATAGGTCAGCCAAACAGGTTGAACACTCATCCTTTCCTTTCTGCCTTCTGTGTATGCAGAAAATGATCTCACTAGTGTTAAATACCAGTAGTCAAACAATGTATCATATCATGCAATTATAATGTACAGCAGGCTACATATATTTCATTTTGCTCTCATTAAGGTCCTTCTACTGTGGATGTTCCAAAAGTAGAAGAACATGTATTTTTTTAATCTTTGTTATGATCAGAATCATTGAACAGTTCTCAAGACCAAATACTATCACTGTGATATGCTTTATGAACTTTTGCCAGCAGAATTCAGCTTGCTCTGATTCCAGTCTGAAATGGGAATCTCTGCAATTAACTTTGACTCTGCCCTTTCTATAAACAATAGCAGATACAAAATTCCCCTCCTAATTTGTAAACCTTAGTGTTTTGAAGCCCTTTTAAAAGAGAAATTCTACCCAGAGAGACAAAAGTTGAAGGAAGTAAAATTAGTGTCTAATAAAGGTAGGTGAGAATTAGAATAAAACATGGTATTTTATCTGAAGTAATGCATGTGCTCTTGTTGGAACAGAATTATCTGTGTCAGGTTTATCTATTTCATGTATTTGCATAGAGTTCATTCCTTTAGAGGTTAATATGTTTGTATTAAATTTTATCATGTTAATCACTGAAATGGAATAGGTAATGTTATCCAGAACAGAACAAGGGTCTTGAATTACTCTAAGTCAAAGAAGGAATTTGTGAACTGTGACTAATACCATTTCAACTGTTAAATTATTCTGCCTTAGCACAAGCTGCAACATATGGCAGTGAATCTGTACAGTAGGTTTTTGCAAGTGAAAGAACAGAGAAAATTCTTGGGACAGTTGGAAGTCTGATGCTGAGGCAATCACAGATTTTGTGGAACATGTAGGCTTTTCTTATTCTCTTCATGAAATAAATTTAGAATGTCATATATAGTTCAACACTTGTCACACATAAGTCTAAGTATATTGAGAAATATGCTTTAATTTCTCTTGTGCCTTTTAACTTATGGGTAATCTTGATGTTGTATGGGGTTTCCATGTAATCCTCTTCTCTTATATATGGGACTTTGAGGATGCGGGAGACCACGTACGTAAAGCAGACAGATGACATCTTTAAAAAGTACATTTTTAAGAAGCAAGAGAATAAAAAAATCCCAATCCTAGTAGCTAGAATATGGCATGTACTTCTTTTCAGTAACAGACAGATGAAATTTGACTATGATATGAGTGCTGGAAGAAACTTCTGGTTCCATGGGTCACCAGTACTCATTTTGTGTTTCATAATGGTATCAGATGTGTGAGAGAAGCTCAGAAAAAGGAACACTTAAGACACGAGAAGTTTATATTCAGTGAGGTGACATGACAGAGTTAAAGGGAAGACAAAATTTTGTAGCAGGAATTAAAATAATCAATAGTATATAAAAAAGTGGGCTAAACATGTAGCAGTGCACTCAGTGAACGCGGACTTGTCTATGGGAACCCAGTCTTAGCAGGCTTCATGTCCCATGTGAGCTTGTCTTGTCTTTATTTTCTAGAATGATCTCTCTTTCCATACTTTTTATTAAACAAATTAGGCTCCATCTAAACAGTTTACTATGTTACTTTCTGTCGTGGTTTAAACCAAACCAGACAACTTGTTCACTCACTTCCCCCCTTAGCGCGGACGCCCGCTCGGCATAGCGCACTGCAGCCAGAACTCCTGGGCTCAAGCGATCCAGCGGGCTCAGCCTCCCGAGTAGCTGGGACTACAGGCGCGCGCCACCACACCTGGCATCAATACGGTGAGCCCCAGGGAGCTGGGGCACACCAGGTTGACTAAGGAAGGGCTGGTAGACTGTGAGGTTGGAGGAGGTATCAGTCGGAGCTTGGTCAGGCTTGGGGGGGGAGAGTTATCGGTTGGCTGGTGGTGAGGTGTGCTGTATTCTCTTCCCTTGTTATTTCCTTTATCATTGTTATTGGTGGTGGCAGCAGTGATTTGTGTTATACCTTAGTTACTAAACTGTTCTTATCTCAACCCATGGGAATTGCATTCTTTTTGACTCTCCTCTCCATCCCTCGAGGAGTAGGGGGAGGGCAAGAAGGGGGGGAAGTGAGTGAACGAGTTGTCTGGTTTGGTTTAAACCACGACAGTTCTTTTTGGCACCCAACATGGGGCACAAAGGGTTGAGATAACAACAGATCTGACCAGCACGGGAGCTTCGACCTGCTCCATCTCTGACCTGGGCCAGTTCACCCCTCCTTAGAATACAATACCACCGGCCAAGAGACAAGTCCCAGTCGGAAGCCCGTGTCCTTCCGGGTAACTCCCCGTTACCCCCCACCCCAGGCATGACGTGCTGTGGTATGGAATACCTCTTTGGCTAGCCTGGGTCAGGTGCCCCGTCTCTGCTTCCTCCTGGCTTCCCCTCCTCCCTGGCAGAGCATGAGCCTCACAAAGTCCTTGGTCAGGGTAAACATCACTTAGCAACAACCAAAAACATCGACTTCACCAACACTGTTCCCAGGCTGGAAGTCAAAACACAGCACTCCACCAGCTACCACGAAGGAGAAACATGACTGCAACTGCTGAACCCAGGACACTTTCTCAGCATTGTGGTCTGTAGTTTTATTTGTATAGGTTATGTTTCTTTGAGTTATGTATCCTGTATAATTTTAATGTTTGGCAGAATTCGTGTTCTGTAGTCTTATCTCCCCAGCTAAATTATCTAGCAATATCCATAGCAGTTTATATTTTGTTCTTTAGCTGAAATGTTCTCTTGGCTGTTCATTAAGAGTCAGATCATCTTCCAGGAGTATTTATTTCCATAGAATGTAATTAAGGTGGTTTACTTCACAAGGAATATACAAATATATATGAATAAAGAGAGACTTATAATTTCATTCACACTTTAGATTACCTTGGGAAGTTTTGTCCAGTGTGTAAGTACATGTATGCACAAGTTGATTCACATCCTCAACTAAGGAGGAGTTTTCATTTCTTCTCTTTTCTACACTGAATTTATGCAGGTTTCTGTCCTCTGAGAGCAAAAGTGTACTTAGCTATAACCTTCTGCCACATTTAGAGACCCTATTCAGTATACCTTAGCTAGAGAGAGTCTCAGCTGTGCTATGTGTGTTTAGAGCAATAGTGAGGTTAAATCAAGGCAACAATGAGGAGACCTTCAAAGTTTGAAAAGAGAAACAGTTTACATTTCTATCAGGAAAAAGGCGGGGTCTTGAGGTTTGGGATTTTTTTAAAAAAAAAAAAAACAACAATGTGGAAAATTAAAGAGTAGAAAAAAAATGCTTGACTTGATATGTTAGGATGTTGAAGACTAAAAATAGTGGAGTCCAGTACATAAAGATTTAAAGAATATACATATAAAAAAAAAGAACAATGATGTCTAAGAAATAGAGTAAATTTAATAAGTGGTTCTTTAAATAGGCACTATACAAAATAAAAAAGAAAGAAAGTATTGATCAGTATGTGTTGAAAGCTAGTGACAGGGATTAATCTGACTACACAAAAGACTTAAATCTTCACATAGTTGTTTGAGCAAGATAATATTGTCCAGTCTCTGAATTGCTTTCATCTCGGTAAGACATATTCTAACGCATCTTAACAGGACAGTGATAGCTATTCAAGACTGACAAAAGACCATAGCTGCATTAAACTCACCATTTCTCAAAAAATAACAAAAGCAAAAAGAATAAAAAAATATTTAATGAGGACCTTGGTTGACAGAAAAGCAAAGTTAAGCCTTCTTCCACACACTAATTAAATCAGCTTAATTAATAAATGTTTTTTACTATATGCAGTTTTTGAGTAAAATGTCAGTTTGTTAATATGTCAGTTATTTTAGTATGTTGTAGTTGTGGTCTCGGGCCCTAGGTACTGAAATTGATGTTCAAGCAGAGTTTGCTTGAATTAGTTGATTTTCAATTCAATTAGTTAATTGAATTGAATCAGATTAACAGTTGCTGCGCTGAACAATTCTTCAACTGTCTGCTTTATATTTGCATAAATTCTTCAACTATGATCCATCTCAACATAAAAATTCAAAATTTTTAAGATGAGTCCTTTGTCTACTGCTGTGTGAATAACTGTGTTTAGACAGCCTATTAAAAACAAACAAACAAAAAATAAATGAAACCCCAAAATATTTATTTCATAGCTAATGAGGTTTTATTGTCTAGATCCAAATTTTCTGGAATAAGTTACTGCAGTGTTGTCATGATTTCATATTGAATTGAATATGTAAAGGCATGTAAAAAGTGTAAGTTACTGTATTTGCTGCTTATTTTATTTTATTTTTTTACCTTTTAAGACTACATTTTAAAAATACAGCTTTTAGAATTTCAAATTTAAATAAGGTGAAAAGTCAGCAGGAGCTGAAGACATTTTGCAGCTTAGAAATGGCTTCTGAATCACTGTGATGTTCTTCGAGTGAGGAAATAATTAAGAAATAAAGATTCGGTACTTGTAATTTTATTCAAAATAGCTTGTGAAAAGGGACTGTGACTTTCACTAGACAAATGGCTGTATTTAAAATGCCAGATGTTTAGTAATAGCACTATGATATTCATTCTTGAGAAATTAATAATCGGTACTGATTAGGATACTGTACAGTCTTCAGTCATTATTACACCAGGTAGTATTTGAAGTTCCAGTTAGGTGCAGAGTTTTTTTCAGTATTTGCCTAGATTCACCTTGATATTGCCAAACAATATTTTCTTCTTATGTACCTGGGACTTATGAACCCGGAACTTGGAATTACTGTCACCTACTTGACCTGTGCATCTGGTGTTCATATTGTTGTGGGGGTCTCTGCTGAAGATCTCCAACCAAAAGAGAATATGTAGGTTTGTCTTGTGCAGTGTTTGTACTGTGCTTTGATGATCCTACATGTTGGTTTTCTATCTGAAATATGTGAATAAAAATACTGGTTAGTATGTTGCATGTTTGGAAAACTGATCTTAAAAAATAACAATCTATTTAGCATGTTAGTACGTAGACCTAGAGGACTAGTTGAAATAATAAAACCAAAATATTACACTTAAGGAGCTGTTGATGAATTTGGTGTGTGAAGCTCCAGTATCAGTTGTCTGATATTATGAATGCATGTTTTCTCTTGTTTTCTTAGCTTTTTTAGTTAACTTTCATTCTGTTCCTGTTTTAAAATTAATTAGATTATGGGATTCATTAAGGAAATTTCATTTTAAAAATTGACTCCCATGAAAGCAATATTTGGTGCCTTGTAACCATGTAGTCATTGGGTTCCATCCAAGATGATTGAATTAATTTTTTACTGTTGCATGTTGTACTTAAGCTTCAAGTACAAGGGATGACAAGGAGTAATTGTAATCACCATTCAATCAAAAAAAAAGTAAATTGGGGTGGCTAAAAAAGAACTGAGTCTTGTGGGACCTTGTGAGAGCTCTGTTGGGTCTTGCCCTAAGTCAAAAAGACTCCGTGGTTGTAGGGCTCTTTATCCTATTGACAGTAGGATCTTTCTAAAAAAGCTGAAAACGAGTACGTAAGGCAGAGAAAATATTAAACACTCCTGATTTTTATTATTACATGTTTCTCTGTGTGTATTGGAACATTTTCTAAAACTCTCCTAGGAGGCCACAACTCTATGAACCTTATCAAATGAGAGGTTCAGTTCCATTCTGTTGAGGAACTGGCCAACGGAGACCTCCAGATATCTCCTATCTGTCCATCATTAGAGAAACGATGTGCTGAAATCCACTTTTCACAGGTATTGTTTTCTGATGCTTTCATAATTCTCAATTTTGCTGTTTACAGAGAGCGAAGAGGTGTACCAGCGCCAGGTGCTGTCTATTTCCTGTATCGTCTTTGGCATAGTCGTAGTGGGCATGCTTTGTGCAGCATTCTACTTCAAAACAAAGTAAGAGCCTTCATCTGGTGTTTGTTATTGGGCTTCTGTCCTTTTTATGGCTTAGAATTCTTCAGTTTCTCCCCTACTTTTGAAGCTGTTTCTATCTCTGGACAGGCTAGAGTATTTCCACACAGCTACCCTATGTAACTCAAAAAAAAAAAAAAATTAAACAGGAATAATATGTGGTTTGTTTCTATTTTCTGCTATCTGGAAAGAATTGTGTTCTTTCCAGTTCTTTTTTTGACAACAAGAATTTTGTGTCTTTTGCTATCACTGCAATAATCACTTTCCTCTTTTGAAAAACAAAAGTTTAAAAGTATCATCTTTTTGCATTTTTTATCTCTGAATGTCGCTATTATTTCAGTATGCTGATAAAGGTAGAAATGCAGAGACAAGTTCTCTGTAGATATCTCTAACCTGTAGCTACAGATAGATGTAAACTGTTGGTGTAGTTGTATAATGAGTATGTGTAATGTACAAGCACATTGAACTACCCAAGTATAGTGGAATCATCTGTACTAAACTACTTTAAAGTAAACCGGTTTCCACTGTATTGTTTATCTTCCCAACTGAACATTATTTTATAATATTTATTGTTATGTGTGTAATTTGAGTTGCAAAAACCTCATAGCAATTACATGGCATGCTTGTCAGTGCCACTCTATCTATAAATATGTTCTGTATGGTTGTCATCCTTCATTCTTGTTCCACTTGGAGCTAATGAGAAAACACGTATCAATATGAATAGTACCTGTATGAGATTAGTCATGGTGGATGAGCGTCAAAAATGTGGAGGTTTGCACTATTTAAAAGTTTGGATGCTTATCTGAATCCCCCTTTTTATAATTTACTTTAATGAGTAGGGACTCTGATGAGGACGACTTTTTATTAGAAAAAAAAAAAAAAAGTACATTTCTATCTACCTGAAGATCTACATTTCCATTAAAAAATAATTAAAAAAAAATGTTGGAAAGTCACCAGGCCTTTTTTTTTCCTCTTTTTTCTTCCCCTCAGACTTCAGGGGTCATTTGTGCATGACTTGAGTGAAGATTTGAGCTTGTTCATGTTTCATTTCCTATCTGCTCTCATGTTTTGAGGGATTCTGTTTAATTGTTCTTTGGACCTTGAGTATGACAGTGACACTAGCTAGGAGGATGCTGTGGCAGCACAGTTCCTCTCTGCAAACTTCTTTCATGTAGTATAAATTATAAGGGAGCTCGAGCATCTCCCATATGAAGACAGGCTGAGAAAGCTGGGGCTGTTCAGCCTGGAGAAGACTGTGTGGAAACCTCATAGCAGCCTTCCAGTATCTGAAGTGGGCCTACAAGGATGCTGGGGAGGGACTCTTCATTAGGGACCAGAGTGACAGGACAAGGGGAACAAGTTAAAATTGAAACGGAAAGTTTAGGTTAAATATAAGGAAGAAGTTCTTTACTGTGAGGGTGGTGAGGCACTGGATTTAGGTGCCCAAGGAAGCTGTGAATCCCTGCAGTGTTCAAGGCCAGGTTGGACAGGGCCTTGGGTGATATGGTTTAGTGTGTGGTCTCCCTGTGCATGGTAAGGGGATTGGAGCTAGGTGATCTTAAGGTCCTTTCCAACCATAACTATTCTATGCTTCCATGATTCTATGAAATTGTAAGCAGACAGCCATTTTGCCACTGCATTGGAAACATCAAATGATCTTAAGGTCCTTTCCAACCCTAACGATTCTATGATTCTATGATTTTAGAGAGAATAAGGTGTTCCTGTTCTTCCTGTAAGGGCTTGAGGATTTTGCTCATGAAGAGAGGTTCAGAAAGGGCAGAATGGGTTTATCAGTTGGAAGAACATGCAGTCAGACACTGAGCGTAGTGTGAATAAAATGTCCCTCTGTTAATTCAGCTGTGGCCCCCCTGATTTTGCACTGTTGTATGAAGTGGTTTGGAACAGTCTTCAAAATACCATGACTTTGATGAGGTGGTAGGGATAGCTATGTCCAAAACTATTGAGTAATGCTTCAAAGATGAACTCATGGGACTATAGTGCTTCATACATATATATATATATATGTATATATAGTGCTTCATATCTCAGCAGGATAGGGTGGGAGGTGTTGGGTTTTTATCTGCATTATAAACATGATAGTTAAGAATTACTGGAGTGAGTTAGTGTAGTTATGCCAGATTTTGGGAACTGAAGTTTGAGGAGTAATGAGAAAATGAGTGCCTCCCATTCAGTCCAGAGGTCTTATTAAATATATGAAACACGGTAATGCTAACATACTAATCAATCCCTAGCTCTCTGGCTTTGGCTCCATCTGGAGACTGTATCAAATGTAAATAGTGTCTAGACTGGGTTGCATAGAGGGCACATAAAACTGTCATAACTGCAACATTGGCCAGTGTCTTAAGGGTGTAAAACTCAACAAATTTAAAGTGCCTCAACCCTTATCATATGTTAGCTTTTAGTCAATAGATTTTCAGGAGCTTCTTCATCAGGCAGGCGTATCTTATCATGCTTATGAGTTATCAGAGCATTCTTCCTGCTTGGAGGATAATAATCTGGTTTAATTTGTTGTATCAAAATTTTAAAATATTGCTAACACTACAGAAAATCTGAATCTTGCACCCTAGAAGAAAAAAGACACTGACCCTGACTTTCTTAGTCTGACAATTGGATAATATCTACTGTTAGAAATATGTGCTTCCCTATGCACCATTAAATTAGAAGTCTTTTTTAAAAATAAATTCAATGTGGGGAAGTTTAGAACTATAATTAAACACTTCCAATTATTCCTTTTACGGTAATCGAGAAAGTGCTGTAAGTGTTAGCAACAGAGGGCGAGTACAGTAATGGGCTGCTCTTTATGGTGTAGACTTTCATAAATGACTAGCGACTATTTCTTGCTGAAGTAACAGCAGTTTATTGCTAGATTTATCTAAAGTAGAACAAATAAGGCCCTTTTGTTTTGAAAACAAAAATTATAAAATAAAAACAGTAGTTGGTGATTAACTTTGAATTATTAATTGTTTCTACTTTTATATGCATCCTGTATTTTGGCAAAATGAATATGCATAAACCTAACAGTAACATTAGGTTGCATGAACATAAGAGGAAATTAATTGCCTGATTATTTCTCTGGGTAAATACCTTCAGGAATCTCAATCGTAATGTTGAAGTGCAGCATCCAGTTTACTTACATGTGTTTATAGATGTAGAAGCAACTCCAAACCCAGGTTTTTGAAACAAATCCAAATTAGAGTTAAAAAACTTTGTAATTTGCTTTGTTATTTTCCCTATTAAATTCTAAGAATATTGTATATATAGGAGATTCCTAACGTCTGATGTTGTGATCATGTTTTGCTGCCATTGTTTAGACTTTATTTGAAGTCTCCGCTTAGAAACAGTCATCAAATACGACTAGGTGTTCCATAATTATTATGGAGAGCAAGAAACAAGAGGCTAGCTTTCCATTAAGACATATGGATATACATTTGCTTATTTTCTCAGTGTATGTAATTTGGATGATCAGAAAATAATTATTCATTCAAACTTGAGAGTTGGTTTTAGGAATTTCCCCTGCAATTTTATAAAAAGCTAGAGTTCATTTTGACTTTCTTGCAAATTAAATTATTCAATTTCACTGGTTTCAAAAATTAGTAGATATAAAAATAGTTTTTTTAAAGAGATGTTTCAGAATCAATCTGATTTGGCACTGTAATGCTTTATAATGTATCTATTCAGATTATATGATATTATTCTTTACAAGTAAATTTTGAATGTTTTTGTGTTTGAGAAATTATTTCCTCTCACCACTGCACATAAATCTTACTAATTAAGATTAGTGCACATAAACCTTACTAATTATGAGCTCCTGTGAGCTGTACACAAAACATGCCACTCATATTTGTAAGTTCATTCTTTTTTATTTGCCATGCTGTTTCAAAATAGGATGTAAATAGAAAACATAAGAGAACTTTGTAGAGTCCAAGGTTTATCATGGTTTATGACCTGTATTCAGGAAATGTGCTTTAACAAGTACCTACTTCTGAGCAGGTGCTTACAGCTTGTTGAATTTAAGGTAATGCTTAAATTATGCAATACTGAAGTTTGAAGAGTAGTGGGGAAATGCACACCTCCCATACTGAACTAAGGAACTCAAAGGCAGAAGAAATCCCATATATTTATTTTAATAAATCAAGAAATACTGAATATGTCCAGTGCGATACTTCTCACTGCTTGCTTTCATAGTGAGGTAACTTGTCCTTTCTCACCATCTTCCCCTTTGAACACTTGAGTAAATCAATTTTCCTCTGGTTTCTTACACTTTCCTGAGCTAAAAACAGACTGTACTGGAAGAAGCTAAAAATACTTTTATGCTTCATTCAGTGTCAAATTCGTTGGTCTGAGTCAAGTAAGATGTGATCAAAATTGACAATGTCACAAGGCTTTCAGCAACAAAATCACAAGCAATTTTCAAAATTTTTTTGAAGCTTCTTTGCTAAAATTTCACATTTCTGGATAGAAATACTGCATTTCCTTTATTTCTTATCAACACTGCCCTGAAATCACTTCCTCTGAAATATGGCTCCACAGAAATTGCTGTCTAAAAGCTGCTGGTGGCATAATGAAGTGCTGCTGCTGCTGCAGCAAGTCCTTGACCTTGCTGGGTGGTTTCCAGGGCCTGTGTGGGTTGACTGCTAGAGATGCATCTTCAAGGGAGAAGGAGGGAAGGCAGGAAAGCAACAAGGAAGGAAAGAAGGAAGTAGAATTGGAGTTATTTCTACTGATCATTTAAAACTAATAGTCTCAGAAAATGTAGCTTATCAAAAGAATGGAGATGGATAAAAGACCTTACATGTGTTTTGCTAACAGTTTTTGCCCAGATGAGATACCTGTTTGTGGAAGGTAAAAGAAATATTCAAAACAAAGTTTGCTGCCTCATATCCTCAGTCATGGACAGAACTTTAAAACTCAGTTTGTGAATATAGTGTGGCAGAAACAGAAAGCCATTATTAATAGCATAGTTATCTCCTGAATATTGCAAGTGATTCATCTGGTGGTATTCCTAGCTCTGACATTGTGGATCATAATATAATATGTCGAAAACACAGCTGCAGATACCCTACTGATGTTTTTTTCAAGGTTTAAACTTGTAAGCAAAAGCTGGCCTATACAAGATAGTGGGTTATAGGTCAGTCTAATTAGCTAGCAGAAATCTTTGATTCTTCAACATTTTTTATAGCCAACAGGGTCTAATGCCTGCTGTATTTGCCAAAGTCTTTGTTCTTAATCTGAGCAAAATGCTTTTTTAATATTCAGGCCTACTTGCAAACTATTGTTAAATATTTAATAGATGATCTTACAAAATTCTGTGCTGAAACAATTAGCATGCTATTATAGTAATCTGAGAATAGAAGATATTTTAAACAGAAGAGCTCTTTTTTCCTTTCTCAAGCCTTCCCAGAAAATGACCACTGCATTGAAAGCATTGAAATATTAGACACTAGTGAAATAGCTCAACTTGTTTAATCTGATACAGTGAAGTTTTGAACAAAGGGAGCCATGGCTGTAAAAATACCGTGGCTGTAGTAGATGATCAGACTAACTCTTTCTTACATGAATTTTATTTCTCTCTGCAGGAAACAAACAAAGCAAATACATGAACAGCTGAAAGAAACACAGAATAGGAAAACCTACAGCCTAAATGCTTCCAGCATGATGGCAAAGTCAGAGTGTATGGCACAAAGCCAAGTCCAGCTGCAAAATGTAAGTAATCCTGCCAGCTACAACACTTAATAGCCTGGCTGAGTTCCTGCTGCTGATGGCAGCACATCGCCATGTTGCTATCAGCATCTGAGCAATGGGAACAAGAATTCTCACCTCTTTCATGAAATGTTTTCTATCAGGCCTGATAATGGAAAACACTAAGAGGGATTTTTTCTGAATTTATTTCAGTGGGTCCTGTTGCATTTTGTTCATGTAACATCCCTTGCTGAGGCCCCTAGCTCTGCATGCAACAGTGGAAATTAGTATTAGAGTTTTCTGCAATACCTTGGCTCATATGTATGGTTTACAGCTGAAGTGGGGGTCTTTGATCTTAGGTGATTTCAAGTCTTCCAATAATTAATGTTCCTGCATGAAAAAATGTAAAGATTTGTCACAATTAATTCAGAGTAAATTCAAAATCTGGCCCTAAATTTACACATATAAACTAGTGCTCAAGGGAAGACTGTGCCGATGGTCTCATTTTCCTGGGTCATGAGTTAAAAGGTCTTTGAGGTTAGTTTGTTCAAACGAAATTTGAAATGTATTTAGTCATTTTCTGTATATAGTTACACTTAATACAATTCCACAATCATGAAATTCATTAAGTGTATTTGAAATAAGGAACTTGAATACGACTGATTTATTTAGCCCTGGATGTAAGTTACTTTCCAGTGCATGTCATTTTCTTCTCCGTGGACATATGCAATTAGTGATGTCTTATTTGAACAAAATCTTTGGAAAAACTGAGAAGAAGTCTGGTAGCAATAGGAAATCAGTTTTATTCAAGCCTTTCTAAATGCTTAACCGTTAGGTTTTGGGGTTGGTTTTTGGGGGGTGGGTTTTTTTTGGGGGGGAGGAGGGGGTTGGTTTGTTTGCCTGTTTAAGAAAGAGTATCTTAGCATTGCTTAAAGGGCTGACTACCATTGTAGTTATGATATGCTCTGTGTTTGAGGAAAAATACACTATTTCAAGAAGGTAGATAGCTTCACTAAACTGACATAATCACAAGTTAGGGAACCTTGTGCAATTCTTTGTTTTACTTTCAGTTCATTCAGTCAGACAGCCCTTTCTAGCCCCTAAAAAAAAAATATATTTGGGGAGTGTTGTAATGACGGCAACAAAAGGTAAAGTTGTAAAGAGCTTCTGTAATCCTTTTGTTCTAACATATAAAGTATGTCTTGGTTAGCACTAAGAATATGTTCTTTGCCGTTTTCTGACTGTATTTCAGTGCAATATTTTGTCAACCCATCATCACTATGAACTATTTGATGTCTTCTAAGCAGCTGACAAACACATCAACAAGCTTTATTTAAGTCTTTTTCTTTTGCTATGACAATAGTCATAATGGCTGAAGTAGCAGTTTATAGATTCCAGATATTAGAGATTGAAAGCCATTATTATTATTTATTATTTTAATCCAAATTTGCTTTTCTGTTTTTAATGCTGTTCAGATTGGCATTTTCAGTGCTGGTAATTAATACACTGTTTTCTTGTTCTTGTGGCTGCTTGCAGGCAGCTGTTTTCTTCTTGCCATTAATGCATTTTCCCTTTGGGAGCAAAGATAATAAGGAAGACAAACAGAATGACCTTGTGCAGGATGTAGTGTAACTGTGCAAGGTAATAATGGTTTCTATTGTTAGCAAGATTTTAGTGCAGGAATGCATGTAAGTTCATGAAATATTTAGAAAACTTGGCAGATTGGAATGGAGAAAAAGGGCAGGGGGGATGGCAAGGCAGCAGAAAAGAACTTTGAAATGGCATTTTATAGGAATGGCTGAGCGGCTCCCACCAGAGACCAGAGATCTGCCCTAGGCATTATCTGCTGGGCAGGAAAGGGACCAAGTATTGCCGTGGGGAGAAGAATGCTCCCACTGCTTCCTCCTGTGGCTGTGCTGCTGCCTTTCTGCCAGTCACTGCTGGGGTGTGATCTCTCTTCAGTTCCCATCTGCAGCTCCTACCACGTGGATCTGGGGAAAAATCTTAGTTCTCTTTATTTCCAGGAGCCAGTAAATAAACTTGAATAAATTAAGGTGGCTGTTTTCTGGAAACTAGTCTTCCAGTATAGCATTTTGGTTTATGTAATCTTGGTAGCTGTTTCTTGTGCTCTTCTCACATGGGGAAACCGTCTCGCTTATATGTTATGTCACCTTTCTCTCTTTCCTTAAACGATTCTCCCATATCTTTCTCCTGCCTATTTTGAATGGTGATGCTTTCAGGTTTCTCACCCTGCTTTTTGTTCTAGAAGAATACATTGGTGTAAACCCGAGAATAATTGCATATTATTCTAGTAATGTCTGTTCTGAAGGAGCCATCATATTTTGACCTAGAGGTTGCTATATTTAGTAAAGTCTGCATAGTAAAGAAAGAGGTTCTAATATTTCCCAAGACCCATGGTATAGCAGGTAGTGTTTCAAGCGGTTTGTAGCTGTAAAGAGCTTGACTTTTTCTACTTTTTCTCCACTTTAAAGTGAGAGAAGCCAAGTGAATGTATCAAAGTTTTACTAACCATGAAACCACACCTTTCATTCTTGAAACAAGTATTAAAATGAACTAAAGTTTGTATTTTATTCTAGCTGAACTCATTATAGTTGCAGCTGCTTGTATTACTGCAGAAGGAAAAGGACTTCAGACCTACGATATCCCACCTCTGTGCCAATTAAAGCTTTTTTACATTAGCGTCATTATGAGAAACATAACACAGGTTAAAATCTCTGAATGTAGGCTGTTTAGAATTGTCTTCATTTGAGAAATCAGTCACTCACTCTGAGGTTTTTGCCCTCTGATCAGCAGGGTAAACACAAGTGACAATGGCCACATTGTACCCATGGGCCCAGTACCCATCTTGGCAGGCCCTGAGGTTGAGGAAGAATGCAAGAAGAGTTAGGCATTTAAGTTAAAACATGGATGCCTCCCTGTCATTTGTGATATTGTAGGGAATAAAGATTTTTTTTTTTTTTTTTTTTGCATTGACAGTATTTTGAAGTATCATACGCTTTTTCTTCCCACGCTCATATGCGTTACATCTCCTCCACTTCTTTCCTCTGCTCAACTGTGATTCTGAAAAGTAAAAATAACGAGTTAGATTTGGCCAGGGCAGATGTGTTCTCTCTGAATTCCTCCTGAGCACAGTTGGTAATTGTGTTCACCTCTGCTGAGTCTATTTCTCTCAGAGTTGATTGCATTATTTTCTTAAGGATGCAAATCCTTAAGTGTTTAAAATACTGTATACTGAAAGCAACATTCATAAATAACTGAACGCAGCTCCTAGTATTTCTCTTGAATCTTTTAAGTCCACTGATTTTCCCAAATACTGAGGCAGCAATATACTTTTTGCTAGGTTTTCTAGCATCTTGGATTTGAATACTAATGCACTGAGAATGTTGTTATAATTCTTAAGTCAGAAAGAAATAGATGTGACAGTTATTAATGCAGGATCTTTGAGGTACACGAGATTCATATTTATTTCACCTAATGCATGAAACTTAAAACTTCCTAGTAATATGTACTCTGCTCCAAAGAAATTATATTCTCATCAAAAGGTATTTAATTAGTGTGCTCCATGAGATAGCAGCAAAAGGTTTGATGTCCTCATAGGCAAAAGGAAGTAAATTGACATTCTCATCTGCCTCTCTTAGAAAAGCAAGTGCTCTGTGCCCTCTCATATACTATGCCAGGGGCAAGAGGATGTGTTGTGGCCGTCCTTCTTTTTTTCTGTAGTTCGTCTTCATGAGTTCTAGTCATGCACCTCGGTACTAGCTCCTTAATCCACCTTTACTAGATTATTTCTTTAAATACTCATAACTTGACAAACATGTCATGCGACAAAAAAAAAAGCAAAATCAAACAAAAAATAAGAAAATAAACCAAGCCACAAAATAAAACACCAGGCATCTGAAGCTTTGACATTCCTGTAGTGATTCTGAGAGTTGTCATGGCTGTTTATGCTTTTTTTATCTTCGTGGATTTTAACACCTTCTCCCATAGTACTAAGTGGATCTATTAATTCCCCATCACTTTCCCTCTGAGGTGGTTAATAAGCTTTTCATGCTGTAGTATACAGTTTGACTTTTCACTACACTTTTTTTCTAATAGCTTGCAGTCAGTAGCTCTTTCTGTGTCTTGTCTTTTGTTGATAGTAGAAATAAATACTTTTAGTCACTCTGATAGAATTACAATTAATATCTGTTGAGCAACAGCTACACTTCAACCTTTTAAAAGATCACTGTGTGGTTTTGCCTGCGTTACAATGTGATTTATCAGCTAAGATCAAGAGTATATTTCTTACTTCTATATTGCATGACTACTTAGAAAGAACTGCCAGAATAGACAAACTTGAATTTACTGGCCTCTGGCTACAGCTAATGTTGGCAACAAAACATATAACACATATGGTAACGCCTGTAAGGATGTTAAATATACCACCTGATGGGTTTATGTGCAACGTCAGCCAATTCAGAAAAATCACTGGCTCTTTACCTCCTTGAGACACCCTCTCTGAATGTAATTTAAAGCTGACCCCTTTGCCTCATCAGTCATTTTTGAAATGGGATCCCCACATTACCTGTCTTCCAATGCCATGTGTGTTTCTTGAATTTTTATTATTTCTATTTTGGGAAAATCATTGAGGACGAAGGCCTAAGAAAAGCCTGTGAAAGGGATGGGTGTTTTGTTTTCATAAAAACAGGAAAACAGGACAGCAGTGTCAAGCTATTCTGTAGCACTTGACCAGCATATATTATCTATGGAGCCTACATTTTAGAGTAAAGAATACAGAGCATGGAGCGGGGGAATTACATGCTCACAGTCATACAGTAGCTCAATGGCAGAGGCTGATTTCTAGTCTCCTGGCCCAGGCTGCCTTAGATATACTTAGCTTTAACTAGCAGGGGTGGAATTTTATTGTCAGTGTTGAGTAATTGTATGGAAGTTGGAGATGATTTTCTCCATGAAACCATGAAAATTTGAAAATTTGCAAAATATTTTATTTTTATGCTGTCATTATTCTTTATTGAGCCATATGCAGGAGCGTTTCTCAGTACTTGCTCAAACAAGCACAAATAATTAAACAAGAAGACAATAAAACCATAAAAATCCCCAAATAGTATGTATAAGCTTTCAGTGGTGCTTTCAACCTACTGGAACAGTCCATTGAAAGCATTTCACAGCTTATTCTCCATCATGGCTGAGTATTGAATAGCTCAGAACAGTCAGGGGCTTCCAGAAAGCTCTGCCCAGGTGAGAACTGGGCTGTGGAAGCACCATGATGGGCTCCGCTGGGATACAGTTGGGGAGTAATCCCAGTTTGGTATACCATTCTTCTGGGGATACCAACTGGTACTGCTGTAAACTCCTCACAGAGATCTGAGGATATTTTTCTCCAAAGATTATCTCAGAGAAGGGATGTGGCACTTACATTTAAGTTAATGGAGAATAAACTGAGATGTTTTTAAACCTATTAAAATGTATGAATAACGTGATACATCCAAGTAAGTTCAGTTGCATTGTTCAAATTCTCCGTGTATTCACACCCTCAATTTAAATTGTGATTCGTATTTTCATTGTAATTAATGTTTTGGCTGTTATGGTAATTGTTAACTGGTGTATTTGAAAAAGGCATAAAAGAAATGTTTAGTTAGGGGAAAAAAATATCCTTTGCAGGCTGTGCCTGGGTGGTGCTGGGTGTTGGACCTTCAATATAGATTGCTAGTCATCATCAAGGCAGCTTCTAGAGGGCCTGGTTTTCCTCAGCTGGTGTGAGGAAAGACCCTGTATAACATTGCTCCTGCCTACACCTATCTTACCCATAGCAAACGGCTCAACTTATCTCTAATTAGCCTTCATGATTCACATCATACTCATGGTTTTATAAGCCATTCAGACCTTCAATTTGGTATCATGAACAAACATGAGAAAAGACAGAAGCTTTCTGGCAACTAACAACCCATTCTTAACATAGCTCAAATTGATTTACTCAGGTTAGAAATCAAAGACAGTTTCATTTCTGCAGCTGGCAGGATAACTATTCAAATTTAAAACCTTCAAAAACATGAGTACCTAAAAAATCATACTTCTGTCTGAATTTTCTGTATTTTATCTACAACATTTACACTAAGGTCATTATAACTTAAAGAAGAGTGGAATATGTTCTGTATTGTTTCAGTTGTGTTTATGTCATGCACGCCGCAGCATTTTGCATATTGTCACTCTCATTAGCTTTGCCTTCAGAAACACATAAGCAGCCCTGTTTATGTGGGTATTTCACACAACAGAAAGAGGGATAAGAGCATTAGAGAAAAAATTGTTATTTAAGCTACAGAAATCAGTCATAAGAAGCCTCAGTAGACAAAATAAAATTGCATGTCACCTTTTTTTCTAAGACAATTATCTTGTATGACTTTCCTTTTGGATTTGCTGAAGTCTGGGGAAATGTAGCTAAGAATAAGTGAGAATCGGAAAATAATTTGATATTTTAAGGAGTTACTGCTCTTTTGTTAGGCAACAAAATAATTGTGGAAAAAAAAAAAGCTGTACGTTGAAAGAAATCTATCTTCTGCATAAATGTTTATGCTGTTGTATCATAACATGGCATTTTTTTGCCAATGTGATTTTTTTGTATTATTATTAGAATTTGTATTTTCTTTCTAAAATACTTAATTATGTAATAGCTTCCACAAGACCAATTTATTGTAAAGATAACATGGGTATCTAGGTATCTAGTACTAAAATTACAAACTAAATACAGAAAGAATGGATTAAAGAAAAATAGACCAATTAGTTTTAGTGCAGGTCATTGTAATGCAACATAAAAAATTAAATACCTGGGTGGAAATGTGGGTAACCGCTCATATCTCTGAGATATTTCCCAGTAACCAAAAGCAAGACTGATTATTATTCTATGCCAAAACACAGCTTTTTTGTGCTTTGATTTTCTGAATCCGTTCAGGATCAGAGACAATTTTTTGCTGAATTTCCAGTTGAATCACAAAGCAAGAAGAAGAAAATCTATTCTTGTTCATGTCTGGTGTTGGCTTTACAGACCTTTGTGTCTCACTATGTGCCCAAAGACTGCTCTACACCTACAACTGTCACAAGAAAAGTTATGTTTACACTGTTCTCACAAGCATAGATACTCAGGAGTCAAAAGTTTTCAGACCTGTTCAGAAAGGATATCTGGCTCCATGGATAGGATTCAAGTATTTTTATTACTTATCTGATGATACAGATGCTGTTTCAGTTATGCATGCTGATGAAATCACCAAATGATCGAAGGAAGTGCTGACTGTCCTCTGAGATGTGTTTTGTGATCTCTCTGCATGGACAGCCCCAAAAACAGGCTTTTAGTCAGGGGGATCCGTGTTCTCTATCGTTGTGGACAAATCAGTCAGTAATTTTGCTACTAATACAGATATCAGCATTTTGATGTGGAGAAAGTAATGGAGATGACTACTGGTGCTTTCTGCTATGTAAACAATAGTGAATGAATGTAGTACTTGCAATGCTTAATTTTAATTTAAAAATGCATTAGAGCACTTCTTACCCTGCTCCAATAGGAATTCTCACTGAATAGCATCAATGATATACTTTGCCTTTTGTGTATTAATTAATTTTATTCTCTATGCTACAGTATTCAAAACCAGATAGGCATCCTGGGCCTATTCTTCACAAAGTTATGGAGTCTAGTTTTTCAGGCCCTCAGTCTTTCCCAGAGGCCTTGTCTCCTGACAGAGGAACCCAGCCCATCAAGCAACATAGGTAAGCAATTGTCTGTCTGATGGCAGATTTCGCAGGCTGCCAAGGGATGTCATTGAACTGGTGATATGTGTGTGCTGTGAATAGGGGAGATGCTGAATGGTATGGTACCAACAGAGCCTCAGCTGACTCAATTAAGCAGATGTCCAAGCATTTTCTTAGCTGCAGACATAAAAGGCAATAACAGTACTCAACAACTTTATCTGTGATTTGTAAAAGTCCTAGAGGAAGCATTTAAATACACCATCCAAGCTGTAGACAGAGACCAGTGAATGAAACAACTGTAGTTTGAGAAATCATTAAAATCAAAACTTTCTTTATCAATGTTCATGAAGTTAATGTGTCATTTGCATCAGAAAGGTGTAGTTGCAAATTTACAGCTTTTCTCACTGTTAACTTTAAACAAATAATACTTGAAATGAATACTGACTTATTTATAAACACATGGTGGCCCTTGAAAACTAATCTTCCATAAAGTTTGGATGATTGTTTCCAAGAGGAAAGAAAGAGGAACATCACCCATCACTGAATGGCCTTTGGATTAGAATTCTCCTAGTAGCCTTTTTGGATGAAAAAAGAATGCAGATGCTTCATTATGATACTAGAAAACAAACTCATGTCTGGTATAAGCAATAATGTTTTGAAATGGCTGTGATAATAATGTTTGATCTTTGCACACAGAGAGAGAAAAAAATGGCTGAGAAAAATCAGTTCAGAATATTTTAGCTGTGTAGTCTGGAGGAGAAGACATTTATTAAAGGATAATTTTTTAAATTACTGAAACAAAAGTCTGAGATTGCATGAAGTTATGAACTAGCTTCTATAGTATTTTGTGCATTTTCATTGCAGTCTCCCAGTCAGCTACATGTTCCTTTTCTTTTGAATAAATTATTTGCTTAACCTACCAAAGTGCAGCATATAAGCCAGGAAGGGACATTTGGATTCTATCTACTTTTACCTTCCTTAAGCCTTTAATTTAGCATGAAAAAATAATGCTGAATGTTATGTCAGATCCATTTCTTAGAGCTTATTCTCTATGGCACAAAGATTTTCAAAATATGCATCATAATTTTACCGAACATAGATGAACTGTGGAACTGCTACCTAGAATTCTTTCCATGGAGGTTTGGGGAAAAATTTATCTCAGTTTTGCCAAAAGGTGAAGTTCAGAAAAAAACATGGTAACATTCCCTTAGCTTTAATAACATGGTTGCAGTATCTAAGTTTGAAATATTTTAGGTGCTTTACCATGACATTACTTAATCTTAAAAATGTGGAAATAAAGACTGAAAATATTTCTTCTGTTTATAAACATTGCATCACTTAAAATAAAGGCTATAATAATAATAAAAGAGGAATGACTCTCCAGACTCTCAGTTTTCCATAGTGAAATTAAAGAATAAGCCACACAGGTAGAATCCCAGATTGCTCATTTAAAAAAAAAAAAAAAAAAAAAAAAAATCAAAACAAACTAAAACAAAGCAAACAAATTACAACAAAATGAAAAAAACACACACACACAAAAAGTCACGCAACAGTCATCTCTACTTGCAGATGTCAAGCTTCAGACTATCTTAAGAGTCTTTGCCTCAGAACTGGTTTAAGTTTTGGAATGACTGACTTAATTTATAAAGAATTATTTTGCAGTTTTGTAACTTCCGATTTATTATACAAGGCCCTTGCTTTGTAATACATGCAACAGACTTGAATATCAAACACTTTATAAGGTTATCTTTAATTTATGCACCATGTGATGGCTTCCTAATTCAGTTTCTAAATAGTCTTCAGCGTGGCCAAATGGTTAAATGTGGCCAAATGAGGAAACTTATTTTTTTAGTGGGATACATTTTGTTCTAAACATCACTTCATTTCATTCCAGATCTGATGTGAGCCTAAAAACTGCAGCAGCTCTGCAGTTTCTCATTTTTATGCTGTGAAACTATATTACTGGTTTATTTCTGATTTCTATGGAAATATTTTCTTTCATTTTCCAGATCTGTTTTCTCTGCTAATGTTTTCAAGGGCACTAATGATGGGTGATCATTTCATAAAATCAGCAGCTGTATGTTTCTAATTCTTAAAACCAATACAATTTTGGCCTGGCCGTAAGATTATCTAGGTGGGGAATCATTTGGGATTGCTGAAATTTGACTGACAAAGATCACCTAGTTATTTCACTCAGATTACTAGATAATAGCAGTTTTCTGTCTCTACTAGTCTCAGCTGCATGCAACGAAGTATGGCAGAGATAGAATTGAAAATTTAAATCTCTACTGAATGTTACTCCTAAAATATTTCACTTGTATTTTGTGTTGTTATTACTGTAGAATTTTACATCATCTGCTTGCATAAGTAGAACAGTACTGTCAACTGGAAAGTAACAAATTTGTTTAACCAGTAAACTTCTTGTAAAGTATACAGTGTCTCAAAAATTCATCTGAGTTTATCTGTTGATTTTAGTAAGAAGAAAAGCCATGCTGTTGTAATTTCTTACAGATAGGAACAAATTAGAGGTTTGATAATTATGGGACTGAGTTGTGATCCCATTGAATAGCAGTTTTCTTGGCAATTAGTCATCCTGATTTTCATTCATTGATTCAGTCATAATTGATTTTCTAGGGATTAATTTCAGTGAATACCATGATAAAAGCCAAATGCAGAGGCTTTCAGCCTAGAGCAGTTGTATTGTCTTACAGAAATGACAAAATAGGATAAACTTACTCTAAAATTTAAAATTACTTATGTTTAAATTTTTAATGTACTGTTAATACCATGAAAACCATGGTAAAATGATTTATTATTATTATTATTATTTAGTAAGTATTTTAGTTTTTAGGTTCCCAATATAATTGATTCAGTTTAAATTAAAAGAGTAAATTTAAATTATTCTTTAAATAAGGCTATTAAATTTCAAAAAATAAGTACTGATGAACTAAAGCAACTAAGAGTGTAAAGGCAGAGGAAGCCTGAAAGGGAGAAAACGTAAGGAATCTGTATTTTCCCAGGGCAAAAACATAGTTTTCTGTAGAAATTTAAGAAAAATAATGTCTAAAAGGAATGGGATATAGGGAAAGAAATAAACTATATCACAGAGCGAAGGAAATCATGCTTGAAGTGAACATTTCCAGAAATCGTTGAGAGTTAAGAATTACTGGTAATACTGAAAGCAATCAATTGTTCTTGCTGTATAAAGGAGGAGTATTCAACAGGAAGAAGCAATGCTGATGGTGGGGCAGAGGTAATATATGAAGCAGTTAGGGCAATCCTGAATGAATTAATTTTTCAGCTTGGGTGATTATTTGAGGATGAAGATGGGAAGGATTTGAGGATTTGATTATGAGAATGGGAATAGAATCAAATGTATGAAAACAGACGTTACTATAGTCAAAGTGGAAGTAAAATGCAGATATCAAAGCTCTCAAGTCAAGATGATCTAGTAGATCTTGATCAAAGATGTCTGGAAGGAGAACTGCCTCATGAAATTCCAAGTCTGGTAGCAAAATCTGTCAAAAAAGGAGCTGTGCCATGTGAAGATGGAATAGAAGATGTCAAATATTTAGGAAAGGAAAAATTTATTGAAGGAACTGAAGACCTATTACATTGAACTAGACTAGTCAAGGATTTTGGACGAATCTTGGGGCGGGAGGGAGCAGATTCTTTGTGTAGATATAAAAAAGGCTAAAAATCGTCATGAAGTTTATCAGCAGCAGTTTTTGCGACACTACACTGAGAATTTTTTTTGTATTTGTTGTAGGTGAGATCTCTACACAGCCTCAGTTTGTTTGTTGTCACACATCTAAAGTTTTTAGAGAGGGTGAAAGTAGGGAGAGACAAAAGAGCTATACTGCCAGATACACAGAGGTGGTTAAAAGGGAGAGTAAGGAATTACATTGAGGAGGTAAGTGCTTCGGGCCAGAATGCCTGAGGACATCTAGTGCTCCAGAGGAGCACTAAGGGAACTCCAAAAGAATTAGTCAACTTTGGGGACAAATTTTGTTTAACGCTTTTGTGCACAACTTTGGTGCAAAAATTAGTTTAGAAGATAGAGTCAGTACAGATAAGGATCTAGATAAAAAGAATGAATTGAGTAACTGAGTGTCGTGGTTTAAACCCAGTCAGGCAACTCGTTCACTCACTTCCCCCCCCTTCTTGCCCTCCCCCTGCTCCCGGAGGGACGGAGAGGAGAGTCAAAAAGACTGCAACTCCCATGGGTTGAGATAGGAACAGTTTAGTAACTAAGGTATAACACAAATCACTGCTGCTACCACCAATTATCATAATGATAAAGGAAATAACAAGGGAAGAGAATAAAACACCTCACCACCAGCCAACCGATAACTCACCCCTAGGTCCGACCAAGCAGCGACCCATACCTCTTCCAACCCTGCAGTCTCCCAGCCCTTCCAGCTAACTCCCAGTTACATCCTGGGCATGACGTGCTGTAGTATGGAATACCTCTTTGGTCAGTTTGGGTCAGGTGTCCTGTCTCTGCTTCCTCCCAGCTTCCCCTCCTCCCTGGCAGAGCATAAGGCTCACAAAGTCCTTGGCCAAAACAAAACATCGCTATCAGCTCTGTTCCCAGGCCAAAAGTCAAAACACTGCACTGCACCAGCTACCAAGGAGAAAAATGACTGCTACTGCTGAACCCAGGACATTATCCACCCCTTATTCCATACCATTCATGTCATGCTCAGATCCCACATTTTCAATATACCATCACTCTTATCTAAGTGCATGGACCAGTCCCTATAAAGCTGCTGAGTCCATCTGGTCCATGATGTCAGGCTCCATCTCTTGTAACAGTCTTCCAGAGCAGGAGAGACTGTGTGCAGTGTTCACACTTGTGAATAACCTGGGCAATAGTGTCCATTGTTAAGTCCACCCCTTGATCATGAGTCCATCTCTATGTTGCATCTCTGCTCTGATGGCCTGAAGTGTCATGGGCCCACCAGGCTTAAAATAATTCACTGTCCCCTTCAGCAGTTTCTGCAGCTTGTTGCTGGGGACTCCATACAGCTGCCTTCCATCTCCGATGCTTCCAAAGCACTGGAGGAGCCCAGTGTGTGGGACAGTATACTTGCCCATACTGTCCCACACACCCTGCCACTCATGACTGTCCAGCCTTGGGGAAAACCTCTTGGTGCCCCTATATTGTTGTCTAACCCCAGACAAGACCCAAACCTGTCTCTGCTTAACTTTTGAGATCAGACAAAATGGTGGTGGGTAGAACACAGCCTGTGTGTGTGCCAACATGCTGATCCCCATCACAATCAGCAGGCAGGTCCCAAGGATACCCAAAGGCCATTCAGAACCTTCAGAACTCTCACACGATGCTGCTGTGCTTGTCACTGGGGCTGGTGTAGCTGCTGTGCTTGCCGGCTCTCCCACCACCAGCTTCTCTTTTCCTGAGTCCAGCTCTTCCTCCTCTGCCTTGCTGGGAAGTGCTGCGTGGTCTCCTGCGTCCTCCTGGGGCTCGGCGGGCGGCTTCCGGGGAATGCTCTCGGCCATCTCAGGGCTGGGCTCCTCCGCGGCGCGGCTCCTCCGCCAACTTCTCCCGCTGCTCGGCAGCCGCCTCCTTTCTCTCCTCGACCGCCCCGACCTCCTCCACCCGCAGCCGTCCCCTCGCGGCCTCCGGCCCCGCTCCCGCCGCCGCTTGGTCCCCGGGGCCGCTCTCCCGGGCCGCTTCAGCAGCCGCCGGCTCCCGGAGCCGCTCCCCCTCGGCTCCCCGCGGCCTCACGAGGAGGGAGGCGAGGGCGAGGGCCAGGGCGGTGAAGAGCAGCCGGACGGCCAGGTACAAGTCCACGGCCAGGTCCATCCCACCCTGCTGCTGGAGCCCACCCGTATTACAAGCCATTGCCATAAAGCACAGTGAGACAAGAACCTTAGCCCAGGCCCCACACTTGATAAACACTAACACAGCAAATACCGGCTCTACGTAAGTTACAACATTCTGAAGCTGTGAGATCAAGAGAAACAACTCTGAGAGCCAATAAATCGTCATTGTGATGAGTGACTATTAATCCAGTCAGATCTGTCGTTATCTCAACCCTTCGTGCCCCACGTTGGGCGCCAAAAAGAACTGTCGTGGTTTAAACCCAGTCAGGCAACTCGTTCACTCACTTCCCCCCCCCTTCTTTCCCTCCCCCTGCTCCCGGAGGGACAGAGAGGAGAATCGAAAAGAATGCAGCTCCCACGGGTTGAGATAAGAACAGTTTAGTAACTAAGGTATAACACAAATCACTGCTGTGCTACCACCAATTATAATAATGATAAAGGAAATAACAAGGGAAGAGAATACAACACCTCACCACCAGCCAACCGATAACTCACCCCCCAGGCCTGACCAAGCAGCGACCCATACCTCCTCCAACCCTGCAGTCTCCCAGCCCTTCCAGCTAACCCCAGTTACATCCTGGGCATGACGTGCTGTGGTATGGAATACCTCTTTGGCTAGCTTGGGTCAGGTGTCCTGTCTCTGCTTCCTCCCAGCTTCCCCTCCTCCCTGGCAGAGCATGAGGCTCACAAAGTCCTTGGCTAAACCAAAACATCATTGTTATGCCATTCTTCAAAGTTACTCAGTGTCCTGGGTTCAGCAGTAGCAGTCATTTTTCTCCTTCTTGGTAGCAGGTGCAGTGCTGCATTTTGACTTTCAGCTTGGGAGCAGAGCTGATAACAGAGATGGATTCCATAACAGAGATGGTCAGGCATTTTGGAACTGATAATAAAATCTAAGCAATGAATGAGGAAGAAGAAGTTTCAGTATGTACTAGTTCGTCAAAAGAATAATCAAAGTGATGCAGCTGAGCGAAAGATAAATGGGATGAGAGGAATTATTAATCAAGACATTTTCATCAGAAAGTCAGAAACATTAAAACCACTTCATAAGACACTGTTGTCACTTCATTTGAATATAGCATGAGAATACAGCACTATTATCTCACCTGGTTAAAATGACCTCCTGATTACTATGAACTTAAATTGCAATATGAGGAATGAATAATCTGTGTTCCATAAGAAAATGTTAGAGAATCTGTCTCAGTCTTCAGAAAACTGAAAAGACTATATGACTGGTGGTTATAAATATATCAGAGGAAGCACAATGAGAAGTAAAAGACCTATTTAAAATGAAAACCTATTTAAAATGGCAGCACATATGTCAAATAGATGTATACTCATCATAAATAATTTTAAACTGAATGGAAGCCTCAAAGTTTTCAATATAGAACAACTTTCTTTATATTGTTTTAGTTTTAGGATCAAGGTTGATCAATACATTACAGGGAGTATATGATGAAGTTATGGCAGGTGATTAAACTCAGTGCCACTGAGGTACCTTTGAACACTGTCTTCCCTTTTCCTATAGTATGTATCTATCTGGTGGAACTCAGATGGTGACCGGATGATACAGGTAGTGTTGAAAGGTTTATGTAGAGTTGCAAAGTCCCCAGTCAGCTCTGGCACATTCCATTCCTGAATACCAGAATAAATAAAGGAGCAACAGTGCTCCCATTTCAGAAATCAAGAGGATATATGTAGGTGTAGGCTGGCTGCTAGAAAGCTTCTATTTATGTGAAGGGCGAAGAGAGTCTTGCAAACTGCAGGCTACAGTCCAACCCCCTCACCTGAGCTGAGAACCTGACCAGCTGTAATGGTTCATAAACACAAGCATGGAAGCACAGGTCATTGTGCCATTGTAGATGAGACATTTTCCTAGACAGTAATCATGTCTTGAGAGTGTACATGATTACTTTACAAAGACGTGGAAAAGAGTGGTGTTTTGGATACAGGATGCTATGGATAAAAAAGGGTTAAAACTATGAAGTTCAGTTTTCATATGCCACAGCTTTTTTTTTTGTCATAATAATCTCCTTACAACCTTAGTAGTCTTTTAATCACATGCAGTTTTGCTGAAGTCCCAAACGTTAACTTTCTCCCCTTGTGGAGACATCTGTAACAGGTTTTAATAGAGATGCACTCGCTGTGGTCATCTTGTTCCTGTAAGAAGTCTGACAAAAGGACTTTCTGATAGAGTTTTATTATTATTGTTTGTTGAGTGATTTATTATTTGTTGAGTGATGCTTATGTTCTCAGGTATAACATAGCCTTTTTATTAAAACTGAAAATTGCTTGAAAGTCTGAATAGTTGATCTCTACAAATGTTGGCAGTAGATTACCTAACTTAGCCTAAAAATGTGGCTCCTAAGGAACATCAGAAGACACTGTCTGGCAGCCAGATCTGTCATCTGTATTTACTGTTTCTGTCCTGCAAAGACAAAACCCGTGTCTTCAACACTATTTGCATCTTGTGATCAGTAGGTGATAGATTATGTAACATAATATGCCTCTGTATAGTTTTTGCAGTTACAGATTGAGTATTTACAATCAGTTTTATAACTTCCTTCTTCAACTTTGCATCTCTCTTTTCATGAATTATAGTTATGAAAAAAGGGGAAAGAATAAGTAAAATAGCTATGCAGACAAGCATGGTTATAAGAACCATTTCTGTAGCTCTTTTGTGCTTATTAAATAAGAAGGAAAGGATTCAGATCCCATGCAAAGTTTTAACATTTTGTCATCCTCTTGCTGCTGCTTTTCAAGTTCTGTTGACAAAATTATTTCTGAATGTGTTCATAGTGTGATGTATAATCACTTTGGTTTAATAATTGGCTAAAAAGTAGTATGGGAGGATTCTCAGAGTTACTGTAAACTGACTGCAAGTCTTCTCTTCATTAATGTTGTTAACTGCACTTGGGAGTTGTTTATATGCCTTGTGAAGAGAATACTGAACCTGCTGAGACAAAATTTGTTTTTACTTGGTTGCTCAACCTAAGGAAAACTTTCACACAAAACAATTTGTAACAGTGAATCCCAAGTTCTTAATTCGCTTTAGAGATGGTTGAACTGCTTCTTTCAAACCATTAATTCATCAGAACTATATTTCTCACTAGTATATGCATTACTTGTGGACCAGTTCAAGCAGATTCTGATTTTTGTTATTCTGGAGTAATTGATTAAGAGATTTTAAAGACGTATCTGCTGCAGCTTTGCTTATTGGTCCGTTTTATTGAACAGCTCACTTATGTGGGCTGGGTATTTTTGCCTGGTTAGACTGGAGTACAGGGAGGAAGAAACCATAATGGTGGCTGAAGGAGGATGAATTCCCTGAAGAAGTCTGAAAGGCATTGTTTGCCTCAGAGAGAGGAACACTTTATGTGAGCAGTAGAGCAGAAGTCTGAGAGGGACTGTATTAACAGTCTTGGAGGAAGAGTATGCTGACGTTCATAGAAGTTTTGTGAAAAAGGAAAAAACTTTATTGTGCTACAGTTACTTTTTCATAGAACTTTGTTTTAAAAAAAGTTACTATCTTGTCTTTGGTGCTTCAAGAAATGAGTGTTAACTTGCAGCTGCACTGTATGTAGATATTTCCTGGTTCTTAATGAATTTGTCTTGCCCGTGACCACGCATTATTTTTGTTCATTTTTTTCACTCCCATCTTTTTCTGTCAGAAATGTTGAAAGCATGAGAACCTCACATTAGCAACAAATTGGTCACTTAAGCTCTGTTGGTGGTGCAGCTGCTGTGATTGCAAGGAGGTACTGGCATGTGCCAGATCCCTTCAGTCTAACCAGCCCTTTAGCAGCCTGTAGAGTCTAGTGTTCTGTGTACCAAGGAGTTTCAGTACAAGCTGAAAGAAGTACAGATAAGTCACTCATATGCATCTTTGCTGCAGTTTATAACAGTTATCTCATGTCTACCTTTATGTGTTGAAATTATGTCCATAACAAATGCAGAACTTTTGTGAATTTGCATATGCATGTTATTAGACGGAAGATCCTGTGCTCTCATCCAGCAAGGAAGATGCGCAAGGGCATAAAACCAACCACAATTAAACAATGCCTTTCTAGTTTCAAATATTTGTAATCAGTCTAAAGTCTCTTAAGTTAATCAGTTTGCTGACCTTTGTAGTTCATTGATGAATATACTGCAATCAATAAAAAAACCCCGAAATTCATTCTCCAACAAAAATTACTCATTCAGCTGCATCTTGTAATAATCTCAGGCTCTCCTGAGCAGAAATTGTCAATTCTTTTGTGATGTGGTGGTGTTATTTTACAGAATGTGAACTGTAACTCACAACTCGAATTTAGCCTTTAGAGTTGAAAGGCCAGGGCTTCTGTTTTTTAAAGAATTCTTTTCACAGCCTTCTTAAATAGCTAAAGAAAAATCTATTTAAGGTAGCATCAAAAATTCTTGGGGGAGTATTATTGCCATGGTTTGTTGATCTTTTCAATTAAAAAGCACCAGGAAAATAAAAGCATGGGGGAGAACAGAGTGGAAATTGCAATGGAACACTGGTAGCCTGAGTAGTAGGATAGGAATTTATTTCTTATGCTTTGACTTTGGGGAAAGAGATTGGTTTTAATGGAAATGTACAGTCCACGAGAATTTGTACAAGATACTTGGTCCAAGCAGCAATTGCTTTGGGAGTGGATGTGGCCCTAACTGTAAATAAAGTTTCCATTAGGTATGAAATGCAGATTGGTTTTAAGTCAAGTTATAATAGGAAAAGAGAAGCAAATTTATCAAAAGTCTTTTGCATAGCTGAATTTTATCAGTTAAATAACCAAAAATAATGACTCTTAAATTGATCTACAAAACCTATAGTAAAATATCATTAAAGATGTAACAGAAAATAAGGTGATACATTTGCATTTCTGAGATCCAGAAGATGTCAAAGAGAAATAGGAGTAACTGGAAAATTAATAGCTAGTCACGCCATGCAGGACTGTGACCTGTCAGCAGTAGGAACAGGTTATGTCTTGCCTTAATTCTGTGTTCCCTTATTTTTGCATTAGCAACAGCTGAATTTGTAGTTAATTTACCAAAAGTATGGATTCTAGATAACTTTTAATACCTGCATGTAGTGGAAAAAAATCCATTCTCTTTCCAAAACACTACAAAAATGTTTACAAAAGCAATTTTCTAAAATAAGAAAACTATTACTTGTTTGTGTCATATTCAAGTTTGTATTATATCTCAGAAACAACACAGTGTTTATCAGTGTATCCAAAGAAGAAAACATATAAAGCATATAAAACACGAAAAAAAAACAATATAGAAATCTTGTTCAACGTGAAGAAAACTTGTCAGATATGTTTTTTTCAAGCTGCATTTCATAAGCTTCACTTAGATTCTTCACTTACATTTTTTTCACAGTTTAATGATATTGTATCAGGAAGCAAGCACCTTGTAGACTGATAGATGATATAATGGGTTCTCAATTTAAGATCTGATTTTGAGCTCAGCTGTAGGTATGATAGTGCTGTACTGTTTGTTTATACTGTCCGAGTCAACTGTATATAGCAGGATTATGGGTACGCATCATGGAGAAAAAGAAGCATCCTTCATCAAGTATGAGGAAACGTTTCATATACCAGGCAATTATTTTCATTCCTACAAAAGAGGTGATGTATTAAACATGGCATAAACAGCAGCTAACTATGGATTATAGTATTACATTTCCATAGAGAATTTCTACTGACGTCGTAGACTGCCACAGCAAAGTTATAGAAACAGTAATCCATGCATTATTAATCCTGAATCTTTACTTTGCAAAAGTTTATGCTTTTGCTGTGATAATTTCTACTGTGTTCTTGGTGTTGTTCCTAGAAGTCTCTCTTCATGCTGCAGCCCAGGACAAAAAAGTGGGATGCTGCATAGAAATGCCTTTCGGAGGACTCCTCCCTTACCTCGGGGTAGGTTCAATGGGATTACAGGACCAGCATATCAACAGCTAGAAGAGTCAAGGATCACAGACCAGGACACAATACCTTGTCACGGGTAAGTAATTATGTAACTGAAGTGAGACAGTTTGTGAGTGGCTGCTGTTATGCGGTTAATATGCTTTGCCATTACAGTCCTTCCAACTTGTTATAGTGTACTGTGGATCCAGGATTTATAGTATTGAAAGCAGAGGAATGTTTTCAGTATACTGGCCCTTTGAAGGTAATACATTCTCATTTGGCTGGCTGCTCTTTATAAGCCTTTCAAAGGCTGTAGTAGGGAGTGATTAGAACAATGTCGTTGGCAATGCTACTCTTTATAATGGATGTTTTTTTCTAGCAGTGATATGATGTTCTAGTAACTTATGCATAGCATTTTTTTCTTCCATCAGCACTAGGCAAATAAAATAATTCAGATTTTTTTTTTAAATATATCAGTGTACATTGCGAAGTGTGTTTGTTGTAGAGACTAAATAGCAATAACTTGTAAAAGTTTGTCTTTGAAAGCGCACAAAGAATCCAATGTCTTTCCTTTTTCACTTCAGCTTATTAGAATATTGAATGTGAACTCCAGCTGTACATAAGGTCTGAATTTCAGAAGTGCTCCTGAGCACCTACAGCTAACTGCCTTTGAAGTCTTTTGCAATTGGATATCCCTACAGATTTCCGAGGACTTTTCAGAATCACTGCAGACATGTTATATGTAAAACTAGGAGTGATATCTGGAATGGTATAATACAGTTTCATTTGGACACGTGAGTCACAGCTCAGTGCAGCAAAGTGAACAGTTACACAGCGAGAAGGCAGCTGTATGTTTTCTGTATCAGAACTGCCTTTATGGAGTGCAGATGTAAGTCACCTACATGTTTAATTTTCTCCAGAGAAGGAAGGTCGCTATCCACTCTGAGCTCCTGGGAGATGACAGTCACAAATTCTGGACAAGTATAAGTGCTGTTACATGTGTGTCTTGTGGGCACACACGCAGGCATGCACACATTCCACCTGTGCCTCCCTTACTGTGCTTTCCAGCCTGCAGTGAGACTGCCCAGTCTGGGGGACAGTGTGAGAGAGGGACTTGGTTCACTAAACGTTTTGTAGCTCATCTACTGAACAAAGTTGGCATCAGTAATTAGGAAAGACAGACCACGAACAGAGCTTACCTGTGAAGGGAGAAAGCAAAGCCGCAAAAGGTTTGTGTGTCTGGTGACCTCTTTAATAAGTACAAATTTGTCTCATACTTTTTTCCTTTTATTATTTGCTTCTTATAAGGAAAATTTGCTTAGTAATCCTTGCAGTAAGTATATATGATAATGTGTGTATAATTCATTACAAAAATATGATTCCAAATGCAACCCTTCCTGAAAGGGGCAGGCTGAGCCTTCCCTCTTCAATAGCAGGATCTTGTAGCATAGGCTCTGGAGAGTGATGCGGCCCCTTCCTAGGTTAAGAAGTGAGGTAACAAATGTCAAAGCTGTCTTGTGGCTGGTTGTATTTTCTCTTCTCTAGGAAATCAGTGTGTGATATGACAAGCATCATCTTGTAGTGGCCTATATTTTAAATTTGCAGGTCTGCAAGAGGTTGATATTTGGACCAGACTGTTACCCCTTCTGGCCTCAATCCACGCAAGCACTTCGTCCATATTTTGTGTGCTAGGGATGTCTGTAGAATTAGATCTTCCTAATATTGACTCTAACAAATAGACCTCTTCCTGATGGAGTCCTGTGAGTGCATCAACAGGTGGTGTTGTGACAGAGAGTCACAGCAGTCTGTGCATATCACAAATATGATACCAAAAGTCTTCAATTGATATCTATGGAAATTATTTTTTTTAAATATCAGTGTTAGGCATGAAAATAAAACAGTTATTTGATCTTATTTTATTACAGTGTTTTACTGATGATGGGTTTTATGAAAATTGAGTCTTTGAATAATGTAACAAAATCTTTTTACAAGTTATTTTGTGTTGCAGCAATGAAGTAATCTCTTCAGCTAGAATATAAGTATGCATCTTATCTCTGAACAAATATAAAAAATGATTCACTAATTGTACTTCATGTGGAATTCTTCTAACTTAGGAAGAGGTTTCCCCAAAATCAGATGGCTTTTCATCTTCTAAATATCTGCTAGTTTTATATTGTTTATATTCTCACTAGATTTCCAGCCCAAATGAAAAGTTCCCTTGTCCCCTGCAGAACTTAACTATTTCCTTTCTTCTCCCTTTTCACCTCCATCTTTCCCTATAGGGATGCACAAATCAAATTGGTGTATCTCCCTAATTGTTTGACCCTTCTGAAGTTCATCCAGCAGCAGTTTAATCAGATTTTGTATGTTTACATTTGATAGAAAAGAGGCTAATTTACTTGAGTACTTTTTGTCTGGACTGTAAAAGGGCTCCTCTTCCCATCCCACATTGAGAAGAAAGCTTTTGCTGCCTTCCACAAGCACTAGACCTTATGATTTGCAACAGGATCTGATATTTGCAGAGTTTGAGTCAAAGACAGCTAGTATCAGTTATTTAATCAGTATGCTACTTGAAGGAGTAGAAAAACCTGCCTGAAATGAGGAGACTAAAGAAAACAAACCATCTCCATGCCAGTCACATCTCAGAGATCGATCTGAGTCCCTGAGGGTGTTTACAGGCAGTGGTTTGATTGCATGCTGTCAGTGAGAGCTGTTCGTATTACACTGTATGAAGTGTTGGAAGTAATGCCTTATAGCCTGTGAATGTGTAGATATACATATATAAATGTGCTTATGTATACAAGAGCCAATGTGTCATACCTACAGGTAGAAAATGGGGTGTATATATATATAGGTATATGTGCTTACAAGGCTGAACCAAAGTCCAGTAATGCCACTAGAATGACTTCTGTTCATTTTAATGGGCCTTGTCGTCAGGGTCTTGTACTGGACATCTATAGCAATACGTCTTATAGCAAAGCTTCTGGTATTCTGCTAAACAAAAAAACATTTTATTTTTTAAGTTACAATCTCTTCTGTCTCTCTTTGTATCTGTTTTAATGGGGCAGTAAAATTTTTTCCCTTTTTTCAGTGTCATTCTTTATTTTAGACTCTTAAAGACTGTATAACATAATTACTGTTGCATATTTATAAATGAGTTTCTCTTTTTGCTTGGTTTTAAGGAAAGGGTGGAGAGAAAGCTGCACTTTGAAATACGTGCACATGAATGAATTTATTCAGACAAAACCGTTTTTCACATAAAACCCCAGATATTATTCTTAGGAGGATCTATTGTTCTAGTAAAGTTAATTATAGAAAAATGTAATTAAGATTGTGCAATTATAGGTCTAAGTCTCAGTCTATTGAAAACAGCAGCAGTCTTGTGTCACAAGCAGAAGTATGGATCAGTTTATAATTGACCAAAAGAAAACTCTTACATGGCTTAGATGTAATATCCCTACTAGTTTAATACCTTGTCTGTTGCACGCAGTGTATGTGCTTTGACTCAACCTCAGTCCTTCTTTGAAAGCCTTGTAAGCACAGGGCAGAAGCATGTAACTGTGGCATACAACTGGTGAGTCTATCTGTACTTCAAGAAATATTATGGAAATATGCCAGGCATTGCATTACGTACTATTGTTGCTGTCAATTAGTGTTCAAAATACCAAGAACAATTGAACCTCTATTATGGAATTGGCAAATGTTACTATTTTTTCACCAAACCCATTTTAATTTAGTCTTTTCTTGGTTTTGCTTATATATCATCCATATAATACATCCATTGCATGTAGAATTCATGAAAAACATTCCCTTCCTTTGTTTTCAGGGTGCAGCCCAGAATATATTTAGGGCCCGAATTACCAAAAAAGGGAATAATGCAACTGATGCGATCTCTCCAGCTATAGTCGTTTGAATTATATAATAAGCAAAGGAAACAAGAATGGGCACAACCCAAAGGTCTGCATTGTTTTGTTTTCATTTATTTTTTTTAATTATCCTCCCTTGGGAATAATATCCATGATCAGTATTTCATTCATACTGATTATTGAAAACTGTTCTAAAAAGACCCTCCATAAACGGTTATATGTGTGTCTAAGCAGATTTCAAATGCCATTAACCAGAAGCTGAGTCTTAGCTGGTTCAGATGTAGAACATAAACACAGCTATATAGCATGTGCAAGAAGTTCTAGCATGGATCTGAAAAAGCCACTTGCTATATTATTCCCCTGGGTTTCACTTCCCAAAGCAGTATGTCCATCAGGTAGCAGCAAAAAGCACAACACCTCTTCCTTACTGCAGCACTCCCAGCTGCATTTTCTGGTCTTCTGGGGACACCTGGCGAGTTTTCATATAGGGGCTGTACAGAACTGCATGCATGTACTTGTACAGGTTAATGTGTCAAACAGTTGTACAAACACAGTGCCACTATAGATGAGTTAATAACAAGTCAGTGGTGCTCTGCTGGAAATGAGCCTAAAGATATCTCCTCCTCTCTCCTGTCTGACAGCCTGCCAGGAGGATAAGGCCAAAGGAAGCCTTTCCAGTTAATTAGTGTTGTGAGCTAGTATTGGACTATGGCTGTTACATGCCATTCACTTTCTCTTCCTTAGTTCTTTTTCTGCTAATGCCAAAAAGCAGCAAGGCACAGATGAATAGGAGGATATCCCTAGTGAAGTCCAGCAGGCTTAAGCATCTTTCAGAAAAATACCCTTCAAGTCATAGCTCGAAGCACCTGCTTCCACATGAGATCTAAATGTTGCTTCCTCATCCATGGACAAAACATACTAGACTTCACCGGTAGCTTGCCTTATTAAATACTGATATGATCACAAAGCTCATTATAAATAAAATATGTTCCGGTACTGAGGTGATGTCTGTGCTCCCTGGCAATCATGACTAACTCTTAAAGCACCGTATTTCTTGTAATGCTGCTTCTCAGATGGGAATTTTTTTTTTTTTTTTTTTGGTCATTGTTTCCTTTGTTTTATATTTAGTATACTTTCCACTTCTGGTTTTTAAGTATATCATGTAAAACTCTTTCTGATCAGAGTAATGAATTTGACTTTGAAACAAATCAGAAATGTTGATAAAAATTCACGTAAGTTGCTCATAATAAATAAAAAATCATGCTATGATATTTATTAATGGAGGATAAAGATTTTATTTTTTTTTTGAAGCACAGGATTACAATATCAGGCAAACACAGACATTTGCTCAAGCCAAGTGTATTGGCTCTATTTCCAGATGAGATCCAAGAAAAGAAATCAGGCCGTCATTAGGAGTATGGGCTGTTGAAAAAAAGACATGTTTTTAGAGGTACGCTGCACTTAGATGCTCTGCTTGTTTGAAGGGGAGCACATACAGTCATTTCTAGATATGTAAAGACTACACAGACATGTTTTGTTTAAAGTTCTTTTTTTCCTGCACCTTTTCAAAGTGTTCTGCTAAAGTAAGAATTTGACATTGAGAGTTCCAAATTCATCAATGAAAGCAAAGAAAGCATCAATCCATTTCCCCAGGTAGGAGCATAGGAGTGGAATTTCAAATATAACGTCAAAGAAAAATAATAATACAGTACAACTTCTGAAATCTTTTAAAAAGGAATCATCTTTTTTTTTCTCATATACTGGTGGGCAAAATGAGACTGGGAGGAAGGCAATGGCTTGCCACCAGCAGATCTGAGAATCAAAGCCAGGTCTCCGGAGTCTGTAGTTTTCCCCAGGGCCATACTACTACCAAGCGTTCCTAGTGTGAGAAAAAAATGACATGTAGCTTTTCAGCACAGTTCACTGAATATTAGAATTTCCCTGCTGCTTGTTGCATCTGACCATTTGATGTACAACAAACCCTTCTTTTTACTCTTTCCAGGTATTCATCCAGTGGTTTAAAAACTCCTCAGAATACTCCAATAAATATGCAACTGCCTTCAAGAGAGACAACCCCTTATTTTAATAACATGGATCAGAAGGACTTGGTCGGCTATTCATCTTCAAGGGCCAACTCTGTTCCCATCATCCCGTCTGTGGGCTTGGACGAAGCCTGCATGCAAATGCAAAATGTTTCTGAAGTAACAGGCATCAAGTGGTGCAAAAACTCCTATTCAGCTGAACTTGTCAATGTGAGTTCCCCAGTCAGTAATTGTCTTATAGCAGAACAACACGAAGTGAAAATATTGCTAGAAACTGTGCAGGAGCAGATTCGAATTCTGACGGATGCAAGGCGGTCGGAGGACTATGAACTGGCGAGAGTAGAAGCAGAGAACAGCACGAGTGAAAACACAGCCTTTCTGCCCATGAGCCCCGTGGCCAAGTCAGAGCAAGAGGCACAATTTGTCTTAAAAAGTGAAGCGCAAAGAGACTCGGTATTGACCAAGTGACTTTGTGTGGGGATTTTGGGAGGGGAAACGAGATCTGTGCATTTGATGCTTTGTTAAACAGGAAGGGAGGAAATTAAGTACAAATTATTTATATGCATTAATTTAAGAGCATCTACTTAGAAGAAACCAAATAGTCAATCGCCCTCATATCATAGTGTTTTTTAACAAAATATTTTTTTAAGGGAAAAGTTCCAGGAGGGATGGCGTATGCATCAGGTGCTTTCTAGGCAGTATTACACATAAAGTTTCGGTTACAGAGCATTTTACCATGGTCCTCTTTAGCTGTCCAAAGTCTTAGGCTATGCATCTTTTTTTTTCAGTAAAGGCCAAGACCAGTCTTAGATTCATTTCTGGTTTCAGGGCAGCGCTGCAGTCAGCTGCTTCCCAGGGACTCAGACCGTGCAGAGCAAGTCCTACGACCCCACCAGAGACCCAGTACCCTCTCCCCCTCTCCTCTTGGTTCCAGGTTCACACCATGGCACGCAGACATCTACTTCTGAGGTTTGGTACCTACTGTGGAATGAGAATAAATCCCTAAATTGAGCCAGACACTTAACCTTCAACCTTACTTTAATGTGTCACTAAGCCCAAGAAAGTCAATGGAAACATTTAGGATCTTTGTCTTCAGCCAAGTGTGGAGTGGGATTGGGGTCTGTATTGGTATGATATATACTATAGGGTAGAGATTCAGTGGTTGGGAACCTGCAGGTGCTCCATTTTCTGAGCTTTGACTATCAGAGCAGCATTAGTGGAGAGTGAGGAAAAACAAAAAGTCCAAAAGCATTTATTATGGCAGGTTTGGATTTGATTTGGGTTTTTTTTGAGTGGGAACATAAATTTTGTTGTTCATTAATAACCCCTCAACATTTCTAAACTGGTATACTTTGAAGGCATTTGTAAGCTCTTAAGGAGCACTTCTGAGTGTGTGTGTATTTTTTAACTCATTTTTTATTATGGGCTGTTCGGAGAAGAGTCAGAAAGATTCAGTATGATCAAAATCCAGCTGATAAGTGTCCACACTGCCCTAATTTGTTCCCACTTTCAGTTCTTCAGTCGTTTCAATTAATCATGGCTTAGGCTTGTGAACTTTAAAGCTTCAACCCTGCAGATGGTTCTGTATGGGCAGACCCACAAGCATGCACAGATATGATTGTAATTGAGCTATATAAGAGCAGATGGTTTCCACCAAATCACTCCCTGCAGGGAATCAAGGCCTTGGAAAAGAAATGTAATTTCCTTATTGCCATATCCCAATCACATTATAAGCGTTTTTTTTGCATTTACTTTCTGTTGAGTCCCATAAATTCTCTCTTTCTGTTGAGTCCCATAAAGTCTCTCCCCCCCATAAACTGTAACACAATATGCCAATAATACAAGGAATTGGATTCTTTGGCATACACATTACTGTTTTTATTACTGTTAAAATATCTCCTTATTCATGGGGAAAAGTAAAATCAGCTATAATAAATAATTGCTAAATAGCCTTCTGTTAATGTCAGAAAATTGATTAAAAAACAAACTACAGTATATACAGAATGTAATAAAATACTCCTTTGCAGCAAATTAATTGTTAAATTTATATGTGGCCCAGACTTTCCAGTTCACAAGTCTCAAGACTTCCCAAAATAGCACAATCAATCATGCAGTGCTGTTGTATGTTGAGTCAGAATAAAGCAATATTTTAACCTCTGTCAAGTAAATTTGCAAAAGAAATGCTGAAGGTGTATGTCATTTTTTTTTTGTTACGGCAGTAAAAAAAATTGCTATTCACAGTCTTCATTCACCAAGTCTTATTTTGGGTTTCTTTTGCCTTTTTGTTTTTAGTTTTGGCTTGGTTTTTTAAGATAAAGTTGATAAAATTGTCTTGTATACAGAACTTTCTATGCTGTAATTTTTGCTGTGTATTTTCAATAAAAATATATTTGAGGGCAAACTATGCTTTATGCCCCAGGATGGAGCATGCCTCGTTTCGAATGCATTCTTCAAAGACACAGGGCTTTTGCTGTAGCAGTAATGTGCGATAACCATGAGGAGTAGTCTCACCCTGACAGGTTTCTGTGGCTGGGCACTCACCATGTATGAGCTGAGCTATCTGCGCTGGGTATGGCCCCGAGCCCCCACCAAATAAACCTTGTGAGAAAACAGGTGGTTTTGATGGGTTCAGCTTCACATCCCTACGAATGACTTTTCTGTCAATATCCCACTATCTCAGGACATGAGCAAAGTGAGGTTGCCTCTGCCCATAAGCCCTGTGAATATACCTGTAATATAAAAACTGGCTACTATATAAAGCTCTGATTCAATAATCTGTAAAGTGTGATCACAGTTAATTAATTGTTCACACTTAGTAATTAATTTCATCAAGAGATGGTCTCTCTGCAATAAAGTGCAGAATCCTGCCCAGATAGGTATTTCAAAATTGAATCTTTTCAATCCAGATGTAAGGCCTTCTCACCGCCAAATCCTACCAAACTCTGCAAATTCACCTTTGGCAACATATTGTAAATACACAGCAAAATTTCTGTTGAAAAAAGAACCATATCATAAGCAATGCCTTTATGGAGAGAATGTGTTCACTCAGCACTCCTGAAAGACCCAGAAAGAGGGGAAGAGCAATGTATTTAGGAGAATGAAATGTTTGAATGATAGATCTTAAAGTGGTGAGGATATCTTCAGTTCATGTTAGAGATGCGATCTTGTATTCAGCAAAGGATGTGTGACTGTTATATGTTAACTGTTCTATTCAGTTTTCAGCATGTTTGAATAGAGAGACATTAATATTAACCATATGTCAGACTAGTGTATTATTTGTTAACAGTATCGCTTCAGATCCTATTGAAACTGTCATTGTTTGCAGAGGAAAAGAAAAAGGTTTGAAAACATCAAACTAGATAGCCTTAATGTCCTTTGTGTGTTTCTCTAATGCACCAGTTTTCCTCCATGGACCTTTCTATTTTACAGTGAATGGGACAAAATTTTCTCTGAAGTCTGACAATTAACTATGTAGAGGACACAACAGAAAGTTGTACCGAAATAGCCAAAGTCATAGGCCGAATTTTGCATTACTTCTGACCCCTGTGATCACACTGAATTCAGTGGATTCAGAAGGGATGTGAGCCAGTGTAGTTCATTCCTAGAATTACATCTGTTCCTATCCTTGGAAACAGACTGTAATCCCTCTAAAAGAGTCTCTGAACTCAGTCATTTATCTGTAATGTAATTAAAAATTATATCTGACCTGTGGAGTTCCAAGTGTAGTCTGGTGTGAAAATTCACACATGCAGCATTACACTTGAGTAAACTGGAAGAACAGCTAACTAAATAAATCGAACTTCCTCTGAACTGAACAGAGAAAGCCTGTGTCTCTTCAGCATGATACTGTGGAGCAGAATTATGACAGAAGTGTATAGCCAGATTTTTTTTTTTTTCTGTATAGAATTTCTTCAAAATAACAAAAAAAAATCCACTAGAATGGTCTCAACATTTGAAATAGGAAATGTAGGTGAGTATGGGCCCATTACATAGCATTAACCACTGGAAAATTCTTCAGTATACCCATGACACAAAACTGGAATCTTCTAATAGTTGCACGATTAAATTTTGATCAGCAAATGCATCCATGGAAAAAGAGCTTTTCAGAATGCTTTTGGTATCTAGCCACGCTCCCAACTGATGTAGTCAATGTAGGAGTTTATATTAAGAGAGGATCACATCCGAAATCTCTTATACTCAATGTTCAGTTACGTGTCACAAAGTTTAGTAGCCTTCTGCATATTGTAAGGACTTCTACACTGATTTATGGAGCTACATTCATTTTGCTTATGGAAACCATATTTGTGTTACCCTCACTAGAACACGATGTAAGATTTGCTGCCCAAATGATTGGTTTGTCAGGTCTGTCTTTTACAAGGGCTGAATATCACTGACCAGGTTCTAAAAATGAACTTTCCAGCAAGTGGCTAATTCCAGTTTTATTAATTAAAATCCTTCAGCTTCAGGTTTAAATTTTGAAAAAACTATGAGATGATGGCATGTGCTCATGACCATGCATGTGCTAGATATGTTCCTGAATCAAATGTTCAATCATAAGATCATAAGAAGATAATTCATGTCTACGTCTCATATAAGGAGAGAGAGAATCTGGATGCCTCTTCCCAGTTCATCCCCAGCAAGACCCACTTCTGTGCTTTCCTATGCCTGCTTTGATTTTTTATGAAATCACTGAATTTCTAATGGTTGAGCATCTTTATTCATGTTCAATTTTACCTTGCCCTCAGTTTTTTGCTATAATTTATAGCCTAATGTTTGGGACACTGGGACTGTCTGCTGAGTAAATTTAAGGCCTAAAACATTGAAAATTTTTTACATGTAAATTTATCTGCTTTCGGTAGGCCTTATGGGAAATCTTTCCCTTGAAGAAAGATTTATGCAGCCTATGCTGCAAGGCATTTTCCTGCCACTCCTGCTGGTATCAGCATTTCCAGTCTCTGAGTCAGACGCTCTCTTCAGGTTCTCCTGGGCACTGGGACCGGAAGCCTCTGACTTCTTTCAGAGTACCAATGACCAGAAGTCATCTGAAGTGTCCTGAGCCATAGTTATATATCAGAACACTTCTGCCTATTAATAGTAAAATGTCTCTAAAGTTTAAGACCTTTCATGTGCATTGCATTAAATTATATAAAAAATATAATGCCAAAGTTTATGAAATTAAAATTATATAGTAAATATTATTGATTTTCTCTATGCCTTGCTTTGAAGGAATATGAAGGGAGAGCTCTCAGTTTTGTAAATATTTGGAAACTACAAATAATAATAAAAAATAATACAAAGAATAATAACTATTCTAAAATACAAAAGATAGTTCCTTGCTTTCTCTGAAATAATCAGTAGTAGCTAAAGGTTATCAAGATGCATTAGGGAAATGAAAGAAGACTCAGTGAGGGCATTTTATAAGTCATGCAACTACTATGACTAAGATGGTGGGGTTTAAGTAATTCAGGGTTAGAGTTTCCCTTGCTTGACAATACATTAAGATAATGTTTCTTTCATAATATAAAGCTTACTTCTATACAGGGCTGAGACAAGTATCACCTACCTTAGCATAAGCAGAACAGAAATGCAGTATAGGTTTCACTCTGACTTTCTGACTCAAGCATTAAACTCACTTGCTTCAGATTATCTCTGATTTCTTCCAGGAAAGAATAAATTGAGTATAAAAAAAAAAATAAAATAAGTATGAATAATTGATAACTTCCCCCTCCCCTCCGAAATCTACCAATTAATGCTACGGATATTGAATATCATAGAAATATCTGAGATTTTGACCATCCTTGATGGGGAAAACAGCAGCTAGAAGAATTACCACCCCCACTACCCCAGCAAGATGCACGCTGTGGATTTCTGGAGAAGAGGGTAGGGAGCTTCTCCTGGTTCTCACAGAGGGTAGGGAGGTTCTCCTGGCTATGACACAGTTTTTCCATGGGTGAGGAGGGATAGATTTTTAGTTGGACCAGGAGACATCATCTGAGAAACTTGCCTTACCTTTATTTCTTTCTCAGATCTCTGTCAAGTCAGTGAAACCATGGTCATCAGCACTAGTTTGTTTTGTAAGTTAGTGATTTCCAAATTCTGGGATCCTTTGAAGTGTTGAATTTTGGAAGAAGAGACATCTGGGAAAAAAAAAAAAGAACAAAAACCATAAAATGTCTTCTGTAAATTTTTTAAGCCATCTTTACCTGAAATGCTTACATTACTTTAACTATTTTTTTTTTAAATAGGTTATTACAAATATAAACTCCATACCTATATATTTACATCATGATAATAGGGCATGGTTAAGATCTGGGTGTCATGTTTCTCTCATGATCTGGTTGAAGATGTACCTGCTCATCTCAGGGGTGTTGGACTAGATGACCTTCAAAGGTCCCTTCCAACCCAAACTATTCTAACTGTTCCCTGAAAAACATGTTCAAGTTACTTCTGGTATTTTTTGGATCGTTTATAAAATGGTGGATATTTCTGTGCACATCAGCGGCCACTTTGAGTTTGACATGGAAAGGTAAATAAATTTACAAACAAAAAATGGACTACGTAAAACTTCCAGGTCAGACCCTAGTGGTGTACAAGTGGAAGCTGTTTCACTGAAATCATAGTTAATGTGAAGGGAATGAGGCTTCCAGAGGAAGATATTTATGGTGGCTCAGCAGTTGAGCTAACTGAAATAAAACCCAGGTTTCCACCTCCACAGTGCTAACCTATGCTTCTTTCTAAAGCTAGCCCACCCCAAACCACAGGGTTTCTGAAGCTCCACCACTAGTGACTGTATCAAAAGGCAGGTGTCAGCACTGACTTCTGCAAAAACTCCTCTTATTAAATCAAAATGAAATAAAATGAACTAAAAATCGATGGAACTGATTTTCAATGCTGTCAGGTTATAGCGAGCACTAGCAATGGTGCTAATTTACTGTTTCTGAGGCTGTGGTTCATGATTTGACATGACCCATGAGTTTCCATTGTCTGTGCTGGAGCTATCTGAGCAGAATTTTCTCTGCCCATCGGGGTAGCATTATTAAAGCAGTTTTATTCCAACTAACCTCATTTTCTGCACTTCACTGTGTATTGTACTTGATTATTGTAGAGGTGAAGCTGCTTCCAAAGTCTGCTTAAAGTGCCACCTCATATCTGTCTTTGTCAGGTAACTGGTTGTGATCACTCAGCTCCAGTTTTAACAGTGGTGTAAGGTCCTCCAGCTCTACAGATCAGAGCTGGGTCTTGCAGTCCAAAATCATGTATATGTCTTAGAATCATAGAATGGTTTGGGTTGGAAGGGACCTTAAAGATCATCTAGTTCCAGCCCCTATGCCACGGGCAGGGACACCTTCCACTAGACCAGGTTGCTCAAAGCCCCATGGAACCTGGCCTTGAATACTTAAGAGGGATGGGGCATCTCAGCAACCTGTTCCAGTGCCTCACCACCCTCACAGTGGAGGAATACGTACAAGCAAAACTGTCCATACTTGTTCTGCACAATTGTATGCATTCAGATCTAAGCATGGATCAGCTGCCAGGCTGATCTTTCACTGTTTTATTTAACAAAGCTATATTTTAAATAGAATTTTCTGTGCTGCTTCTCTGTATGTTGTATAGAGAAGCAATGAAGGCAAGTTCAGCATGTCTGCATTTTCATCTCAGCTAACAATAGTAGGCTTTTTTTTTTCCCCAAAGCAGCTCAGGAAACAAAGTTGTTAAAATTCTGACCTCAGAGGAAAAACTGGTACCCTGGCAGGGGAAGGTTATTCTGAGCAGATGCTTATCTAGTCTGTCTTTCTTCCTAAGCAGCCTTTCTTCCAAGAGCCAGTGTACCTAAAACACTTAAAACATAAGCAAAGCTAAGGCAAAACACGGACCCTACCTTCTTTGCGAAGGGGTCAGGGGCACAAGTAAAGGCTAATTACCAAAAACCTTTCTAGCTAGTTCCACTAGTATTTGCACAGACTAGTAATACTAAAATGACTGTGTATGATTTGGTCACATTTATTCGCAGGCTGTGATGTATTTAAACTGATAGCCTGCTTTAAATTGTCAGTGATTTGCAGTACCTCAGGCTGGAGTATTGGAGTGCTCAGGATGGCATTTACCACTCCTTAACATCCATCCCAGTTTCATTTGACTAATGGACATTTCTATTACACGGATGGAAGCAATACCCGATTGCTGGAGGCATGAGTGTCACACTAAGCCCCGCATAGCTTTTTGGCAAGCAAGGTAAACCAGTCCTTCTTTCAACCTTGCAGGCAGTACTCTGGGCTGTGAGGGAGCATACTGTAGGCTCAGCCCCTTTGTCAGGCAAGAAATCAGGTTTCACAGCAGGGGGGGCCTCCTAAGCTAAAAATGAAAAACTCCCTCAAGATTGAGATAAAAGGGTGGCTTAGAAAAAAACCAACTAGGAATCACAGTCCTTTAGAAAAGATTGTGGTCTTCATTTCAATTTCTCCAGTAAGTAGTTGAGTAGGGTTTTTTTTAAATTGACACTTAGCTCAATTTAAAGCTGTCTCTAGGCAGTTTCAGAGAATAAAGAGAGCACATACCAGTGCAAATGCCTATACTCTAGGAAGGCACTATAGTTCATAGACAACATTCCATCCTTGTGGGTAGGATGTGAGCATCAGTGCTTTGCCAGTCCTCCTTAATTTGTTGACAAGACCAGGCAGCACCCTGCACTCCTCAATCACTGGCTGCCGATGAGACCTGCAGTAAATCCCTTACTAAAACCACTTAAAAATGAAACAAAGATGAAGGAAACATGGCTTGTTCACTGTGAATATCCAGCTAGAATAGTTGGAATAACTGCAAGAGAACCGTTTGGCTAAGCAAAATGATTTATTGGTTAATAGTCTTTCAGTCCTCGCTCTTTAGTCAAACAAGGACCATAAAAGATTTCCAGATATAAAAGTGGAATGATTGGTTCCTGGATCTAGTTGTAATCGTCACAATTCCAATATTTCAGACTTTTTGCTGAGCACTGATCAAGTAGAGTCAATTGGGCTTCATTCAAAGAGATGAACTTGTAGAGTTACACCTGATTTCCTTTATTGATCACTAGATTCTTTCTATATCATGTAAAATTATGTTTACTTTAAAACTGATCTGTAGATATGCATGAAACAGCATCTAATGTGGACTTGAAGTTTGAGCCCTCTCAATGCATAGGGTGAGTCTTGTGAAATCTTCATTTTAGCAGCTGAAAGTCTTGAACCATTCACTGAAAGACAACTATTTGATTTCAACAAAATTGATTCTGCTGTTAATAAAGTCACTGATAAACACTTGAGCTGGATTTGGGGCTTCTGAATAATATATATAGATATAGATATGTAAAGCTACATACACAAACTTCTTTTAGAACACAGAAATGAATGCTCCAACTTAAATTTTATTAATCTAAATAGCTGGAGAGAATATCCACTTAACCACATAGCCTAAACACATTGAAGAAGGGGGGAAAGGTGTTTATTTTCAACTGTATTTATTTTTTCACTGGTACAAACAAATAAAAACAGAAGAAAAATAATCATAGTGCCTATTACAAAGGTTGTTTTTCAGGGGGTGTACAATGCGTACCACGATTATTTTAACTGCAAATGGAAGCTGCTGTTAGACTGAGTGTGATTGAAAGGAAATGACCTTAGAAATAAGTGTCACCCAGCATCCCAGGAAATGTTTGGGTTTGGTATGTTTGGCCTTCGTTTTTGTGGAGCTGTACATTCCTGTCCATGGGTTTAAAGGATAAAAAAAGAACTGATTTCAGAATCAATCTGTATTTTGACTCGTTCTTGTACTCCCGACACCCAGAGTGGTTTACCGTAGGAGTAAGTGAAGCTGAACAGTATAATTTTTCTACTTAGTGTCACAAATGACTTTTATTGTTTTACTGAATTCAGTCTTTTTTCTCTGCTTACGTGGTGTGCTCCCACTGTTGCCAGACATCTCTCTCTTAAAGCAGAGGTTTCATTTGTTAGCAAAGCCACTAAGAGGCCCCTCACAGGGCCCCCCAGCTGGGGTAGCTGCATGGAAAACAGTGCCTCCTTGCAGCCTTGCAGTTCCTTGTGTGGATGTCCCTCCCCTTCCCCCCCTGCCCAGGAATGTGGTTTTCACGTGCAGCCCCAGCAGTTCGTGCTGAATCGATCCATGCTGAGCTTATTCATCATCCAACCCCCAGAGACGCTCTCTGCCTGAGTTCCTCCAAAAACATCTCTCTAGTTGATGCCAGGTAGCCCCCAGGTGAAGCCTCAAGTCGCTACAGTTTCCTGCCACTGCTGACTCTGCTCACAGTGTGCTGAGCGCATTAAATCTCAGCTGAGACCCAGCCTGCTCCCAGGCATGGGAAAGAGGGTGCAGGGATAGGCATCAGGAGAGCAGCAGATACTCCACAGCTTTGCTCTGCTTCAGTCAGGTTCTCCCAGTACAGCCCTCTCTCCTCTCCCCCCTCTCCCTGCTAGGTTCACTCCTGGCCACTGCCTTGCATATCCCCACTTTCCTGGCTAACTTGGGCTTTTTATTCCAGTTTGGAAGAGCTGTCTGAATCTGTCACTTGGCTTCTACTTATACATGCTTTTTGCTTGAGATCTGCCTTACTTTAATAACACTATCCCAAGTGCTTATGAATACTCCAATGTTACAAAAGTGCAGAAAAATATTATATTTATATTCCAAAATGTAATATCATTCTAAAGCTGCTCTTCCAGGTACCTCACTCCCTGGGCACAGACACCCAAATGAGTTTGATGCTGAAACTTACTGGTCTAATAAGAATTCTCCCTTTGCCCAGGACTAGGGACAGGTTTGAGTGGGAGTATAACACTGCCCCAGCTAATGGTCCTACGTACAGGCAACCCACACCCCTGTATTAGATGGAGCTGTTCACCTGATTCACAGCCACTGAGGATACCCTTTGTCTCCCTAGCAGTGGCCACCCATTCAGGTCTTCTTGCCTTGTGTGCCTGCACTAGAAGGGTTCTATCCTGATTAGAGGAAGCAGCTCCGGAGGTATGGCTCTAGCAGGAGGTTTGCTTCTTTAATGTGCCATTTCTGGTTAAACATTTGTGTGAGGCAATGCTTTTGTTGTTGTTTGGGTAGGTTTTTTTCTCCCTCCTTTCCCTTTTGGTTTGTGCTGGATATTATATGTAATAATTATTTTATTTGTTCTGTGGAATAGTAACTCAGTTTATTAGACGGAGGAGAGATTAATGTATTAGATTACAGCAGTTTTATAGCTTTATCTTAAAGCTTTCACTCCATTCAGAGCTATGGTTGATGGTTTTGAAAATGTGCTTCCTTGGTAAGAGAGTATCATTTTTGTTCCCCCCTTCACCCAAGGGTAATTGTAAGTTTCTTGTCTGCTGCCTTCCAGAATGGAAAAATCTGAAGCTTATTTAGAGTGCGTTCTATGCCACAGTAGTCACTGCATACTGTCCAACAATCCACTAAAACAGCTTGCATGCTGAGGAACTATGCTAACTTTTAAGGGTGCAACTTAAAATGAAACAAATAAGGATGCAATGAGAGTGGCTCATAAAATGCCCATTAAGTCATGTTTGACACTCACTTAAAATTTCATGTTCTTACAGAATGCCAATGTTAAAGGCACGTTAATAATTACGGCTTTCAGAAGCAAGGCTACAGCAAGCTTCAGAAATTTCTTGTAAAATTATTATCCTAGTAATTCAAACTGCTTAGGCAGTCATCTGCAGAACAAAAACTTTTCTCAAATCACTTATGTACTTTTAATTTGTACTATTCACAGACCCATAGCAAGTTGTTAAAAATGCTAACAAGTTACATCTATTGCTAATGCCAAACACTGCAGTTACTAGCAAAATGCTTATAGGAATGTCATTGGTACTATGCAAAATAAGAATATGTCTTACTGTAAGCATCCTTTTTTGCTGGGACTTGGTGAGCATATATACTCACAGATCACAGTTGCTTGCAAAATGTCTCAGGAGGAGTAGCACTGCTCCATAAAATAAAGGGTTTGTACCAATTTAATACTACTTAAAATAGTTCATTTGTGTTTATAGGTTCTCGATACTTTCCAACCTTGAGTAGAAGAGCTTGCTTCTCTTTATTTATTATCTGTCAGTAAAGTAAGATATGAAATTATAGATGGGTGAGCAGCAACAGAGTAACCACTCAAAAAATTCTGATTTTACTGTTTTTTTGGTGAGTTTGTTTTCTTAATTTGATGTTCATAAGCATTGTTACAATAGTATATGCAAAGATGCAAGGAAGAGGCTGATGTTTTGGGAGGCTCTAGCTTTTTGTAGCAGAGGAACTGGAGGAAAACAAGGTGTGAGGGAAAAGAAAAACTCAAGACAGATTTTGGGGAGATCTGTGTGCCAAATATTAATAAGGACTTGAAAACTGACTGGAACCTCCTCCATATTCAGGCGGAAATAAGCTAAATGGACAGATCCAGGTCAATAGAGGGGATCTACTTGAAAACTTCGTGGGGGAATCTACTCTGAAAATAAGACTCCTTGGGTTTTGTTCTTGGTAATTAGCTACCAACAAAAACAAACAAACAAACAAAAAAAGCCAACCATATCCTGGGCTGCATCAAAAGGAGCGTGACCAGCAGGTTGAAGGAGGTGATCCTGCCCCTCTATTCTGTTCTCATGAGACCTCACATGGAGTATTGTGTGCAGTTCTGGTGTCCTCAACATAAAAGGGACTTGGAGCAAGTCCAGAGGAGGGCCACGAGGATGATCAGGGGCTGGAGCACCTCCTGTGTGAAGACAGGTTGATTCATTATAAAAGTGATGTTTTCCAGCAGAGTTGATTTCTTTTTAAGGAATCAAAGTGGCTGGAGGAAAAAAAGCCCACACCATTATCACTACAAAAAAAAAAAAAGAAAAAGAAAACAACAAAAGAAAACACAAAACAAACAAACAAACAAAAACCCACAAAAAAGAATTTCCTTAGTTATTTCCTCTACATTTTCTCTTGAATTCAGGCCAGAGGAAGTTAGAGGGATTTAATTTTAGGGGCTAACTTTGGGAAAACAATTTTTTACAAACTAGTTTGTAGCCTGGTATGGTGGATAAATGCACTCATTCTACAGTCAGATTGGGTACTGCAGGCATAGATAACTGTCTTGCTCCACTTGACATCTCCCATATCTTATTGTCTCTTCCCACTGTTTCTATTCAGAAGATGTTTCAATGTAGTGGATTTGGGGCAATGGGGATGGAGGGAATATGGCTTATCTCCAAGAGTTAATGCAAGTCTCTTCAGCTGCAGTATGTCCCCTGCTTTGTTTTTGGAGTCTTATACAAAGTCTCCAGTTGTCCTTCTCAGGGTTTCTCTAGTCCTTTTTGTGTCATGCTTCATAGTTTGCTGCTGTTTTTTCCAAAAATAGTGCTGCTATTCTAGGCTGTGATTTATACTGGGGATAACAGACATGGCAGCTATTTAGGGCTTACTTTTAAGTAAAATAAATAAATAAACAAATCTGATTTTGGCCAAGTCTCCAGCAAATTTGGAGGACCTGAGGCTAGTCCTGATATAGCCAGAAAGCTGCACTGGGTGGAGGTGTCTGCACAGGAGTGGCCGAAACTTCCTGGGCACCTTCCTGGGATATCCTAGGGTATGGGGACCAAGATCACTTGTCAGATCAGTGCAGAGCCAATGTTGCAGCAGTAATTTGGTAGGGAAGTTTTATGGTGACCATAAACTGTAGTTTATGGAAATTGGTTGTCCTGTTTACAACCAGCAGCGTAAGGAGCATGTGAAGCCACTATATAGTGCGCAGCACATAAATGAGGTGCATGGGACAGATGGATGCAGGTGTCTGACAAGCCCTGCAGCTAGTAGGGGAATTTAGAGAAAAAGAGATCTTGCCTTTCTCTGAGGTGTGCAAGCTTTCCAGAGTACTGTTGAGATCAGGGACTTTTTGCTTACTCTTTGTTAGCAGTAAGTATTTTACCATTGGATGTTAACAGCTTCTTGACCAAACCTCCATTGGGTAATGCCTTGTTCTTGGAGATTTCTCACTTTGAAATGAACAGTGTTTATAAATTTATTGTTGGTAACTTTTATTGTAAATGTAGACCACCAAGATATAGAGATGGAACTTTTGACTTCAGATCAAATGAACCTTTCATTCCTATCTAATTTAGCCAATATAGATTAAATTAACAAAGAACTTCCTCTCTATGAATTAATTGGATCAATCTTTCTTAGAAATCTATCAATAATCATATTATTGTTCTGGTCTCTTAATTCCTTTCCTCAAGAAGTTACTATTTTTATATGGCTACATTGACCTGGAATAATTACAACCCCAGTATTGCTTCAAGCCCTTCAGTTTAGCACTCTTCTGATAAAATTTACTGCTTCTACTAAAGCCTTACAAATACTTGGAAGGAATAACAATGCGTAGAGGAAAATTTCTCACCTGAGTGTCATGAAAGATGTGTCATAAAGCTGAGCAGGAGTGAGTTTCATGATTTATGGATTAAATATCTCTTTAATCAAGATGTCTTAAGTAGCCAGTTTAATCATTGTCATCAACTTCATCAGGGTGATTGAAACCATCATTACTTTAGCAACTAATTAGCAAGAACTGGATGGGGTCTTCCCACTAATGTTGGAGCTGCTCATTAGAAAGGTGTCAGAGGACCATGATGGTATCTGTGCATAATCTGCCCTGGTGCTTTTGCTGCATTTTGGTAGAGTGTAAACTTCCTTCAGTTTAATTCAAATTAATTAATACTTTATATGACAAATACCTAAGTATTTATATATAAAGTTGAAAAAAGCAAAGTGCATAGGAGTCTATTTGATTGCTTCTTAGGCTTTATAACCAAGGCCGAACAAATCATTAACTATTTGAACACAGTTAAAAAAAAAATCTAAAAGAAAGAATCAGATTTTCTGGAAGGAAAAAAAAAACAACCACCAAACGAAAAAAAAACCAACAAAAAAAATCAAACCAAACCAACCAAACAAAAAAACCCCACAAAAAACAAAAACCAAACCACAACACTGCATCTGAGCAAAGCAAAATCCCAAAGCATTGCACGCTGGAATGGCAGGTGGCTGATCTGTGGTCAGACACAAAAACGATGTTGGGCATGACCAGGAAAATTATGGTTTGGAAGTTAAGAGGTTTGCCATCTGGGATAACAAGATAAGTTGATTTCAAACATGATTCACATGTAGCACACCCGCTGGGTATTTGGTACAGATAAAAGAAAACTAAGAATTTTTCTAAGTAATTTAGAAGAGGCCATGTAAGATATAAGCAGCAGCAAAGCCCTGAGAAGGTTTTCAGGATTATAAAAATGAGTTTGAGAAGCAACTAAAATAGCCATAAGCTATATAGCAAGTTACTTGTAGGGGTGATGAATCCAGCCAGCCGGAGACTTTGGGGAGTGAGGCTTTCTGGCAAACTGAAGAAAAGCTATGCCTAGTTAGGAAAGCAGCCCTCTTACTCTGGTTTAAAGACTTTTTTTTTTTTTTTTTCCCCCTAAAATAAGAGCAAAAGTCTTATTTTGGCAATTTAACTTCACAGTGCTAACAAAGAATTGGGACATTGATCAAAGACACAGATACAAGCAGTCACATCAGTAATCCTGACAGAATTTATCTCAAATTAGACAAATAATGCAAATTTTGCTTTGAGTTCTCGATAAGGGTTAGCAGTTGGTCTGACAAAATTATAACAAAACCTGAACAAAAATTCTAAAATACTTCCTGGCACAGAGAAGAAAATTGAGCAGCTCTCAGATGAATATGGGAGTGACTTCAATATTTGTAATCCAAGCCTGGTGATTTCTGGCATAAACTAGTGATACACCTCATCTGTATTTGGATGGAGGTTGGAGAGAGGAAGCCAAGGATGGTTTTGTCATTTAGTAGTAACTGCCATGGGAAAGGTGATCATTCCCAGCAGTAGCCCTTCAAGGAAGTAGCAAATAGAAGTGATAAGGAGTGCCCTGAGTAATGCACGAAAAAGTGCAGAAGGACACAAAGTATCAATTTAGTTTTGGAATGTATGGGAAAACATGGTTTTGAAATTAAAGAAAATGTTTTAATTATCTTTATGGTTTACAAACTGAGCTAAATGCTGGGCTTGACTGGAAGGGGAAGTAACATGAAAAGGAGAATTTAATGATCGTGGGGAAAGCAAAGGATAAAGGAGTTAGAAGGGGTTTTTGAACAACAAATGGCACCCCTACCTTATTTCTCATATTGAAAATCGTGTTCTTGTCATCTTGAAATATGTGGGAGACCACATGAGACCAAGTGATGTACTGATTTAACAGCCATAAACTCTTCTTATTTTGGGATAGGAACCTTTGTGTCAATACTGTTCAGTTTTTTACAACAGGCATTTCCTCAATTGTAATGGGGGAATTGTACTGAATCTTCCAAGGCTTTTCTGTCTCTTCAGTTCATGGAAATCTGGGGTGTCACAGTTAATGCCTGGTGAGGTCTTGAGTACCTGTTTTCATTATTAGTGGGGTATTTCTCAGAGTACTGGATTCTCCAGATCCACACAAGTGGCTTCCTAGCTGTTAAAATACTTCACAGGACTGAGTAGAGCTCCTCCAAACCAGAGCAGTATTTTCTCTGCCATCATAGGGTACACAGAGATGATATTTTCGATCCTGAAGTTGACAGAAGGGATTTTATCAGGCTTCCTGCACTGGCACAGATATCCTTCTTTGGTGCATAGACAGCTGTGTTGTCACTATGCCTCTCTGCCCTCCTGAGCAGAGCTGGAGACAAGGTGGTGTGGCGCTGATGCTGCCAGCACCTCTCCAAGGCTGCGCTGTGTTTGTGCTGTAACCTGGTCCTAGCCTGGTCCTAGCAGCTGGTGCTGTTGCAGCAGAGTTGTGCTTGAATTGGGCTAGTGTGAATTGGGTTTGTTATTGCTCACATGTGGTGGAGAGCTTGAAATAGATTTTCATTTTATCCTTTGAGCTCATCATCTTTAGTGTCAAAGGAGTGTTTCCACTGTGGCTACTGTTTCTGTTACTCTTTATTAGTGACAGTCTTTCTTGCTTACCTTTGTTTGCTACCCTGCTGCTGAGCTTTAACTGACACACACACATACACCCTTCCCCTGTAGTGTTGCTCTCTGTTGCCTGAAAGGAGCATTTGGTACAATTAGCAGGCTTTTTATGGTAATACAATTGTTTTGAGAGAGTGTTCTGGAGTATGTGTGCGCTTGGCAATTGCTGAAGCCGGCAGTTGCTGAAGCCTGCAATTGCTGAAACAGCAGCAGCTGTGAGTTTCTGGAGAGAGGAGAGGCAAGCTGCAGACAGACGGATTGTGCTGGGGAGTGGCCACCAGGCTTGACAAACTGTGGTGGCTGGCTAATGCCGAGGCCACAGCTGCTTCACTGTCCTAAAATGAGGAGCCCAGGTATCTGTTCCCATTGAGGAGGGCAATGAAACCTAAACATAGCAAATAGCTGTAGCAGCAGACTGCAGGAATGCCGAAAGCAGCAATCAAACACATCTGATGACTGGTGGTGGCTTGTCAGCAGTAAATAATCCTGCATGTGAGCTGACAGCGGCTCCCACCTGATCCTTGTTAAGCCAGAAGCTGGACGAGGGAGTTTTCATAGACCATGTGGATGAGAACCAGTGTCTGCTCATGCAGGAGGGAGTTTACCACAGGGCGAGGTGGTTCCCAGCTCTTAATTGTCTTTCAGATAGTACTGTTGTAGTGTATTCACCAAAATTAGTGATCATGGGCAGCACTGAGAGTAGTACAGAGACGGTCAGTCAGATTTCTAAAGTACAGCATACAGCTTTCTGAGCAAAAGGAGAGCTATGATTATGCTATTGTGCTTGTATCTGAAGAAAGAATTCAATTGTTGCTCTAAGGAAAAATGCTATTTAACTTCTCTGCTTCTGCCTTGTTCATATTTTTCCAACATACTTCCTTCTAGATTTCTTTGTTACTACTGTCTGTTTTAGTTGATCTAATTCTGTGGTCAAAATGAGCAGATGGAGAGGGATGTGCTATTCCCTAGCATGTTTTAAATGACATCAGCCTAGTGAGTTTAAGCTTCAGTGCAAATAGCTGAAGCTAGAATTGTAAACAGTTGCTGTATCTAACACAAACGATGTCTCTCAGCCTGTTAATGGAATAGGCATATATTAACCTCCCACCAACAAGACAGAGCTCATGCATATGCCGTCTCGTTGACCTGCTTAAAGAATAGGAGTGTTTACTTTTATAGGATGTTATGAAAAGTGATGGTGAATTTGTTAACAGGAGTACTTCTCTGGAATTACACCACTCTCATTGTAAAGATTTTTGCCCCTCACATCTAGCTTGAATCTTCTCTTTCTTTTAGTTTAAAATCATTAACCCTTGTCCTATTGCAATGGGCCCTGCTAAAAAGTCTCTCCCCGGTACCTACTGGTTCCCTCTAAATATTTTGAGTAGCCAAAACCCAATGAGAATATTATTTTTCTCTCAAGAAGAAATAGTAGCCATCATTAGCTTTCCAGGAAATTTAGATTTTTTTCATAGGACTGTGAGGAGACATCATGCAATGAACTACAGCAGCTCAGGTATGTGAACGTAAGTTACAGCTCAGACAGCAGGGGAGGTCTGCAGGGAAAGACTGATTAAGTTACTGAAACTTCTGGAGATCTACAGCTTCACTTTCCACAGCTAAGGTTCTTCCTGCACCCACCACTCTTTTTAAGAAGCTCTTCAGCCAGAGGATCGCAATTACTGACGACGACAACATGGGACAAAAGTAATGAACATGCATAGAAATATTTATGCACAGAAATGTTTATGCACAGGAAAAAAAAAACACCCTCTGTATGGTTCTATAAAACAGTATTTCAGCAGTTTGGCAGGTGACAGTTCTTGTTTTCCTACTGAAAGAGGTAGGAAAGAGTGGTATTAGGAGTGGTTGTAATGCTTTAATTTATTCTTAATTAAATCTTACTGAATTCTATTTCACTTTCAAATTTTCCTGTGTTTAGGGGTGATTTGCAATTCAGACTTACTAGTCATGCTTAAGTTGCTGTTTATGCATGTACTTTCTATGGTTGCTAATGAATTTAACTCATATTTGCTAGCAGCATTTTTAAGAAAGGCCTGGGAACAGAGTGTAGTTTGGATGTTTTGGTGCTTTTTTTTTAATCTCAGATACTGTTAATTGGGTTCAAAACAATCCAAGCTGAATAATCAGGACTATCAATTTTCTTTTGTGATTATAACATTATTATGGTATGTATTTTTGTCAGTGTTCTTCCTTTGCATTCTCAGGTAAAGTAAACAAAAAGTGGGGAGTGGACTAAGGTGTGTGTGGCTGGGGTCTGTTTTTTTGCTTGGTTGGGTTTTTTTTTGCTTATAAAAAAGGCTGAGTCTTCCATGTATGTACTTGTATTTAATTCCTTTGAGTCATTAATCAAACAGTTAAGTATAGGAAAATTAAACTAAATTCAAACAGAGATTATTTCACTACCATTTGGCTGTTGGGCCAATCAGTTTTTTAAATGTGAATCTTTGCTTTTTGTCTTCATAGTTTTTTGAATAAAATTAATTGCATTTCCTTTGATGGGGGAATAAATAGGAAATCAAATGTAGGAGGTCAAAAATTAGTGATCATAGTATTGAATACTGGCAGGCTTCCACATTAACAGCAAACTTGTGATTGAAGGCGTTTGTGTTTTAGCTGTGAAGAGACAGACTCATGATAGTCATCTTGCCAGCCCACTGACAGCAGTTGTACTCGATCATAGCTTTTCCCATATTCAGCTGACTGTCATGACTGTGCATTCCTGTACCAACTAAGTTTGATTTTGCTGGCCCAAACAGAATGGCATGTGTTGCTTCAAGTGAAAGAAAATCACTGTTATCAGAACAAGGCAAATGATGGATGATAGTCTGAATATAATCAGCCTACTGTGGTGTGCAGGTACCCTCATGAGCTGGTTGTATACTTGCTGGTATAAAGCAGAGCTAAAATTATATTCTGAGAGAAGCTTCTCAAAACCAGTGAAGGTTATGCATAACAGACTATAAACATAATATTTAAGCTCTTATTTGCAATCAGATTAGTGTAGTCTGAACAATCCCCTGTATCTAGGGCTTAAACAAATTTATAAAGGAAAGAGTGAATTGCATTAATACTCAGGTGGCCACAGAGACAACTAGTTCCACCTGATTTTTTCTGTCTAATACAGAACTGTGGACTTTAATGTGTCTCCATCTACCTTCACTAATTTTAACAAAACTTGATATCACAATATATTACAGAGAAGTAAAGTTTCAGGCAGGGAGACAGACCTATTCAAGTTGGAGTTTTGCATTGCTTTCTAATCACTATGGAAAGTAAGTTACAGAGAAAAATGTCATTTTAAGATTAAATAACGTCTCTAGAGTTTATCCCCTCCATGCTTTTTCAGGAAATACTGGATGCTACTGAGGGCTTAAAACCTAAGGCACTTCCCCACAAGGATTTCTGCTGAAACATTCTGAATATTTTGCAGAGCAGCTGACTTCACTTGTGCATTCCTTTCCACATTGTACATTTGCATTTTATGGATTCTGTAGAAATAAGGGAAACCATTAACTGTAAAAAGGGAAAATCACATTTTTATCTTATCTTGAAGACCAGTGTTGTCATTTAAACACTGGTGATAAAAAAATGCAGCCACTGACATTCAGGGATAAACTGTGGCCAAGAATTTGGTGTTCTTCATGTACAACACAACTTTGTCAGAGTATGCTTTTGGAGGAGTGACAGCTTATTTCTGTGGCTCAGGGGGTCATAAACATGTCCCTCCTTAACGGCCAAACACAACCAGCCTTAGCGGTTTCCAAATCCGTGAAGCAGCATCATAGAGCAGGAGACCATCATAAACTTGCCCATTGATTCAGATACTGATAATATGTGCCTCGCATGACCAACTTCTTCAGTACAGCTCAACCCCAATAAATCCATGATTGTTGCATCTACTTTAGTGGCTGGCTTAAAAAAAAAAAAAGAAGTGCACTGGTGCCTCTCAGGGGTTATATTTTCTGATTTAGTTTGTTTGTTTGTTTTAGGGGGGAGGGTGATGTCTCCGTAGAGAAACAGTGGTGTTTGGAATACATCAACTAAATGGAGAGGAAAAATCACCTGGGGAAACCTTGTCAGATTCTGGCTTGAGGCCAATTTTGAATATTCTATGACTGCAAATGTGTTGCAGAGAATCAAAGAAATGGTAGGCAGAACATCCAGAAGCAGAATAAATTAACCTCTGTTAAATTCCATCAGGAATCCAATACTGCAAAGTAAAGGAAAAGACAGGAAAGTTTGCCTTTCCTTTGAAGCTGTTCTAGTCTATCTTTAATGATAGGTGGCCACAACATACAGGCTTAAGGGTTTTAGGAAGGAGAAGATGGAGCTAAACAGAAATAAGCTTATGGTGCCACTTGCACTGACAGATGCAAGTATTCCCCTGTGACATTAATCAAAGCACTGCTTTGGATGAGTAATGTTAAAGATAGCATTTAAAAGTGGAGGGGGAGATGATTTTCATTCTCAGAGTACTTAAATCTGGAGTGACTCTGGCACTGGGAAATGCAGAATCCTCCCTTCCACAGCAGGTGGGGGGGAACTGAACTGTATAACAAAAGCCAGCTTCCAAATATTTGCAAAGTTTAGAGAGAGAGGCACTTAGGTAAAAATATGCAAGAAAAATGAATAGCTTGGTAAAAGCTCCTTTTTTGTCTCCCTAGTAGCAAATGTGCTTAGTAATAGGTTCATTTTGACTTCTAAAGGAATTTCTGTCAAACACAATTATCAGGGAAGACTACAACTGCGAAGGTATCAAAGCTCTTTTTGCAGAAATTGAGCTTCAGAGCGCCTGTAGATGGAAGATGTTTGTCGAGTTTCTTTGTGCCATTTCATGTTTCTTTTCTTTATGAATCTTCCAGCTGTGGTACATGCTGTCAGTTTAAAGACAAGAATACTCCAGCAGTTTTCTTTGTTAAAAAGTCTTTGGCAGCTGACTGTTTTTTTGTTTTTTGGGGTTCTTTATTTTCTGTCTTTGGTTGAAAAGAAAGGCAGGAAAGTGAAACAAGACACAGAAATGAATCAGTCTGTCACACTGAAAACCTCTTAAACATAAATAATAAACTTTGTCTAGGTAATTCTCTTTAATACTTTTGCTTTTCAAATTTTTTTTAACTGTTCTCACTCAACAGTGATGCCTAAACACAATGAAATAGCCTTTATTCTCAAACTGCATGAAGCATTACATTAACAGACAATCAGGTTTGAAAGCATGTCAAAAATATTTTGAATGCAGTTAGAAAAGCAAATGAATTTCTTCCAAGTTTATGAAGACTAATTCCATTTATATTCAGGATAAGACCAGAATGGTATCAAAAAAATACATTTTAATTGCTATTTTTACTTTGTGTGTGGCATGTATATTACATGTTGAAGGTATCCTTTCTGTTTACAAGCCTTTAAGGACTTTGGTGTTATGTATAAATCAAACATTAGAACCCACTGCATACATTCTTGTCTCTGTGTAACCCATCATAACAATGACTCTTGGCAGCTGAACTGAGCGCTATTTTAAAGCACAGGGAATAAAAAAGAAATTAAATGGATTTATTTCCCTTTTTTGGACTGCTCAGTAGCCCACAATTCAAGCACACACTGCATAATCTAGTGAGAATTAAATGTCGTTGTTCAAATATAAATGGAATGATCCACTGAATTCAAATTATGAGGAACCCCGAGTTGCTTTCAGCTGTCCTCACAGGTGGTCGCCATTCCTAACAGCAAGTCAAATGTCCAGGTATGGTGGTAGAGTGTGAGCTGAAAAGGTGGATTGTGTTTGCACGAAATTGGGTGTTAATTATCAGGAGTACTTGGTATCTTGTGTTTTGGAGCCACAGACAAAATGTCTTCATCACTGCTGTGGCAAGGAAAGTGCTGTTCAGATTATTTCAGATAAACCATGTCACATTTGCTTTCACGGCTGGAAGCAGAAGGTCTGAGCTATTTTCATTATGTTTTCACTTGAAGTTTCCGCAGTGGAAATAGCAAGTCATGCAGCTATTGTACCTGTTCCCAGTTCTCCTGTGCTGCTGGGGTGTCATCAGCCATCACAGGTACTTGTGTAGACTCCAGTGGGATCTGGCCAGGGCTATGGAGGTTAAGAGGGCGGTGGACCGCCCAGAGCAGGGGATCCTCCATAACCAAAGCATAGCTTCATACTGAATTAATCTAATACTTGAATAGAACAGCTAAAACCCTGCTACTGTGTCCAATAGTTTATGAATTATATTATTTTTCTTTGGAGGAAAAAAACTCTAATTCAGTCCCTAAATGTCTGCAAGCATCACCTTGCACAGGCATCAAATCCTCTCAAAGTGTGATTTGTGGAGATTCAAAGCTGCAGCAGGATGACTTGTTCCTCCACGAGGCAAAACCACCACCATGTATTTTGTAGTTTCAGTATAGTGATCTAAGTGAAGTGGGTACATGACAGAGCAGAAGGCAGGATCTATTGCTCATACTTCAAGAGGTAAATCAGCCAAAGCTAACTTCAGACAGGAAAGATGCCTCTTCTCTATGTATTTAATGTCTAGCTATAAACTTATGAGGAATCTAACTCCCTCTCATGCAGCAATATTGACTAATGTGTTTTTTCTGTGTTCAAGTGTGCATTTATCTGTTTGCTCTGCTCACAGTACACACATTCACAATCTTGATCACAAATGAGGGCTCCCTTCTCCCAAGATTTTTTCCAAGCCTGATTCACTTTAAAAGTCTGCAGAGCATGCTGTGGCAGTATCAAATGGCACCCTGGGCAGCTGTAGAGCAGTGTTCTTCACAATCCTAAATTTCAAGAGATTATTTTATAAGAAAAACAAATTCATTGTGTAGAGTTCTTTTGTCTCCTCAGAAGCCGTTAACATGGTAAACATGATGAGGAGGACTATTTATAGGTAGAGCTGAGTTCCGGTGACTTCATTTCCTAGGTAGTGCAACTGCATGCTCATGAACAGATCTCTCCTGCTTATATTTTAGGCTTTGAAAGAACAGTATCCTGGAGCCTGTGTAAACTGTATGCAAAAGTCTGCATGCCTTGCAAGAGGAACTGCTGTTTTAAGAGGGTGAGAAACATTAGAAGCCTCAAATTACAGCAGTGAAAATTGTGAGTGCTTGTACAGTAGGCTGTATTAAACTACAGTTTGTATTGGTTTGCTTTCAAGCCAAGATAACAGTCTCACAGGAAACCAGGCTTTTACATTAATTAATTTAACACTTATATAACTCCAGGGCAGCCTGCCTTCCTTCCCTCCCCCTCTCTGATGCAGCCTAGATAAGGAGGCACTTGCCCCTCATGCTTCCAGGCACTTGATGAAACCTGCCCTGGAAAGCCAAGCAAAGGCCAAGTATCAGTCATTGCTAATTCCTTGCTGCTAAAGCTCCTGAAGGTAGCTTGTAAAAAGGATATAAAGGCTATTTATTTCAGTGTCCCATAACAGTTTTATAAAAAGCTATGTGCTTCTGGAATAATTTACTATTTTAATTCTATTACATTATTCAGATTAAAAAGATAAGAAATAAAAATCTTAAGCATATTTCCCTTTATTACTCAGCTCTTTGAATGCTGAGGGAACAGGGTAGGAGTGGCACCAAAAAGAAACCTGAATTAAATCTCACTGGTTTGAACCTTAGAATCATAGAATGGTTAGGGCTTGAAAGGACCTTAAGATCATCTAGTTCCAACCCCCCTGCCATGGGCAGGGACACCTCACACTAAACTATGTCACCCAAGGCTCTGTCCAACCTAGCCTTGAACACTGCCAGGGATGGAGCACTCACAACTTCCATGGACAACCCATTCCAGTGCCTCACCACCCTTACAGTAAAGAACTTCCTCCTTATATCCAATGTAAACTTCCCCTGTTTAAGCTTTAACCCATTACCCCTTGTCTTATCACTACAGTTCCTAATGAAGAGTCCCTCCCCAGCATCCCTATAGGCCCCCTTCAGATACTGGAAGGCTGCTAGGAGGTCTCCAAGCAGCCTTCTCTACTCCAGGCTGAACAGCCCCAACTTTCTCAGCCTGTCTTCATATGGGAGGTGCTCCAGTCCCCTGATCATCCTCGTGGCCCTCCTCTGGACTTGTTCCAACAGTTCCATGTCCTTTGTACGTTGAGGACCCCAGAACTGCACACAATACTCCAGGTGAGGTCTCACAAGAACAGAGTAGAGGGGCAGGATCCCTTCCTTCGACCTGCTGGTCACGCTCCTTTTGATGCAGCCCAGGATACAGTTGGCTTTCTGGGCTGCAAGCGCACACTGAAGCCGGCTCATGTTCATTTTCTCATCGACCAGCACCCCCAAGTCCTTCTCCACAGGGCTGCTCTGAATCTCTTCTCTGCCCAACCTGTGGCTGTGCCTGGGATTGCTCCGACCCAGGTGTAGGACTCTCACTTGGCATGGTTAAACTTCATAAGGTTGGCATCAGCCCACCTCACAGGTGTGTCAAGGTCCCTCTGGATGGCATTCCTTCCTTCCAAAATGTCAACCAGACCACACAGCTTGGTGTCATCGGCAAACTTGCTGAGGGCACACTCAATCCCACTGTCCATGTCAGCAACGAAGATGTTGAACAAGACCGGTCCCAACACCAATCCCTGAGGGACACCACTCGTTACTGGTCTCCAGCTGGACATTGAGCCATTGACCACAACTCTTTGTGTGCTGCCATCCAGCCAGTTCTTTATCCACCGAGTGGGCCATCCATCAAATTGATGATGTCTTTCCAATTTAGAGACAAGGATGTTATGCACAAGTCCAGGTAGATGACATCAACATAGCTGTGGAGGTGGGTGAATCCATGCAACCATTAGATGTACTGACACTACACATAGCACTAAAAATAACTTCCTTCCAGGTGTGAAATTCCTACAGTACAAAGTGAAGCAGTGATGTGAGTAATGGGGAGCAGACTCTGGAAAGGATCTTTATAGTCCTGTGATTGTAGCTTGGTAAACTGCATCCTTGCTCCTTCAGCTTTATCAGTTTGTGATAGAAGTGGGATGGTACTGTGGTAGGGATTAACAGACTGGGCTTTTTTTGTGGATATCATCTACCCTCTCACTCCCACAGTCTGGTGCTGGGTAAAGCTGGCAAGTCTGCAGCCTGAGATATTGGATGATATTGCTATTTAGGTCATTAGTACTGTAGACATTCTTAAAAAAAACCATGTAATTGGTAAAGGCTGCAGGATTTAGTAATCAATGTGTCAGTTCATTCCCAAGTGCTTTGTATATCTCAGGTTAATTTGTCCAGCTGCCTTCTTGCATATTCAACTTGAACAGTCAGAAATAAAAGCAAAATTCAGTGATTAGCAGAGTGCTACTGGGACTTGCCTCTGATTTACTCATGTAGGGACCTTCTAAAGGCATGTGAATAGGGGTAAGGGGGAACAATAACACGGATACAGGGAGATACTCAATGCCTTTTACAAAAGCTGAGAAAATACACAGCATTGTTTCCTTTGTAAACTGATTTTCTAAAAATTCAAAGATTGTGTTAAAGATCCTTTATTTGTAAGGGCTTTGTAATCTATACCCAGTTAAAATATTCAAATACTCCTTAACTCTACAGCTGATAGAACTTCTGCATATGAAAAGTTGAGCACGTCCTCATGTGTTATAATAGTTTCTTTGTGCTGGAGTCCTCCCAGGTGCATTTGGGCACAGGAATTGTTCCCTCTGTGTGAGTAATTATGTCTCAAAGAGGACAACTCCATCAGATGGGACAGGCGTTTATTTTATGGTTGGATTAGGAAGGACAAAGCTGTCTGTTACCAAGTCACAGAGGTGTTCAGTATCTCAGTAAGAAGCTTAAAGAATGGGGGGTTAAGAAGAGATAATGAGACCAGAATACTGTCCTGTTTTCAGTTGGGATAGAGTTAATTTTCTTCCTAGTAGCTGGTGCAGTGCTGTGTTTTGGCTTAGCCTGAGAACAATGCTGATAACACACTGATGTTTTAGTTGTTGCTAAGTAGCACTTACCCTGATCAAGGACATTTCAGTCTCTCGTGCTCTGCCAGTGAGGACAGGAACAGGAAGCCAGGAGGAAACAGAAACAGGACACCTGACTCAAACTAGCCAAAGGGATATTCTGTACCACAGCATGTCATGCCCAGTATATAAACTGGGGGGGGAGTCACCTAGAAGGGACCAATTACTGCCTGGGTTAGGCTGGGTATCAGTCAGCAGGTGGTGAGCAGTTGTATTGTGCATCACTGCCGTTTGGTGGTGTTTTTTTCCTTTTCCCTTGTAGTTTTATATTCTCTCCCCTCATTATTTCTCTTATTAGTAGCAGTAATCATATTAGTATACTGTACTTTAGTTACTGGACTGTTCTTATCTCAACGTATGCGTTTTACATTCTTTCGATTCTCCTCCCCATTCTGCCTGGGTGTGGATGGGGGAGAAGGGGTGAGCGAGTGGCTGCGTGGGACTTTGCTATTGTCTGGATTTAAACCACAACAGATACTTAAAGCTTTTAACCAACCAGGCCTTGCTCTGAAACTTTGTACTGTTTATTTGTGATGCTGATGGGTGAGGCTGAAGGAGAAGAGAGCTATGGGAGCTCAATATTGTTTAGGCAATTGGGGTTGGTAGCTGCTCCTCATACTCTTCTCATGGCTTATGCTGCTGCTATATGTGCCAGCCAAGCTGGGGAAAGGGTTGGGTGTGTGGTATGGGGTGTGGGGTCCTCCTCAGCTCTGCCTGCTTGCCAGCATCTACTCAGCCCTTCCTGCAAGTACACATGCTAGGGTGTCAAAGACTGATGAAATCCAAGCAAGAATCCAGCAAATCATTCAATAGATAACCTGCTGAGAGCAGGAAGTTCTTGATCACGATGTTAATGACCATAGTGCTTAAGTTCTGTCCATTTTGCTTTTGTGTTACTTTCCCTTGTTTAATACCCATTCACCATGGGCATTATTAGGAGCAGGAGAACAAATTTAGGAATCTATAATGAACCTGAGGCTGTAGGGTATGTTTTTGATGGGAAGGAAGTAACAAAAGTTTATTTTTTGTTGAAGTAGCTCATCCAAGCTTTGAGCAATCAGATTTCTCTTAGTGGCCAGAAAAGAGACTCGTTTTAAATCACAGCAGGATGGTTGTATGGAGGAGACTGCTGGTTGGCTGAAGCACAGCTGCTGCTTGCCTGCAGCCCTGCTTGATGAGCAAGGCAAATTACGTGTCCCTCGCTCCCCTAGCCAGGCTCCTTGCTGCCAGGTGTATTCCCAGTCTTTTCCCATCCCTCCTGTCCTGCAGAGGTAGCTGAGTCACTGCCTCCTCTCTGATGGAAGACCACTGTTCTGCAAATGTCTAGAGCTTTTTTCAAATTGGTTACCAGTTGTGACCTGAATGGAGATATTTAAAAAGTTTGCTGCCTCAAGTGCAGACTTCCATTACCAGAGGCTGATCTGTGATGAAGCTCACAGCAGCAGAAAGCCAAAGGTCAGTATATTAACACAGAATGCAATAGTACATTCAGTTGGTAGGCAATCTTGATTTCCATATAAATGCAGAGAATTATGTGCACCTTTCAGGCATGTGAAACTAAAGGTAAAGTAATTTTTATGTAGCTTACTTTGTTTTGGTTTAGTTATTTAATAAATGGAATTCTCTGGCTTTCTTGCCATTGTGTCTTACTACACCAGTGTCAGAGCAGGGATAATTTTAATTGGAATTAATGACTAAAAATGGTACTTACACAGGTCCTTGGGCTTAGCTTCTAGCAATCTAAATCTTGGAAACCTGGGTTCCTAAAACATCAGACACTTAAAATGCCCTAAACTACAAACTAATACTAATATGCAGCTCAGTCTGGTGCTATAAACATTCCATAACTCTTCCATATATCCTCAACCAGACACACATTTGTACCTTGCACCACTAAACCTGCTTTTAACAAAGAAGACTTTGTTGGTAATCACATGCTGTAGAGCCTGTGTTTTTTTGTTGTTTTTTTGTGGGGCGGTTTTTTGGTGTGTTTTTTTTTTTGTTTGCTTGTTTTTTGTTTCTTTGTTTGTTTCAGCCATCTTCCAGTCCTGGAAATGACATGGTTTGTCCTAAGCAACTTTGGTGCCTAGAGGTTCCTGGCAGTCAAAACCACCATCCTGACTTTATTTCTAGCAAGCTTCATGATAAAGGCAATCATAAATTTCTGATTTTACTTTAAATATTCTTACATTTGATCATGATTGATTACTAACGAGCATGGAGTGACATCCTAGGAGATGGTATATTTACTATATTTCCAAATTCTTATTTCTCATAAATGAGAAAGGAGCATAGATCACAAGTTACTAGGCACAGACAAAAGAACTACAATTCAGGAGGAAAAAGTCATAAATTATAGCAACATAATCCTTTGCCAGAGCACTGCTGGATTGGTGGTGGATGGGAGAATTTGGGCCTCCCCTGACCCTATCTGGAGAAGGCATTGAGCTATGCGTGACTGACACAGCAAGGAGTTTTCGTAGCGCAGCTACTCTGTGCAGGGGACTGCTCCAGCCCCTAGTGCTGCCCCAATGCAATGGAGCATGTGACCATGGGGCACAGCACTTGGGTTTGTGCCTAGGTGTAGTCCTTTAGGAGTATGCTGCCTATGAGTATGCCTGTGATGGTAGATAGGTCAGGACCAGTGGCACCTGAGGTGTATGGATCCTGCAGAAGAACCAGAGACTTTGACTTCTGGTTTGTATCATCTGCTGTGGCCTGTGGATTGTGGTGACAAGGAACATCAGTGAATGTACAGGTAGAATTTGTACTTGGAAAACAGTGGGTGATAACGTGCAAGAAACAGGCAGAAAGATATATCTGTCTGAGTGTTACCTACTACGAAAAGCAGTATCTCTCCCCAGCAACCACAGTGGCAGGACAGGAATGCCAAGGAAGTTCTCAGCCTTAACAAGTGATTACCCCCTAACAGTTCTTATATTAGTGGCTTTTATTATCCTCTAGGTGTTTCTCCTCCATAACACAAGCAAGCTGACTTTCCATAGATAATGCTGATGTTGGTAGTGCATCTGCAGTTGGGGGGTGCCCATGCTCTGAATCCTAAGCAACTATTCCCCCTCCCACAGAATGCAAGATGCCATTCTATTGAGATGCTGTCTTGTATGTTTGTCACTATGAGGAAGAGCAGTCAAAAAGCAGAATTTCTAGCTAGTGGGGAGCTCTCAAAAACAAGAAAAGATCACCCTGCCCTCAGTTTCCAGAATATCAAGTCTTCCAGGAAATGTCCACTTGGGGGTACCAGCATATGCTTTCCAAAATGAAATATGTTCCAAGGCTACTGAGCCACAAAACAAAACAGAGCTTAATGCCAGCTTCTCTGCTACTACTTCTAAAACTTGCTCTTAATTTCATTGGTCCTGGTTCAGTTTCTAGTATATAATCCAAACCAGTCACATAACAGTATAATGGGTCTTTTTTTAGCACTAAAATTCTTTTCCTACTGCCTTGTTGCCAGAATGTAGCTGCTGCTGTTGCGATAACTAAATACATAGAATAGCCTTAGAGTTCAAATATGACTCATGGCATGTTAACTTACTGATACAGTAAACCTAAAAGTGAAGAAAGGAAAAAATTATAGTTTGCTGTGTAATATGTTGGAGTTTTTAGACTGTTTGAACTCAAATAATGCAAATAGCACCTAATTATAAATTGTTCTTTTTACCAGAAAAGTGACTGTATAAAGAGAATCTAAGATTTTAACAAATGATGTTATTTTGTGAGAGGGTCTTGCCATTACCTCTTCTGTTTCCTTCTCCCCTAATATTCATTACTGAATTTTGTATAATTGGGAAATCTGTAAGACTTTAACAGCTTTGACAGTTTCTAATTTGAACAGAAAATTAGCTTGTGTTAAGGGAAAATGTTTTTCTTTTGTGAGATTAGAAAATATTTTTTTTTCTTCTTATAAAAGAGAATGTGAAGGCATTTCATTTTCTTGTAAAGAATACAGAAGGGAATACAGAATGGCAAAAAAAGATGTATTGAACTCTCAGTGAAAGTCCTAGTACTGTGTGATCCTGCCTTTATTGCTGCATCACAATGGCAGACAATGAAACCCTGGCTGCAAGCAGTGAAAGGAGTTTTCTTTAGTTTTCAGACTATGGACTCTTATAAAATGCTACTACGCATATAGAAGTATCATACAGTGTGCCTTGTCCTCTGCTCATTACTTGCATACGATTTTCGTCACTGCTAGCCTCTTGTGTGCTGGATTTTATTATTTTTTTTCCTAGGGATATTTTCAATACCTTTTCTTTCTGCCATGCATCATTGGACAGAGATTACATTCAGTGCCTTCACTTTGATCATTTCCATCTCTAGAAGGCCCACTAGAAATGTAGGTGAGAACATTAGTAAGATCACCAAGGACTATTCAGGGGGAAAGACAAATCATACTATGTCTCTTCCACTTTTCAACTCTGTTATCAAGAATCAGCGTTTTTCCTTTGGTCTTCTTGTTAAGAGGGACCAGCCAACCCAGCATGTTTGGCTCTATTCTGCTCCTCTGGCTCATCTTTTGTGGTATCTTCTTGAATCACCACTTGAATTTCAAATAATAGGATTGCTTATTTGAAAGGATGCCTCTCTGCACAAGTAGAAGCCACGCATTTGGACTCCTTGAAAATGGCTCTGTGACATTACATATACTTTATTCTCTGGCCAGAAGTTCAGGATGTTCCATTTCTAAGTTTGATTTCCAGCTATAATATAAATGCATCTCACCGACTGATCATCCTTGGAAGTTTATCTACTTTTAGAGTTAAAGATGTGAATGATAAAGTGCTGCGGCTGTGCTTGGCTATGAATCATTCTATGATGCCCTGATTTTTCTTTCTAAATCTCCGTGGCTGTAACAAATAAGGTGTTTAAGGGAAAGAGGGGAGGGAAAATGGTAGAATATGACCTTCCTATTAGTTGCATTTCAGATTAAATAATATTCCTGCAAGGACATGTTTGTGTTTGAGTTTCTACCTAGTTTGTGAACTGTGAAGTAGAGTAGATCCAAACATAGAAATCTTGAAAGTTGAAGCAACAGAATAAGCTGTCAAAATTTAAGTTTTAATACAATCTCAATTAACTCTAGTATTATTACCTTTCAAGGTCAATTAGACATTCTGGGGGGATTCAAATGAGGTATTCCTCTGGGAAACACATCTGTGTCCTTGTGGTGGCCAATATTGTTTAAAGAACCCCTGAACCAGTCTCGTCTCCATCATGTTGTAGTGAGGCTCCTCCTGTGGGAACATGTTTCTTGCAGCCATCTCACCATCTCACAATGGCCATTCTGGGGGGATGAGCTACCCAAGGTTGTGATCAAAAAAATGCATAAAGTTAGTAGCAAGTCAAACACTGAGTTCCAAGTTTTGTCTACACCTCGATAGCTGATGTTGTCTATCCTGTGTGTAACTAGTTCAAATTACTGATTTAAAAACAATGGGGAGTGACTCATCTAAGTGCAGGTATCTACACTTAAAACAAAATGTGTTTTCCCAAACAGCCACTTACATTTTGCTGTGATTCACCTGCTCACTTGCTATTTCACCATCCCAGCAGCTGAAAGCACTACTTTTCCTTTGCCTCTTGACAGAGCATTTTTGCTCACTGAACCCTTAACTTGGGTATCTGAAGGGCAGATACAGTCTGGGAGGAACAAGGTACCAGAGGGCAGATGCTTCACCTCTGTTGCAGATTTGAATTGGAGCAAACAGGAGAGTAGAAAATTGATTTGGGAAGGAATGAGGGATTAAAAGTCCTCTGTCAAGTCTGCTCTCAGGAGAGCATATGCAACGAATTTGACTGCCAGGCATTACCATGAACATCCTAGAAGGCACGGAGTTAATGGCCCTTGTGATACTCATAAATTCCACTAGCCATATTTCTTCAGTGACGGGGGAAGGAAGATTTGATATTTGTAGTCATCTGTTAGGAAAAAATTGCTATATCTGATGCTGGTTTTGCCATAAATACTGAGCTAGAGCAGGAAAGCACATTTTAATTAAAAAAACCCAAACAAATAAACAAACATTATTTTTGGATGCTTGTTCTAAGATGAATCCTTTCTTTGCTGCGATATTTGGAATGAAGTTTTCATGTGAAAGTGTTAAAGATAATCTGTGAGCTGATGGCTGCCCATTAAAGAGGAAATGACGGCAGTATTCGGGGCATGAAACCACTCTATTCTCCTTTGGCAATGCCTAAATTTATACCAGTTTCTGTCTTATTCAACTGCTGCTGTAGCTGAAGCACTTGCTTCACCTTATGGCAGGAGTCAGCTTCTCCTAGGGGAGACAGAAGACTCAAAAGAAGATTGGAAACTAATTTCAAATTTCCTTGGTCTGCCTTTTACCTTCAATCTTTCCCCTGCCCCTCCCCCCCCCCCCCCCCCCAATGGTTGTTTGCTGTGGTCAACCTCTTTGAGAGAAAACTATTTTCTTCCAGGTACTCATAATTTCTCCGCTGCTTGGGTGACCTGGGAACACAGTCTTATGCTACTCTGGGGAGTAATTACTTAATCCTCAACCTTCATACTGGTTGCTTTATAATAATTCCCCACTTTCAAAGTTGAACACACACTTTCTGAAACAGAAATAATTCTCTGAAACTGACGCTATTTTTGTCATATGGCACAGGAAGAAAAAGTGGACAGGCTGTGGGAAGCAGCAGGTTGCAGGAGAAGTGGACTGGTTCCGTACGCCGTTGCCCAATGTACCCCAGCCCTGCCAATGCAGTGGGTTTGAGCACTGTTATGGTGCAGTTGATTCTTCCATTTTAAAGCAGGAATAGTAGAGTGACCCTCTGTTATAGAGCTCTTGTGCTCAGCAAAACCTACATCTAAAAGTTTGCTGTAGATGGAGGGTGAACCTGGGTTTCCAATAAAAAGGAAAGGAGCTAATGGTGTGCCTCCATTAAAATCCTTGCTTTGGGTTTTTCTTCCTGCTTCAGAAATTCAAATGGATATGGCAATCTGTGCTGTAAGGAGGAGTACATAGGTAACAGTATAAATGTGATGGAATGAGAATTAAAATAGCGAATGTGCAGTGGTTGTGTAATGGCACAATACAGATTGGGTTTGCTAAATATATTGGTATGATGAGTGAAGCAGGCAAACAGTGTTGTTAAAACCAACACTGGAGTATTTGTACAGGGCAATCAATATTCCTCTGGCCTCAGTTATCAATGTCAGGTAAAGAAAATGTTTTAATAGAAATTCAGTTTATATGTCTAAAGTAGAGGAGGTATTTGTATTTCTTAGGGTAACAAATGCACTTTTCTCTTTGAACGTATGTGTTGGATGCATTTTTTTCCTCTTCATAAGAACTAGAAAGCCTATTGTAATAACTGAAGAAAAAAAACAAAAGTAGCTGTAGGGCACTGGCAAGTGAATCAAACATCAACCACAGCTGATTAGATAAAGCAGAGGAGTGTCTAAGGATGACTGCTTGCAAGCTACAAACAAACGTGTATTCATTTGTGCAGCCTGAAATAGGAGAGAATTGTATTGAATAACTGAACCATAATGTTTATAACCCTACCTCAACAGTTTAAAACATATCTGCCTCCTACTACAGAGGGCAGAAACATAATCAAGAATATTTCTGAAATACAGCAAATATTGTTTGTAAATTAATGTGTTCTAATAAATGCATTTTAACTGTTTTCAGGATTTGCAAAAAAATAGTTTTCAGTGTAGAGATGGATTTTTTTTGAGAGATTGTCACAGCTTTAGCTAATGGTATTGTGTGAATTTCTTAGCAGATCTATAGGTGAAAACAGTGCACAGATTGGCTTCTGGTTGTGGTTTGCATTTTACAATTTTAAAATAAAAAAATAAAAAGAATATAAAATCGTTCTTTCTTTTTCATTTCTCAGGAATATATCCCTAACAATGCAGTTACTGTAATACAGGAATGCAATGATAGTTTACATTGCCTTGCTAGAAACTTGAGGTAGGTCATAAATAGCCTGTATCTTGGTGTCGCTATCAACGACGTATTTGATTGCCTGAAGTTTTGTCATCACTTGGCCACTTTAGAAGGCTGTCAAGTTCATTTCATGGTATTTGCATGACTTGTTTTTCGAATGATGTGGCTTCCTGAATCTATTGTGGCATTGCTGGTTTATAAAGGGCTTGCCAATACATTTCTTCCTGTTTGAAGTGAGATGGGTTAATGGGTTTCCTTTAGATTTTGACAATTATAGCAGTTACCCTTTATTTTGTAACAGAAACAGCTTAGTGTTCAAGTTTAATAATGATGATGGCTTTTTTTTTTTAAGCAGCTTTTTTTTTGTGTTTACTTTAGAAACACTTAAAAAGCAATCTAAAAGACCAGATTAATTATAAAAAGCTTAAATCTGCTCATATTGTTCATACTGGCTCTGAATGAATAGCATGCCCCTGCTTGAGAGCATTGCCCATGAGCTGTCTAAACACAGCTTCGCAGGAAGAAGTCCAGAGCTAAGACTCTTGCTTGAAGCTGCATTGATCCAACTCCACCAAGCACTCAAGAAATGATGGCAAATTCCTTCCCCAGACAGAACAGTGTACTTTATTACAAGATTTGATCTTCAGAAATCAATCAATTTTGTACTTTTCAATAAATTCAGGCTGCTCCAAATTAAATTTAATAAAAAATGACTGACATGGAAATAATTCTTCTAAGTAAATTTCTGCTTAGATCACTGCAATAATACCAATGCAGTTTTCATGATTGTTTCATTAAAAGGATTTTCACTAGAAATGAGTTTCAAAACTTGCTAATATGACAGAATCTGAGGACACCCATAATTATAGCCATAGCTATCCTTTCGTTTTTTTCTCCTGTCTCTGTCTGCCTACGTTAATAAGAATTTCTAAACTGCCTGTTAGTGTAATAGTCTGGCACTCTGCAAATTACAAAACCAATTTTGTTTTCTTTATATCTGTTTAGCTCTGCTAAACTTTGTGTGCTGGTGGTTTTCATATACTCTTTTCACCATAAAGAGAAGGGTCTCTGAGATAGCAAGAGAAATGAAAATGAAAAAATTGTGAATGTTTGAACGTTATTCTCCTGGTGAGTTATTCTCTCTGAAGCTTATAGAGAACCTGATCTAGGGTTAGTAAGTGTAGGTTTTGTCTTTAAGATATTGTTTATTTTGGTGCACTAATGAACTAGAAAAATATTGAGTTTTTATAAAATATTCCTTATCCTCTTTACTCTCTAATGCAATTGTTCTGTATTTTGTTTTCCTAAGTTTATGTATTTATTTGCCTATATGATCTCTAACCTGTTGCCACTGAAAATATCAGTCTGAGTTTAGTGATCTTCCTAAGAAAGCATAATAACACACTCTTACATTTTGTCACCTTATACTGCATACAATTAATTGTACACTACTCACAAGAGTGGTGGTTGATAGTTTAAAATTACTATTTTCCTAAAAAATTAAAGTCTTGTTCTTAGAAGACTTTAAACTCCAGTAATTTGGTTGAAAAGCTGCACTCAACAATTGGAAATCTTCTGTGATAAAGTCCCTCTGTCTTTTGAGCTGGTTCAAGAATCTTTGGATGAATCAAAAAAAAAGGAGACTAGTGTCAGGGAATAGTTACACAGGATTTCCCAAAGAACATACACAGTGGGTATCATTAAAATGTACATTTTTTCTTTATTGAAATGTATGTGATGCTTCACAGTGGGCCACGTTATAAATACTAGAGATTGAATTTTTGAATTCTGTTGGATCTAAAACACTTCTGTATTTTTATTAGGAGATAAGCCTTTCACAAACATATTGATTTCTGAGAAATATGTATAGAAAAACTAGTTACAGAAGAAAAACATATGTTACATACAGTGATTATCTTCAAATGAGACAAGTTTTTTAGTAAAGTATAATTACTTTTTAGACTGAGATTTACACATTTCAGTACATCACACACCTAAATGAGTGCAAAACAAAAGAATATTGAGGTAAAGCAAATCGAAGTTCAGTCCAGCATTGTGTGGTCGGTCATTACATCTCATAAACACTTTGAGGTTTTCTTGCCTTTTTTTTCTTGGTGCCAAGTGTCCTTTGGGGCAGTGTCCTGGGTCCAGCAGTAGCAGTCATTTTTCTCCTTCTTAGTAGCTGGTGCAGTGCTGTGTTTTGACTTCCAGCCTGGGAACAGTGTTGGTGAAGCCGATGTTTTCGGTTGTTGCTATGTGATGTTTACCCTGACCAAGGACTTTGTGAGGCTCATGCTCTGCCAGGGAGGAGGGGAAGCTGTGAGGAAGCAGAGACGGGATGCCTGACTCAGGCTAGCCAAAGAGGTATTCCATACCACAGCACGTCATGCCCAGGGCAGGGGTAATGGGGAGCTACCCGGAAGGACAGGGGCTGCTGGGTTGGACTCGTTTCTTGGCCGGTGGTATCATATTCTCTTCCCTTGTTATTTTCTCTTATCATTGTTGTCGTTGGTGGTAGCGGTGGTGATTTGTGTTGTACATTGGTTGCTGGACTGTTCTTGTCTCAACCCGTGGGAGTTGCACTCTTTCGATCCTCCTCCCTGTTCCTCCGGGAGCAGGGAAGGGGAGAGCCTGGGGTGGGGGGGCCTCGATTGCTGTCAGCCCGGCACCACTCACTGGGGGTGAGTGAACAAGTTTCCTGACTGGGTTTAAACCATGACAGTTCTTTTGGCACCCAGTGTGGGGCACGAGGGGTTGAGATAACGACAGATCTGGCCGGATTAATCGTCACTTGTAACAATGCTGATTTATTGGCTCTCAAGGTTGTTCCTCTTGATCTCACAGTTTCAGTATATCGTATCTTACGTCCATCCAGTATTTGCTGTATTAGTGTTTTTCAAGTTTTGGTTTGGCCAAGGACTTTGTGAGGCTCATGCTCTGCCAGGGAGGAGGGGAAGCTGTGAGGAAGCAGAGACGGGATGCCTGACCCAGGCTAGCCAAAGAGGTATTCCATACCACAGCATGTCATGCCCAGGGCAGGGGTAACGGGGAGTTACCAGGAAGGACAGGGGCTGCTGGGTTGGACTCGTTTCTTGGCCGGTGGTATCGTATTCTCTTCTTTTGTTATTTTCCCTTATCGTTGTACTTGATAGTAGCAGTGGTGATTTGTGTTGTACATTGGTTGCTGGACTGTTCTTGTCTCAACCCGTGGGAGTTGCACTCTTTCGATCCTCCTCCCTGTTCCTCCGGGAGCAGGGAAGGGGAGAGCCTGGGGTGGGGGGGGGAAAAGGGGCTCAATTGCTGTCAGCCTGGCACCACTCACTGGGAGGGAGTGAACAAGCTGTCTGGCTAGGGTTTAAACCATGACAGGCAGGTAAGCTCAGAATTTGTTGCAGGAGGACATGCTTGATTGTGGAATCAGACGTAAAGCAGAGAAAACTGGAGAAGGATATTGAGTAATCTAACATTTCCTCCGCCAGGAGAGAAAGATACTTGTAATTTACAGCTTTATTTCACCCTGTTTCCAATGTCTGAAATAATGGGCTTTCAGGTCACTGCCCTTCAAAGACATTTGGTTGGTTTTGCTTTTGTGTTTGGGTTTTTTTTTCCCATTCGAATTTATTTATGAACACTGTTATGCATAGAAATAACTTTCAAATTATTTAAAAAAAAAAGTCCTGTCTTTTTTATAAATTGTCCATGGGACTTTTGCAGATAATGAACATCAGCTAGCTTAGATTTGTTATTCCAGAACAGGAAAAGTATGCAATTTAACCAGTGTGTCACTTTTCAAATCATTGAAAAACACTCATATAAGGGCTTTTGAACTTAAAAAAAAAAAAAAATTCTTGTCAGTCTGAAATGCCTGAATTTAAAAATATTCCCTACAAAAAGCAAGTTTATTGCAGGATCATTAGCAAGGCTAGAACACACTACTAATTACTTAAAATAATAAAAAAAAACCAACCACATACATATACATGCTCCAAGTTTTAATTTTATGTTAAACTTCTGCAAAATGCTGAATGTTTCTGTGATCATCTTTGAAGTGACAGTAAATAAAGTCTCCATTCTGAAAATGTACCTACCTAACTTGAAACATTTGAATAACTCATTGATTTTTTTTGTGTTTGAGTTAGGCAAGAATTTAAAACTTACCGGATGGAAGGTTTCAATTGTATTCTATGGGTAGTTTCAGTGCTTCCCTATAACGATTCAATAACAATAACCCTACTGATGTGATTATATTGAAGGCTGGTATCTTACAATTACAATGAAAAATTTCCCAAACCATCACTGTCTTGGTAAGAAAGGACCAGGTTAAGAAGCTGATTTTCCTTCTGAGTGTGGAAATGCCCTGGTTGATTCAACTTACTTCGATCTGAATGGGCCGATTGATTGGTTTATTTTTCCTTCCTTCTCTATTTTAAACTAAGGATGATTCAGTTATAATTTGGAGATAAAAATAGTAATAAAGGCATACTGAGGCAATAAAAGGTAAGTAAAGGTACTATGAAGTGATTGCACACAATCCAAGTAGTTTGCTTGTGAATGCAGGACTCAGCATTAGGTGCTCCAGTCTTCTAAATAACGTCTTTTCAAGAGCCCTTTAAAACTAAGTGCGGAGTAGGTGTCAGCATTGAAGCATACTAATTTTGGAGTCTGCAAGTGATCTAACAGTGAAAACATTGCTCTAGTACTTAACATCTTCAATTCAAGCTCTAAAGGCCAATGCAACACTACATAGTTTTTTATCTTCTGCTCAACAGGTTTACACTAGGGAGGGTGGAGAAGGGATCAAGCAATTAATGAGTAATTAAGCAATTACTAGGTATAGGAGGTTTGTTTTACAGAAAAAAAATTATAATTGTGAAGTAACATAACTTTTATAAGTGTATGTTCAGATTTTTTTTTGCAGATGTAACAGTTTTTCCTTTGTAATGAAAAGATGAGCACACATTAGAACAAGGGGTTCTCAGTTCATTTTCTGTGGCCTGGATAATCCAGGCATTCAAATGTCACCTCTAAGAGTGCTCTAATATCTTCAGCCTTCCTAGAGTGTTTTTGTGCTCTTCTTTTGAGGTGATGAAATATAAGGACATGAATCTTACATGTCTGAAAACAGATGAGAAGTATCTCCTTGAATTAAAATATTAGACTTATTTAGTAACTAGAGGTTGATGCAGGTTATACTTTAATTCACTTGTGTTCACGTTCTGTTGCAGAACAGTTCCAAAAAATATGGTTTGGTTACCAGTTCTGAGCAAACCTCAGTCTTTGGGAAATTGACTTAGAAAAAAGTTTAAACGTATAAGCAAAACCTTGGATGCCTATTCCTAATGTTGTGAGAGCTTTAGCTGGTTTTGGGTTTAGTTGCAAGATAAATTCAGTTATTTTTATAAACTAAAATATCTTCTAATATTTCTTCTACTGTATTGGATCTCTGCTTAGAAAGTACTAATGTGCACCAAATATTTTGCTTTAACATCAACCGTTTTGATGGACAGTTTTTTTTTTTGTTTTGATTTTTTTTCCCACTTATGTTAGCTTATACAGAAAATATATAAGGTATTTACCACTGCTTCATATGTTTTCCATTTTTAGTTAGAAATACAAATTAATCAGGAACTGTCCTAGTACTTCTTTGGTTTTGTTTCTGTTTTGTTATCTTTTTTCTAAGAAGAATTGGAAATCATTATTTGATTTCTGGAATGTACTAATTATTATTTCTGCAGCATTTCTATTTTCAGTCCTCACTGTTTCAATTCAATTTTGCTTTGACTTTCTCATTTTCTGACTGAAGGAGTCAGTATTTAGGATCAAGGTACATGTCGGAGAAGGCAGTGGCAGCTGCCTCATTCTGACCATGAACCATAAAACTCAGGTTCATTTGTTCTTACTGAAGAATCTGTCATGCTATCGGGACTCAGGATAATTGAATTGCTGCCCACTTCTTTCCCTGTAATCCTCTCTTACCCTTCTTTAATTGTCAACAGGATTTAGCACAACAATTTGCCATGGCTGCTTTCTGGATGTTTCACCTGGGGTTTCTTGTCCACTTCTGTCATAGAAATTCAAGTAGTTAGTTCTTAGCTTCTACTGTAAGCAGTATCCCAATTAATTTTTTGTAGGTTGTGCAGTTAAGGTACAATTATAGTTCATGATCTGTTCTTCATGTCAAAATACTTTCTCATTTGATTTCAGTTCAGCTCTTTGTAAAAACTAAAGATCACAGTAAATTAGGATTTTAAAAAAATATTTTCCTTGACAGAAACAATCCATTAACTCCCAAAGCTGAGAGGAACTAAGATGAGCAGCATATTTCAGAATTCAGCAGTGTACCATACTAATAGTGGAAATTTGCCATCAAGATGTTAGGACAAAATCTACTTTATTTGCCATATCCCAAAGGAAAACAGATACCTGGTATCAGATGTGGAGGCAAAAATTTCGCTACTTGAAGAATGTGTGAACCAACCCAGGCTGTTGGCTTTTCCCATGAAAACACACTTTTGGCAAAGCCTGATCTCTGATGTCAGGCACTACAAATGCCAAAGTCTAACTACAGATAGTGAGACTAGACTAGACTAAGATCTAAATGTTTCTTATCAGGAATCACATCATGGAATTTTAAAACATCTCTGAAGAGCTCTAGTTTGCTGATTTTTTGAATGCTGATCTCTAACGTTGCAGAGGATGAGGCAAAACACTGCGCTCAAGTGTTTTAACAACTGGATTTAGGTGTGAAGTATTTGAGAAGTTGAGAGAAAGATAATGTGTTTTATGGACATAACCATTGACACAAGTTTTCTGGAAGGTAACACAGGAAGAATCGGTGCTGCACAGTGGTGACTGAGACATACATTAAAGCTGGATGTGCAACACAGTTTTGAAGATTTGTTTTTCTTTTTATTTAAAAAGTAACAAGAAAAATATTTATGTTGTTATTCTACTGACTTTAACAGACGTGTCTAGTTAGTTAGCTCCTTTGCAAACACTATAGTGAAGCAGTGTGGCTTTGCAGGCAAGATTGAGGAAGATGTCCCAAACATAAAGGAAAGCATGTCTCCTGAAAATTCACAGGAATCTTCACTAATGGAGCAGAAAGAGATTAACTTGCTGAGACACTGAAAAAGAAATTGCCCCCAGACATTTGCCCTCTACAGATGCCCAGTGCTCACGTTTCAAAGCCAGGTGTATTTTGAATTTATTTTTTCCTTAGTTATAGTTTAAGTCTAATAAAATTGGGAAAGCTTGCAGATCAAGACCATATTTAAATGGCATTGTCAGGCCTATACAGAAACTTGTGAAGAGAAATTAACATGCTACAAATTTGTCTGGCATCATGAAGAGGATTCATTTTTCATTTTAGGTGTTTATCAACCTTTCTAAGAATTATTTTCACATTTACATTTTAGCTGGTAGAAAAGGAGCGTAAAAATGAGAACTAAAGAAAAGACTACAAGTAACAACTTAGAAATATTACTTCTGCTTAGCACTGGTTATTTAAAAATGAACCCTGTTTCATTTATAAGAGTGTTACAGTTTTCTTTGGATTAGATTTAGCAACAATAACAAATTTCGTTGCTAAAAGAAGGCATTTAGGTTGCAACTGAATGTTTACCTACATTTTAATTACACAAAACCGTTATAATTAAATGCATTTCAAACAGTATGCAGACAATGAAATAAATTCCTCTATATAGTAACATTAAACAAGTAGACAATATTCTTCTCTTTTGCTCAGGACCAGATAAGAGTTAACCAATTATTCTTTACTGCTTTCTAAGAGGGCTTTTCATTGTACAGAGGCTTAACATCTGGATCAATGCTTGCATGGTTTTTAATGAAGTCCTTTAAATCTTAGAAATTATTGAAAAAGCATCTCCTGTGGAAAACAAAGATTAGTTTAGCTGGATGTCATGCTGAGCAACGGATGTTTTTCTTGGCTGGCTTGCCACGAAACTGCTTCCATTATCTGTATCAAGTAAGGATCTTAGGCTTTAGTCCAGTAAACAAGGATTATTTTCTTGCCATTCAGTGCACACTGTAGCTTCTTGGTTTTCTTTCAGGGAGAGTATTTGGCCAAATTCTGTCTGTTACCATTGCTTCTTTGAATTGCCCTGCTCCCATATCAGAGACTCAAAGGGACTCCTGGAGAAATCTATTCATATGACATAGCCCCAACTAAGAAAACTTGCATCTCTTTCCTGTAAATCCCCATGCATTAAGGTTTGCCAGGATAAGGATTAAGCTTTGTGAGAGGGCTGCTGGCAAAGCACTGAAAGTATGTACTGAAGTGCAAGGAACAGCACTGAGAGACTGCCCTAAGGTACCAGCCTTCAGTATTTTTCAAATTACTGCCAGGTATGCACTCAGCCCAGAGTTTAAATGAAAAAAACAGTTCAAAAGTTTTGTGATGTTTTTCATGTGTTTGTGTTTTTTCCCTGTTCCCCTTATGCTGCAGTCCTGATGGAGGGCAATCTTTGCAAAGAGCATTAGTGCTCACCCTTCAGAGGGAGTGGCTGGGCTCAGGCCTGCTGACATGCACTCCCCAGGAGTACCCTGTGCAGGAGGGTCAGCAGCAGGGTTTACTGTGAGAATCAGGTGCCCAGTGGTTTTGACACTGTGTTCACTCTACTCAAAAAACGCACCATACAGGACTCCAAATATCCCTGTCAGGCAAGTTGCACATGCACCTGGAAGAGCAATATTTTGCTTCTTGGTATAAGGCATGTGAGCAGCCTTATACCTGCTTATCAAACTTATCAACCTGCTAGCTGATCCTTTCCTTGGATACCAGATTTTATTCCTGGATCACTTTAGCAGTTTTTTCAAACTCTTTGGCCAGTCATTCTAGTTCCCTGATTTCATCTACCCAGAGGCTTAGTAGAGGGGTCTCTATACAAGGACTTTCTATAATATCGTTAGTGCTGGCTCCAGCAATGGTGAGGTTCAATAAATCTCAGTCAGTGATTAACTCTGATTATTAATTGTAGGGATAAGTGATATGAGAAAAGCAATTATGGCAAAGTACTGTGCTAAGGTGAATCAATGCACCCTTAAATATGTCCCAGTCTAGAACTTGTGTTTGATGGGATGATCAGCATATGCTGCAAGTAATAAGCAATGAAATCTTTGCTCTCCCTCTGAATGAGGAAGAGTTACACATTAACTTTAAAAACATTTTTTAATACTCTCTTCTAAATTAAGACATGTAAGGAGACATATGCTGAAAAAAGAACTTTGGCAAAAGGCTTCCTAGCAGTTACATCCCCACTGATGAACAGCATGGCTCTATGATTTCCAGTAGAGGAACTGGAGAAATTAAATTACATCTAACAGGCTTATTTCTACATTACCACAATTTTTGGTTAAAGGCAAAATTGATTAAAACCAGAAGAGATTTAGGATGTAATGCATTGTAGCTGTGTTTCTATGCTGGAGTCCTGGCATTAATCTAGACCTTGTGGCACTGGTTACAGGAAGAGAGAAGACAATTCTGTGCCAATTTCAATCTGTATTTATAAATGAAAGCACTGCCCTAATAGAATTTTTTTAATACAGGAAGTCATGTGTCGAGATAAGTGCAGTTGGAAAGTGATGTAAGAAATAGGTTTAGTAAGATGCACACGAGAATTGTGTGATTAAAGTAAATCTTTGAAATAAATACAGTTGTTCTGGGGAAAAATTATTGTGCTAATAAAATATTAAAGTGTGATTATTATCTTTAGAAACATGAACACTTTGTAGAGATCAGTGTATATAGGGACATGCATGCAAGGACAAAAGCATCCACCTTGTACAAATACGCAAATTCAGAAGTGGTGGAGGAAAAACACAAGTGTTAAGTGATATATTCTGATTTACCTTTTGTGTCAATCCTGTTAGTCTGGTTTTGTTCATTACTTTACATAAATAGTGTTGAGATTATGACAAGACTCTGGTTTCTGTTAATTAGCCAGATTGACGAATGATATTGACCAATTAAGACAGCAGTTAGGACTTACAGTGCAAATACAGTTTGCATTACTTATGGTGTAACATTAAAAGGGAGCAGATTCCATCTTTTGACATTTGATGTGTAAAAGAACTCAAATCTCTCCACATAAAGAAGTTAAAAGATCCTGTAAAGAAATAAACTATTAACATTTTGAAAATAGATAAAGCTGCAGAAACAACAAGACGAAGAACCCGTCAGAACTACAAATCCAAATGCTTTTGCATCTCTCAGCCTGGGAGACCAGTCAATCTTTTAAATTACTTTTTTATATTTTTTGAAGTTCAAGTCCTACAGCAATTACCTAAATTAATTTTTTTAATATTTCATGGGTTGCACATCTTCTAATCTGTTCTTTATTTCATTTTTATGAAAATTACCCTTCAAATTAGTTTTCTTCATCCCAGGAAGACCCATATCTTATGCATTATAATTTTTTAATTATCTTGATTTGTGTACAGATATGATTAGAGAAAATTCTAACTTGAATTTCCAAAATAACTAGTGTGACATACATGGTATCCAAATGATATTCCATATTCCTCATGGAAGAATATTTTGGATGGCCTTTTTCAATGTTTTCCCTGAGTGTTTTGAGGATGATTTTTTTTTTTTCTATTTTTTGATTTCCCCGACTCATAACATCACCCTTGTATGGAAACCTTTCCTTCACAGCTGCCAAGAGCTGCCTCCAAAGTCTGAGGGCTTGTTTTAGTTTTGTAATCACTTTGTCAAGTGGACCGCGATAAAGAGAGGCATCCAGACCCAGAGGGAATCTGCTGTTATAGAGATGATCTATTATAGGCTGGATGTTTGGAATGTGTCCATAGATCCAGATGAAGTTGAATGTACACGACCCATGTGGCGGTAATTTACACAATGTGCGCCATCATCATATGCCCACTCATTAGCATCAATTAACTGGTGTGAGGCAGCACCACCAACAGTGGATGAATTGAGGTCTCGACTCTGAGAATTCGAAGACAATCTCACCCTTTTCATCATTTCAGGTGTGGAAAAACGGTCCCAGGATATCAAACAATTGAAAGATGATCTATTTGATTATCCAGCTCCTAACATTATTATATAAAGGCAAGCTTGACACCATTCATCCGGCACAAAGCTGAATCACACCCATTAATTGCGGCATATCACTTGGCTGCTTTTGACTTCAGCTCATATTGAAGTTCTAGCATGTCTGGTAAAGCAGCACTCAATGGTGGTGTGACTTCATTCAGGCCATGATAGTTTACTGTTAGTCTGCACTCTCCGTTAGGCTTTTGCACTGCATGGGTTGCTCTTTGTGCCTGTCATTTGCTTTTCCCCTTGCTTATAGGGGCAACTGCAGCCAGGACACCAAATTAGCTTGCTTTCATAGGAATACTGCTTGCAAACAGTTCAAACATCAATTGCCATAGCTCCCCCAGCCTTTCCTAACATCCTGCTTAAGAGATGGAGTTCTCCCCTGGGGAAAAAGTGGAAAAGTTTCCTTTCACAGGGAAACAGAGAAATGAGGCATGCAGCACTGATTTGTAGTGGGAAGTGGCAAAGACTTAAATATCTTTACTAAACATATTTACTTAGCAGTTATCACTGCTAGTTTTGTCCTCGCAAAGTTTTAATGTCCAATAATGAGCTTGGGTTAGGAGGGTCTGTACAAGGCATTCCCAACCTGTCAGCATTTTCTTACCATTTGTGTTAACTCTGGCTATTTTCAGTGATAAGAGTTGGGAAAGAAGTTGAAGTTTCTCTGATGTTATACTGTCACAACTGTTGTTATAAGGAAACTGGGGGATAGCCATGGATGGCTGATAGAGTGAGAAACCAGGTAAACCCCCAAATTTCAAGCAGGCACTTGTTTGGCAAGTAGTTCATGATAATCTAAATTATAACAGCTGAAAAAGCAAGCACTAATTAAACAGAATAGTCAAGTGATATTATTGAGACTCTGATGCTGTACCTCTGTCTCCAACGACTTCAGTATCTGACGTTTCTTAATCACCAAGGCCAAGACAGTCAGCCTCAAACCCAGGAAAGAGGTGGGGGTCTTCACTCTTCCCAAAGCTAGACTGCCGCTGGTGCTTATATACCCTTTCCTGTTAAAGAAAACCAGTCTGGCTTGAGGGTTCACAACCTCTTTTCACAGGCCAGGACCAGTCTGCTCCAGCTTGTCCATGTGGGTGTTAACCTCAGCACAGGTCCACCCTGACATGTTCAGGTGTGGGTGACCTGCTGAATGCTGGTCATCCAACTCTTCTAATAGCTACAGATTGGAATAGCCAGCAGAACGATATACCTTCATTATTTTCATGCAGCTATGCCAATCAAATACATTATGAAACATTTCACTTTCTACCTTGAATTGAGTAGCTTTATCACGTGCCTGGAGTGCAAGAAAAGCAGGGAGCTATGGTGGTCATCCAGCCAGTCTTCCAGCTGGGACTGTCAAAGGAGCCTCCTATTTCTAGTCCTGATAAATGACGCGGGACTTATGGACAATGCAGAGACGATCAATATGATCAAGCGATTGCCAAATTTATTCACACACATCAACAGCTTTTATAGTTTATAGGACTTGCTGATGTAACCAATATAGATTCTGATTGGCTCAAAAGTGCTGTCCACACATTTTTGAAGTAGATAATTGGTTAGCTGAAAGCTTGTCCATTTGTTACTTTTTGCATACATCTTACAGTTTTCCTACTCCACTTCTACATCTTGTTAACCTTGAGCAAGTTCCTTGTTCTACTGCACATAGGTGTCCTTTAGTAACCTAAGGTTAGGCCTTGCAGCCCGGGTAACTTGAGTTCAGGCCTTACAACTTAACTCAGAGTTTGGTTAAGACCAAACAGCTGGGATGGCTCACATGCCCATTGTTCAACTATATTCTTCATAGCTGCCATCTCCTGAGGCTAAGATGCCTGGGTTGGTCACGAAATTTCTGCCATTCCTTAGCCAACCCATAGATAAAGTCTAGCAAACTGAAAAGATTGTATGTAAAATCTTCAAATTAAATTAACCAGAGGGATGAAATCTGAAGTAATAGTGAACCCTTGTACAGACCTGAGATAAAGGGAGGGGTCTGGCCCCCATAGGATGAGAAGCGAAAGCAAGACACAACAAAGGGAAGCGAAGGTGGGAACTCAAGAAATGCAAGCTGAGACATGCACTTGCTAGCAGCACCGATTGTAGCTGCTTTCAGCGTTTTTTTCATGTTTTACACTGTATCTTTTGTCCAAATATATTTTTATTTGGGGAAAATCTTTTGATACCTCTTCTGGCATGCATGTAGTATGTTTTTAGTCTTGTCGCCAGTTGATTTAGACAATATTTTCTTTCGACTGCTCTTGCCTTTGCTGGTTCACTTAGATGCTTCATTTCCCTCACAGTGGCTCTAAATAATTTGAATTTATTGTGTGTGCCCCAGAAACCTTGCTAAATCAGTCTTTCATACCAGACATTCATTTCCACCAGAAGCTTGAAATATTTGACAACTTTCAGTGTTGTTTTGTTGTGTTTTTTTTCTCGTCTATCAGGAGCTTAGAAATATAGAACCCTGTGAAAATGAATGAAAAGCTCTGCTTATGTAAAGCTGGTAGAGCTTTGCTGCACATTCAGATTTTATATGAAGCAAGGATTAACATGCAGATGAGGTTTTATTATTCTTCATCTCTCTTCCTTGTTTCCCAGTAATGGATTTTGATTTATTTGATGATGGGATCAGACTTTTCCTTTGTATCATTCGGAACCTCCACACATTTTCCACTAAAGAAGGGGGAAGAAATGGTAAGATCTGCATTATGTTTATTTGTGATTTTAGTCCCCCTACAACTGAGATCTGAGAATCCCTGGTAAGGTGAATCTTTTTTTCTTTTTTTTTTTTTTTTCCTAGATACAAGGCTATAAAGCAATGAGAATATATAAATATGTATATATGTGCAGTTAAGAATTATATGCTATATTAGTAGCTGGATCAAAAGTAGCTTGAAGCAAATTATTTTCTGTGTAATAATATAAATACATTTGGCAAATTTTCCCAGCTGAGAAAGTTTCCGCTGTGTATTTTTGTAATTGTCATTCATGTCAGAGAGAAAGTGCCAAGAATTTTAATGTGCCCTGAATTCATTAGTAACTGATAATGAATCTATGATTCGAGAAAATGCCTGTGAAACAACCACAATCTCTGTATACATTTTTCTATTTTAATAGTCTTCCTATAGGTATTCTAGGTCAAATACATATTCATCATGCTAAGCAAACTAAACTAATAGTGTATGCATTAGTCTGTGATGTACCAAAATTTGTATATGTGAAAGTTTGTATATTTCCCATTAAAAAAGAAAAACCACTTACGCTTACAATAGATGTCTTTCTGTTTAGCATACTTATTTTTATTCTCAATGTAGTTCATTATTAACAACTTTTTATCAATGTTACCACAAAAATGGAGAATGTTAATTCCAAGAATCATGCCAAAACTCGTTTTCTATTCTGCTTACTTAGTTGCTCTATTGCAAACAATGCTTGATATGTATCTGTGGATAATTCAGAGCAGCTATGTTATTTGGACTGTTTATTTTTGTGTGGAGCATCCTTGCATTTGACCAATACTTTATTTTTTTTTTTTTTGAGTTACTCTTGTGAAAATATGCTGAATTTTAAAGGTTAAAGCATCAATGATTTTCTGGGGAGGAAGGGGATGGAATCCATAAAATTATAGAAAAAGAAGTACAGGGGCCTAAACTTACCTTCACACAATGCATAGTTTTTTTTTTTTGAAAGCCATTTTGTACCAATTCATAACCTGTGCTTCTTCAGACTGGTACATATATGTTTTAATGGAACTCAGTGATCATTAGACATAAAGCATGTGCTGATACTCTAATGTTTCCCTTGAGAACTCAGACTTGCAGTAGACCTTAAGAAGCTGCAGCTGTATCAGCTAAAGCCATCTAGAACCTAGCTGAGTCATTTTGTCATAATGTTACAATTTATTTAATTTTTAGACACTGAGAAAAAAAATATTCTAGAACCATCATTTGCAATGCAGTGATTAGTTAGAAAATTAACTTTCTTAAAATAACATCTCAGTATTCCACATATTAATATAGTTATAGCATTCCATCATGAATCTTAAGATCTTGGAAATAATATTTTCAAAACATTCCTACAGTAACAATTGAATCCAGTTAAAAACCAACGTTTTTTCTGCTTCATGCGCCACCATCAGCTACTGCAAATTGCAAATGTCTTAGAATCAGAATTTACCAGACAATTTTGTTAACGTAGCAGAAGGTGGAAAAGAATACAATTTAGTCTTCCACAGCAATATTGACTCTGCTGTGCTGACAACCCTGCTCATGCTTTATGGTACTGTATAGCTGGAAAGAGACAAACAAACGAAAGTTTCACAGCAGAAAAGGTATGCATTTTCATATAGCCATCTTCTCGGTTATTCTCCCCTCTTACTTTATGGCCATGAATAAAAAGAGAGAAGAGGAAGAAAGGAAGAAATAGTTACCCAAGTGCAGGATTCTGAATCTGTCTTCTGGCATTACGAACAAGAGGATTGATTTTTACAATGTATGTGGCATTTGGCGATTCCTTTAGCCTGTCTTTACAAATTTGTTTGCCTGTTTTCTATCTTTTACCTGTTTCCTTAAAGACTATTTAAATCGGAAGTGATATCTCTAGCCTTTTCACATTGGATAGTCCTTTTGTTTCCTCTTATGGTCCATGCTGTAAACAACAGCAGTACCTAGGATTTGAGCATTAACACAATGTAGGTAATAAATAACTGGTTCAGCTCTTACAATGAACTTCACAACTGACAAGATTCTCCAAGGGAAAATTAATTCATGCATTTTCACATAAACAGAATGTAAAACTCCATTTGTAACAGCACCATCTGGAGACACAGTAATGTTACAGCCTCTAAATCTGCACCCATGCACTTGGGCATACAACTGGCGTACTCCATTATCCAGCTACAGATCTGTAGTGGTTAGCCATGGTTATATTCATATCTTTGCACAGAGATTACATATGAAAAACTATTTCTAATCATTTCTACCTCAGAACTCCATGCGCACTTCTCCAGAATATTAACCTTTTTTAAAAATTACCCACCCCACACAAAGTTATTGCAGTGACAGTAAATCTTTAGACATTGTAACTTGGAGTTTTCACATCCTTTTAGTTTTTTAAACCATTTTTGCATGCAATATGTGGTTGTCTGTCTATGCAAGCAAACTAGTGATGATTTTTCCAATCAGCCTTGGTACCACTGCTGCTGGCCCTTCTTCCACTGCAAACAGGAATATTTGACAGGAGCATGGGGTGACTGAAGCCAGCAATCTGCATGGTAACCAAACTTCTGCTGAGGTAAACAGATACTGCTCTTATAGTCAGGATTTTTCAACTGTAGTTTCCCTCTCCACTTGAAAGGGTTTTGCTCAAGAATATCTGCTAAAAAAAAAAAAATAATAAAAAAAATCCCACTGTTCACTACATGTAATATTATTATTAAATCTTCATCTCTATTCATGCTGTTTTTCCAGATGTCCTCCTTTAAATTGAAAAATGGGCAATACAACCCAAAGTTTCAAATCGAAGTAAAATTATTGATGCTTATAAAACTGCAGTAAGATTTTTTTAATGTAAATTACTAATATTTTTCATGTCTTAGCTGTGATTGCACCATTCACAAAATGTTTCAAAAAATGCATATCAGTGTATATCAATAATCAAGGATTTATGATGTACAACAGAGATTTGAGTGCCTTTATAATGTTCTTCATAAAATTCTCACTTGCTAGAACAGAGTGTGCTGCAGTAACAGCACTGTTCTGTAAGAGCATGTTTGCACATGGTGCAGCTTTGAGCAGAAATCTGCTTTACCCTGGCAGGTTTGGTAACATCTGCGAATGATAACAGCAGAAAGATGGAAGATTTAGCACTCTTTGCAATGTTTGTCCATGCAGTGATAGCTGGTGTCTGATGCTTGTCTTTGAACTGTTTCTAAGAAGAATAGGGTGGGCTAAAGATCTCTGTATCACTGACTCTTTGATTAATCTCATCTCACTGTGACCTGTCTACGTGTCAATGTCAGATAGCCAATGTCTGCTGAGAGCAGCCCCATCTTCAGGTTTTTCACTCCTGTGCAATTTGTAGCAAGTAACCCTGACTCTCTTTCCTCACTGAGTGTACATTTATTGTTTTTCTCTCCTGCCTATCTGCAGAGCAGCATATTCTCTTAACTGACCTCCCACCAGACTGAGACATACATGGTTTGATTGGTCCCCGCAGCTCTATTCTTGCAGAATGAAATACAAACCAGGTTCCGCTAGGAGAACCCACCTGCACTCCTCCAGGAAGCAGTAGGAATGCAAGTTGGGGGCATTATAAAGGGATGATAAATTCTGGTGCACCTAGGGAGGGGGAAAGTGTTAATTGCTTTCTCTGCAGAAATAGACTATGGGGATTAGGATACCTCTGAGTTTTATTTTTTCCACACTGATGCCAATTTTTAATCTCTATCTTTAGTGCTGTCTGTGAAGTGTTATCCTCTTTAAAGTGTGTGTGTTTACTGGAATAATCACACTTATTCTTCCTGTCTGTCAGCTATTAATAGTAGTAAATTTTAATTGCATATGTAAATAAAAACACTGTGTACTCATTAGTTTAAATATGTTTTTCATTAGGCAAATGAAATGCTCGTTGTATATGATGCAAAACTGAAAGCAGAATGTTAAAAGCACCAAGAAGTTTGGGAAATATATCAGCTTGATTTTTAAAAATATTTTTTAGGCTAAAAATAAGTTTTAAGGGATTATTATGGAAAAATTCTGCAGTGCAGGAATCTTGGTTTTGGAAATAGAAAAAACAAACAAGTGGCAGAAGCATAGGTATGGTGTCAAGGCCAATGCATTTAAAACCTATACTACAAGGGAGATAGCACATAAAAGGGAGATAGCACATACAGTTGTATTACTATTTCTAACATTGGCTATTTTAGAGATGGTATCTGCAAGGCGGATAGCATTTTTCAGTTCCTATTTAAAAAAAATCCTGGCATATCTCACATTTTGATAACTTGAAACATATTGGCCCCAAATTGCATCACTACTTCATCATTAATTTTCAAACTCTTTGAACCCAACACTCCAAATACACTTCTTGCTATTTTTAGAGGCTATGCAATTACAGTCAAGAAGATATAATTTTTCAGTTCAGTAATCCATACTTTCAAGCTTGGAGTATATCTATCTACCTACTAGGTTGTAATCTGTTTTCTTTCTATCAACAAAATTCCCACAATTTCATAACCATTTTATTTGGAAACTGTCTTTACCATCTCCTTCCACTGTTCTGCTCACTGGGAAATGATAAAAATCTTATCACAGAGACATTTAGTAAATCAGTATGAATTTATACAAAAGCCTGTCCTCTCAACATTTCTGTCTGTGTGAAAAGATGCTCTGTGGGTGTGACTTCCTAAAGTTGTTATGGCTCAGAACAGACTAACAGTCTCCTGGCATTGGGAAAGATCACATTATCAACTGAGGTCAGTCATTTGTCATTATAAAGTAGATATATATTGTAATTGCCAAACACGTTCCCTGATAAATATGAGAATATAAAATATCTTTCCTTCCAAAACTTAGAGCAAGAAATACACTTTCTTCTGAATCACTTTAGTAAGAAAGCTAAGTTAACAATTTTTGTTGCATAAAGATAAGCTTGAATATCCTTGTCTCATCTATGCTTCCTCAATTCAGATTTTATCAAATTTTCATGTTGGAGCACAGTAAAATATTTATATGCAAGGAGGAGTGGAAAAAAAAATGCAAAGACTGTTTGGCTAGAGGGCAGTCTGCTGGAATTAAAACAGAGCCAAAGTTTCAGCAGGCAGACTAGGAAGAAAAAAAGTAATATATCAGTCTGCTAGTTTCTTCATTTGCCAAACTTTGTTGTAGCTAGCAGAATCTGTTCCTGAGAGGATAAAGGCAAACAGAGATTCCATTTTGTATGAAAAGCTAGTGCACTTGACATGGTTGAAACCAGATTCATAGATTTTTAAAGACCAAAAGAGATTACTATGATATCAAATTGGACTTTCTACATAAGAGAAGCTATAGGGTTTTATCTGCCAGTGTCTTGATCGAATTCATGAATTTTAGCTGAGTTGGAGCAAAGTTTTGAGGATGATACTCAATCTGGTGTTGGTCAAAAATGTTCAAGAACCAAAGAATCACTTTTGTTTCTTCCTACAGTATATGGTTAATGGCTCTCACACTCAAAAAGCAGGGCTTTATGTTTGATTTTTCACTTGTCCGGATGAACCTTTCAGTCATGGCATCATGTTTTATTTTATCCTGGCAGGGGGCCACCTGAGGAGAATGGGGATTACACAGCTGTAGGAGAAAAGATCCAGGATGTGTCAAACAAGACAGTTTACTTTGTGTCCTTTGTTTTAAGAGATTAAAGAAGGCTGTGATTTAATACATGATATCATGTAACCTATAACAGATTGAGATCTCACTTTTGCTCTTGATGTCCTCAAAATTCTGTTTTTTTCTAGTCTGTTATACCAAAACAATAGACAATGTAATATATAAGTAATGTTCACTGCATGTTCATGTTTGCATACAGTAAGAGCAATCTAAATGCTAACACAGTCTAGATCCATGCCATAATAAAGTTATGGACTTACTTGTAAAGAATTTCAGCACAATAGACTTAAATACCCATTGTTTACAGAGTACAGTGAATTAGAAAACAAGCATGTCCTGTCTTCACTGTTGCTCTAAATATCATCCTTATTATTCAGAACAGAAGTTCTCATTCATCTATAAACCATGCAGCATTTCTCCAAAGTTGTCAGTATTCAGAGAGGGTGGTTATCTTTTATAAATGATTGCACTGAGCTCTGGACTGATTCCTTTGATTCTCATCCATCATCAGACCCTCTTTAGTGATTTCTTCTGAGGATCCCCTCCTTCTTGCCACAGAATTTCTCTAGGCAGAAGATGTACTTCCAAGATAAATTAAATCTTGTACATAGATAGCTGCACGTACTAGCACATCTCACTGTAACTTTTGACAGCTCCTTCTTCAGGTTCCTCAAGAAGCTTATGGCTGAGGTGAGAAATCTGAGGCTATATAACATTTTAGAATGTAGTAAGCTCTCAAATATTTAAATTGTAAATACATCTAGACTGGGTGTTTTTAATGGTAAAATGTAATGTTATGCAGGAAGATGAGGAATTTCTGAACTCATCTAAAACTGGCTTATCACATTTTATCCGTATTCAAATTGGGCTCAGCAGGAAATGGTAACATGTCAGGGAGCCAATTAACATCACCTTCTCCCCACCCATTTTTTTTTTTTCCTTATTTTCTGTGCTTTTGTGGGAGCTACTTCCAGTTCTCCCACTACTCACAGTGAAAGTATTGATTGACTTCTGGCATATTTTTAATTCGCTGATATCATAGAATCATGAAATGGTTTGGCTTGGAAAAGACCTTAAAGATCATCTAGTTCCAACACCCCTGCCATGGGCAGGGACTCCTGCTAGACCAGGTTGCTCAAACCCTCATCTTGAATACTGCTGGGACCTCTGAATTTGGATGAGATGCGAACCTCCCACAGTGGAAAACTTATTCACCAGTGTGCAGTAAGGATCTGGATGGCTACTTTTTTGTCCACTTTGGATTACTTTATGCAAACTGCAAATCCTTCTAAACCAAAATATTAACAAATGGGCTAATTTGTAAAACATCAACAGGAATGCGATTTTGAAGTATGGTCAGCTTTCCAAAATCAAATTTACAACAAGGCAACTGGAGTGCTTTATAATAGGGAGTTAGAAACATAACTGTAAGCTGCAGTAGGTGCTAAGGAATACAAATAGGAGCAGTGAGAGAGGTCTGTGATCCATACATTTGCATATTAAGATAACAATCAGTTATAAAATAGGAGCTGCTGTCAAGCTGTAGTAGAATAAACAGTGGAATTTTACCTTATCCCAATGGCAACAATAATATATTTGCAAGGCAATACCAGAAATGACTGCCCATAAAGTGGTTCTTAGGTAAGCAATGCAAAACGTAAACTCTACATGAATTTTTAAAATGAATTGCCTTTCAGCAAAAACAGCTCGGACTTTCTGCTTTGGATTTTGTTTTATGTTTTCCAGGATTCCCAATTACAAGTGTCTCACAAGTGTGCTGAGCTGGTAATGGGTTTTGCTTCAGTTCTTCCAGGATGAATCAAAGCGTTTCAGGATAATTTGCTCATCTAAGTTTCTCTTCAAGTAAGTGATAATCTGTCCTGCACCTGTTAGTATAAATTTAAAGTTATGAAAGCACATTCACCAATAAATATAAAGAGTAGTGGGAAGTATAACAGGAAACAGGAATAAGTTTCCATGTGCAAACAGTTACCTTAATACAGTCAACAAGAAACAACTAAAGATACAATGTGATTTAGAATCTGTTTTGTGCTAAGTAGTTTAAAACATTACCTTGCCACTATAGCTCTTCTATTGACTTATATACATTTTGGCTTACTATTTACCTGTACTTCAATACCTCACATCAGCAGCAGTTGAAGTCTCAGTATTCTCACTTCATTCACTGTGAAACTTTTTTTGCCATCTATGTGTAACTATAGAGCATGAAAATTAGAATAATGAACTAACTTGAAGTTGGTATCACCCACTGCACAGGCTAGCCATAGAAAAACCTACAGAAAGTCCATCATGGATCAATTTTCACTCTCTTCATTGTGCTTCTCCCGTTTGTAACAGATAGAGGGGGTTTGCCATGCAAAGCAGTGTGAAAGACAGGATTCACCAGAAAGAGGTGCAAAATATTTCTAAGGTGAATACCCTGTTTTGGGAGCTTCTGGTGCCTTGGAAGAAGGTTATCCATATGAACATAAAACATGCCCTCCCAGGTGAGTCTGGTAATCTATCTAGTCTGATATAGATGTATATACAGTTGCTAGGGATGTGAATATAGACCTATGTCTGCAAAAAATTAAGAAGAAACTTGTGCAAGATGCATTAGTGATCTGATGTCAGTTTTGTGAATTTAGTCTCAAGATGGTTCCAACCCCATCTGGGATGAGCTTAGCAGATATATTTAAGTCTTGATTTAAAACATACGTAAAATGGCATGCAGATGATTATAATGAATTTTTAAAGAAACGTCCTATGCGGTGCCTAACTGGGAGTGCACTGTGGCGCTGTTGAGATCTGACAATCTACTTAAGTGCTTTGCTGTGGCCTTGTGTTCAGGCTTTGGCAAGTACAAGTAGTGCACTGGCACTTGCAGCTTTCACTAGCGCTGTTGGATGCAGATTCACACAAAATGAAATGCAATGCAAATAACTCCCCACAATAACTCCCCTCCCCAAATAAATAAAAAAAGCAATTAGCAAGCAAAAAATATCTTGCCACAGTTGCAGACTGTACAAGTGAGACAAAAGTTGGTACGAACTAAGTATCAAATGGAAAAGGGACTTGCTCGACTCCTTCATATCTAGCTCTGGTCATTAACTATTGATCACAACATGCTAATGTACTGCCGCTGGTGATGTCTTTGGAAACGAAGGTAAGTTATGGAAATATGCATGTATACAGCACATTTATCTCCCTTTCAGTATATTTAGCTGCAAGCTCTGATGTAAGCAATGGATCTCAATTTGCAGAACCGCTGTTCAAATACTGAAATTCCTGGGTACTAAAAGGCAGATTACAAAGTATGCTCTTAAGATATACAGTTTTAGGTACCAAACCAAACATTTATTGTATCATTCAGAGAACTCTGAAGTACCATCTCTAAGGAAACTGCTGTGAAAACAAACCTCTGGATCATGGCCCTATTAGGGCCATGATTTCTCATGTGCCCAGGATTGGGCTCAGCAAAGCTCTTAAGCACATGATAATGTTTATTCGTAATGGACAATTTTTAGAATCTGTGGACCTTAGTGGGAAGAGTTGTAGGCATTTTTAAGAAGTTATAGTTTGCAGCAGTCCAAAGAATGTTGCAGGACTTCCTTTATTTAAACTTGTAAGGAATGCCTTTCCATGAAGGAAGGTAATTAAGAATTATTTTAATTCCTATGGAATTTTATGATCTTAGATTGTATGTATGTCTGAATTAATGCATTTTGAATAGGGAGAGGTACACAGCACAGATCTGATGTCATTCCCACTCTGTTACCAGAGCATTTCATGAATCATAAATGCCTCTATTTCCTCTGGAACACTTCATTTACTAAATAGGTTGCAAGATCACATAAGAGAAACTTCCTAGCAAGCCTTGTATATATTAGCCATTCATAATTAAACACAGTGAGCAGAAAAACTCTTTGCAGTGTAGATACCAGGCATCTGTTGATGGATAGGGAGTATGAAGACTACTGCAGTAATGTCCCAGATATTTCCTGAGCTCATTTTGAGGGCAGGGGCATGCTAGAATTATGTCATGCATATGCATGTGGAATAAAAACTCTCTACTTTCAAAACTGTTCACCTAGTTACTGTAAGCCTATCAAATGAAATAGTCAAGAGCTGCTTTCATAGACATTTACAGCTAATCTTGAGGGGGGAGGGGGAAAGTAGTTCTGCTTCTCTACATGATTTTTTCAACTGGCTTACTTACATTTTGCTAAACTTCTAACTTCAACTTTCCTCAACTTAGTTGTCTCAGGTGAAATACTTCAGGACTTGTCCTTGAACCTTCAGGATAAGAAATCAGTATAAGCTTTTATCCTAACCAATGGTATTTTATGACATTATCTACATTGAGTTACTTCATGTCTCTAGATAGCTGAAATTTTATGAACAAGAACTTTGAACAATGATTTTTACTAACTACTGCACCAAAAAAAAAGTGTCTTCAATCTCTCTTTATTAAACAGAGCAACTAATCTGTGCTGCATGATTTTATTGATTGTTATAGTTGTTCAATACGTATCTCTAGAGAACTGTTGCCATTGAAAATGATATCATTGCTTTTTCTAGGTTTCTAAAGCACTAGAGAATGTAAAACAAATAAAATGTCTGTAATGGCATTCTCTAATGCATAGTTAAATATTTTAAAGTTTTTTATTGAAAGAATATTATTAATTTGTAAATTATCTACAAAGGATGCAGCCAGGTACTAGATCTTGGATCCAACACAAAGAACAACTGAAGTCCACTCAGGTGAAAGTCAGACATTCAGATGGAAATATCAGTAAGCCAACCAGAGGTAAAATCTAAAAATCAGAGTAAGTCCAAGCATGCTGAGAATGAAGGAAATTATGCTTTGACCTTGCTAAAAGAATGAGATTACTCAATAAATGTTGCCCAGAAGAGTAATAAAAATAAAATAAAAATAGGTGAATTATCATAGCAACAAAAAAAAATATAAGTCATTTTAGTAGGTAAAAGCTTTTACTAGATTTCTAAGGTGAAGTTGATCTGCATTGTTTTTTTTAATAGTTAATATTAGTATAAGGAAGAATTGTTTATTCATTAGTGATTTGAAGGGTACAGAGGGCATGTTGGTCTTTTTTTATTTAGTAAATTTTTACGCTTTTTTTTTTTTTCCCTCAAAACTTTTTAAGGTTCATAAAAATACCAATTTTCCTTTGTATAAAACAGAGTTGGGGTTTTGTGTATGAATCTCTATTTTCAACTTTTTAACAATCACCTTTCCAATAAAGCAGACTGAAGTTCTTGTGGAATCCGGTTTGAGAATCTGATCCCTCAGAGTTTGTCTGTATAACCCCTGACAAGGCTCAGGACTCAGCCTGATTTAGCAGTAGTCTTTCAAGTTCTACTTGATGTCTTAGATTCTGATGGGTTTCTGTTTATACAAATATGGTATTTATTTATATATGCCTTTGAAAGTGTGCTTCTCTGTTCTTGTGATTGGGACAGAAAATACATGTCATGGTTTAAGCCCAGCCGTAAATCAGACCACGTAGTCTCTCTCACTCCCCCCCTTCCTCCCCACCCTGCTCCCAGAGGGATGGGGAGGAGAATCAAAAGAGTGTAACTCCCACGGGTTGAGATAAGAACAGTCCAGTAACTAAGGTATAACACAAATCACTGCTGCTACCACCAATAATAATAATGATAAGGGAAATAACAAGGGAAGAGAATACAACCGTTCACTACCCACTGACCGATACCCAGCCCGACTGAGCAGTGATCTAAACCTTCTGGGTAACTGCCCCCAGTTCTACCTCCTGGGCATGACGTGCTGTGGTATGGAATACCTCTTTGGTTAGTTTGGGTCAGGTGTTCTGTCTCTGCTTCCTCCCGGCTTCCCCTCTTCCCTGGCAGAGCATGAGACTCACAAAGTCCTTGGTCAGAGTAAACGTGACTTAACAGCAACCAAAAACATCAGTGTTATCAGTGCTGTTCCCAGGCTGAAAGTCAAAAACACAGCACTGCACCAGCTACTAAGGAGAAAAATGACTGCTGAAACCAGGACAATACAGAAAGGTAAACATATGCTTGACTCATCATACAATATGAAATGAAGTTAGGCAGAGAGCTTTGGGTCATTTGCTTAGCTTCACTGGACTACTTGTCTTTTGCTATCCATCTCTCTTTAAAGTGCTACCCAGACCCTTCTTAATAGTTCATCAAATTTAGTGGAGAATTAATGGATTCTGTTAGATCAATTAATACAGATGAAAAAGCCAAACAGGATTTTGGGCTCAGCCTCCCTTCTTCTACACTTCCATTTTCCTCATATATCCTTAGACTGTGCTGCTGTTAGGAAAACATAGCACTGACTCCAGGAAGAGATTTTCTTTTTTTTAATCAGATACTTTCTGCCCATACTAGCTACATTATCAGAAGGTAAAACCAGGCTTCATGAAGCAGGTAAACCACTACAAGACTCAAAGAGGTGATATTTTTTTCCATAGCAGACATGCAAAACAGCATTTTCAACCCAGTAGCAATACATAGTTTTACATATGTAGAGAAAACCTGAGCTCTTAAAATTAGTGAAAATCAGTAAAGCTGTAATACACAAAAAAGGTCATAATGTAAAGATATCACTGTAATAATGAATTTTGGGCATTTGTCAAGAAAAAATATTAAATCATATTATTAAATATCAAGCTAAAACACTATGAATAATAAAAAAAACAAAGTCACTCATTCTCTGAAAAAAATTGTATAGAAATTAGCATATTTCTTGGGTTTTTTTTCTTTAACATTTAAGGATCAGAAGTTGAAATTTATTGAATTACTACTTTCAATACAAATGTTCTTAAAGTGAGTGTAGTTTTAGTGGTATATCTGAGTCTCTAAAGAAAAGTATAATTATGTGGATTTAAGACATGTGACAACGATAAGCATTGTGATATTCCTGTACATCTTCCATTGCCTTGTGCCTATTTTTTATACTGGGTATGAACTTATTTCAGTGGTCATTGCAAAGCTGAGGACAAACTCAAACCAAATTTTTAATATGAGTCAGTAAAGCAATGCAATTTTGCTCTATCAGAGAGATCAAGAACTGTAGAAGGGATATCATGAGGCTTATAAACTACTTTTCTGTTATATAAACACTCCATAAGTTGCACCACACATCACAAAATAAGACACCATTAAAACAGTCATGAAAAATCAGCCACCTTTATATGTAATATAAAGTAATGCTCAGTGTCAGTATTTGGCTAATAAGAAGTAAATTAGCAGCCCACTGTAGAAATTATTACAAGGCTTTGTTAATTATTAAATAGAATTTGGGGATTTGAGAACTGCAGAAATAAGGAGGGGAGGAAACCACATACTGATCACAACCAGCACTTGAGATGTTTGGCAACAATTTATTTAGTACATCTTTCATGTCCAATAGCTATAAACACTTTCCTTGGTAAAATGCAAATGTGCTTTCAGAAATATCAAAGGAAAATACCTGTACATTTGTCTAAAATTGACTATTTTAATTGATGATACAAACTACATCTTAACTGAACGTTTTGCATTTCAGCACCAGGCTCCAGCCTTAGGATACCTGAACTCTTTAACAGCTTGTTTTTTTTGTAACTGCCTCCAGTTACCACTTTTGAAACTGCACTTTTTTTCTGCTGTCTACAGAAAAAAACACAGCACGTATCTGCAAGAAATCAAAGGTAAAGTTTTTTCTCCTTAGGTTCATAATGTAATTCATAGAGTTTTAAGATGTCTCCTCTCCAGACAGAAGCAATGAATGTATTAAATCGTTCCATTTCCTGACGTACAACTGAGGTTTGCAATCCCCCTCTCTCTTTCTCCTCTATCTCCCTACCACTCTCATCACCCAAGAAAGAAAGATGTATGCCAGGCAGACATCATAACTATCTTTGCTAACATCTGTTACAGGCCAATTTCAATGCTATTGCTACTTCCTTTCTCATTCTGTATGTATGAGCTGGTCTTAATATCTCCAAGGAAAGTAAATGCATGAATCAACGTGTCTGAATTAAATAGGACTGAACAAAATGAAGCATATGTATGAAAGAGCGAGTGTTGTGTTTGTACATTCAGGTACTGTGCTGGGCATAGCAGGTGGAGTGGGACACACTGTGAAGGCCACATCTGGCTTGACTGAGAAAAGCAGACTGGCCAGAGGAAGAGTTGGGGAAGACCCTCTGTGCGCAGTGTCACAGCCTTACTCAAAAATAAGGTGTGGAGGGGGACAGACTCTGGAGCTGTGGTGCTTGTCTGCTGTGTCATCATACAGGTCTCAGATGAAAGGATTGGCAAACAGTTGCCCCATCAAGCCAGATGCCCCTACAAGCAAAGCAGAAGAAAGGAGGAGATGGAGGAGAGTGTATCAGAGGGTATCAGGAGCTGGGGGTAAGAGACTTGAAGACATCGTGGTAATCCCAAAGCAAGATGTCTTTGGAAAATGCAGCATGTTCTTCCTGCGAAGTATACTGGACAGAAGGGGTAAGTCCTTTCAGAAGTTATTTCTGAAAACTGCTGCTGAATAGGTGTTGTGTTTGTTGCAACTGTCTTTTTAGCTGTTCACATCTGTCTTGCAAGCAGCCCTTGCAGAAGCTGCATACGCAATTGAAGTTTGTTCCAGTACTACTGAGAGTGGGTGGGCAGTTACTCACCTGCTGGCTGATGTGTGGTCAGCTTGTTTGGATCAGCTCCCAACCCTGTGTTTGCTTAAGCATGCCAGCACCCATTGAGGGGCCAGTGCTTTTACTTTCCAGCTTTCCCAACCTAGTTCACCTCCTTATCAATAAGGCAGCCCGCTGCTAGTCAGTGAGTAATAGACACAGCCAGTATATCATTGATGCTGCCCCCAAGCCCAGTGCCTCTCTCTCCTCTGCTCATCTGTCTTCCCTGTAATGCAAGTCAGATGTTTCACAGTCAGCCACCTACAGCTGCCCTGTCCTAACCAGCACAGTCTGTTAGGAGATTTTAAGTAAAAGGAAGAGATAGAAACCAGTAGCTGGCTTGTAAAGGAGAAGGGTGGCTTGGCTGGAATGTGTGCAGGTGATAAATACCTTTTTGTACTGTGCATATTTGCATCTTGCACTACAGAGTACAGCTGTGGCTGCAAACTCTGTCTATTCATTCTTCCATTCCATATAACTGTCCTATCCTATGCTGAGTGCAAACACTGTATGGCCCAGGAGCAGCTTCAAGCTATATAATGCTCTGAAGACTATTGTCACTGATATTTTGCTTTATGTGATAGCAAAAGGCATTTTTGCAAGAGAAAAATATGTACAGGAAATTTCCCAAGGTCAATATAACAGTGTAAATAGCCAGACAATGTTTCCTTGTGAATTACACGGTTAAGCAGCCGAATATTTCTTAGTCATGTAAATTATGAAAATTCTGAGAACTGCAGTGCAGACAAGAAATCTACTGCTGCTGAAACGTTTTTTTTTCTGGTTCAAAAATGACCATATCTTATCCTTTTGTTCCAGATTTTATTTGCATTGAATGATTGTGTTTCTTTGTTTCAGATATAGGGATGAAGCTAACATCTTTGCTTTAGGATGTTGTTCTTTCATTATCAACAAACGCATTCAGCAGACTTGCAGAAATTCTTGTCAAGATGTGGTAAAAATAATACAAAACCAGTACTGGGCTATTTCTCTTAAGCTATCTTCAGTTAAAGTGATTATTAAACCCCAGGACAGGTTTAGGGGTAATCCAGATGAATATTGTTTTCATCAAAGCAATAGAGAAGTCATCTGCTTTATCCCTGTTGCCTTAGGACCAACTTTAGAAAAGGCATACCAAGTGAAATTGGAATTATTTTGCTCCAATTCCTCTAAAATTCAATTTTTATCAGTTACTGCTTGTAGTTATCTGATGTAAGAAGGACTACTTGCTTTCTGAATAGTGCCTCTGATAGGTGGTTGGGGTTTTTTTTCCACTTTCACTTGAAGAGTTAGACATGCACTGTCCTTATAGTAAAAAAAAACAGACAACACAAGATGATAACGCACTCCTTTTTCTAATACAATAAATGAATGAAGACCATGCACAAAAGAAGTAGGATTCATTTGAAAGATGGGTGACAAAAATACTGTGAATAAAGAACAAATGTAAGAATAGCACCATGTGTTAATGCTGCAAACTTCAGTCTCACTTAAGAAACATGGATAAAGGCTTGTCTTTTGTGGATACTTGTGGTCATTACTGACTGTTTAATGCAATGGTCCAGGTGCTAACTCTCATCCTGGAAGACATTAGAGGCTGAAAGCAAACTGACAATTGCTGCAACACAGGAGTGAGAAGCTACAAACACTGCATTCTTTAAACTCCTCCTCAAAGCTACTGGCTGCTACTGGGAGCATGATGCTGGCCCTGCACAGCCACCTCTGGAGGTGTGCAGTAAAAGTTAACCGCAAAAGTAGCACAGGAAGGAACTGGGAGATGGAGACAGCTACTCTGAGGATCCTGCAGAGCCAAATTGAACTTTGGAGGTATTACAGTTGCTGGGGCGCCTCTGTTGCCCCTCTGCCTTGACAAGAAGAGCAAGCAGTCATGTTGCTGAGAAGGTCTGTTCTTTGCTCTTTATGAGGCTCTGAAGTATTCCTGATTAGGCCCTGCCCAAGAGAAGTAACTCAGAAAATCCAGAGACACTCACAGCTATGACCGACTCTGAGAAAAGAGTCTACAGAAATAACTGAAAAGATAAGCAGAAAACCGAATGTGCGTGGAGCATACTGATTAGCACCTGCACAGAGAGGTTATCCACATAGGGTGAGGGTATTCTGCACAGCATGTTTTTCTACAGTCTGCCATCCAAGGGCCCTCTCTAAAGGAAACAAAACACTGGTATGGTCCTTTCAGAGATTTGCAGTCCAAGGACAAGCCCCATGCACCAGATGAGAGGCAGCTTTTGCTGCATCTGAAGACTGAAGCTAGTTTGTAGGAAAAAAAACAGGAGTGGTTGCCTAGACACAATTTAAGTTTTGAGAATACGACAATTGTTTTTAATAGCTTCAGAAGCATTATTGCTTCAGAAGCTCTGTTTCATCAAAGATGAAGTCAAATGACAACAAATAAAGTGGCAGAGAAAAATACAGGGCAAGTTTCATGAAACAACTTATCAGGATTGTTCATGTCAGGACAAAGTAAGTAGAAAATGCATCTAAATTAGAATAATTGGAACTAATATGCTCTTTGCATTGGCATGAATAATTATTTAAGTCACAGGTCAGAATCTGCCGTTTTGGGTTACCCTGATGTTTTTATATTTGTTGGAGTGTAAGATGATAATAGCGGAAACAAACAGTACTGCATCTGGAGGAGGTTTTTAGTCTATATAAACATAAACATTTAAGCTAATTCTACTCCATTCACTGTTTCTTCAGCTTGATCAGCCTATCTGCTTTCCTAGTGGAAACAGTATTCTTATTTTCTTCTACTTTTTCTGTTAATAATCTTTCTCACTTTTACATGGCTTCTCTCAGTGACAGTGTCAGCAAGAGGATGCCTAAGCCCAATTAGAAATTCAGTGAATATTCACATAATGAGGGTTCTAGCAAAACCATGTTATTTACTTCAAAGACATGGATATATTACTGTAGCTATTCAGGATTCAAGTAATTTAGGGCACCTCAGTGAAAAAAGATAAAATAAAGCTGAAAGGCTTAGAGGCAGTTAATTGTTACTATGGCAACTTCCTAAATAAGCTTTAAGATTCTAGTCATTATTCAGTTTATTTGGAGGCAGAACAGAATCATTAAAGATGAAACTTTAGTTAAAGCTTAGAACATTTCTGGGATCCTATAGTTTCCTGCTGTTCCTCATAGAGTTACTTAAAGTTTGTCCATCTCAGCTTTGAACTGTGTCCAAGAGCAAGATGCAGCCTGCATAGATTAAAAAATGGCAGCATGTTACATAGCAACAATCTAATTTTAATAACTTTAGCAATTGCATTTTTACATTTCTATATTCTGATAGAACTCCTTTAAATGTACTGTGTGGGAAAGAAGTGGTCCTCAGTGAATAATGCTCTCATCTGTCCATAAAACAAAGTGATTAAGTCCTGATTTTAAAAAATGGGCTCTGACTTGAGTGCACCTTAGTCATCTTCCAGTATTGGGTATGGTCCCCTCAAACCTTTTGGGAACTCTGCCCCTACCAAATGCTGGCTCTCAACATCACTGTCTCATGATGAAGTTCATAAATGGATATGCAGAGTGCCATTAAGAGAATCCTAGAGTTCTTCCTTCCATATAGCACCCATGTGCAGAAGAGTGGTGATACTTTTTAGCCTGGTTCCTAGCCAGTACTGTAACAAAGGAGCTAGGATAAAGGTTATCAAAAGGCTCAAAGTTTATTGAGCTATATCAAAATCTTCACAGTATCACAGTATCACAGTATGTTAGAGATTGGAAGGGACCTCGAAAGATCATCTAGTCCAATCCCCCTGCCGGAGCAGGAACACCTAGATAATGTTACACAGGAATGTGTCCAGGCGGGTTTTGAATGTCTTGCAAGATTTGAAAATCTTGCCAGGCTGATCATATCCATTTGCATTCCTAATGAGTGAGTTTATTTGGTCTCTGTGGAGCTGCATCACCAGAATAGATTAAGGAGCTTTACTTACAGGCAGCAATGGGGACAGCAAACAGAAGAGACAACTGAGGGGTAAATTCTCAGCCACTACACAGTAATTAGCTGGAGATCCATATCAGCCTAAACTTTTTTGCATTTCCTCAGCAGCTCATTTCTTAACTACCCATTGCACATGATACCTCAGCGGAGGCCACGAAATAAAATCGTGTCTCAGTAGGAGATGCTCCACGGCTTCTCACAGAAGTAACATCCTCACTTAGACCAGCTTTCTGTCTTCTATAGGCTGGAAATTTCTAAAGTTGCTGAGTCATAACTGCTAAGCTGTTAGGGAGTGATGCTTTCAGCGTGAAGATACTTAGAAGATACCCAGAAGCGAACTTATAAACAGTGCAGACTGGAATAACAAGTTCTAAAAAAAAAGCAGGACAAGTTACCTAGCTGCAAGCTCAGGGCTCCTAAGGGTGAACAGCAGTTGGTATGTAGGCATCTTTAAAATGCCCTCAAGTAGAATAACTGAAGGGGGGGGGGGGGGGAAGTGCAGTAAGTGCAGTATGTAGATGTCTCTCAAAAGGGGGTAAAAGAAGACTAGATAAAGAAGAGGGATAGTCTATTTTGTATCTGGCCAGGAGTCAATATGACATCATCATAAAATAACCCCTTCCCCACCACCTGCAAGCCTGTCTGTCTGGTTTTTGTAAATTAATGGTCATGTATATGGGGAATCTAACAGCCCAGGACACACCTTGCTGTGTTTGAGAGCCTCAGAGTGATTCCAGGCCTCCTCCCTAGTAAGTGTAGAGAAACAGACACTGCCAGGGCATGGTTCATTCGGTCTTAGGTATTAAACTATAAAACAGATCAGGGAATTGTCCTGTTTCTCTTCCCAGTTCTTGAATTACAAAACAGAGCAATCTTAAAATAGTCTTTTTAGTCTTTTTCAAAATGCTTTTATTTTGAAAGATAAGTTGAACATCAAAACTTCATGATATGAAACAGTCATCGTGGAAGAAAACTGGTTCTGACTGGTTCCAGTATACTCAGTATACTTCAGCAGACAAGTCTGTTGATCTTTCTCCTGTTTTTGTCCCGAGAGAATTCCTCTACACTGTGCTGGGGATTTTGGATTGGCATTTTTTTTGGTCTTGATTTAGAGCACTGAAAATGCGCTTTCAAATTTCATATGAAGAAAAAGGAATGTGCATCCAGCTGCAATATAAACTGTTTTTCTTTCCCATCTGAAAATGCTGTACAATGTGCAGGAATTCTGCATTGCCTGTTCCTTGCACCTCTCCTTATCTAGGGAAATCCAGTTCCCCGAGTTGTTATCTAGGGAACTATAGCGAGGAATAACTTTGTTTAACTTAAGGAGGGAAAAAAATAAAAAAAAAAAAACAGCTGCTGAGGAAAAAATGAAGGAGAATGTAGTCTGATCCCAAACAGTGCTGTTAAATCAGTCAGAGCATTATTTATTGTATTTTATTTTCTTCACTGTTATGCAACCGCAGCACCCGGCTGTTTGCTGTGTTGTAAGGGTAGTATTTTCAAGGTCACCAAGGAAGTAAACACTCAATGGTGATATGAATATTCACATCAAAACACATTATGAGAAAGTAGATAGAGGCAAATATGCAATTTAAATATAGACTACAGGAGGAAATGGGACATGAAACAGTAATTAGTGAAAATTACATGTTATTTACATAGGTAAATACATTGCAGGGGTTATGCATGTAATCTTTTTCTATTAGCATTTGTTTGCTTGTGACTTAACCCTGATTTGAAAAAAGAATTTTAAAAGCTAAGAATGGGAAGAAAGGAATGCCTCCATTGTACCAACAAAAATTTATACTGCTTGCAGGATCAGCAGTTTGGGCTGTAAGCCAGGTTTCATAGCTAATGTGGGTCAGAATAGGCTTGTACTGCAGAAACTAGTGATGTCAGTCTAGAAGATAGGCACTCTCCTAAGCCTTGCTTATGCAACTCCTATTTGGGTTACTGGAAGTGTGTGGGTGCTGGCAATGAATGCCCAAGCTCCTACTGTCAAGACAAGGTGGGAATCATACTGCACTACTGAATTTCTTGCAGGAAGAGGAACTAGAAGGGAACAAAAGCATTGTTTCCATTGATTAGGGAACATTTAGATCTAGATTGTTTCCTACTCTTCCTTTCAGAAACAGAAATGTGGCTTTAGCCTAGTTAGGTCAGTACTAGCGTGCATCATGAGTCTTTACAAGCATCATACTAAAAGCAGCAATACTCATTTTCAGTTTTATTCTGAATCACCTCATCTTGCTTGACTCCCACCCACCTTCCCTCCCAATGAACCTGGTCCCACTTCTTTTTCCTTTATCAATTAATTATGTCCTTTTCCTTTAGCCAAGAGGAAGGTGAGAGAAAATGCTTGACTAATGTATCTTCTTTACTTTCTTCAGCCAGCAGCATTTGTCCCTTACCATAACCAGCTGCCGTGAACATGGAGTTAGTGATAGTTTGGACTTCCCAGAGAAAATGGATTGTTGGGAATTAATGAGGGAAACTGGGATGGAAACAGATGTCTGTCTTGCAAAAGCTCATTTATTTTTTAGCCTTTTGCCTCTGGGTTGCTTTTGGTTGGGTACCTCTACTGTGCTTAAGTCTGCCAGCAGGAAAAACAACTTCAAAGTACATTTATCTGTTGGTGAAAGCATGCAGTAGATAGCTGAAGCTACTATGCTACAGGGTCGTGCAAATATTTTGTGGCTCTGAGTCTCTGTTGAAAAGGCAGTCATCAGTCAGGTGATGAAGGGTCTGCCTCTTGCTCCTTGGCATAGTCTGATCTTTGATATTGCTGATTTGCTATCTTCCTATTCTTTGCCCTTCTTTTCCTAGGATTTTACAGTTTTTTGTATCAGTATCTTCCTCTTGAATCCCTGACATTTAAGTAACTCTAACTCAGCAGATACTGTTGAGTCTATTGTCTTGCTTTTCTTATCCTGTGTGGTTTTAGCTCATAGGCTTCCTCCCACCTTAACAGCATTTTTCTAGAAAACTCTATCACCATGATAATTGTGTTGTGCAAAACCAGGCTGAGGCTTGTAGACAGCTGAAGCCCTCAGCCACAGAGTACAAAGGGAACCCAATTCACATTAGCTGCCCCAATGCCATAAAGAATTGCAGCATGAAGCTGAAAGAAAATTTGTGAGACAAGTGCATTACACTGGAATGCAGTAACATTTTCAGGAAATTTCTGTGTTTTGGCTACTGAGCTGGCACTTAGCAAATGCCCAGAATCCAGAGAGGGCAATGCTCTGCTGGCAGTCCTTTTTTCCTTAATACAGAGAATCAAAGACAATTAGCAAATATCTCAACCTTGGTGTTCTGCCCACACTTCAAGCTGATAAGTTCCACACTATTTTAAAGCTCATCTGACATTGCAAAATATGGGTTACTATCTGCTCTTTTTAAACACTTCAGTTTAGAAATCTGGATAATGCAACATTTGTCTTTTGTTATCTTTCATTTTGCATTTACTTTTCATTAGCAGACAAGTGCTTGTGGATATAAGGAAAAGCCATGAGAACTCTTCCTATCTTTTATGCATGTTTCAATAAGCAGAGGCTCTGTCTATGTGAGTGTATGTGAGTGTATATCTGTCCTCTGCAGAATAACTGTGTATAGCTGAAGATTTGCCACTTTTCCTTGTTGAGACAGCAGCACGTTGGTCCTTATTCTTTATAGAAAGTTTATTACTTTTTGTGAAGTACCTTGAGACTTTCTGGAATAAAAGAGTGTATTGAGATAAAGATTATTTATTATTCATCACTCCAAATACATTTGTTCATACATTTTAAAGCCGGGAACAGTGTGTGATAAGAGACAGCTGCATGGCTAGAACTCTTACTGCAAGCATGCAAATTATTTTTCAGATCTGAAAAGAAGCGGTGGGCCCAAGCAAGAAGCTTTTTTTCAAGCCATATCAGATGTGCTAATGAAAACTATTACTTCTCCCCATAAAACATAACACAGCAAGATCCCCAAAATGAACTAAATCTGTTGATAACAATCATGCTGTAGATAATAGCACAAGCACAAAAAAAAAAGGATGTAAAAATATCATTAAAAGTCACCTAGTCTCTGATTTGAATCTTTTGTATGAGGAAGGCATCCTGCAAACAGAGCTGCTGTTGAGTATCCCTATCCTCATGCGTCCAACTTCTCCAACAAAAATTCCTTAACACAGTAAAAGGCAATTCAGCTGAAGACATAAAAGCAAAACCAGTCTTCTTGCAGAAACTAGACATTTTGTAAAGCCAAATGGAGCAGAGAGAAGAGTGGATGTCCATGACTGAAATGACCATGACAAGACAATCTCTCCATATGTCAGATGGATAAAATAACAACAGCCTTTGCTGGAAATCTCATTGAAACTCATTCATACCAGGTGTCTGGGTTTTCTCATAGAATGGAAATTAAGACTGAACATCTCCTGTCAGTTTTGGATCCAGTCTGGGATTGCTGAATATTTCACAGGAAGCAGTTTTTATGGGGATAATGCCTCTAACTCAGGCTGAAATCATATGAGCACCTTTTCCCTGGGAAAGTGATGGAACACCTTATCCTTGGTGCCATCTTAAGGCATATAAAGGATAAGAGGGTGATGAGGGGCAGTCAACATGGCTTCACCAAGGGGAAATCAGGAAATCATGCTTGACCAATCTCTTAGCCTTTTATGAGGAAATAACACGGTGGATGGATGATGGCAGAGCGGTGGATGTAGTCTACCTTGACTTCAGCAAAGCATTTGACACAGTCTCCCACAGCATCCTCATGGCTAAAATGAGGAAGTGTGGACTGGATGATCAGGTAGTGAGGTGGACTGTGAACTGGCTGAAGGAGAGAAACCAGAGAGTTGTAGTCTATGGGGCGGAGTCTAGTTGGAGGCCTGTAACTAGTGGAGTGCCTCAAGGGTCAGTACTGGGACCAGTATTATTTAATATATTCATCAACGATTTAGGTGAGGGAATTGAGTGTACTGTCAGCAAGTTTGCTGATGACACTAAGCTGGGAGGAGTGGCTGACACGTCAGAAGGCTGTGCTGCCATCCAGCGAGACCTGGACAGGCTGGAGAGTTGGGCAGGGAATAACTTGATGAAATATAACAAGGGAAAGTGTAGAGTCCTGCATCTGGGCAGGGACAACCCCAGGTTCCAGTATAGGTTGGGGAACGACCTGTTAGAGAGCAGTGTAGGGGAGAGGGCCTGGGGGTCCTAGTGGACAACAGGTTGACCATGAGCCAACACTGTGCCCTTGTGGCCAAGAAGGCCAATGGCATCCTGGGGTGTATTAGAAGGGCGGTGGTTAGTAGGTCGAGAGAGGTCCTCCTTCCCCTCTACTCTGCCCTGGTGAGACCGCACCTGGAATATTGTGTCCAGTTCTGGGCCCCTCAGTTCAAGAAGGACAAGGACCTGCTGGAGAGAGTCCAGCGCAGGGCAACGAAGATGATTAAGGGAGTGGAGCATCTCTCTTATGAGGAAAGACTGAGGGAGCTGGGTCTCTATAGTGGAGAAGAGGAGACTGAGGGGTGACCTTATTAGTGTATATAAATATATAAAGGGGGAGTGTCACGAGGATGGAGCCAGGCTCTACTCAGTGGCAAACAATGATAGGACAAGGGGTAATGGGTACAAACTGGAACACAAGAGGTTCCACTTAAACTTGAGAAGAAACTTCTCAGTGAGGGTGACAGAACACTGGAACAGGCTGCCCAGGGAGGTTGTGGAGTCTTCCTCCCTGGAGACATTCAAAACCCACCTGGACACATTCCTGTGTAACATTATCTAGGTGTTCCTGCTCCGGCAGGGGGATTGGACTAGATGATCTTTCGAGGTCCCTTCCAATCTCTAGCATACTGTGATACTGTGATACCTTTGGCATTTCAGACCCAAAGAAAGCTAGAGTGCCACAGGGCAAGCCATGTTTATTTCAGTCACATTTAGAGACTTTGAAACAAAACTGGTTTATTCTATCTTATTGTTTGGCAGTTCAGTGGAGCCTCTGAGAAAGGAAAAAGCTAATTTCTTTTTCCTGCTAGCATATTAGTAGTGAGTTCTGTTTAGGATGAATCCCAAAGGGTTCTTTTTCTGCCTTTTGTACAGTTCAGGATGGAAAAGTGTTAGAGTGGTCAACTGGAAGGGCTTATTTTTATGTTAAGGGTAACTACAAATTTCAACATTAGTTTGTCTCTGAAACCTGCAGGTGACTTTTTGAATCACAGACATAAACAAGACCAAAAAAAAAAAACCCTGTTCCATACGTTGTAGTGCTAAGCAGTGTACAGTAGTTTGGTGGAGTCTATTTTCAATGACTTAGGGAGAAACAAAAGCTGAAGTGTCATGTGAAGAAGACACTGCTAAATTTCAGGTTCTTCTCAACTGAGGACCAGACACTGTCAGATGCATTTTGTATGACTATCAAATGGTTCTCAAATAACAGCAATAAACCCTTTTGAGAGTAAGCAGGTATCAAGTCAAATGTCCAGTGTGAACTAAGTGCCTCACTCCACTGAAAATTAGCAATTTGTAAATGCCCTTGGCTACTAGCTTCATCATAAAGCTTCCACATACCTTAAAAAAAAAGATCCCCTGTAGTCCTTCTCTGACTCAATTCTCCTATCCTTCCTCTTCCTCTGTGTTAAAACCTAAGATATAGCTACAGAACAGGTCATAGGAGAGGGTCTAATCCCAGGTGAGGAATTTAAATACTATTGCAATTAAATTCTAGACCACAAGATGTTCCATCTAACATGAGAACTTCTTTACTGAGAGGGTGACTGAGCACTGGAATGGGTTACCCAGGGAGATTGTGGAGTCTCCTTCTCTGGAGATATTCAAAAGCTGTCTGGGCACAACCCTGAGCAATGTGCTCTAGGTGACCCTGCTTGAGTAAGGAGGTTGGACTAGATGATCCCCAGTGGTCCTTTCCAACCCCAACCATTCTGTGATTATTTCTCACCTACTTTTTCTTTCCCTTAAAATATTCAATTTTCTTTCTGTTTTTCAGCTGTTAAGACTGACCAGCTATTTTTAAACTGCAGACTAGGTTACCTGCAGCTTAGATTCCCTAAATGCATAGGCTTCTGTTCTGCAAGACATTCTCACCCAGTAGTCATTCTGGCACAAAAAAAAAAGCCTTGGATTGGGGAAAAGATTTTGCTGTTTCTCTGCATGCTGCCCAAGATAGGAACAGTGACTATCTGTGACTCCCGAATGCTGTTTCAAGTGATTAATTTATGCCTCACACTCAAAACCACACAAAATATCATGAGGAACTTTTGCATGCAGGAAAACACTTTCTCTAGGTATTTGTGTTCAGGGTTTGATTTATATAAGTGACATTTTGCATGTAAATACACAGCCAGCCATTTTACTGCCTGCCAAGAGGTATTTGAGGTAAACACAATGATGCTTCTTTTAATCTAAAATGTCATGCTTTCATGTGCACCTACCACAGAGGTTACCACACACATCAGAAAATAAACAAATTATTTGGTAAATAATCAACCTCACCAAATTTGTGCCTTTTTTTTTTTTTTTCCTGGTTAAAGTAACTTCTGTCAAGGTATATGACTCCTAAATGGGCATCCAATAATTTTGGGTGCCTGACTTAAGATCTTAAGATGACATGAAAATAGTAATTGCCTGCCATTCACCCCGCTAAGAGTTGAGTCCCAGCTCCAAGGGGGATTGAAAAATGCCAGTCCCTGGGTTAAAGTCTTCCAGGCAGTCCTGCTTGTAAAGCTGTCTTGGGGTATTATCAATAGCCAAGGGCCTCTGTGTCTTTCCCAAACCTGGACTTACAACTCAGAGCCCTGCATAGGTATATAATTTATAACAGGAGATTGCTCTGGCTGAATGTGTCCTGATATCTATATTTCTCCAGAAAAGTGTAAATGGCAAACATTACAGAGCATCTCATCTTTTTTTCCCTCCGAAGTTGAAAAGCTTTTCAGGCTCTGATCTACAACTGATCTGTTGCTTCAATATATGTTTACTGACTATCTCTGATGTGTCCATTGTTTTCTCTATAACCACTGCAGTATTACTGTCCCAGGCCCAAGGATGTTTCCCCAGTACTGAGACTGCAGCAGCAGTGCCTCGAGCACTCCTGATTATACTCATTGCCTATATTTACCTATTGAGTTGTCATGTTATAGGTAGGTCTGGGGACAATTTCAATTCCAATTCCAAAGGAGAAATTTGCATCATGATGATTATATGAGCTTCACCCTCTTTTCGCAAAAGGCTATAGTTACTGCCTTTGTTGCTGGGCAAACTTCTCTCCTGTTCTGCTATAGGATATATAGGTGCAGATAATTCTCCAAATTTCAGTCAGCTTTTTTACCTTTCCCTCCTCACTCCCCCTGTATTGTTTTTAGGTAATCAAATTTATCAATTTCCCCCTCTGGCAAAACAACTCTATGATCTGTGTTTTGTCACAGGTGTAGTGAACCTACTGTCATACAACAGTTATCCTACAGAGTCACTGCGCTGAATGGGAAGCCCAAGTCAGTCTTGCATCGCTTTAGTCTCTGTAATGTCAGATACAGTGTGTTTAAATTTTGTTTCACCATGTGAAAAATAAAGCAAAACATTGCAGCTTTCCAATGGCAAGGCCAAATTTTCAGTTGAGAGATCTCAGGCAAAATTTCTTTTTCCTTTACACATAGACACACTATACACAATAAGATAGAGGACTGCAGTTTGTCTGAGGAAACTTTATTTTTTTCACTTTAAAACCTAGCAGGAAAAAAGGACTAAAATGCAGGTCTTGTTTCGTTTCTTTTCTTTTTTTTTTTTTTCACTTTCCTGAATGTTGAACCTTCTATTAAAAAAAAGAAAACCATAACAAAGAAGATATAAAAGAAACATAAAAAGGAAATGTTCTTTCATTTTCAATCACAACAAAATTGATGGTACATTTCACTGTAAGTGTTAAATTCTTCATAGTAATTCTTCAGACTAAAGGAAATTTTTCCAAAACCAAATGGCACATATATCTACTGTAAATTAGGAGAACCTATAGAGGTTGCTGTTGTTCAAATGGTGTTACTTTATTTTTCAAATGAGGTGGCTAACCATCATTCTTCTGCTGTCCTCCAGTCTGCCTGTGAGCTAAGTACCAACAGTGGTACTTTATTTTCCCTCAGATATTTTTCACTAAGGCAAACTTCCAGTGCTATGAGAGGCAGCCTGTTTGAGTAACAACTAAGTGAAAACAGCCTTAAGATTTGAGCATACAAGAACATAAACTATAGTCTAATTGCTTAAAAGCTTGAAGGCTTGCTCCTGAGCATAGCTCCAAACCTCACACGAGTAGAATAACCACACACAAGTCCAGCAAAATATCCAGGAGATTCTGAGTGTCATCCTGTATTGTAGGAGAGGTTGCACAGGTATAAGCAAAGAAGGGTGGCAGCTTGCAAACTATAGGGAATCAGCTATTTTAACCTAAAGAGTTGCCCCTGCCTCTAACCTGCTCCTATGATGGATGCTGATGAGGGTGTCAGCTCTTGCAGGTGGTGGACTTTCCCAGCAGCCACGAGTCCTCTAAAATTTTGACCCAAACCAACTTCCTTATTTCCACTGTGAATGCCAACAAAGAGACATTTGAGAATGAAGGAAGCGTGGCTGTGGCAGGGAGACACAGTTGTTTAGGATAGGAAGGGCAAGAGGAGGGATAGTGTGTAACACAGGCTAAGTTAAATGTTAAGGCAGAGAATCAGTCTGCCGCTTGTTACCATTGGACCTTTAACCAAAGCAGCGTTTTAAATCTGAATTTTCCTCCCTTCCAGCCTTTGCTTGCTTTATCTCCCATTCTACCACCACTGCAAAACTCAGTTTTATCTATAGAACTGAGGAGTCTGGAGTCCGCCCCCCTCTCTGTCTGTACCTGGAGGTGAGAGTCAGTTTCCAGGCCTGAAATAGGAGGAGAAGCAGAGCTCAAAGCTTCAACAGTTGTTTCTCTCCTGCAGTTGTAAGTTAATGGTGCCCTTTTCAGGGGTTGCAAAAGTATTGTTTCTTGTGCGAGAGCTAACATCCCAGGAAGAGCTCAGTCTGAGCCAAATCACCACTTGTTGTTTACCCTGTGCATGGTAACTTCTGGCTTAAAATCAAGTTTGTGGTGTTTAACTGTAGAAGTGATGATGGGCTAAATTGCTTCATGAGTGACACCCACAAATAAATATTAGAGCTGATCAAACAAAACCGAAGACTGAAGTAACAGCAAAGCCAGCAATTAGTTAGATTTGTCACTGAAAACATATTTTTTTTTTGAAACTGAAAATAGTTCAGTTACAGCACTTTGCTGAAAGCCAAAAGAAACTATGTAAGCTCTTTTCCAGGATCCAGCAAGGGAAAAGAACAGAGGAGATCATGGAACCAGCACTGCATCTGTTTCCACCCAGACCTGTGGTTTTGCACTGGTCCCATATGCCATCAAAACAGTGATAGCACTTCAGCCTCCTGACTGACATGGTACAGAAGAGCTGGTGAGTGATTTTGGTGCTACATAGACAGCGAACTCTCACCTAGAGGGACCCTATTGTTAATTTCAGCTTCACAAGATGGTGCCTGCCCTACCACAAGAAATGGGAACAGGGAGCAAGACTGCACTTGCAGACCATTTTGACCGACACCACTAGCTGAGCAGAGATGTCTTTTTTTGTAGAAAATATTGTATTAATTGAAACTTAGAAGTCTGGACAAACAGGACAAAAGCACAGAAAACTCTCTGATGTACATAGGCAGCCCCCCTGGAGGCAATTGCATGCTATAAATTACAAGCCTACTCATCTTTCAAGCTCCCATTTGCAACAAGAACTAGAATTAACTTTTTCATAGATTTTATTGTGATTATTCATGTGAATTTGATAACCTTGTGCTAAAATTCTTGGTTTTGTTTTTATGCAGTTTCAGGTGCTGTGCTTGTGAGGCTGGATGCCAGATTGTACCTGATGTCAGGTCTTCTGAGCTCGTGTTTTCCAGTTTTTTTCTTGGATTTATAACTTTCCCAAAATTATCCAAGGGAGATTCAGATTACCTGATAGTGAGCTGCCTTCCTTTTTAAAGATGTCTATACAATTGTCCACATGTCCCTAAGGGAATACAAACACAAACCCACTGCCTGCCAATGCTTTCCAGCACCCAGGACCTTGGAATTAAACTTATGCGATATTCAGTTATATTGCATCAAGTAGCATGTACAGAATGCATTTTCACAAGTGAAATATTCTCAGAATCATCTAGTAAGTCAAGATACCTTTTAACAGCATAGTTAGTGCTTTTCACATAATGTTTAGGTGTCAAATCATTACCCTGAATAATTCACTGTTTTTTTTTATCTTGTGTTTTTGCTATGTTTGGTTTTGCTTTTTCTTTTTTTTAATTCACATTCTCCATTAACAAAGAAAATCTGGTGAGTGAAGTGCTGCAAGAACAAGAATTCATCAGTTGATAAAATAAAATATATATGCTGAAGCATTTCTAAGAGGGTTTATAATTCCTGAAGTACAATATCATTACAGCATTTGTTGATTCTAACTTTGTTATCATACTTTCTTTGACATAATTGTTAAAAACTGCTGCGTACAATGTGTTTCTTGTTCAAAGCCAATCTTTGGAATTCCATCAGAAAATATCACTGCTGACATTATAATGGTAGACCAAAGAAAATATATAAAATTAATTTGCTAAAAAGTTAGCGAATATCAAAATAATCACTGCATCCATTTAATTTACCATTTAAATCAATTTACTTTATTCATCCACCAGATTCCTGCCTCATTCCCTGCTCTTGGCTAATGACCTCTTTTCTCATGCTGTACACGGTGTAGCTAGCTATTTAACAGATTTATTTTGCATCTTCTCATTCATAGTGTGGCTTCAGCACCTTATTTACTGCACCATTCTATGTAGATGGAAGATCTACTAATGACCTTGGAGCCTTTTGTTTGCGCTTTTTGTGAGTTTTGGGTTTGTTTTTTTTTACTATGGAATCTGAGCACTTAACTTAAACTGATGTTGGCACCTCTGTGTGACAGTCTTCCTCTCCGAGACTACTTCTTCCAATTTCACATGTGAAGAAATGAAGGATAGGATGAAGGCACATACTATAAAGGGCAAAGGGAATTTTTCTCAATGTATACAAAACTTATGGATGCTAAAATGCAGAAAAGCCATAAGCTACCATTAATGGGTTTTCTAAACTGACAATGTCAGAGACTATCACTAGAAACATTTTAGGTTTGGAGTTTCAATTAAATCTACAGCCTCCAGTTAGGAAAAACTAGCCTTTTCATTGGTAATTTCCTATACTTTTGTAATACTGTTACATCCATCTTTGAAATGCACTTCCAAGATATGATAGATGATTTGAAGGCCAGGGACTAACTCCTATGAGTTAGGTTGCAGGAATTTGCTCTTTTACTAAATTTTCTAGCATTATCATTCTGCTAAAGCAGTACTCCTTTCCAGGAATTCCACTTGCTGCTATCAAGAGGAATCAACCAGAGGTTGACCTTATCTTGGATTTCGTATGTAGGGAGTAGCTAAATCTGATACAAAATGTGTTTAGGAAAAAAATTCAGAGTCAGCCCATTTCTTTTGTAAGAGCCATTTGAAACCCTTGGGGAACAGATATTGAAATGTAATTTAAAACTCCCTTTTACCCTCAAGTGATTAGGATTAATTTTAATAAATCCATAGAAGATCTCCTCCTCCCCTACAACAAGCCCTGGACACTTCGGACTACTTTTTCATTCTGCAGCTTCACATATCAGCGCTCCCTCATTCTGCTCTTTTGATTCACTCAGATTTGTTTTTACCTTCAAGGAAATGCCTGTTCAGCTGTTCAGATTAAGCCTGCGGTACCCGTGGGAGAATTGCCTGGCTTTTCCTATGAGCAATTGTCGTGGTTTAAACCCAGTCAGGTAACTTGTTCACTCACTTCCAGTGAGTGGTGCCGAGCTGACAACAATTGAGGTCCGTGTCCGTCTCCCCCCCCCCCCCCTGCACCGGGGCTCTCCCCTTCCCCGCTCCCGGGGGAACGGGGAGGAGGATCGAGCTTCCCCTCCTCCCTGGCAGAGCATGAGCCTCACAGAGTCCTTGGTCAGGGTAAACATCACTTAGCAACAACCGAAAACATCGGCTTCACCAACGCTGTTCTCAAGCTAGAAGTCAAAACACAGCACTGCACCAGTTAACACAAAGGAAAAAAACATGACTGCTACTGCTGAACCCAGGACAGCAATGAAACAGCACCCCACAGCCCCACCTCAGGCCATGCTGGTGATTCGCAATCTCAGTTTTGCTTGTCGCCCACCTCTCTCTCCCCAGTGACAATGCCCAAAGACTGAGGGAGACGTTATGCTGTCTGGTACTATCTCTATTGGAAAGGAGCTTTTGTATTTGTAACACAAGGTTGACATGATTTTAAAACCAGATCTCTTTGACATCAAAGGCTCCAGATAATTAGAAATGCTTACATTTGCAATTCATTAAAAAATGTATTTCCCTCTGTAAAAGAATTGGTTTTCTCAACTCACCTGGCTTGCTTCTCTCTTGAGGGTATATTTCCATTTGTGCCTTAGTGTATTCTGGTAGTTCTATGAGCTGTGTGTCTGGGGTTTGTGTTTATTTGTTTGTGGGTTTGTGTTTTTTTTGTTTTTTTTTTTTATTGTTAGGTTTTTTGTTTGGTTTGTGTGTGTTTTTTTGTTTCGTTGGGTTTTTTGTTGTTTTTGTTTTGTTTTAGCTTGGTTTTGGTGTGGTTGGTTCACAACCCTCTGTCCCGTCCCATCCTGTCCCGTCCCCCACCCCCGCCCCCAGTTAGTTCCTCTGGGACTATTTCATTAGACTTTTTGTCATTTAAAATATGTAGATGATATCACTAATCTGATTAAAGCGTAGGTACAAGTTGCTAATATGAAATGTGAAAAAGCAGTGCAAAGTACAGTTAACTTATTTTCATTGTAAATACAATTACGTTTTCAGTTACTGCTCTGTCCTTAACCTTTTTAATATTTTTCCATCTCTAAGAAAAAATAAAGCTTTTCATTAGCTCTATTCTACTGTTGTGAGTGGCCGCCCTCTGCTTCTTTAGGAGGTATTAAGGTATTGATGACTGAGGTAGACAGGATTAATAGCAGAGGGATACAAGCCTTTTACCTCTCTGACTGGTCTGACAAACAAGTGAAACAAGCTCAAACAAGTGAAGACAGCTCAGATAGTAAACCTGTTTTTTTTCCTAGGGGGATGAGCAATTGGGACCTCGGTTTATTTTCCAGTAGACAATGGTTTTACTGAAAAATTATGACAATATATAGGCTTGTAGGTAGTCTCAGGAACAAGAGCCATGAAATACCATTTCATCTCTAGAAGTGCCCCAGGAATGATTTTAAAGACCCACTCTATTCTGTTTCACTAGCAGGCTACCACCAGTGAAATTTTGCATCTGGGCATGATGGCAGTGAAATAAGCTGACACCATGAGAACTGCAAAGTGAAAATGGTGAAAATAATAGTAAGGCAGGGATTCAAGACAGGAATTCAGGGTGAAGAAAAGAGGTTTACTTTTGCCGGAAAAGAGAGCAAGCTCCTGGGGGTTTACGTAGGCTAATTCTAGTATGATATAGTTCTCTAGGGGAGCTACTGTGTTTTGAATTGAAATTGAGCTGTATCTATCTGACCCTACTTATCCTCTTCTGGTCCACTCTAACAGGCTTATCATAGACAGACTGTGAGATGGTGGAGTCTGAGTACGCAGATACTTCCATACCTAAATCTATATCCCTCAGGGCAGTTGAACTTGCTGATGTAAATTAAGGAGGACTTAATTCAAAACACTTTTACATCATCTGTACAATGATTCATACACATCTAACTCTGGGATTTCTTGATCTCCTGGTTAGAGAAGTGGGTCAGGAAAATAGAATTCTATTCTTGCTAGCACTCTCTCAGTACAATGCGTGTTGTGGGATCATTTTTCTTTCTATGTATTTGATTTGCTTATCTATCAGCTGAGTCTATAAAAACAGTCTAGATTTTCAGAGGTACTTTTTTGTTACTGTTTTTACTTAGCAGGTCCTATAAAATCCATTAAAGTTTCCACGTATTTATATTTGTGTGTGTATGCCTCCTTGTCTTGTACTGGTAAAGTGTCTTCTAACTGCATGAGGCTGCAGTTCATGAAATACAGGAGTGGAGCTACATCAGTTGAAGATAGGGTGAATTGAGCATTGTATTTTCATAGATATGATCACAATGTAAAGGAATAAAAAATACTTGTGCAGGCTTTTCTGATGGGAAGCAAGTGAAAGAAAAATCAGAACTGCTCTTAATCTGTATGACATCTTGAAGAAGCACAGAGGAACCAATTCTGTCTTTCAGTCACAATTAAGGGTTGCAAAGTTACACTAAAAGCTCAATGAAGAAAATCCACTATGCAGCTGCCATTCAAAACCTCAGCCCCAGGGGCTATTTGGTTGAAAGGCTGAGGTATAACACATCATTAGGGAAAGAAGAGCACAGAAAAAAAGATCTGCAGGTGGTGCCTGACAGGCAGATTTTTTTTGTTTGATTGTTTTTTTTTTTGCTAAATGAGCAAGAAAACCTCATTAAGTATTAAAAAAGATGACCAAATAGGATAGCAGAATAATGTACAGTTCTAAAACATGAGTCCTGATCCAGATTCAATGCTTAGCATGTATACTGACTAAAACCTCAGAGCCTGATTTTTGCAAAGATTCTTAGAGATTGTATTAAATCCTCTAATGCCCAGGAAGCAACTATGACAGAGCAATTCCACTTATACCAAAACATTTGGAAGGACCTGAAGTTGAATACTGACAAGACTAGAGTTAAAGCAAATTTGGGAGTTTTAATCCCTTTTCTGGCACACAGGATAGTCCCTAGCTTCTGATAATATTTGGGCTCCTTTACATGGTGCCAGTGGTGTGCCCCTTGTTTCTCCCCTTTTAAGTAAAAGAGGCATCTACCAAGATTCACAGACACTTTCTGAGCCTTGCAGCCCCTTAGGTTGTCCCAGGTTCTACACAAAGTGCATGGAGTAACCATAGATATAATGCATCCAGACTGAAGTATGAAACACTGTAACTTGAGAGGTGAAAGGTGTCTAATTAGGAAGAAAAACACAAAACAGAAGGAAAAATGAAGAGATAAGATTAATGAAGCAGTGGAGAAAAAAAAAAAGAAAGAAACAGATGTTTAGTGACTCACATGAATAGAAACATATGAAAGCATCTATTCAGGAATAGGCAAGCTCTAATTGAGCCTTTTTTTCAGTGCCACTATGCTATTGTAAGCAGCTGAAGGGAAAGCTTTCTGAAAGAAGCAAGATTGAATTACAAGAGAAGAGGAAGCAATTAATGATAAAAATGATCAACAGGCTTCCTAATGCAATCCCACATCCCAAATATTAGAAATGCTTTGAAGTGTGATGGCTGCTCTCTCTCCTCTCTCTCTCATTCCTCTCCAAAAATGTGGTTGTCTAAAGATAGCACGTTACCCAGCGGAAGCATACTTCAAAAATTTTCAAATGTTGCCATAGAGAGTTCGTTTTCTTTCAAGTTAAGTGAATTAGTTTTGCTTTTGTAAATCTATTAGAAGGGGTCTAGGTCCAGAATCAGGTATTAGGAGATTCTGTTGTGATATACACCATGTAGTCCCTCAAATATGGAGGACCAAGGAATAGAAATTGATGTGAGATGACACTGGATATCAATCATCCTCTAGGAATACCAGAGAATTACAAGGAAGTAATCTCTGACTAACAGTTGCACCAGTAAAACATCTGCTGAACAATCTTATGTAGGACACTGATTTATTCAAATGTCAGCCTGGTGGTCATTTTTTCTTAATAAAAGCTGTAGTAGCTGAATGTCTTTGTTCTGAATACATTGACCAAACCCAAGCTTAGTACAAGTTTGACTCCAAAGCTGCTGGAAGAACACATTATTACTTGATAAAGAAATTTTAAAGACTTTCAGCACAAAACCTGATAAACTCCACAGAGATTGTTCAGGGAACTTTCAAAAACTCTTGAAACAGCAGCATTCTTCTTCGATCTGAGAAATGCGTAATAAATTTACCACGGAAAAAGCTGTCACCCCAGGCATCCAAGTGTAACTCCTGAATGCTTTCCTAATCTGTGGTCGACCAAACCAATAGAATAGCAAATGTTTTGATTAGGAGTATGCTTAATGTTCAACAGAGTTCATTAGATTGATGCTTCTGTAAGGCAACAAGTGCTGCAATGTGAAACAGGGACACCTTTTGCTCTGCACAGTGCTGGCCTCATGGCTCTTGCTGGATGCTTAGCACATCTGTCACCTGGTCCCTAGATGTGCAGTCCCTAGGGGTAAAGAATGGGTGCAAAATTTAAGTAGATGATGCTGCTCTCCAACCATTCTTTCATTGTAACAGGGTAGAAGGACGATGGAGGGGGTCTCCTTTCTCCTGCAGGGAAGGTCTGTCTGGTTCTGCTGCTAGGTATAGACCTGTCCTGGGTTCAGCAGTAGCAGTCATTTTTCTCCTTCTTGGCAGCTGGTGCAGTGCTGTGTTTTGACTTTCGGCCTGGGAACAGAGCTGATAACAATGATGTTTTGGTTTGGCCAAGGACTTTGTGAGCCTCATGCTCTGCCAGGGAGGAGGGGAAGCCGGGAGGAAGCAGAGACAGGACACCTGTCCCAAACTGACCAAAGAGGTATTCCATATTACAGCAGATCATGCTCAGGATGTAACTGCGAGTTACCTGGAAGGGCTAGGGCACTGCGGGGTTGGAGGAGGCATCAGCCAGTGCTCTGTTGGGCTGGGGGGGGGTGAGTTATTGGTCAGCTGGTGGTGAGGTATTGTATTCTCTTCCCTTGTTATTTCCTTTATCATTATTGGTGGTAGCAGTAGTGATTTGTGTTATACCTTAGTTACTAAACTATTCTTATCTCAACCCATGGGAGTTGCATTCTTTTGATTCTCCTGTCTATCCCTCCGGGAGTAGGGGCAGGGAAAGAAGGGGGGAGAGTGAGTGAATGAGCTGTCTGGCTGGTTTTAAATGACGACAAGACCATACCCAAAACTTCTTCAGATAGCAGGGCCCCAGAGACTGCTCTAATGATTTTCATCCAGAGAGATGGCTTCTGGATAATTAAATAATGGTATTTGAACCCAACAGATACATACAATTAAGGCAAAGTCATTTAAAGGATAAAGGTGCAGAAAGAGAAGTGGGGCTACTAGTTTTTTTTCTTACAGGGATTGTCCTCTTCAAGAAAATCTTTGTTACCTTAGTCTGTCCTAGTGATGTTTAGTTTTCTGCTGTACTTGCATATCTGCCAAACTATGGCAGAAAGCTCAATCACACACCTTATTTGCACTGTGTTTATACCATATTAATCTTAGGCCTCCAGGTTTCTTCTGATGTACTTTTGGGAGATCAGGAAGAATGTTTTTGATTTTAATATAGTGTTTGGCTTTGGGGTATTATTTCTACTGACTTCTGCAGCATTGGTGTTTGGCTCCAGCTACAGATTGCATTTTGGCAAGGTACACATTGTAATCTGTACTTGATGTATTATGTTTTTCACACAGGAGAAAATCTGAATTCTGTGGAGAACATGTGTTAGTAAGATGACAGAAAGAGCAAAGAGCATGAAATTCAGATGTGTTTGGTTGGTGTTTTGTTAATCCACATAGCATAAAGCCAAGCACAGATGTGGAGCCAAAAGGGAATTTTCTCTGCATCAGATCATGAGCTGGAGTTAAGGCTTGTTTTCTACCCTTCTCTACAGAGTGAGTCATGATCATACATTGGGCTCTCCTGGAAGCATTATTTAGGAAAGCCGCTGTTCTTATAGGGATGTTATTAGCCCCACTACTCTTATTACTGTTCCATCTGTGTGAAATTGCAGAACATTTGGGTAAGTCTTGTGAATGGGCACAAGGAAGTATTACGTCTCCTTGGCTGTGATATGGTGCTTGGACCTGTCTACAAGAGACATTGCTGCCATTTTTAGCCAATAGCTTCGGAGCCAGGACTCTGAGGGTCAGGAAGCCCCATTAAACTCTGTGCTCCTGAGCCAATGCAGTCTGTCTATCACTGAATATGACCAACAAATGGAACAGGTAGGCAAAAGCCTCTTTTATGAATGTTGGCAGGGCTTTTAAGCATAACCTAGACACTAGGCAGATCTATGCTATCACCCCACTGATAGCTGAGTGCATGTACAGCAGCAAAGTTTGAGAGCCTGTACAATTTTATGTATGATATTTAAGCATCAATGAGATTAGATAGCTGATTTTGTGACTGAGAGTGATGTCTACATGGTGGGAAAAGGCCATAAAGCCTTCATTTGCACATGGCCTAAAGTCTTGTCGTTTTAATACCTAGAAAATGCTATGTGTTTCCATGGTGAGCAATTTCTATCTCAAGAGAAATAGCCAGGCAAGCAAGAAAAAAGAAGGTAAACGACAAGGAAAGACCATCATGCTGGTGGGTTTGTTTTTGAGTGCTGCCCCATGAAATGCATGCAGCCGCCACTGGTGGCAGGCTGCAAGGTGCAGGATAGCAAAGAAGAGAATAGAATTTGAGTTCTCTGTACTTTGTTGTTTCCTATTTTACAACATAAAGTTTAATGGGTGAATATTACCAGGTCTTATGGTCAGGTGTTTGCTCATAGCAATTTCTGCTGTTTTCCAAGCTCTGCTTAATCTTTGGGTTAGACTTGGCAGTGAGATCTTCTTTGACTTTGGAAAGTTTTTATTGGAGTGGCTTCAGTTCCTCTCTTTTATATGTACTATTTTTGTTATTGTTCAGCCAGTCAACCTTTTGTGTGCACTTTATCTTTTGACAAACTGACTGGCTTGGCTTTCAAATGCTGTGCAGTTCCTCTTGCATAACTCCAGATCTACTCATGAAATAATTCCATAATCTCCTCTGTTTCAACACGGAACACGATGAAACCAGAGCACTGCAGTGAGCCCATATGTAAAGCTGATCACAGAATCAACCAGATTGGAAAAGGCTTTCAAGATAAGTCCAACTGTTACCCTGACTGCCAAGTCCATCTCAAACTATGCCACTGAGGGCCTCATCTACACATTTTTTGAACACTTCCAGGGACAGTGATACCAGGCTTCCCTGGGCAGTCTGTTCCAATGCCTGAGAACCCTCTCGGGTAAGAATTTTTCCTAATATCTAATCTCAACCCCCCCGATGCAGCTTGAGGCCGTTACCTCTTGTCCTACTGCGTGACCAGCAGGTCGAAGGAGGTGATCCTGCCCCTCTGTTCTTGTGAGACCGCACCTGGAGTATTGTGTGCAGTTCTGGGGTCCTCAGCATAAAAAGGACATGGAACTGTTGGAACAAGTCCAGAGGAGGGCCATGAGGATGATCAGGGGACTGGAGCACCTCCGGTATGAAGACAGGCTGAGAAAGTTGGGGCTGTTCAGCCTGGAGAAGAGAAGGCTGCGTGGAGACCTCATAGCAGCCTTCCAGTATCTGAAGGGGGCCTATAGGGATGCTGGGGAGGCACTCTTCATTAGGGACTGTAGTGATAGGACAAGGGGGAACAGGTTAAAACTTAAACAGGGGAAGTTAGGGATATAAAGAGGAAATTCTTTCCTGTTAGGGTGGTGAGGCACTGGAATGGGTTGCCCAGGGAGGTTGTGAATGCTCCATCCCTGGCAGTGTTCAAGACCAGGTTGGACGAAGCCTTGGGTGATATGGTTTAGTGTGAGGTGTCCCTGCCCATGGCAGGGTGGGTTGGAACTTTATGATCTTAAGGTCCTTTCCAACCCTAACTATTGTATGATTTTATGATTCTATGATTACATGGGTGAAGAGACCAACCCCCACCTCTCTTGATCCTCCTTTCAGGCAGTTGTAGAGAGAAATAAGATCCCCCCGAGCCATCTCTTCTCCAGACTAAACAAGCCCAGTTCCCGCAGCTGTTTCTGATGAGGCTTGTGCTCCAGACCCTTCACCAGCTTCACTAGACTGAAATGGTATTTCTGATCACACCGGAAACACAAATGTGTTCATGACAACTTAAAACTTGCAGTCTTTTCAATGATTTATTGCCACTCAGTGAGAGAAACCTTTAGAGACCCTCAGGCACTGTTCCTGTAGGCTGGAGAAGGAACTTACAAGAAGCAGCCTATAACCTTTGGTAAACCACCGGGAGCCCTGCTGAGTCCACAACGCGTGAGGGGCCGCTGGGCTGCAAGGCGTTAATGGCCGCGCAGGTTACATGATGCGGGTGGGCTACTTAAATGCGGCCGCGGACACAGTTTTCCTCCCTCAGGCTCGGTGCGATGGGGTGGGTTGCTGCTACTGATGGAGTTCCTCGGTAATTCTGGCAAGGGTGCTGCAGCGGGAGGTGCGAGGCTGGGGCTGCCCTGCCCCGTGCGGGGACGCCGAGCTGGGCAGCCGATGCAACCGGTGCTACCAAGCCACGGCGCTTTTCGGCAGGAGCTGTCTGTCCGGGTGTGGAAGGATAGGGGCTACGCAGACCTCTGCCTTAATTAAGCCAAACAGTGGGTTTAATTAGAGGCAGTAACGTGAGTTTGTTGAATAACGGTGAATCTGTAAGCTTGGCTTTGCGGTGGCTGAGAGTTTGTAAGGCCTTTGTAAGGTGTGAAGGGTTGCCTCGGACTTGGCCCGTATGTATGTGTTGAATTAAAAACAATTTACAGATGTGGGTTTGGTGTTTTTTGGTTTGGTTTGGTTTTGGTTGGTTGGTTGGTTTTTTGGTTTGTTTTGGGGTTTGTTTTGTTGTTTATTGTGGGGTTTGTGTTTTTTTTTTTTCTTTGCCTTGGTTTTTCTCTGTCTGCGGGACGGCTTGGCTGGGGCTTTGAGTGTTTTGTGGTTTTGCCTTTGATGTCTTGTGTCAGACCTGTGCAACGTTTTTCTTTGTGTACACCCTCTAGTTGCAAAACCCAAAGAGCTGGTTCTGCCCTTGAGTTTGCCTGCTTTATGCCTCAGGTATATCATTACTGGGGCCTTCAGCCTTCTGAATTTGGTTAATTGGGAGCATTTTGTGGGTATTGTGTCTACTAGTCCATGAGGAAAAGTCTGGCTGACGTGGGTGAGGGCAGATGAAGAAAGAGCAGGGCACTGGAGTACCCAGGTGGTCCCCTGTAACATCTTCTTTATTCAGTGCAATTCTCTCTGCAGTACTAACAAGAGTTTTGGGTATTCAGGCTAAGAAAAGTCTTCTCTACTGCATAATTTCATTGGAAGTGTTGCCTAGCATAAATTCTAAGTAGGAACTTTTTGTCAGGTGGAGGAAGGGATTTTTCTTGGTTTTTTTTTTCTTGTTTCATTATGTGAGCTTTTATCCTAATGTGTGGATACTTAAAAGCCTTCACATTTTGAATATGAAAGTAGCATCTGGTTTGTTTTCAATACTGTTTCAAGCAGCAAATGCAAATAGAGCTTTGTATTTTAACAAAGCACTCTAGGATTGCCATTCTAATGAAAGTTTCCTACTTCCCAATTATCCTAATGTCAGGGATTTGCTGTATCTTGCTTTGGCTGGAAAAGAAACAGAAATTTACTAAACATTTCAGTACAAAACTTATACCTCAGGAAGACTTTCCTTTTTAATAGCACTAGCTAATCTGTTACTTGTGGTTTCTTCTACTTATATTTTGAAGTCTCCAGGCAATATATAAAATCTCTTTATAGGTCTCCAGTGTAGATTGTATCAAGCATGGGCTGTTACTGATAAGCTGACACCCAGCTCTTCAGCAAAGACAAGAATGCTCCAAGTAAAAGTGGTATGGAATGGAACTGTTGACCTAGAAGTGTCAAGAGTATTTTTAGCATTTCATTGTGGTGTGTATTTGACTTGTGGGAGTGTTCTTTTGAGGCCCATGCAACAACATTTCTTGTTGGCTTTGCTGCTTGGATTATATTCCTGTTGTGGTTTGGTGTCAACTTTTTTGTCTCTGCTCTTTGTTGTATTGTTTGCTTGATGATTAAAAATAAATACTGAAGACTTTCCTTAACTGTTCTGTATCACTGTGATAAACCTGGTTCAATGTCAGTGAGAAAATAATGAATAAAGCATTATGGACTCTTTTTTTTTTTTTAATGTCACTTCATTACTTTTGCAAATAATAGTAATGTATTGATAGTGTTGTGTGCCTTTATTTCTAGGCTTCATATTAAAGCTGTATTATTTAATCTAAAAATACCTGCTGAAGTCAAAAAATGACTTGGAAACTACCACCTAGAAATTAGTTGTAGAGCGCTAGCTTTGCGGGAAGGGTTGCTGTTTTCCGAAGCAGATAGATACAGAAGTTCCCTACTGTGTTGCCTTATGCACAGCTCTTTTCCAGAGTTTTTAACAAAAATCTTAAATACCTTGGCAGGTAGGATAAGGTGTCTTTCAACACTAATAGGAAATAAACCACAAAATATTTGGTTTCTGATTAGGAAAACTGAAAAGCAAACCAGAGTAGAGTATGATGGCAGGGCTGAGCAAAGCTCTTGCTTTAAAAGTTGAGAGCAGGCTTGCAGTTTTGTTGAAAATGTTAACTAGAATTGTTCAGAACTTCATTTCTAAGGGTTTTTCTTGAAACACTTACATTGGATAACTATTTTATCTGTCAGTAACAAACTATTGTGCAGATTCCCTGACAGGAGAAAAAAAAACCAAAACAAACCCTCAACAAACCCACCTTCATTGTAAAGTTTTCATGTCACTGTGTGTATGTATGTGTATAGGAAATGTTTCCTTTGACCATTGTAAAGGCAAAGTACTCGATTTTTCAGTAACTGAATCCCCTCCCTGCCTTTTCATAGTTACTTGCACTTTGAATTCTTTGGAGAAGCATAGTAAAATAAGAGGTGAGGGTGGCAATGGTGTATCAGACTTATTTAATAATTGGGTTTATGGTGTGTTGTGCCCTCACAGTATTGCTTTATAAAGCTTCAGAGAAGGAAATGTGATGACAGTAAGTGTTGGACTAGTCGGGGGTGGTGTTACATATAAGCTTCCATCAATTTACTGTTTCCTTTTAATGATCACCTACTTGGCATTGTCTCATTTCTCTTCCCTGAATGAGTAATTCTCCAAAAGAATCTTGAAAGAACTGTGAAGAGCAGCTCCACTGAAAAAGCTTGAAGGGATGAACTTGTGAGGTATAGCTGGTAAACAAGCAGGGTGGAGGATCAATTTGATGTATCATTCCTGAAAGCTTCCTATCATTCTCTTTCTATATTATGCTCTCCTCTGCTGACACAAATTAATATTTCATTTCTGTATCAGTTTCCCCTCTACATACGAAGTTTAATGTGATGCTGTCATTGAATTGAGCATTATCACCTGTTTAAATTACAAAAAACTTTCTATGTTGGTTCAGAAACCAAAATACTGGGATAAAAATAAAAGTTGACCTGGCACTTCTGGCCTCTGTTGAAGCTTATTATCAGCTGGTTGCTGGCTCTGTCCTTTGACCTGCTTCCATTCCACTACACTGAAGATATTAAGTGCAGCTGTCATTTAGTTGAGCAAGAAAAATATTTTGATAGTTATTAATAAAATCACATACACCTTAGTGTGTAGTGCCTGTGCTTGACCCTATCTGATACTGGCCTGTTGATCTGTAATACCTTTCAAGTCTGTTTTGCTTGCTTTCGAATTAGAAGCTAGAATTTTCTTCCCAGTTATCCAAAGTGTTCTCTATTATGTAGCGCATTTATGTAAGGAACTCAGTTTTATAGGATGGGCATCTTTGCATTTCTACAGCTGCATTTATGTTTGTAAATTAAGATTCTATTTAAAACAATTCAAGTGAATGGTGATTTTTATGTAGTATTTCTGATTTCATTTCATTGACACAACCATTCGCACTGAAGTTGCTCCAGTTATGCAATATTTGGGTATAGATCATATCACTGAAATCCTGTTATAGTACAGTTTACTTCCCTGTAGAGAGGACACAACTGGTGTCATTATGCAAAAGGCATCCCAGAGGCCTGAGAATAGTTCTCAGCCTCTCAGCAACAGGTGCAGCTATTTCAGCCGGACGTCAAGCAAAGAATAAGGGAACCATAGACATACCCTTATGCTTAAGCTCCACAAAGTCTTTGAAGAGAGCTAGCTGTTTTCAGTACAATTACAATCCCAATCCCATACTCTCCTTGTTCCATGCAGCTGTGTTAGAAGTGTTTATACGGACAAGGACTGTTAAAAGCCTGTCCAGCAGCAAGCATAACTGCATGAAGAACAGGGCTTACATCATGTTTTGCTAATTTATCTGAAACTATTGTCTCGTAATAATGTGCCAGCTAAAGTAGTAAAAGGTAACTTGACCAGAATGCTACAGAGTCTACGTCTGCTTTCTTCTGAAAAAAACAACCAAACACCACAGTTTATTGTTTCAAGAGAACTTACTTTGAGAAATGCTTGGTATTGCTAACAGGTGTTTGGAAGAAATTTGTGTCCAGTTGCCCAGCTTCCTTTTTTTTTGCACTTTTTCTAGTGCTTCTGGACTAAGCAGAAGCATACCTCTTAATATTTTAAGGTTCAAAAACCTGCAGTTCAAAAAGTGGTGTCAATGGACAATGAAATAAGCAGCCCTCTCTTTTGCTGAGTAATCAGAAAAGAGGTTGCCACTGGATTTGAATCTGGGTACAGTAGCACCACCAAATGCTCATCTAGTGTATTTCATTTGTTTCCTAATACTTCATTTGTGCAAAGTACTTCAAAGCTGTTTGGAAATGGTGATTATATCTTCACTGGTTGTAGAAGTTCGGAGTGAGACTAAAATTCACAGCCAGCTGTGTAATCTGAAATTTGAAATTGTTTTTCTGTTGCTAAACTTCATGCTGTTCTATATAATTCAGTCAGAAGTTGAATTTTTTTCTTTTCTTTTTTTTTTTTTTTTTTCCCCTGGAGGAGAATAGTCTCTACCATCACACAAAATTCAGATGACATCAATACAGGGATGCTGTGCTCTCACTGAAAACAAACATGCTGTGCTGCTGAACTCTGGGATGCTTGTCTATTTTAAAGGACACAACAGAATTTTGGGTATGGAGTGGGATGACACATGTCAGTGTGCAGAATGGTTTCTGGAGAGACATAATAGTCTCTTGGTCTGGAAACATTTGCTCTGGGTGGATTTAGATTTTTTTGTGCTCACAGAGTAAGATGAGCAGGGAGATATACTTAGGAAGTTGTGGGAAAACTGACAGTATTTAGTTTTCACCGATTCTAAGTTACCTTATGGTTAGGATTGTTCTGAGCATCCTCATTCTTGTCTCCTGAGCTGTCCTTTTAGTTTTCTCCTTTTGTTCAACAGCTTAATAGCAGTACAGTTAGCAGGAATGATCATTATCTTTGCTTAATCCCCTACCTTCATAGGGTGTTTTCTTCTTTGTTATGGTAAATAGCTTACATGGAGAACAATTCTGAGCCCTCTAGTCATCCTCCTTTATTTACTATGGTACACTGATCTTCCTAAGAGAGCCAGCTATCTTTTCAGTTTCAACAGGGGTCTCCTTGTATTGCATGCAAAGGTTCTTTCTCAATTACATTTACCTATTCACACCATAGATTTTGAGATCTGCCTAAAGATGCACCCTAGGGACGCAAAATCCCTTAATTGATAGTTGCTTTTAGAATACTGTAATATTTATATGTTAGATTGTGCATACCAGTGGCGAACCAAACTTGTCTACTTCAGTTTTGTGTTGTCCCTTCAAATTATTTGAATTTATCCTCAGCTTCTTTCTGTTTCTGTGAGCAATGAAGACTGAAGTCCTAATCTTCTGTTACGGGAATACTACAGAACAGAATAACAAGGTAGTCATGGTCACAGCCAGTAATGGAGATCACTGGAGTTAGTGGTTAAGGAAGCCTGAATATATGACAGAAGTATCAAGCTCAAAGTCACTGGACTCCTTTTTGGTGATGTGAGACAGTGGAGCTCAACTTTTGAACATAGTTTATAACATTGGAATTGCAGAAAAAAACACAAGAACAAAAAAATCCCCAAGCGACCAAACACCTCCTCCCCCCCCCAAAAAAACCAAACAAACAAACACACAAAAACCAAACAAAAAAAACAAACAAAAAACCCCCAACACTGCAAAATTCCTAAAACAAAAACAAACAAACCCAAAACATCCTTGATTGCAAACCCTTGTCTTGGTTGCCCTGACTGTGGGGTTCTATCTGCAACTAAAGCAGGTGGGAAACTGGCAACCCTGAACCAAGAAATGGTAACAAGTTGATTATTTTTGCATGGTACATACACAAAAAAAAAATATAGCTAGCGCCAGCTGCTTGCCTGCTGTGTATAGAGGCAAAAGATGAGATTAAAACTGGACATCAATTCTAGCATACAAATACTGAAGCATCTGTCAAATGTTTGACACTTAGGAAACCAAACTTTGTTTACTCTGGCATACTGGAAGAGCATCTGGTAAAAAAGAGCAGAACCTGGAACAACTTCAAACAAAGCCTTGCTCCTGGGAGGATATTGCTATGGTAACTAATTTATCTTAGCTTCTCTCAGATCAGCGTTCATTTTACCATTACTAGCCAAAAGCCATCAGAATGTCCTGCAAACCAAATTCAGCATTCATTGTAGTGACGATATTTTGGTATTCCTTACAAATCCTTATAATCTTAGAAATTAGGTCTCTAATACTAGAATGAATAAGGAGTGAAACTGAAAATTAAATACAGTGCGTGGGTTTCCACAGGACTTGTCACTTGGGAAGTGAATATTGTAATGAATACTCAGGAAATAATGGTGGTGATTTATTTCTGCTGTGTAAAAGGCTGAAACATAGCCCAAGGTTTTCATCATGATTTGAAGGTATGAAATGCTGAGTTAATCAATCTGCTCTTTTTTTTTGTTTTATTTTTCTTGCAAATTATCCCTCTTTTACCATAGTTGTGTTATAAATCTTAACTTGAAAGCTTTCTGTTGTATTGGCAGAAGAAGAAAGTATGAGTATATTGTTATATTCATGACTTGCTGAGGTCTAATCTTACTTCTAAATGATGTTTCATACTTCTAAATGATGTTTCATGGGAATATCATTTAACTTCACAGCTACAGCTCTCCTGTCTTTAAAATGGATATAAAATTTTTTTGTCACATAAAGTTGTTCTGAGAATTAATTGCTTCATGTAGTGGGTATGCAGTACTTTGAAAATTATGGCATATAGGTGATGAACATTATTACAAGGTAATTATTATTCATATACTGAGTTCTAATGAAAGCAACTGTTGAGAGATGAAGGTAGTATCTGTATCTCTATTTTGATATCAGGAATGCTACACAGTTACAAACCTGACATAATGTGGTGAAGGTGCATCTCTGGGAATAGCTGCTGCTTTTGCGGAATCCCTTTCATCACTGTAACCTAATGATAAAAGAGTGCATTTCACTATTTACTCTAATAAGAGAGTTACAACTACTGCCAGACAGGCATAGTTTAGCATAAGCAGAAATGAACTAATAGTCCTGCATTTCTCTGGACAGGTGGTTGGTGACCTCAGGCAGCATTTTGAGTTATCTTTTGTGGATACAGAGGTAAATGCTCCTGAGTTCTGCAGCATTTTTGTCACAAATGAGATGTTTAACATATATTGAACTAAGGGAATTGGTGAAAAAGGAGTATCTTGGCAACTGTGTATATTAATGTGAACAGGTCATAATGTTAGGGTAGCAAAAGCTCTGACTTCTGATCATATATATTAAGAGTTTGGTATGAAGGCTGGAGGTGAATGCTGAGATTTACAAAAGTAGATACTGTAAGACTCAGTGTTGAGTTCTAAGGTGTTCTGTGCACTCACTATCTCAAAATTAGTGTTGGAATTGCACAGTTAAAATTCTGCAGTAGGCTGGGTGATTACTTAGTAACATGCAACTGCAATTTCAGCTGACACCATGAATTAACAGCTCCTTCAACTTCAGTAGTGCTTCAATTAAGAAACAGTGATAGCCAGTAAATAAAGCATTCAAGTTTCTTACCTAGTATGTACGTGTTGGTTTTTTTTTTTTTGAGGGGCAATGTAATAAAATCTAAACTGCACAAGATGGAGGATTTGGGGGGATGATTCATTAAACCTTGTTATTCACATCTAAAGCCACCCTATAATTCTGATAACTGTCAGGATACTGAAAAGGAACTGATTGTTTATTTCCATTTTATGTTGTACAGGAATCTGCAACTAAAATTACACTATTAAGTAGCAATCTTAGAGTAAGTGTGAACTGCTGTTGCTACAGAAAAGGATTATAAAACACTGTCCTGTGTTTCAGGGTAGCTCAAATTCATCACTGATTATGAATCATTATTTTGATGGTAAATTTGTTAGACTTTAATTCCTAGATCTGAAATATTTTGTGAGCGCAGTGGAGTAATGAATATCGTTAAATATTTATTGCACTAATTCTTGAACGATCTTTTAAGTGATCACACTAACATAACAAAACCATTAGGTTTTTGGGTAAGGTTTTTGCGTTAGTTAATTTTTAAGCATAAAGCTTAAGCAAAATTTGAGTTTAATTTTTAAGCATAAAGGAACTCATTTAACGTACATTATTATATTTAATCACTTGATAAACACTAGCTTTCCTTCGAATAGTACTTCTGTTCTTTCATAGTGCATTTGTTGATAAAGGTCCAACATTAAGCACAAAATTTACCAAATTGTTCTTTAGGATAACATCTGCATGAAAATTATTCATATAGTCAAATTATTTTGGTTGATTTCCATCTAGATCATTATTGTACAAGTACTTTTCTGTAAGTAATTTGCAAATTTTTTTTAATGGAAGCATTTAAATTAGGGTTAGTTTTCATTTTTTCTTAAACATTTTCTGCAATATTTAGTTTTGTGCCAATGTATTCTATGGTCATTGGCAACAGACTACTGTTTATTAACCTAGACAGCAAGCTAAGAAATCTGGAGTTTGTTGGATACCAGTTATTAAACATTTATCATGAATTCTGGGGTCATTTTTCTCTCTTTATGGCAGGTTAGAAAATGGTTTGGGGACCTTGGTTTTGATTTATTTTTTCTAGGTCCTGATGTCAAGCATTTAGCTGGGTTGCAGAATGAGCTGCATTTCTAGATCCAGTTTGTGTAAGAATGACTAAAGCAATCTTTGGTCTTACTGAGATCTATCATAGCCTTTACCTTTCCTATCTTATTGTTCTTTAAAACTATGATAACATTTGAAATATGAGCATATCTGAAAGGTCAGTGACTCCAACTCCCTCTTCAAATAGTTCAGTATAATACAGATATTGATGATCTGTTTTTTCCCTTTGATAATGTTGACTGTGGGAGTATGCTTGCAATTTATTGTTGAATTAAGTACATTCTCAATTTAGTACAAAGTTGAAAGCCAGGTTAAGTAGCAGTGCTTGGTTGAATTGTCTGTAATCACTGCATGTGAAGAAGGCAGATACGGAAAAGTCTGACAAAATACTTGTTAACTTTTTGCAGTTTTGCTAAGCCGTATTGGGCCTAAAGCAGGCTTTAAAGCAAATGTTACAGGCTAAGAGAGCAGTGTTTCAATCTTATTTTGTAGGGATCCAGTTTGATAATGGATTTCAATTAAAAAATAAACCAACAGGGAGAATAAACTTATTATCCAGCTTTGTATTTCTGAGTATTTTCATTACTTATCAGTTACTATAGTTGGTAACAGATCTCAGAATGAGAATGTGACTGAAGTTTAATGATATTTGAGGACTTATTTCATACTGACATTCTTGGCATAGATGTCTGCACTTTTATTGTTCCTGCATGTTTCCATTCCACAATTTTTAGGTCTTTTATTCATTACTACATGCAAGTTTCAAAGAAAGAAATAATTTTTAATCTTTTAGTGGTACAGTGTGTTTAGGAAAGAATCAAAATGCTTTGTAGACTGAATAAAAAAATTACATTTTTTCTTACAGCAGTTTGTAAAGGTTCAAAAAAAGAGACAACATCTTAGTCTGGCAATAAATAGGAGCTGGTGGCAAAAATAGATAGGATTTGGTGCTTAATTTTCTACTAATCTAAGCAGATGGTATGACTGTACGTGCTGTGATGGGGTGGACATGTTGGTTGGTGGACAAAATACCATCCAGTAAAGGATGATTAGCAATTTTCTAGAACTTAACTCCCTTTCTGTGCTGTCCCCTTAAATTGAATCATAGAAGAAACAAAAAGGAATATGGAGAAAGGTCTTCCAGCTAGCAGAGACCTTCCCAAAATCCATGGAGTTGAAAGTGACATATTCTTTTTTATGGAGAAGTGATTGTGGTAATGAATAATTAATTAGATTTGTATGATGAAGTCAGCATGTCTCAAAAGAAACTGAGTACAGTTTCTCATAGATGAGACAGCTTTGAAATATATCTTTCCATGTCACATGGGTTTAAAAAAACCCACAACAACCCAAGAAGGCAGGTGCAGAGTGAGTAAATGACATGCTGAACATACTTCATAAGTTGGCAGGGTGAAGAGTAGGGGTACTGTTGTGTGTCTCTCTCAGAAGGTAATTCCTTCCTCATGGGTAGTTTGTTCTGAATAATGAGGGCACTGTGAAAGCTTTAGTTAGAAAAGGAATGTGAATTTTTTGTTAAGCTTCTAAGTTTTCTCATAGTTTTTGGTGCAAGTCAAACAATCAGAACCTCCTGCTAGACAACATGAAAGGTGTTCAATCAGTAGATCCCATGTAGAACACATAGAAAAAAAAAAACAAATTGTCTTTGGTTGTGTCAGTCATCTACGACATTGACACCTGAAGCAGTGTTAAAGGAGCTGGCGGGATGACAGGACAGATTTATCATGAATATGATTGTGGTACATAAATTTTATTGAGTAACTGATTCTATTTTTAATGGCAAACTACCCAGAGCCAAAAATGTAGAAATAAAAGTTTCTAATTCACTGAAAAATCATCAGCCTTAAGGACATGCTGATTTATACTGTATGCTTCTGTTCCTGGTTAGTGCCATCTGCCAATATGGCCTCCTCTCTCTGTAATCCTGGTCCTTTAGATCATGTGTACCCTGCTGGACTCTAAAGCAGATCCAGAATTGATAATTTTATAAAACTGTACAGAAGATCAGTCATAGAATCAAACCAGTTATAATTATGCCTGCTTTTTGGTTATGTCTAAACAGCAAATTTTATTATTTATGTCAAAATTTCAGAGCTCCCTGCCCTCTGTTCAGCAGTAGCAGTCATTTTTCTCCCTCTTAGTAGCTGGTGCAGTGCTGTGGTTTTTGACTTTCGGCCTAGGAACAGCACTGATAACACCGATGTTTTAAGTTGTTGCTAAGTAATGCTTAGTCTGACCAAGGACTTTCTGAGTCTCATGCTCTGCCAGGGAGGAGGGGAAGCCAGGAGGAAGCAGAGACAGAACACCTGACCCAAACTAACCAAAGAGGTATTCCATACCACAGCACGTCATGCCCAGGAGGTAGAACTGGGGGCAGTTACCCGGAAGGGTGAGATCACTGCTCGGTCAGGCTGGGTATCGGTCGGCAGGTGGTGAGTGGTTGTATTCTCTTTCCTTGTAATTTCCCTTATTGTTATTGTTACTGGTGGTAGCAGTAGTGATTTGTGTTATACCTTAGTTACTGGACTGTTCTCATCTCAACCCGTGGGAGTTACATTCTTTTGATTCTCCTCCCCATCCCTCCAGGAGCAGGGGGGGAAGAAAGGGGGGAGTCAGGTAATGGGCTGCGTGGCTGCTGGGCTTAAACCATGACACTCCCTCAAAGAGATATTTTAATTTTAATTATGTAGCTGCTAAAGGAAACTATTAAAAGTACTAGTAGCTTCAACTCTTAAATATCTTATTTTCATCCAAATAGTTATTATCATATCATTACATTATTACACCACTTAAAACTGACAGAACAGTATTGGTATCTTGCACAGGCCTGTTATGCAAAAGGGGCTTATTACATGATGTGTGCCAATTCTGAAGTAAATCACTCAGGTAAACATGAACATTTTGTTTGTGCCTGTTCTCACAAAGTACCTTTTGTGGGTTTCCTTGAACTGTGATTGTTCTTGGTCATTGTATAAAAAATTTTCGTTATAAGAGGATGTTGTAGCCAACACATTGGTAAATATGTTGATGCATCACACTTTCAAATAGGAAAGGATACAACTTCCAGCACCCTAGTGTCAGTATACTGGTAGACCAGATCTACCAAAGCTGGCATGAGGAAATATTACTGAGTCACCTACTCTCTGGATTGTCCTTCAGAACTTTACTGTTATGTAAATCTTGATAGGAGCTGCTGTAAACTGGTTAAAAAAAAGCCTTAACCCCTTAGCTTATATAAATCAGAGTTGCTTACAGTGTTATGTGCAGTGGACTTCTGATGTTTTCAACAGTAAAGCAGTGCATTAAAAATCCCTTATCTACTGCTCTGTAACAGCTGACATATTCTTACAGGAGCCACACTTTTTCGTAGTTCCTCCATTGCAGTGTTTCTCCAGTCCGATGTAGTTAGGGTTTGCCTTAGTTCAGTGATTTCTTTGTTGAAACACTTGTAGTAAAGTAAAGAAATAGAGGCTGTGGACTTCTCGATTTCTCCTCTCTGCAGAAAACTCATTACCTTGTCGCTCTAGCAGATACACAACTCTGACATCCATCTCATGGGTCTTGCCTTCTTTCCTGTTCACTCTCACTTACCATTTCAATAATATTAATATGTCTCCCACATCTGAGCAGTAAAATCCTCTTTACTCCATCTCACTCACTTATTACTCCATTGAACTTATGTCTGAACAGATGCTTCCAATTATTGATCTATTTGCATAGTTGTTGGAGTTTCTTTTCCTCATAGAAAAGGACTCCTTTCTTCTCGTCAAAAAAAGAGAGTAATTCCCTTGCCCTTTTAACCTTAATCTTAGGTTGTCATATTCTAGGGAAGATGAATTGTTGCTGTGCCTGCAGGGCATCCTATTGAACAGGTAATGATCCAAGTGGGATTATCCATATCCTCACTCACTGTTTACTGTAATAGTGTATGTAATACAAAGTTCAGATTATTTTATGATTGGTACATTTTTACTTCATGGAGACTTTGGGTGCTAAGGAAGTCCAGATTGACTGGTGTTAACAAATGTATGTATTCACTGAAATGCATTTATTTCTATGGAGTACACATGGAAAAAGTCTCAATCTTTGGATATGTTGGACAGGGTTAGTAGATGGCACTGAGATTCATGTGTTTTCCAGAACTGTATTTAAAGGAAGTGTTTTCAAGTGCTATTCACTTAAAAACAGTTCAAGAAGTCCTAGTACTTTTGGGAGATGGATCTCCCTGTCCTTCAGAGCTTTTTCTACAATATCAATACATTATGCCAGGAAAAATGAGGCTGGTCTCAAATATTTAACTTTGCCTCAGCTTGCTGAACAGTTTTAAGGGAAGGAAAAGCATATCTGAGAAATGAAACAGTTTTGTAAGAAGGATTTTACATCTTATAACCTGGGTGTTATATTGAAAATGAAAAACATTAAGTAACTGATATGCAAAATGTTATGTGTAGTAGAAATACCTGCATAGAAAATAAAGAGCTGTTACTGCAATTCTAAAAAAAAAAAAAAAAAAAGAAAAATTTAGTATAGGTAAATAGTTATTGGTATTTGTTATGAAAGACTGTAGTGCCAGCATTCTGAATCAAATATTACAGAGATAACATAGGAGCCCAGCTGTAATGGAGCTTCTAAAATGTTCTTCTGGGGTTTTATTGACTTTGTTATGTGGCTTTTTTGGGGTGGGGGTGTTTGACTTTGAAGAAGTAGTCTTGTCTGCTAATCATGTCACTGTGTAATTGAAGGTAAGGACAGAGGAAAGGTGACTTGTAAGGAATAGTCTAGGCATGTTATCTGTAAATCATGTTTCTCTTGTGTTGAAATCATTCTGTCTACACAGCATCTGTCCTTACCAGCAGATGCAAAAAATATAGCATAGTCTGGACAAATTCTTTTAGATTATTCCTGAACAGTGCTTTTCACCTGCCGCTGTCATGAGAACACATCAAAGTAGAGCTTCTTTCTATTTGTTGTTCCATTAAATGTTGTTGATGGTGGAAAACTTGATAATGCATGAGAAGTAAAGCCAAACCAAAATTGTTTAGTTAACATAATTTCAATCAAGACTGTGCTAGATAACTCAGTCTATTGGGAGCTGGGAGGCCACAAATTCGTTTCCAGTTCCCTTTCACTAAAACACTAAATCCCACAATTAGCTGAACTGAGAGAAAATACGTAGGTGCTTTACCTTGGAGAATATATTGTTATGAGAAAGAAGGGCTGAATACTAACCAATGACAGGCTATATGTAATGAAGACTCAGTGGATTTTCACTAACTTCACCGCTGTTAACTTGTACAGTGATATTTTCCCTATGTATTTGTGTAGTTAATGCTGCTAATGTATGCTGTCTCATGGAAATAAAAATGCTGTAATTCTGATACTCTTTATCCACTAGTAAATGCTTTCCAAAGATTCCTTTTCTGGAGGCTGAAAAAGGGATAGTATAGTAGTCTTTGACCTCTAGAATGTAAAAGTACTTCTACATGAATAATGTCTCAGAAAATATCTACAAAGGTAATAAATTAGAATGTGTTTGGTAATATTCCTGTAGGGTCATTCCAATATTTTATTCAATTGTAAGCCTTTTGGGCTTATACTTGAGAAAAAAAAAAAAGGATTTACTGATTATATTAAGAAACATATTGTTGGAATCTGTAAGAACCATCAGTTAGGGTCAACTGAATTATTGTCCATTTTCATAAATTCTCTGGAAATAGCGCTGGTTTTTAGAAACACAACCTATTTAGTATCTTTTGAGAGATGCCCTTTAGAACAGCATATGTGCAGTTATAGGCATTGTGATTTGGAAGTGTTATTTGATTTTCATGGTTTGAATAATACAATGTCACATAAAGTAACATATGATTTATCTATTAGATACAGTTAAACAAATTATTGGGTCTAACTAAACTCCAAAAAACTGCTTTAGGAGAAAAGGTATAGTAATATTTGGTATTTTATACAACAACATCTCTTTGTGGGGTAAAAAGAAAACAGTCCATAAAATCTATGAAGTCGTGTAGAACATGATTCTGAGAATGGGTGTCTACAAGACAGTAAGCTAGGAAATGATTAAACAATAAGTGTTCTCTTGTTCAGCTTTTAAATATCGGCATTTTATTTTATGGTTTTGCAGGGAACATTGTTATTGGAAAGAAATGGTACATAAAGACAGCAAGGAGGAAAGAGCTTGCATACAATGCTCTGCCCATCTGAGTGGTATTCAAAAAGAACTCAATAGGTTGGTAATCAGTGCTGATTTAGAAATGAACAGAAGTATAAGATGGAACAGATGAAAGCCTATTATAAAAATTCACCAGAGCCAGCTCAGTACCGTTGACAGATATTTAGCTTTCTTTTGCTGAATTACTTCAGAAAGTGAATTCTACTGCTTAACATACAAATGATCTGTTCCTTACTGGTGCTGAGCAGTAAGCTGGCAGAGCTTCTAGATCTCATAATAGTAGCAATAGTTATCCTGAAACAAATGATTGTCAGATCAAGCAGTATCTGTTCAAAATACTTGATTTTATAAAAGTATTGTTATCTGTAAGTAGTCACGTGTAGTCTCAATTTTCAATCACTTGGGATATATTTGCATTTCAGTAATTATAAGGCCTTTACAGAACTACTTAGCTTGAGCTTCACAGTTTGACCTGAGTAGTCCTGTGATATTTAAGATGTTTTATTTGATAACATCTCTATAAAACGATTTTAATAATTCTTTCTGACTTTTGGTCGTCTGTCCCATTCAATGTGTGTACTTTAAGAATTGCTTGGAACCAGAAGGGCACCTTGTGACAGTTTTTGGCTTCCAGTTTGCCAAAAGTGTGTCCCCATTTTGCTGAGTTTTAGCTTAAGAGATGTTTGGGCTATCACTACTGGCAGTAAAAATAATTAAAAAACCTTTATCAGATGCCTTAGGGAAGAATGGAAAAGAACGACTTGTGTGTTTCATCTCAGGCTAGAAAGAATGGTTTAGCTTTCAATATATTGTAAATGAAAAATTAAAAACTTAATTATTATGTAACTTCATTCTTATTAGAGAAGGACCTCAGTCTCGAAGTTGAGAGCTTTCACCTATCTGCTGAATTCATAATGAAGCAACTGGTGGGGGAAGTAGGGGGAAGACAAAAGTCCTACTCTGCTAGAACTGGATCTTAATTGAAGCCTGTCTCAGGTTCTGACCTGCACTACCTGTCCAGAAGACTTTGCAGTGAACTGGAAATAAACATTTGTGAAACACAAATGTACTGTTCCTTTCTGGCAGAAGAGTAAAATAATATGAAAGCTGGATATGGTAAAAACAAAGCTCTCTGGTACCTATTAGTAATAGAAATAGGTATAGCTGTAATAGAAATATACAAGAGATTCTAGCATTTCAGGTAAACAGATTGATGTGGGAATGGCAAGAAAATGGTGAAAATTGTGAAAAGCACAATTTTCAAACTGGACATGGAAAAAAGTCAGAACTTCATTCCCTAATATTTGCCTCAGTGTTTGGTTGGCTTAGTTTTCCAGTGCTCAAGCCTGTTGGTAAGCTTAGAATTGTTTTCTCACAGGTCCTCATTTAAATGGTGTGTTCACTCTAATGTTAATATCTGTATTTCTCTGGCTGAGAGGTAGTAGTAGATGTAAATTTTATTGCCCTACTCACTGATTATCAGCTAGCAGTGATAAAAATTCAAAAGCTAGTTGAAGCCTTGAATTTAATTAGTTTGATATTTGTTTGAATTTGTTTGAATTTGGCAAATTCTTATTTGACGGGGAAAAAATGGAGAATTATTTTTTACAATTACATCTAAGGTAGTGTCTTTGTTTTCTTTTATTTTAATTAGAATTATGCTTGGTATTACCCAGTGGGCTTCTCTAACAAGATCTAGAATATGCAGGTTTTTTGAAAGATAGAGATCTGAATGAGTTGTTCTAAATTTTGTCTGAGGAGGTGCCATCTGTCTCTAAGGGACTAATTATGAGCTTGGCTGTATGCATAGCCTAATAGTGTCATGGAGAGGAAGGGATATCAGTCAGGTAGGCTAGTGAAATTTCCCTCCATAAGTTTGCACTTGACTTCCTTTTGAGACCAAATTGCTCCTGCAGGTGCCATTGCATACAGCTCTGTGCCCATTTTCTGTGGCTGTCACCTGTTATGTACTGCACAATGCTGAGAGCATATTTTATAGAGGGAAGGCTGCACACTGATGTAAAATTGTACGAAATGGGGAATAATTTGTCCATGTATGTTTCACATTGCCTTTGCTCTTTTTTACCTTCATTTGCCAAAGTAGTTTTTAAAAAAACGCACTACTTCAACTTGAAATTAAGGTTTAGATAAGGAAGGATCTAAACAGAAGTTTACCCTTCTCCCCATAGTTTTTCCTGAAGGAGTCTTTCACTGTATGCCTCTTAAATTGATATGAAAGTGGTGCTGTTTTTTTAGGGATGCAGCTGAAGAGAAGAATCTCTCTGAGTCTGCCGGCAGTGGTTTTTAGACATAGACCAAAGATCTTTAAGGGAAAAGCAACTGTTTCTATTTTTTTTTTTTCCTTTTTTTTTCTTTTCCCCTCCTCTGCCGCAGGAAGCCAGCATTTTTATGTTGAGAAAAGGTGACTCTAAATGAACTGGGAAAGCAGACAACAGCTGCATCTCTTATTTTATTACTGGAGAGCAATTAAATCTCACATAAATAAGAATGGTATGAGAACCTGTGTAAAGGCAAAAGGTGAAACCACATCTTAATGGTGCCAACAGAATAGACCACTCTTCTTGTTATAAGGTTTGGTTTTAAGTACTGTGGTACGTGAAGTCTGTAAGAATGATTTAATGATAAAATAGGAGAGGAAATGCAGACACGTGATTCTTGTATCTGATTCTTGTAGCTGGGATTATACCTTGTGAGATGTTAAATTTGGGGAGGCAAAATAATTATCTGTAATTGGTAACAAAATTTAAAACTTCTGATACTGAACTGACTAACTGTGACTCAGCAGAAGGATAATTGTGCGGATCCTGTAAGGACTCCAGGGCTCCTCACTGCATAGTTCAGCTTTAGCATGGAGTATGGGTCACTTTTCACAGCTGGGAACCCATCCATGAATATAACGAAATACTGAACAAATATTGTAGAAGCTTTAAGCGCCTCAGAAAACCTTGAAATGAAACCTAGATGCCATAGAACTGAGTTTTCTGAAGCATTAATATAGAATTTGGAATAAAATGGATCATAAATAACTGGTTTTGACCATTCTAGGTCTAGAGCTGAAGACTTTTGGAACTGCTGTGCAAAACCAACATGCGCTATTTTTCCTCTGAGGTCTTCCCACACTTGCATATTACTGTTATAGAAAAAGACTATTGAACTCTTGCTGTATGTACTTTTAGTTTGCCTGTAATGCTGTGTGTTCATCAGATGTATATCGAGTTCTTATGAAGTGGATGAGAGAATAATGTTTAGCAAGGTTGGTTTGCTGGGTTTATTACTTAAACCCTCTATAAATGTCAGTTTTGTACTGGGGAGAGGAGGGAGTTGCTGAAGTGCCAGCTGCTCAGCATAAAACTCTGGGGAGATAGGATTTACAGTCCTGACCTGAATCCATGTAACCTCTCTGAATTCTGGATTGCCGAAGTGGTATGTTGTCAGTGTAAAATAGCACTCGGCTATCAGGATGCCAGCAGCAATGAAGATGTACTGCATGTGTCTCATGAATACTAAATTCCCATGCAAAGTTCAGATAGAAAGCTTCACATGCATCAGTCATGTTTACTCTTCTTGTAGCTATCTCCTGGTGCCATATGTAAACATTTCAAAATAAGCTTCCAATGGTTAACCTGCATAAAATAAGAGCTTTGTCTCCAATGCTAGTTTAGAGAAGTTAATGTGATGTGTGGTGCATACTCCCTTATTGGTTGATCTCAAACGACATTGCCTGAGGATTCAATAATTAAAGACCCACTTAGCCATTTTATTCTCAATTACTTTTGCATTGCTTTCTCTCCTGCCCCTCAGAAAGTTCCAAAGTAATTTAAAATGGCAGAATTGATATTTGCTACTAGTAGACTTACCGGTTACATCTGTACAGTTAAATTAAATGTGCTTTGGACCGTTCTCAGGCAAAACACATGTCTATTTTATGAAACTGCTTTACCCTCTATCGCAAGGGACAGGTAGACAACATGCAAGCTGTCCTGTTTTTTTCCAGGAAACATCCTTGTTATCTGCTGTGTCCACAACCAGGGAATTGTTTAGGGGAGTGTAATGTTTGAAACTTAAAAATGTAACAGTCTAAACAAGTATGTTTCAATGCCCCTTACAGTATGCTTTCTCTTTCCAGGCACTGCCTAATTTGCTACCGTGAATGTACATTTGGATAGGGTTCATTTCACTTTAACTGTTTTCAAAAGCTAGGAATCTAATCTAAGATATTGGGCAAGAGCTGATAGAGAAATCATTAGATAATCCTTCCTAACCTAACCTCTGTCTGAATTATCCACTGAATGAATGAAACATGCATAAGGCAGAGCAGTGCACAAGTAGATGACATCAACCCTTTCAATTATGTGCACTACCTTGGAGGAGATATCTGTACAGGAAAACAAAATACTAGTTTGAAGAAATCAGAAGTACATAATGGAACTGTGAGGTGTGGGCTTAGAAATAGTGGTAAAAATTGTATGTACGTAAGGCCAGTTAGAGAAAAGCACAAAGTTAAAACAAAGTAAGAAGCATAGCTGCAGAGTATTGGAGAAGGAGCCTCTAAAAAAAAAGTGAGGGTGTGACAGATCCTGGAGGACAAACAGCAATGGAAAAACAAAATAAGGTGTTACAGTTGTGTTTAGGGAAGGCCAAAGTAAATGGAAGTGGGCAGACCAGAGTTTTAAACCAGCAGAAAATCTTGAGTAATCTGAGAGCTGATTTAGTAAAATTTAGCTGATATAGTAAAATTTAGCTGATTTAGTAAAATTTAGCCATCTAAAAGGATGAATCCCTCCAATTCAAAAATCATCTTGTATTTGGAGCACTTTGGAAAAAAAAATTCACCTGAGTCCCTACTATGTAGCAAGTACGTTGTAATTAAATTTTAGTCTGCTGGATTCATATTCTGGCAGATACCGGAGTCCTTGCCTCATTGCATAATTAGACAGTAAAACAGAAATGTTCCTTTCTAATAGATATATAAAGCAATAAGGATATTTTAAAATTCCTGTCAAATCACTCCATGTAAATTACCTAATCAAATACCATAGCTACATAATGTAATGTTAAAAACAGCTGAATTACACCATTACAGAAATCAACTGGCCCTGTTCCAGATTACAGGGTTTTATAATTACAATGTTTCTTGATCAACCCACTCCACTTCCTGCTGTCACATATCTCTGGAATTGCTACATATATTTACCACTGTATATGTTTCCATCCTCTTAAAAAATGTATGTTTTTCAAATAATTTTTCCTAGAAATCCTTTTTTGGTGAATTCTGATGCTGGCACGTTTAGTATATACTAGTTAGTGTAATGGCAAAATGGAGGTTCTGTAGAGTACCCTCCTGCCCCATCACCACTATATATATGCATATATATAAATCCACAATAGTGGACAGTGATGAAGTTTGTCAAGAAATGCAGACCACAAAAACCTGAATGTTGAGCCCCCCTTCATCTTAGAGATGCTCTGAGGCCTTGACCTAAGCTAGTGCCAAGTGATGTAAAAATGCTGTGGTTATGCAGGATTTTAAAGGAAATGAGATTAAATGTGGTACTCACCAGGAAGTTGCTCTTTAAATACTTAGGAATTTGATAAATCAAAGTGCTCCAGTACAGTTAAATCTCATCTGAATCACATCAGTATCAGTAAGAAATGAATATGCATCGGTTCCCTTGAAACAGGAATACCTGGTGTCTTATGTCTTTTGCAAGAGAAAAATGGTAAAGATGAAAGTTCTATATGCATGGAATAAAAGGGGATGAGCAAAGATGCCTTCTGGTACCATCTCGAAGGCAGTTAGCACTCAAGTGAGTTTCTCCCCAAGATGCAAACACAGCAGTGAGTCTGATTCCCTTAGGCTAGGGTTCTGAATAACACTTTTTAAAAACTCAAGTGCTCTAGGTATGTTAGTAGGAAAAAAACAACAACCCACCAAAACATAGAATCATAGAATAGTTAGGGCTGGATTAAGATCATCTAGTTCCAACAAGATCATCTTTCCCAACCTAAATGATTGTATGACTATAGGCTTTACCTTATAACACAACTTGAAGGTATAACAACATAGGCCAACATTATGTAAGCAATTTTTTGCTGTGACACTTCTTCAAATTCAGTGCTTTTGAAACTGACTGGACATTCTAGGAAGGCAAGTATATCTTACTTAACTTTCCTAGTAAAGTATTTAAATACAATAAAATTGACTTGTTTCTTATAAAAGCACTACCATAAAATGAAAAGATCTTTTATATATGCTTCTTTAATTCTAAACAGTAAATTTGATCAAATTTCTGTGAGATTTAGCATGCTTAGAGTCAGGTCAGAAGTAGAGAACAAGTTTTTACACCGTCACAGCCTCTTTATAAAATAGCTTTGCTTTTCAGCTTCAAATCATTTTTCTCAAAGACAAGGCTTTGTGCTATTTGAAAATGAACTGTTCTCAATAACAAAACTGTTACTATCTGCATAAGCCAAAGATCAGGGCTCCCTCTGGCCCTCAACACGTGTTTCCACTCTTCATTCACAACTTTCCTTCTTTCCTGCCTAAAAATCATTTACAGCTGACATGAACCAGTTAATAGCAACTCAGAAGACAAAGTAGTATTGGCCAGGAAAGGAATTAAATCTAAGACCTACTCAATTTCCAGCTAAATGGTTCTGGTTTTCTGCCCCTGCCCCTTCCCCCCCCCCCCCCCGCCCCTTTTTTTTTTTGATATTTTCAAGTTCATTCCCAACCAAGAGTAGAGACTACACAAGAACCCAAAAGAAAATACCAGGGAAAGCTGGCAGAAAATCTATGAGTCCTATTCACTGGTTGTGAACATAACACTGACCCAGTTTAGTGCCAGAATAACTGTGTCCTCTTGTATGGAAAATGTAAGGAAGGTAAAGGATGTCTGGCTTACACAGGAGACAAATCTGTTTAGACAACACAATGCAAGTTTCCTTTATCTGAAGGCAACCTGGTAAGAAGATGCATCTGTGGCTTGGCCTGAGTAAGGCAGACCAGGAAAATTGCCATAAAACACTTTTTTCACAGGAATATGGGAAAGGACCACCTCAGTCATCATCTGTTCTTTCAAAGTAACAAATCACTGTGCATCTTCATTGTAACTTGCTGATTTATTGAAATCAGAATGTTTTGCACAGACCATTTACATTTCAGCAAAGCTGAGGTAGGGCTGTAGCAGAATCCTGCTGGGTTTCTAGCTGGCTCACCTGCCTCAGCCTTTTGCGAGGTGCCTGGCAGATTGACAAGCAATAGAGTGCCTGACAAACTAGGGTTTTCTGGCACCTGTGCTCATCACTCCTTGGTAGGTGAAACTTGAAGGCTTTTTAAGAGTCATGATTCTAAGGCAGCTTGGTGGAGTGCTTCAGATTGAGGGCTTGTTTTCCTTTTCAATCTGTGGCATAGGAATATAACCAGCATGAATGGTGATTATTTTTAAACAGCTCTGCAAAAAGACAGGCAGGAGAAAAAAAAATAAGTAAAATGTAAGTATAACATGTGAAGGGGAAACCTTTCAGGTGAAAACACTTTCTGGTTCTTGGCTTGAGAAGAAAATAAATGTATGCTGTTTTTATTGAATTAAAATATTTATTTGATGTTACTGTTGCTTAATAGCAAATTCCAAAGATAAAATTGCAGCATATTACCACAGTAATAAGACTAATCTTAATGGGCTTCTGTATGTTTTTGCCAAGTAACTGAAAAGTAGATGTTGCAAATCTTGTTATCACATATGGATTGGGAAATTCATATGTGAGGTAGATCAAATGAAATGTAGAAGATTTATTCTTTGACATTTGCCCTGTCTGATAGTTATTATTACCAGGTTGTCCTGTTTTGGCTAATTGTGTTGAAAGTGGGGAAAAGTAACAAGCTGCGAGGGTTTGACAAGCTGCTCAATAATGAAATGTTAGCCTGACTTCTGAACTAAAACTATTGCATCCTCAAATAACTTGTCAGTGGTTACAGATGAATCTAGGAGAAGTGGCAAAATATTAATTGGGCTCTACTCATGGGGGTTGTATCGCCTAGTCTGCTGAATATTAATATTTCTGGTATTAGTGACTTAATTCAGAATTAGATTTAATCCTTTTGCAGAAAGAATATATCTCGTCTTTAAAAACACAATCTACCACCAACACAGCCTATCACCACCAACTTGCTTCCCCATTCATCCACAGTCGCATTACTGTTCTGTGGTGTCATATTTTTGCCATTGACATTTCCAGTGTCTGAAGTCCCATCTCCAATAAAGACAGAACAGACAGAATGTGGATTTTTTTCTTCAGAGCTAGAAACTCCCTGCAATACTTCTTTTGTATCTTGAAGTTGTACTGGACTTGTTCTCTTTTGTTTCACTCCTTCAATTGAAATTTAAATGGATTCTGAGCATTCTTTTTTCTAAAAGGGATTTGATTCAGGCAGATCTCTCAATTTTATATATGCCTGAAATATTTGCTTTAAGAGAATGAAATAAATTTACAGTGCCATATTGTAAATGTCTTCAAACCCTGCTACCTTTCATCAAATTTTGATTAGCTACCTGCTACTTTGCTAAGCACATGACTTCTGTTCATTTCTTAATGTCAAGCAGGAAGTGGCTATGAGCGTGGTCTCACACTGTTGAAGGAAAGATGTTTCTTTTCAATATCATTCTGCAATTTTTATCCTACCTAGAATATACATCATACAAACCCCTCTTGATCACTGTTCTAACTTTTTTCTTTCTTATCCTAAAGATTTCCCGATCTGGCTTTTTATCTTGACTTGGAGCTCTACTGAAATTTCCCATGGTATTCCAAACATATATCTTTCAATTCAGTACAAATTGGCAGTGCTGCTGCAGTCAGCATGCATGTAACTTTCTTTTCTTCTGCCTTGGGCTGCTCCTACTTCCAGAATGTATTTCTATACCCTTTTCTGTCTATAGGAATCCATCCTTTCTGTAGACTTTGTTCTGGAAGTTAAGTAGTTCTGTCAGTTTCCTGATTAGACCAGGTCTTGCAGGCAGCAATTTACTTCATGTTTCTTCTTAGATTCACATATTTGAGTTCCTCCTTTCTTGTTTATTATGTTCTTTGCATTCCTAGAGAAAGAATAGAAGGATCCCAGTATAATGTGTCACTGTCTTCTAAATTATCATTTTTAACACCTTTTTTTTCACTTGCTAGCCATGGCCTCATTATTTCCTTCTGGTTCAATAACAGTTATCCATCAGTGTCACTTTCCCTGAATAATGTGACTCTCCTTTTTATCCTTTTAAACCCTTTTATTCTGTTTCAGATCCTATATGTACAGTATCTACTTTGATAAGCTAATACATGTTTTCTTTATTGAAACAAGTAGATTTTTCAATGCAGAAAGCTTAAAATACAAACAAACAAACAAGCATACAAAAAAAGTCAGAAAGATATTCAAGCTACATTTTCTTTAACCTGCGTTTGTAATTATGTCCTTATTCTATCAGCCATATTTTCATCCAACAAAATGGAAGGTTTTGTGAAAAATGTATCTAATTGCAAATTCCTACTTGCCATAGTCTTAGCAGTATCCCTTTAGTGCTGCTACAGAAAATAATTTCTGTGTGAGAAGCAAATTTTTACTGTCCTTTGTGCTATTGGATCATTAAAAGGTATTTCAGATGAACCAAGGGTCGAAAGAGAAGTTCGATTTAGGTTGATCAAAAACAGGATTACATCAGAAATCAGTAAAACCGGCATATGTGGCCAGGACCAACAGCTAATGTATGTTTTATGCTAATTTCAGTGATACTGTGGGAATATTGCACTTTAGGGTAACCAGATAAAATCTGGCAGGTATGCCTTATGCTCTAGGAATGGAGTAGAAGACATTATATATGCATGTCCCCATAAGGGCTGTGATTAATAGGAAGTTAAAGCCTCAGGCAGCGTAGTGAAAGTTTACTTCTCTTACCCGACCATAAACTGGCTGCCTTTTAAGCTCTGTCTCAGCAGGGATTTCACTTATTTTCACCACAGCCAAGTGATCAGCATGAAGACAAGAATCTAGCCCTGTACCATACTGTTCTTGGATTACTTGCGGCTCAGTGATTGTCATACTTTTTCCATCCCCTTGGAAACTACTTCCCACTGTTAATGGTTCATTACAATTGTCTTGAAAGCCATGGAATCTACAGGATCATCTGATCCTATTATTTATTTCTCTGGTTGTTTCTGCACAGGCATTGCTGTCTGTCTTTTCATTAGGTTTCCCATTTTTAGTGTTGCCCTTCATGCACAAAGTTTGCTTTAAGGCATATCCAGTAGTCATTTACTTTGATTCCTATCCTATGTATGTGGAGGCTTTCTTGAAGGACTAGGAGATCCCGGTTTGTGGTGATAGAGTTAGCACAACAGTTTTTCTAAGTTTTCTTTATGTTACTCCACCAGAATGAGTGCAAGGGTTTTTTTTTCTTCTATACTATCTTTCTGAGCTCCTGCTCCCCACCTTGTCCAGGGATGGGGAGAGATTTTGCAACACAAATTGCAAACACATCCTGTCTCTGCAGCAAAGAGACTAGTGAGCTTGTGATGTTCTTTTTGACACACAGCAGTAGGACATTGTGCTATCGTATATCTAAGAGTCATAGTCTGAGGCGTTTGTGGATTTTTTTTTTGTTGGGTTTTTTGGGTACTTTTTTAGCCAGTGGAAGTGTATGTCTTTAATAAAATTTATTTTAAATTGTAATCTGAGTGTTATTACGCTTTGTGGCAATTGCAACAGGAATCTCTATTGTTATCTGATTTCTGCTGAAATGTTAGATAGAAGCATAATTGCATAATCCATATAATTGCATGTTGCCCTCTCATATGCATTCAGATCTGATTAAAATAATCTCTTCTGCCATCCTGTTTGTGTGTTTGTAAAGGTCAAATGTGTTATTAGGCTTGACTATTCAGCTGCAGGATAAAGAGGACTTTTTATAACAGCAGTAATGTGATACACATGGAAGTCTTGCTACTTCTAAAATGACACCTACTGGTCTTAAGGGTCACAGGCACATTTTTTTTTTTCTTATCTACCTAGTTGTAAGTCATGGCACCCAATCTACCAGAGTCAGTGGATAAGGTGTGAACCTGACTGAAAAGTTGTGGTGTTGCCTTAAAAATGCTCAATATTGAAATGCTGTTAGTCTTGAGTCAGTTATCTATTTTGATCTTTACACTCATGTTGCATTTGGAACACTTACTGCAATAATTATATGGGGAAGTATATCTAATTTCCTTTATCTTCCCCTCTCTGAACAAGCAGAACATGGGTCACAATACAGTAAGGGCAGCATATTTGAATGCTATAGCTCTTTTCTTTGGATCTGCGGCCCAGCTACAACTGGTTAGCACCCTGCCAGAGTAGGACTTGGACATGTAACCTGCCCATATTCACAGAAATGGCAGAATAGTGTGTGAGGTGTGTTTTAAGTAACTTTAAAAAATACCTTTTATGTTCCAGAGAAGTCAGAAGGACATATTTTTTCTTTGAGCATAGTGTCATAAATATATCCGATGTATTTCATGTGGACTTATGCATCTAGATATAAAGAAACTGTACTGACAGTGGCCTTCTGATACCACGAGGTTTTCAAAGTTTTACTGTAAGCTACATCCTTGTTTTGATGTGGAAACTGAATGAACTGGAAATGTGCAGTCCTGCAAGATATCAAACATAAAACAACAGAGGCTTTGATTCAGTGCTGGTCCTGATGAGGTCTGAATTTCATTTCCAGATCTATAACAGGTTCCCTGTTTTATTTTAAGTAATTTTGTAAATAATTTATTTCTGTAAAAAAAAGGCAAAAGTTAGTGCAGTGCTGCTTACAATTTTTTACACTCTTCTCTGGTATCTGTTCATGCTTTTCTTTAAATCAGAAGCCCCTTTGGCACTGCTGCTCTTCGTGCCTTTTTGTATCTTCCGAGCAGTCTGGTCAGAAGCTTCCCAGATTAGGTCAAGGTTGATTGTTACTTTAGAAAGGATATGAAACACTTAAGCAGACTGGCTTTTTTACTGAAGGTGAACTTCTAAGGGCTCAGTAACACAAATCCAAGGGGGCCTTTAGATGTGTTCTTAGTGGCTCTTGCATAACTAGAATCGATCAGCAGCTACCAGCAGCTAGATAATGTGTGTGAAATGAGTTGGTGTTTTCATCCTGTTTTCTCTGTCTTGCAGTTACCTCCTTCTTTTAATCAATAATGTTGATGTTATTAGCAGTCTCTGGAAGGGCCAAGAATACAACAATATCGAAAGTATGTGGGTGAGGTGATAAAGGCTGAATGATGGATTACATAGATATTCTGAGGCAAGTTTTGGTTGTACTTCTAAAAACCTCTGACTTTGGTTATTCCATTATTAAATATACACATTGATTTTTTTTTAAATGAATAAATGCTTTATTAAAATAATAATTCAGAATTCTGACCTTGGTTCAGTCAAAGTAGAACAGAAAAGTTACACTGAATTAATATGATACAACAGACAGACCCTTTCCATTTCTTTTTACTCTGTCCCCTTGTAGTCAGAATTCTATGGCTCTCTGGGGAAAATTATTCAGACGGTTTGAAATAAATTCAATCTGGCAGTCATTTCTTCCATCTCCACATCCAAAACTCATTAGAATTAAACAGAAATCTTCAAATTGAACTAAACTTTCCTACTTGGATAATGATTTGGATCCATTCTTTTTATACAGCACCTTTTACATTCTCCAGATGTTACATGCCTGTTCTTTAACAGGCATGCTGGTGTAAAAATGGGGTGCATTTGTTTTCCAGTCCCAGTGGCAGATTATCTTTTGCATGGCTGCATCAGTGACAAACCATAAGCTGCTCAGTCACAAGCCCCTGAGTCCTACTTGAAGATACTTGTTGTCTCAACCTAGTTTTAGATCCTCAGGACAGTGAGAAGGGCGTGCAGCAAGCTCACTGCCCTGGACTTCAAAAGAGCAGACTTTGGCCTCTTCAGGAACCTGCTTAGTAAGGTTCCATGGGATACAGCCCTAGAGGACAGGGGGGGCCAAGACTGTTGGTTGATATTCAAGGATCACCTGCTACAAGCTCAGGAGTGTTGGATCCCAACCAGAAGGAAGTGCAGCAGGAGGGCCAGGAGACCTCCTTGGATGGATAAAGAGCTGCTGAGGAAACTTTGAGGGGAAAAAAGAGGCTTATAAAAAGTGGAAGCAAAGACAGGCGGCCTGGGAAGAATACAGGGATGTTGTCAGGGAAGCTAGGGACTAGGGTAGGAAAGCTAAGGCCCAGTTAGAATTAAACTTGGCTAGGGATGTTAAAGGTAACAGGAAGGGATTCTATAGGTACGTAGTGAATAAAAGACAGACTAAGGACAACGTGGGCCCCCTCTGGAAGCTATCGGGAGAACTAGCTACACTGCATTTGGAGAAGGCTGAGGCTTTTAATGGCTTCTTTGCCTCTGTCTTCACTGGCAAAGGCTCTGACCAAACCACCCAAGTCTTGGAAGGCAAATACAGGGACTGTGAGAATGAAGACCCTAGGCCCACTGTAGGAGAAGATCTGGTTTGAGACCATCTTAAGAACCTGAAAGTGCACAAGTCCATGGGACCTGATGAAATCCATCTGCGGGTCCTGAAGGAGCTGGCAAATGAAGTTGCTAAGCCACTGTCCATCATATTTGAAAAATCACGGCAGTCAGGGGAAGTTCCTGACGACTGGGAAAAGGGAAATATAACCCCCATTTTCAAGAAGGGGAAAATGGATGACCCGGGGAATTACAGACCAGTCAGTCTCACCTCTGTGCCTGGCAAAATCTTGGAGCAGATTCTCCTGGAAGACATGCTAAGGCACATGAAAATCAACAAGGTGCTTGGTGACAGTCAGCGTGGCTTCACTAAGGGGAAATTCTGCCTGACCAATTTGGTGGCCTTCCATGATGGGGCTACAGAACTGATTGACAGAGGTAGAGCAGTTGATGTCATCTACCTGGACTTGTGTAAAGCATTCAACACTGTCCCACACGACATCCTTGTCTCTAAATTGGAGAGACATCAATTTGATGGATGGACCACTCGGTGGATAAAGAACTGGCTGGATGGCCACACGCAAAGAGCTATGGTCAATGGCTCAGTGTCCATTTGGAGACCAGTAACGAGTGGCG